>NC_087477.1:83763470-84378497 GCF_036417665.1 Passer domesticus
TGGATGGATGGATGGATGGATGGATGGATGATGGATGGATGATGGATGGATGGATGATGGATGGATGATGGATGGATGGATGATGGATGGATGGATGATGGATGGATGGATGGATGATGGATGGATGATGGATGGATGATGGATGGATGGATGATGGATGGATGATGGATGGATGATGGATGGATGATGGATGGATGGATGATGGATGGATGATGGATGGATGGATGATGAATGGATGATGGATGATGGATGGATGGATGGATGGATGGGTGCATGGATGGATGGATGGATTTGGGGAAGGAGGGAGGAATGAACGGATGGCTGATGGCTGATGAATGAAGGCTGATGGATGATGGATGGGGCCGCGGCAGGCGGGGGAAGCCTGGGAGCCGCCGAGCCGCGGGTCTGGTTCTCATTAAGCGGCCGGGCCGGGCCAAGAAACACAGCAATAAATAAGGGCGAACAAAGCCGCCCCCTCCCCGCCGCCCCCCGGCCGGGCCGGCCGCGCTCGGGGCTCCGCGGCGGGGGAGGGCCCGACGGCATAAAGAGGCGGAGGTCGGGCCGGAGGCGCCGAGTCGGGGCGGTGACAGCCCGGGAGCGGCGGCATGGCCGGGCCGGGCCCCCCCGGGCCCCGCCGGGGCTCGGCCAAGGGCTGGGGGCTGCGCCTCGCCCTCCTGGGGGTCCTGCTGGGGCTCCCCCCGCGGGGCCGGGCGGGGCCGGCAGGTAAGGGGGGCTGGGGGCGCGGGTGGGATGGGGTGGGGACGGGATAGGGGTGGGGATGGGATCGGGATGGAATAGAGATAGGGATCGGTGGGGATGGGATAGGGGTGGGGATGGGATGGGCTGGGGGCTGCGGGCTGCGCTCGCTCCCCCCGTGTCCCCGGAGCCCCCGGCGCGGGCGGCTCCGCTCCGCTCCCGGCGCTGCGGCCCCGCGGGTCCCGCTGGCCGGGGAGGGACGGCTGGGAGCGGGGAGGGACGGCTGGGAGCGGGCACCCCGAGCAGGGCACGGCCGGAACCGACACCCGGCACGGGCGCGGGGCCGCTCTCGCCCCCGAGCTCGGGCCCGGCCCAGAGCCCCCGTGCCGTGCCGGCTCCGGCCGCGGCTCTCGGGCGGGAGCTCGGGGTTGGAGCCCTGCGGGTCTCGCCGTGAAACGTGGCTCGTTCCGGCGCTGAGGAAACAGAGACTTTCCCAGAGGCTCCCATCACTTTTCAAATGGGAGCCGGAGGAGGAGAGGGGGTGCCAGTTTCCTTTTAGTCTCTTCCTCATCCCTATTTCCTTCCCCAGCCGTTCCAAGAAGTCAGGGCTGATGTTCCTCTACCCAGAGCACATTTTGTGGTATTACATCTTTCACTTCCGAGCTCTGTGGCTTCTCGGCTGCTGCTGCTGAGAGAAGTTTTCCAGCAGCCCCAAGAGCGCCGTGCAGCTGGGAGAGGAGCCGGGAGGGCGGTGGGGCCAAAGCTGTGTTTGGATGGAGAGGAGAAGGGACAGCTGCCTGCTCCGGAGGGATCCGGGCCCTGCGGGGCTCCTTGGGGGCTCCCCAGCCCCGCAGCTCGGGGTGCCAACAGCCCAAAGGCCGAGCAGCGCCGTTCCCCACAGCGCTCCCAAAAAGGGCTGGCAATGTGTTTTCCAGGAAATCCAGAGAAGGGGGGTGTGGGAAACCCTTTCTGTGCTACATTTGGGTTTATTTGAGTTAGATTTTGGAGGCCCCGTCTCGTGCTCTGAGTCTCTCAGATTCCCAGCAAAAGCTACAAACAAAGCAGTGGGAAATTTAAAATATCGTAACTCAAATCTGATCTCTTCAATCTCCCAGCTGAGGGATTTCTGGGCCCGAAGCCCAGCCCAGCAGAGCCGCCCCTCGTGTCCCGTCCTCTCCCAGCCGGCGTGGGAGAGAGCTGGGCCCGGGGCAGGAGCAGCTCCCTGCCCTCCTCCTGTGGGAATTACAAATAGAGGCGTTTATTCCTTGGCTCTGAAACGGGAGGGCACCAAACCCTGCCGGGGCTGCTCCCCCGGCGCGGCCGAGCCCGTGCCTCAGTTTCCCCACGGAAAATGAGCTGGTGGGGGCTGGGTGGAGGGCCTGGCTCCTGCTTTGGGAGGAGGTGAGGAGAAGGAAGCTGGGACGGTGCCACCCCTTATCTGCAGTTATTCCTGGAATCTGATTCCAAGCTATATTTAATGGAGCTGATTAAATACCTCGGGCGGGCGCTCCCGGGGGACAGAGGTGCCGGGCGGGGTGACCTGATCCCATCGAGCAGCAATTCCCAGCCCAAAGCTCCACCTTTGCTTTTCTTTTGTCTTTCCAATAACTTCATCTTCCCTCGAGCCAAAGCCCTGGATCTCTGCGAGAGGAACCAAAACAAGCCATAAAATCAGAGAGCCCTGAGCCCTGTTATTCCACTCTCTGAGTAAATAACTTCGCTGGGGAAGATAATTCCATCCAGGCTCTCCCTACAACATTTGGCTTGGCAAGGTGGCCCAACCCTTGACATTTTTGTTCAGGCTCGTCCCCTCTCTGCAGCAGCTTCACATTTTAATTTTTTGTTCTGTTGTCATCCAGGCTTAAGTCATCAGTGGCTGCTCCCTGTGCTGCAGTCAAATCCAGCCACATTGTTTAGGAAAAAAATAATCTTAGAAAGTCAGTCTGCCTTGGATGGAGCCAAGGAATGGCTTGTGCTGCCTGCCCGGGGGGGCTGGGATAGCTCAGACAAACCCTGACGAGCCACAGCCCTCCCAGCTCCTCTGCTGCAGCCCTGGCTGCACAGAGCCTGGCTGGATTTGGGGTGGTGGAACCACACTTCCCACTGATCATGGAGCACTTTGGGTGGGAAGGGACTCAGAGCCCCTCCAGTGCCACCCCTGCCGTGGCAGGGACACCTCCCACTGTGCCAGGCCACTGTCCAGCCTGGCCTGGGACACTCCAGGGGTGCTGGGGCAGCCACATCTCCCACATGCCAGCTGCTTCTCCAGGGTGGAGATTGAGGGGGTTTAGGCCCCTGCTCTGGGGCCTGGGTGGGAGCAACGCTCCTGGGAGCCTTGCAGGACCAAGGCTGAGCCACGGTGTGGGGCTGGGCTGGGGGTGACACTGGTGTGGGGCTGGGAGGGGAGGGGTGACACTGGTGTGGGGCTGGGCTGGGAGGGGTGACACTGGCGTGGGGCTGGGCTGGGAGGGGTGACACTGGTGTGGGGCTGGGCTGGGGGTGACACTGGCGTGGGGAGGGGTGACACTGGTGTGGGGCTGGGCTGGGAGGGGTGACGCTGGCGTGGGGCTGGTGTCACCCCTGAAACAGCCGGGAGGAGCTGTGGGTGCTGTGCTCAGCTCCGTCCCTGCGCTGTGGCGTGCTGCAGCTGCAGCTGCCAAGCTCTCGGGCTCTGCTGAGCAGCTCTTCTCTCCCCCAGGGCCACTGTCCCACGGAGAGCGGGTCACCCCCCACTGGCTCCTGGGGGGCCGAGCCCGCCGAGCCGTCAGCCTGCAGGAGCAGGTAAGGGCAGCTCCCAGACCCTCCCTCCTCCTCCCTCCTTCCCCCCCTGCCCAGAGCCCTCCTGCTGGGACACTGCAGGGTCCATGGGCAGCGTGTGCATATCAGGATCCACGAGCAGGGTGTGAATATCAGGATCCACGAGCAGGCTGGGGAGCTGCAGGATCCATCAGCATGTTGAGAGTTTCAGGATCCATGAGTAGGGTGTGGAGCTGCAGGATCCATCAGCAGGTTGGGGAGTGTCAGGATCCATGAGCATGTTGTGGATATCAGGATCCACGAGCAGGGTGTGAATATCAGGATCCATGAGCAGGGTGGGGAGTGTCAGGATCCACGAGCAGGCTGGGGAGTCTCAGGATCCATGAGCATATTGAGAATTTCAGGATCCATGAGCAGGTTGGCGAGTTTCAGGATCCATGAGCAGGGTGTGGAGCTGCAGGATCCATGAGCATGTTGAGAATTTCAGGATCCATGAGCAGGGTGTGGATTTCAGGATCCATGAGCATGTTGAGAATTTCAGGATCCATGAGCAGGGTGTGGAGCTGCAGGATCCATGAGCATGTTGAGAATTTCAGGATCCATGAGCAGGGTGTGGAGCTGCAGGATCCATGAGCATGTTGAGAATTTCAGGATCCATGAGCAGGGTGTGGAGCTGCAGGATCCATGAGCAGGCTGGGGAGTGTCAGGATCCATCACCGCCCTCAGGTGATGAACAGGGAGAGCAGAGGCTGCTGCAGTGAGTTAATTAAACATGGTGTTAATGAGTGCTGGGCAGGAGGATGGCCAGGAGCCGCAGAGGGAGTGGAAGGGAGCTGGAGGGAGGAGCTGGAGAGGATCTGTCGGCTCCAGGTTTGGCTGGGACAGCAGGAGCAGCCAAGGGAAAGTGCTCCAGATTTGGGAGCAGTGCCCTGCAGGGAGCAGAGGCCGTCTCCTCCCAGGGCTGTCCCCCCCTCCCTGCCACCCCCGCTGTCCCCACATCCCTGGATGAGGTGCGTGTGGCCACCCTTGCCCTCGGCGCAGCACCGGGAGGGGCTGGGGGCTCCTTGGGCAGCTCCAGCGCCCCCAGCTCTGATCCAGACGGCTCCGAGGGACTGCTCTGCTCGGCAGCGGAGCTGAGACCCTGCTGGGAGGGGCTCCGGGGGCTTCTCACCCGGGAGGGTCCGAAAAGAAGCCACCGGAGAGAGGCCAAGGGCAGAGCAGGCACAGGAGAGGGGCTTGTGCTGCCCTGGCTCTCCCGGGGCACTCCGGGCTGGCTGCTGCTGCCCGAGCTGCAGGAGCCCGTGCGGGCGCTGTGCTGGGCCTGGGGAAATGTCCCCGGCCTGGGGAAATGTCCCTGGCCTGGGGAAATGTCCCGGCCTGGGGAAATGTCCCTGGCCTGGGGAACTGTCCCTGGCCTGGGGACATGTCCCCTCCTGGGGAAATGTCCCCTCCTGGGGGAATGTCCCCGGCCTGGGGACATGTCCCGGCCTGGGGAAATGTCCCTGGTCTGGGGAAATGTCCCTGGCCTGGGGAAATGTGCCCTCCTGGGGGAATGTCCCCTCCTGGGGGAATGTCCCTCCCCGGCGGCAGCCCGGCTCTGTCTATATTTAAGCTGGAGCCACTTCAGACGGGGATCGCGTGGCAGCGCAGGTTTATTTCTGCTCCTGCCGACACCCGGGGGTGCAAACCGCAGCTGGGGGGCTCAGGGAGGGTTCGGGGGGTTCGGGACTCGGGGCTGGGCAGGTCCCGCGCGTTTCCTGCGCCTGCAGCCCCGGCCGGGCTGAACAAGGAGCCGCCTGTTCCCGGGCAGGGCGGGAGGGAGAGCGGGGGCACTGCGGAGCGGGAGGCTGCGGGAGGGATGGGGCAGCCTCGGGGCAGGGATGGGGCAGCCAGGAGGCTTTGGAGGAGCAATGGGGCAGCCAGGCAGGGACAGGACAGGGCCCCTCGCTGGCCCTTTTTGCGCCGGTGCTGCCGACGCTCATATTTTTAGGATCAGTGTAGTGCGTTCCGTCCCCACCCCGTCTGTCTCCTGCTGCCCTCCAGCAGAGATCCTGGCAATAACCGCGTCTGTGGGGGTGCCAGCCGTGCCAGGAGGCAGCATCCCAGCCGGGTGAGCCCCCGGGCTCCCTGCCGGCACTCGTGGAGCTCACTGGGAGAGGCCGGGGGGACCAAACAGCTCCCTCGGCACGGCTGGGGTGGGAGCTGCCCGAGCCTGCCCCTCCTGCCTGGCATGGGGGGCAAGGGCTGCCCGAGCTGCCACAGGGCTTTTCCAGCCCTCCAGAGGTGGAAATGGGGCCGTGCTCAGAGGTGGAAATGGGGCCGTGCCCCGCACGCTGCCCTGGGCACCCCAGAGTCCAGCCCTGGGGTCAGAGTGCCCTGTCCCACCCCGGAGCCTGCTCAGCCCTGGGGCTCACCCCTGCCCCTTTCCCTTCCCTGTGGAATTGCTTTATCCCAGGTGTGGTTGGATGGGATATCGGAAGGAATTCCTGGCTGGGAGGGTGTGAGGCCCTGGCACAGGTGCCCAGAGCAGCTGTGGCTGCCCCTGGATCCCTGGAATGCCCAAGGCCAGGTTGGACACTGGGGCTGGAGCAGCCTGGGACAGTGGGAGGTGTCCCTGCCATGGATGGGGTGGGATGAGATGCTCTTGAAGGTCCCTTCAATTCCAAACCCTCCTGGGATCTGGCTGCCCTGCTTCCCAACTCCCAGGGATGCTCTTCCAGAGAGCAGTGGGTGTGAGAGGCTCATCCCTGGATCCTGCTGCCTTTGGCCAAGTGAAGCAATCCCCAGCTGTGTCCCCCAAGCCTTGGCACCCAAGCAATGCAATTCCCAGCTGTGTCCCCCAAGCCTCAGTGCTGGCACTCAGCTGCCTGGGGAGGCCCTGGGCAGCCCAGCTGCTCCAGCAGCTGCAGATCCCATCAGCCAATCCTCCACGGAGCATCTCTGGTAACCTCCATCCCTGTCACATCCGGGCTCTGGGAGCTTCCTCAGGAGCTCAGGGCCTGGGGGAGCTGCCTGAGCAGCTGGCCGGGCTGGGAGCTGAGCTCTGGGGAGATTTCCCGGGAACTTGGTGCTCCCTGAGCCTGCTCCTGGAGCAGGAGCTTCCCAGCAGGGATGGAGGCAGCCTGGATGGGGATGGCTGGGATGGGAGCTGTGGGGAAATGGGGAAGAGCAGCTCAGCCCCCTCAGCCCTCTGCAAAGAGCGCTGGGGTTTCTCTCATCAATGGAGTGAAAAGTAAAAGCTGGGCCTGGAGGGCCCCTGGGCTGGCCAGGGCAGAGTCACCCCAGCTGCAATTCCATAATTCCAGCCCCTGTGGGACTGGCTGTGCTGGGATGGCCTGGAGAGGGGCCACCACCTGCACATGCAGCCAGGGCTGAGAGGAGATGCTTCCTGCAGCCTTGGCAGGGACTGGGGCACTGTTCATGGGGGCTGGAGAGAGGAGATCGGGGAGCAGGAGGAGCCCGGGATGATGCTGGGACACAGGATGATGCTGGAGCCAGGTCACGGTGGAGCCCAGGATGACACCGGACCTGGGGATGTGCTGGAGCCAAGGATGATGGTGCTGGAGCTGGGATGTGCTGGAGCCCAGGATGATGGTGCTGGAGCTGGAATGTGCTGGAGCCCAGGATGATGGTGCTGGAGCTGGAATGTGCTGGAGCCCAGGATGATGGTGCTGGAGCTGGGATGTGCTGGAGCCCAGGATGATGAGCTGGAGATTGGAATGTGCTGGAGCCCAGAATGATGGTGCTGGGGTTGGAATGTGCTGGAGCCCAGAATGATGGTGCTGGAGTTGGAATGTGCTGGAGCCCAGGATGATGGTGCTGGAGCTGGGATGTGCTGGAGCTCAGGATGATGGTGCTGGAGCTGGAATGTGCTGGAGCCCAGGATGATGGTGCTGGAGTTGGAATGTGCTGGAGCCCAGGATGATGGTGCTGGATCTGGAATGTGCTGGAGCCCAGGATGATGGTGCTGGAGTTGGAATGTGCTGGAGCCCAGGATGATGGTGCTGGAGCTGGGATGTGCTGGAGCCCAGGATGATGGTGCTGGAGTTGGAATGTGCTGGAGCCCAGAATGATGGTGCTGGAGTTGGAATGTGCTGGAGCCCAGGATGATGGTGCTGGAGCTGGGATGTGCTGGAGCCCAGGATGATGGTGCTGGAGTTGGAATGTGCTGGAGCCCAGGATGATGGTGCTGGAGATTGGAATGTGCTGGAGCCCAGGATGATGGTGCTGGAGATTGGAATGTGCTGGAGCCAAGGATGATGGTGCTGGAGCTGGGATGTGCTGGAGCCCAGGATGATGGTGCTGGAGTTGGAATGTGCTGGAGCCCAGGATGATGGTGCTGGAGCTGGGATGTGCTGGAGCCCAGGATGATGGTGCTGGAGTTGGAATGTGCTGGAGCCCAGGATGATGGTGCTGGAGTTGGAATGTGCTGGAGCCCAGAATGATGGTGCTGGAGTTGGAATGTGCTGGAGCCCAGGATGATGGTGCTGGAGATTGGAATGTGCTGGAGCCCAGGATGATGGTGCTGGAGTTGGAATGTGCTGGAGCCCAGGATGATGGTGCTGGAGTTGGAATGTGCTGGAGCCCAGAATGATGGTGCTGGAGTTGGAATGTGCTGGAGCCCAGGATGATGGTGCTGGAGTTGGAATGTGCTGGAGCCCAGGATGATGGTGCTAGAGTTGGAATGTGCTGGAGCCCAGGATGATGGTGCTGGAGCTGGAATGTGCTGGAGCCCAGGATGATGGTGCTAGAGTTGGAATGTGCTGGAGCCCAGGACAGCGCTGGAGTCTGGGGAGATCCTGGAGCCTCAAATGATGCTGGAGTTGGAATGTGCTGGAGCGTGGGATTATATTGGAGCCTGGGAGGATGCTGCAGCCCAGGATACTGGAGCCTGGCATGATGCTGAAGTTTGGGATGTTGATGGAGCTCAGGACAGTGCTGGAACCTGGGGTGATGCTGGAGCACAGGATTGTGCTGGAGTTTGGGATGATGCTGGAGCCTGAGACAATGGCAGAGCCCAGGATGATGCTGGAGCCTGGGATGGTATTGGAGCCTGGGATGATGCTGGAGTTGGGAATATCCTGGAATCCAGGCTGATGCTGGAGTTGGGAATGTCCTGGAATCCAGAGTGATGCTGGACCTTGGGATGATGCTGAAGCCTGATAAGTTGCTGCAGCCCAGGCTGATATTGGAACTTGGGATGATGCTGGAGCCCTGGAGGATGCTGGGCCTTGGAATGATGCCGGATCCTGGGATGGTGTTGGGAATGTTCTGGAATCCAGGATGATGCTGGAGCTGGGATGGTGTTGGGAATGTTCTGGAATCCAGGATGATGCTGGAGCTGGGATGGCGTTGGGAATGTTCTGGAATCCAGGATGATGCTGGAGCTGGGATGGTGTTGGGAATTTTCTGGAATCCAGGATGATGCTGGGATGATGCTGGATCCAGGAGGAAGCTGGCCCTGGATCATTTCCATGTGCAGGTCCTGGCAGGAGCCCTGGGCCAGCTCCCTGCTGGGCACAGGGAGCAGGGTTTGATCAGTGCAGTCACCTTGCCTGCCCCGAGCTGGGGGCTGGATCCTGCCTGGCACGAGTGCTGCCCACACTCCCCTTTCCCGGTTTTTGCTGTGCTGATCCCTCCAGGAGCTGAGCTGGAACCGGATCCATCCCTGCTGCCCGCTGCCCCTCCAGGAGCTCTCGGAGGAAACTGAGGCACGGGGAGGAGGGGAGCTCACGGGGAGGGGACACACGTGCCACCAGCAGCCGCTTGTCCCCCAGGCTCTGGCAGCCCGGGAGACGGGACGGGAGCCGGGACAGCCCTGGGCACGCACGTGTCCCTTTAAGACGGCAGCTGGGAAAGAATTCTGCCAGTAACAGCCCTCGAGCCGGGCAGGGAGTAATTGCTGGGGAATTCTAAACCGGGAAGGAGCCGGCCGGGACTTGGGGGGAGGAGGAGGAGGAGGAGGAGGAGGAGAGGGCTGCGGGAGCGGCTGCTGGGGAGATCAGAGACGGGGAGAAAAAAGGGAGGGCAAGAGGCGGGGGGGAAGGAGGGAAACGGCAAGAAAAATGTACAGACCATGTTTGGCCAGAGAGCGATGTTTGTACAAGATCGTGTTCCAAAAATACCGCCCGTTCCCAGCGCCGCCGGAGGAGGGGACGCGGCCCCAGCCCGGGCTCGGGGCTCGGGGCTCGGCCGGGCCGGGCCGGGCCGGGCCGGGCCGGGCCGGGGGACCCGCCGGAGTCGGGGCCTCGCTCCCTCTGCTCTGGAGCTGCTTTCTCAGAGCGCTGGGGCTGCTCGCCTTTTTTGGAGCTGGGCAGAGGAGCCGGCGGCGGAGCGGGGCTCAGCCAGCCCGGCTGCAGCTCCATCGCCGCATCCCGGCGCCATCCCCATCCCCAGCTCCATTCCCACATCCCGGCTCCATCCCTGCATCCTGGTTCCAGCCCCGTTCCCGGCTCCATCCCTATTTCCAGCTCCATCCCTACTACATCCCCATCCCCGGCTCCAACCCCGGCACCATCCCCGGCTCCATTCCCATCCCGGTTCCATCTCCGTTCCCGGATCCATCCCCATCCCTGGCTGCAGCCCCGCATCCCGGCTCCATCCCCATCCGGGCTCCATCCCTATTTCCAGCTCCATCTCTGCTCTATCTCTATCCCCGGCTCCATCCCCATCCCCATTCCCAGCTCCATCCCTGTTCCATCCCCATCCCGGCTCCATCCCCATCCCCATCCCCGGTTCCATCCCCATCCCCGTTCCCGGATCCATCCCCGCACCCCGCCCGGCGGGAGCGGCTCCTCGCTGTCCTGTGGAGCTGCAGCCCAGCCCGCAGCTCCAGGCAGCCACAGCATCCCACGGGCAGCCTGGGCAGCTCTCGGGGTGGATGTGCAGGAACAGGAGCCCTGGGAGCACGAACCCAGAGCCCGGGGCAGTGCTGGCACCCGCTGCCCCACAGCCCCTGCCCCACAGCCCCTGCCCCACACCCCAAAGGCTCTGTCCCGGGCCCGGGGTGAGCTCAGGTCCCTGGGGCTGCCCTGCCCGGGCTCCCCTGCTCTGCCCATACCCAGGGCACGGGGGGCTGGCCTGCAGGAGCAGCAGCACAGCCAGCTCCACAGGAATCAGGATTTAACCCCTGCTTCACCCCAGGCCGTGAGTCACCCGGCTCTGCCCCTCCCTGCTGCGCTCCCGGTGTTCCAGCTGCAGAGATGCGATGCCAAGGGCAGCCAGAGCCGGGGCCGTGCGGGCTCCTTGCTCTGTCCCCATCCCTGCGGAGCCGGGAGAAGCTCTCCGGGCCCTTGGCGATGCCGAGGGCCGGCAGCCCCCCGGCTCCTGTGTGGGGACGGACTGAGGGGGACTCAGGGACAGTCCCGGCCGTGGGCAGCAGGCAGGGCCATGCTTTGAGTGTCCCCAGCGCTGGGACAGGTGTGGGGACACAGGGAAGGGCAGCGCGTGGGGCTCCAGCCCATCCTGTCCCACGCAGCTGGGCCGTGCTGGGCTGGCTCCAGAGCCGGGTTCCCTCCGGAGAGAGGGAATGAGTAAAACCGCCGGCATCCTGGGCAAGCTGAGTCAGTGTTTCCTTTCTCTGCCCGCCATCCTGAGGTATTTTTAACGGCCCTCATCCGGTGCCCCGGGCGCTGGTGGCGATTTCCATCCCCCCCAGGCTGCCCTGGGCACCGACCCTCCCAGGGCTGAGGCTGCTTGCCCTGGGTCAGCACTGCAGGGGCAGAGCTGTGCTGGGATGGAGCACACAGCTCAGGGTGCTGCTCCTCATCCCGGTCCCATCCTGTTCTCCCTGCTGCCTTGCCCTGGGTCAGCACTGCAGGGGCAGGGCCGTGCTGGGATGGAGCACACAGCACACTGCTGGTGGTGCTGCTGGTGCTGCTCCTCATCCCGGTCCCATCCTGTTCTCCCTGCTGCCCTTCCCTGGGTCAGCACTGCAGCAGAGCTGGGATCTGCTGCCCCATCCCTGCCTCTCCCTGAATCTCTGTTATCCCTGCTGGCCGGGAGCTCAGGGGTTCACCTTGCCCGCGGCAGGGTGGAGCAGACCCGGGGAGGAGAGGCTGGGGTGCAGCTGGAGCACAGGAAGGCTCGGGCACAGGGATCTTTGCCGAGCCCATCCCTCCTTTCCTTGCAGGTGCCAGCCCCTGCCCGGGCAGAGGTGGCTGTGACGGCCGAGGGCAAGGAGCTCGTGCTGGTGCTGGAGAGGAACCAGTGAGTGTGGGGCTGGGACTGGGGGGGACACGGGCATCCCTGCCAGGGCCACCAGGACAGCCCAGTGTGGCTCCATCTGGGCTGAAATGCTCCTTTGCCACCTTGGTCACCTCCTGGGCTCCTCCGGTTCAGTTTGGATGCAGTGCAGCAGTCCCTGTCCCCTGTGCCCCTCAGCCTGGCTTCCCCTGGGACAAGGACAGGACTTTGTCCATCTGCCCTGCCCTCCTTGTCCCTCTGCCTGGGACCTCGTGGCATTTTACAGAACCCCAGGGTGGTTTGGGTTGGAAGGGACCTCGAAGATCCAGTGCCACCCCTGCCATGGGCAGGGGACAGCAGGGACACTGCCGGGGTGGGGCAGCCCAGTTCTGTGTCCCTTGGTGGGTTTGTGTCCCGTGGTGAGCAGGGCAGGGCTGACCCTGCACTGCTGCCTCTCCGTGGGGCTGGTCCTGGCAGAATCCCCTCCTGCTGCTGCTGGGGTACAAACCCAGCCCCCACGGTGTCCCCGGGCTCCCCGTGACAGCCGGGGAGCTTCTGGAGTGCACGAAGGGGAACTGGGGGTCCCTCTGCACATCTGAGGGCTGTGGGCAGTGGGGTGGTGGTGGGGGTTGAAGCTGATGAGCAGAGCCTGCCCCGTGTCTGGCTGGTGCTCCAGGCCACCATGGAGTGTCCTGTGTGCCCCTCGCCGTGCCACTGCCGTGCTGGACAGGGGCAGGAGGGAGGGGGCACCCCTGGGGCTCTGGCAGGGCAGGAGGGAGAGCTCTGGGTGAGCTGGGGGACGGTGGCACAAAGGGGACCTGAGCACCCAGAGCAGTGCACAGCACCCAAGGCACCCCAGACTGGCTGTGGGGACAGCGTGGGGACACAGTGGGGACACAGCTTGGGGACACAGCTTGGGGCCATCCAAACTGCCCTGAGGGTACACACAGCGTGGGGACACAGCTTGGGGACATCCAAACTGCCCTGGGGGTACACACAGCGTGGGGACACAGCTTGGGGACATCCAAACTGCTGCCTCAGCCCTGCCCTCCCCTGGCAGTGGCCAGGCTGACCCCAGACCCTTCTCCTGGCACTGGGAGCCCTGCTCGCTCTCCAGGAGCACCCTGGGGTGTTTTCCTTGCCCTGCTTGGTGGAGCAGCTCCTCCTGCCCTCCCTGGCTGCAGGGGACACCCCGTGCTGTGGGGCCAGCCTGGGTGTGACAGTCCCAGCCATCCCAGTCCCGTTCCCTGACCGTGGCAGGAGGATTTGCTTTTCCTGTGTCCTCAGCCCACCTGTCCCTGTCCCCACGCTGTCCCCGTGTCCCCACGCTGGCCAGGCCCTCGCCTTGGCAGCCACCACGTGTGCCTGGCAGGACACAGGGCTGTGTGTCCTGTCTGGGCTGTGAGTGCAGTCCCCGGTGCCAGGCTCCCTCTGACGGGGGCTGGCAGCCACAGCCGTGCCCACAGGGACATTTCTGGGGCCACGCTGCTGCTCTGGGGGCACTGCTGCTTGTTTCTCTGCACAATTTAACCCTGGGGACAGGGCCAATCCCCAAAACTGGGTCTGAACTGAGAGCAGGGGAAAACCTGGCCCTCTTTGTCCTTCTCTGGGTGGCCGAGCCCCTGCAGGGGTGCTGCCCTTCCATGGGGACCTGCCATCCCCACAGGGACCTGCCATCCCAGGGGACTGCAGGCTTCCAGCAGATACCAATCACCCTGGGATCTGGGCAGGGTCACACAGATCTGGGCAATGTAGGAAAACCCGTCCTTTTTCTTTTTCTTTTTCTTTTTCTTTTTCTTTTTCTTTTTCTTTTTCTTTTTCTTCTTTTTCTTTTTGTCTTCATTTTCATCTTTGTCTTTTTAGTATTTTTTGTCTTTTTTCATATTTTTTATCTTTTTGGTATTTTTATTCTTTTTCGTCTTTTTCACCTTTCTTCTTTTTCTTCTTCTTCTTCTCTCTCCTGTCACCCCTGGGGTCACTCTAGCCTGTCCCCCCAGCTCCCCACCCCACGTGCTCTCTAGCTGTGAGCTCGGCTCTGGCTTTTCCCTGTGGCTGGAAGGGATGGGATAATGGGATAATGGGATAATGGGATGGGATGGGATGGGATGGGATGGGATGGGATGGGATGGGATGGGATGGGATGGGATGGGATGGGATGGGATGGCAGCAGATAAAGGCAGGGGTGCAGCTTCCTAAAAGCAGCCTGAGCTTTCTCACAGTAATCTCAATATTTTTGGTGTCCCCGTGCCCTGTTTGGGCAGGGAGTGGGTGGGCAGCCAGACTGCCCCTCCCAGAGCAGCACCCCAGGGCCGTTTGGGCTCCCGGGTTTGGGCAGCCCCGTCCTGGCTGAGGCACGGAGAGGGACACTGGACTGTCCCTGCTGCCATCCCTGTCCTTGCTGCCATCCCTGTCCCTGCTGCCATCCCTGTCCCTGCTGCCATCCCTGTCCTTGCTGGCCACGAGCAGCCTCTGGCTGGGGTCACAGCGGTGACAGGGGCTCGGGGGATGTGTGGGTGGCTCAGGGGGGCTCAGGGGGTGTGTGGATGGTTCAGGGGGCTCGGGGGGCTCAGGGAGTGGGTGGATGACCCAGCCGGGTTCAGGGGGGCTCAGGGGATGTGTGGGATGGCTCAGGAGGTTTGGGAGGATGTGTGGATGGCCCGGCCGGGCCCGGGCTCAGGGGTTCGGTGCGGTGCTGTGCCGGGAGCCCCGGAGCAGCTGCCAGCTCTGTCCCCACTCTGTCCCCGCTGTGTCCCCACTCTGTCCCCACTCTGTCCCCGCTGTGTCCCCACTCTGTCCCCGCTGTGTCCCCGCAGGCTGCTGGCTCCGGGCTACACGGAGACGCACTACAACGAGCAGGGCCAGCCCGTGACGGTGACCCCCAACCACACGGTGCGTGCGGGGCGCTGCCCTCGGTGCCTCGGGGCTCTCGGACGGGCCGCTCCGGGGCGGGCGGGGGAGATTCCCGGCGGGAATGCGGCTGCTGCGGCTCTTGGCCCCGGGACAGCGCCTCGGGACATAAACACAGCCGCAGCAGCCCTGCCCTGGCCCCACCGCTGCTGCCGCCCTTCAGCGCCGCGCCGTGTCCCGGGCTGACCCCGCTCCCATTCCCGGTGCGGGGACACCGCGCGCCTGGCTGGGAACGGGGGAGGGAGAGGGAAAGAATGGGGAGAGGGAAAAGGGGGAGTGGAAATGTTCCCAGCCCGCTGATGAAGGTCCCGCTGTCCCTGCAGGAGCACTGCCACTACCACGGCCACGTCCGCGGCCACCGCGGCTCCTGGGTCGTGCTCAGCACCTGCTCGGGAATACGGTATGGGGGAATAGGGAGTGGGGGAATACGGTATGGGGGAACGGGGAACGGGGAACGGGGAGCGGGAATGGGGAATGGGGAAATACAGAATGGGGGAATGGGGAACGGGGAATGGGGGAATACGGTATGGGGGAACGGGGAGCAGGAATGGGGGAATACGGTATGGGGGAATGGGGAGTGGGGGAATGAGGAACGGGGAATGGGGAACAGGGAATGGGGCAACGAGGAAATACAGAATGGGGGAACAGGGAGCGGGGAATGGGGAATGGGGGAACAGGGAATGTGGGAAGGAATAGGGAATAGGGGAAGGAATAGGGAATGGGGGAAGGAACAGGGAATGGGGGAATAGGGGATGGAGGAAGGAATATGGTATAGAGGAAGGAATAGGGAACGGAGGAAGGAGTGTAGGGAATGGGGGAATCAGGACTGGAGGAAGGCAGGGTCGGTGGGTAGTGGAGCTGACAAAGGTGGGATGGATCCACTGCTCCCTCTCTCTGCAGGGATCCCCTTTGGGACCACCCCAGCAGCACCAATGCTCCTGCAAGCCCAGCTCCAATGCCTCATGGGCTGATTTCCCCATGGCTCCCATCCTGTCCTTCCTCCTTCTCCCACGCTTCACCCAGCCCCACGACTGGGCAGGCTGGGGCAGGGACCATATTTCTGGAATTTTATCCCTGGAGGGGCAAGTCCCTGCACCCCAGAGCAGCTGCCCCAGACTGAGCTTTGCCCCCTGCTCTGGAGGGGGGAGGTTTTGGTGCCCAGGGTTTATTTGTGGGCAGAGATGCCCAACTCCTGTCCCTGCTCCCAGCTCGGGTACAGACCAGGCTGATGTGCCACGAGTTTGTGGGGCCTCAGGGCTGGGGGAGCCCGGGCAGAAACACCACAGGAGCCATCGGGGCTGTTCCCATTGCCAGGGGCCTCATAGTGCTGAGCAGCAACACCAGCTACTACCTGAGACCCCTGGGGACCCCCGAGCCCGGCCTCCACCTCATCCACCGAGCAGAGCACCTGCCCCTGCCAGGGGGCACCTGCGGGCACGGCCAGCACCTGGGGAGCACCGTGGCTGGCATTGCCCAGCTCTTCCAGCCGCAGCACCCACGGGTAAATCCTCACGGGGAAGGAATCCTCACGGGGGAATCCACTCTGGTAAATCCTCACGGGGGAGTCCTCGCGGGTGAAAGAATCCTTATGGGTAAATCCACTCGGGTAAATCCATTCTGGTAAATCCTCACGGGGGAATCCTCGTGGGTGAATGAATCCTCACGGGCAAATCCTCACGGGAAAGGAATCCTCATGGGTAAATCCACTCAGGTAAATCCTCATGGGTGAATCCTCACGGGTAAATCCATTCTGGTGAATCCTCATGGGTAAATCCACTCGGGTAAATCCTCATGGGTGAATCCTCACGGGTAAATCCACTCGGGTAAATCCTCACGGGGGAATCCTCGTGGGTGAATGAATCCTCGCGGGTAAATCCTCACAGGGAAGGAATCCTCATGGGTAAATCCACTCGGGTAAATCCTCATGGGTGAATTTTCACGGGTAAATCCATTCTGGTGAATCCTCACGGGTAAATCCACTTGGGTAAATGCTCACAGGTAAATCCTCATGGGCAGATCCACACAGGATCTGTCTGGGGACAGGCAGAGGGCTGGAAGGAGCTCTCGGCACTGCTGACAGCTCCCATGTGCCCGGCAGCTGGGCAGGCAGGTGGGGTGAGAGGGTCTGTGTGGGTGGCTTGTGTGGCTTGAATTTGGGCAGGAGACCGCAGAGGATGCTTGGGTTGGGTCTCGGTGCTGCATCCTATCATGTGGGATATGACGTGGGGTCATTTGGAGCCACCCAAACGTTCTCTGTCACCCCGTGCCTCAGTTTCCCCTCTCAGCTGTGCCTCCTGAGCAGCTCTGTGGTGTCTGGAGGGTGCCCAGAGCCAAGGGCTGCCCGCTTTGCTGAGCCCTGTGTCTGCCTGCAGGCCAGGAGGGACGCCTGGAGGACCATGAAGTACATGGAGCTCTTCATCGTTGCTGATCACACCCTGGTGAGTGCTGGGGGCAGAAAACCAGGGCCCTTCTCTGACTCTGCCCTGGATGGGCCCCGTGACCCTTCCCCATCCTCTCTGTCTCCAGTACAGGAACCAGAACCTCAACCTGGGCCACACCAAGCAGCGCATCGTGGAGATCGCAAACTACGTGGACAAGGTGAGGGCCTGCCAGACCCCGTGTGGCCTCAGGGGCTGTCCCCGTGTCACCAGGGCAAGGAATCGTAGAATTATGGAATTGTTAAGGTTGGAAAAGGTCTTAAAGTCCTTCAAGTCAAATCATTCCCCAGCACTGCCAGGGCCACCACTGACCATGTCCCCAGCTGCCACATGCACATGACTTTAAATCCCTTCAGGGATGGGGACTCCACCCCACTCCTGGGCAGCTGTGCCAGGCCTTGGTCACCCCTGAAGGAGTTCAGGAGTTCTCTGAGCACATGGTGGGAAGGATTTTGTCACCCGTGGCCTGAGCTCAGCAGTGAAGCTATCGCTGGCCCCTGCCTGGGATCAGTGCTGGCACCTTTGGCAAAGAAGGGACACACTGAGGTGTTGTCACTGAATGCCATCGTGCCACCCTGACTGGCTCCTGTGCCCCCACTGTGCCTGTGGAGCCCGTGCTGCAGGTGGGTTTGGGACAGGTGTGTTCTGGAGTCACACAGCCGTAGGAACGTGAGGATCCACCCGCGGTGACACCACACCAGGGAGGGAGGGTGCCAGGGAACTGCAGCCCCAGCGGTGCCCTCCTGCAGTTCTACAGGCTGCTGAACATCAAGGTGGCCCTGATCGGGCTGGAGGTGTGGACGGAGCGGGACCAGTGCGCGGTGAGCAGCGACGCCAACGCCACGCTCTGGGCCTTCCTGCAGTGGAAGAAGTCGCTGAGGGCGCGCAGGAAGCACGACAACGCCCAGCTGCTGACGTGGGTGCCTGGCTGGGGACAGCGGGAGGGGGCTCCCAGGGGGCCGGGCGCTCCTGACCCCCCGTGCTGAGCTGGCCCTGTTCTCCTGGCCGGGCAGAGGGAAGACCTTCGGGGGCACCACCATCGGGATGGCGCCGCTGGAGGGGATGTGCAGCGCCGATAACTCCGGAGGGGTCAGCGTGGTAAGGGGGGCTGGGGGTCCCTGTGCCACCCGGGCATGCAGGAGTTCTCCCTGGGGTTGGAGGAGCAGCCCTGAGTTGGGCCTGGGGTGCAGCCTGGGGGTGAGGGACGATGCTGCAGCTCCTGACCCCCGCTCAGGAGCTGGCCAGGTGCACAGGGGTGAGAAGGGGCTGCTAAAGGTCTCCCACCCCCAGCTCCCAGCTGGCAGCAGCGCTGGGATCTCCTGTGCTGCTCCTGTCTCTCGCCCCTGCCTGTCCCTGCTTCTGCTCCCTGGATTTCTGGGGCCGTCTCTGCCCAGATGACTTCTGCTCCTCCTGGTGGTGGCCCTGGCCATGATGGGGTGGTCACGGTGGCCTTGGTGGCCTTTGATCCCTGGGCAGGGTGGTGGGGGGCACCAGGTGTCTGGGTTTTGGGATGTGCCCCGGGTTTTAAGCAGCTGGCTCCAGCCAGGAGCTTCCCACCAGTCCCACGGGGAATATCAGGACACCAAGCCCCACTGCTGCCATGAACCTTCCTCCAACCCCTCCTGGACGGGACCCGGCTGCATCCCGGGGCTGAGTGCTCCCTCCACGTGCTGCGGGGGAGCCCTGTCCCTCGCTGGTGGCCGTGGTGACACGTCCCCTCCCCGGGCAGGACCACGCGGAGCAGCCCATCGGCGCCGCCGCCACCATGGCCCACGAGATCGGCCACAACTTCGGCATGGTCCACGACACCCAGGGCTGCTGCGTGGAGGCCACCCCCGAGCAGGGCGGCTGCGTCATGGCAGCAGCCACGGGGTGAGTGCTGGGACGTGTCCCCAGTGCCCTGGAGGTGTCCCCAGAGCCCCAGCGGGCTGTGGTGCTCTGTGCGGGCACGGGATGTTGTCACCTCTGCTCTGGAGCCAGCCTGGAGAGCTGGGAATGTTCCCTGGAGAAGGGAAGGCTCCAGGCAGAGCTCAGAGCCCCTGGCAGGGCCTGCAGGGGCTCCAGGAGAGCTGCAGAGGGACTGGGGACAAGGGACAGAGGGACAGGACACAGGGAATGGCTGCCACTGGCCAAGGGGAGATTGGGCTGGGATCTTGGCAAGGAATTGCTGGCTGGGAGGGTGGGCAGGGGCTGGGCTGGAATTGCCAGAGCAGCTGTGGCTGCCCCTGGATCCCTGGCAGTGCCCAAGGCCAGGCTGGACACTGGGAGCAGCCTGGGACAGTGGGAGGAATCCCTGCCATGGCAGGGTGGCACTGGGTGGGTTTCATTATCCATGTGCTTGGTGCCAGCTTCCTTTCCAGTCCTTCTCCCTCTGGGTTTTCCACCTCCTGAGGATGTCTCATCCCAGATATCCCTGCCCTGAGGGACAGCAGCTGTTTATTCCCTGTTGTTTGAGCACACCTGCTCTTCCAGTCAGGAAGGAACAGTGGGACCCCACTTGTGGCTTTAGGGCTGCCAGACTCTGGCACAGATCCCACAGGATTTAACCTCTGCCTGGGCGGATTGTGGTGGGGAAAAGCACATTTCTGGCTGTGTTCAGCCTGTGCCACAGCCATGTGTATGCTCATATTTGCACAGCCACGTATATGAATATATATATATATATATATATATATATATAAATACATGTAGGGTCCATTGGTGTGCTCAGCCTCCATGACCTGCAGGCTCTTACAGGTTTCCCTCCAGCTCAAGAGATTTCAAAATCACTTTTAAAACATGTTCTCTGAGTCATCTTGAGAATGAGATGTCCTGATATGAAAATATTTTTCAACTCTAAGAGGAAATGAAACTGTTTCTAAGAAGAACGAAATGTTTCCTTCTTCTTCATAAACCGTTGAAACCCCCACAAACAGTGAAATTAGAGAAGAATCTTGCTCAGAGGTTCTGTAGAAAATGAGTGTTTCTCCTGCCCCTCAGTTCCTTACACATTGTAGGCTCTGACTATTTTATTTTTTGCTGCTCTCTGTGTCCTTTTTGGTGTTTCTTTTCCGTATTTATTTAATTTTCAGCGATGTTGCCCATCTCAGCTGTGGGTTTTTCAGTGGCCCAGGTGGGTGTTTGCTGCTGTGGTTCAGTGAGACAGGAAGGGCTTGGCTCAGTGGGGAGCAGGGGCCCTGCAGGTGTGGGGTGCCTCGGGGTGTCTGCGGTGTCCTGGCAGAGGTGACACCTGCAGCAGTGCTGAGCTGGCACTGCGGGCTGGGGCTCTCACCCGGGGGTGCCGGGGGGGTTGATGTCCCAGGGGTGATGGACAGAGGCTCTGCCTGCCCCCGTTCCTGAGCATTTGGGGTTCAGAACTGTCCTCTGGTGTTGGCCTGGCTGTGCCAGCTGGGTGGGAGATGTCCTGGCTCACTGCACAACGGGGAATCTGCTCTCGGGAGGGTTTGTGCCGGTTTGTCCATGTCCTGAATTCCCAGTTCTCACTGATTTCCCACCTCGTCCCTGCCCTGCTCTGCTCTGCCCCACCCAGGCACCCCTTCCCTCGCGTGTTCAGCTCCTGCAGCAGGAGGCAGCTGGAGAACTACTTCCAGAAGGGAGGGGGAATGTGCCTCTTCAACCTGCCCGACACCAAGGACCTGGTGGTGGCACGGAAATGTGGCAACGGCTTCCGCGAGGAGGGGGAGGACTGCGACTGCGGGGAGGTGGAGGTACAGGGTCCTCCTGGGGCATGGAGGGACACAGTGACCCTCCTGGGGCATGGAGGGACAAAGTGTGACCATCCTGGGGTGTAGAGGGACACAGTGACCCTCCTGGGAGGTGGAGGGACAGAGTGACCCTCCTGCAGCCCACCTCAGCTGTGGGAATTCCTGCACAGGGTGTTTCCAAGGGAAGGGTTTGCTGTCACCACCCAGACTCCATCCCAAGGGTTTTTCCCAGCCCCACGTTCCCGAATTCATCTGTCCCAGTCCTGACTTCCTCCTTGACTTTCCCCTTGAGTGCCCAGTTCTTCCCCCTGCCCTCTGTGCCTCAGTTTCCCCCCTTGCAGGATGAGAAGGGCGTGATGGGATGGGTGGGAAGGGCTGGGGAAGGGATGAAAGCACTGCCCATGGAGCTGTCCTCTCCACACAGGAATGCACCAACCCCTGCTGCAACGCTCACAACTGCACGCTCAAGGAGGGGGCCCAGTGTGCCCACGGTGACTGCTGCCACAGCTGCAAGGTGAGGCCCCAGCTGCCCACCCCGTGCTCACCCGTGCCCACCCCATGCCCCTGGGATCAGGTGCAGAGCCAGCCCTGCAGGGTTCACGTGGAACCTTGTGTCTGCAGGAGAATCGTGGAATGGGCTGGGCTGGAAGGGACCTCAAATCCCACCGAGTGCCACCCTGCCATGGCAGAGACACTTCCCACTGTCCCAGGCTGCTCCAGCCCCAGTGTTCAACCTGGCCTTGGGCACTGCCAGGGATCCAGGGGCAGCCCCAGCTGCTCTGGGAATTCCAGCCCAGCCCCTGCCCACCCTCCCAGCCAGGAATTCCTTGCCAAGATCCCAGCCCAATCTCCCCTTGGCCAGTGGCAGCCATTCCCTGTGTCCTGACCCTCCAGGCCCTTTTCCCAACTCCCTCTCCAGGAGAATTCCCTCTGGCAGCTGTATGGCTGAGGTCCAGCTGAGGAATGTGCCCCCGTACCCTGACAGCCCCCCAGAGCCTCACGGGACCTGTCAGACATGCCAGGTCTGCCAGGAGGCACCGTCAGTGCCCCTGTGCCAGCCCGTGCCCGTGTTGCCCGCAGCTGAAGGCGGCTGGGACGCTGTGCCGGGAGGCAGCGGGCTCCTGTGACCTGCCCGAGTACTGCACGGGAGCCTCGCCCTACTGCCCCGCCAACGTGTACCTGCTGGACGGCTCCTCCTGCGCCCGCGGCCAGGCCTACTGCAGCACCGGCATGTGCATGACCCACCAGCAGCAGTGCGTGCAGCTCTGGGGGCCAGGTCAGTGTCTGCTGCCAGTGTCTGCTGCAGCTCTGCCCTGTGCATGACCCAGCAGCAGCAGCAGTGCAGCTCTGGGGGCCAGGTCAGTGTCTGCTGCCAGTGTCTGCTGCAGCTCTGCCCTGTGCATGACCCAGCAGCAGCAGCAGTGCAGCTCTGGGGGCCAGGTCAGTGTCTGCCCTCACTGCAGCAGCCTGGGGGTCCCAGGACCCTTCCTGTGGGGCTGGGGGTGCTGCGTGGAGGCCCTGGCACAGACACAGCCAGGGGACAATTCTGAACCCCAAATGCTCAGGAATGGGATGGGGGGCAGGCAGAGCAGCTGTGGCTGCCCCTGGGTCCCTGAATGTCCCAGACCAGGCTGGACACTGGGGCTGGGAGCTGCCTGGGACAGTGGGAGGTGTCCCTGCCATGGCAGGAGTGGGATGGGATGGGCTTTAACCCAAAGCATTCTCTGACCAAAATCCTCCACAAGACTCCAGAAAATAGGGAATTTCATCCCTTCTGTCCCTGGCCTGGCACCCACAGCAGCATCTCTTGGAGAGCTTTGCCCGTGTGTTCTCCCTGAGCATCACATGCTGCTGCTGGGGTTCCTGCCCATTGCCCACGTCCCCAGAGCTCTCCCTGTGTGCAGGAGCGTGGCCAGCGCCCGACGCCTGTTTCCAGGACGTGAACATGGCTGGGAACACCTACGGCAACTGCGGCAAGGACAGCCAGGGCCGCTACGTCAAGTGTGACAAGAGGTGGGCACAGCGCGGGCACCGGGTGTCCCCTGCACCCCCACAGCTGCCCCTGCCACGCCAGGGGAGGGCCCTACCTCAGCCCTGCCTCCAGCATCAGCCCTGCTCTGCACCCCAGGAAGCCACCAGGCCCTCCTGGGCTCTGTCCCCGTGGCTGCTGGCAGCTGGGACTTGGAGATCTCGAGGTGTTTTCCAACCCAAGGGATCCTGTGATTGTGGTGTCCCACCAGGAGCAGCCCCCAGCCCAGCCTGCGGGGAGATCAAAGCCAGTGCCAGATTTAGGGAGCGTGTGCTCTGTGGTGATCCCAGGGATGTCAGAGCCTCCCCTGCCCCTGGCTCTTTCCCTCCATCATTTCTGAGCTCCTCCAGCATGGCCATAAAGCCAGTGGGAATGACCCCCAGGTGTGGGATGGCGGGGCTGGGGGTGAGGGGGCCGCTGCCCCCCGTCCCAGCTGCCCCCGGCCGTGCCCGCTGCAGGGATGCCATGTGTGGGAAGATCCAGTGCCAGAGCTCTGCCAAGAAGCCGCAGGGCACCAACACGGTGTCCATCGACACCACCATCCGCTTCAAGGGCCGCGAGGTCAAGTGCCGCGGCACCTTCGTCTACAGCGCCAAGGACGACCAGGAGGACCTGTCCGACCCCGGGCTGGTGCTGACGGGCACCAAGTGCGGGGACGGGATGGTGAGTGCCCCTGCCTGCCCTCTTTCTCCTTCCCTGGGCTCTGAGCCCGCTGCGGGCTGCACGTGGCTGTCCCCTGCCTCACAGCCGGGCCCTGGCAGTGGTTCCTGCACAGCTGCAGACCTTGGGGACACCTCAACTGCTGCCACCAGGCGCTTGTAGGCCACCAGGTTCTTCCCACCCGGGGCATTTGTGGGCATCACCAGATAGTCACTCGTGTTTAGGCCACCACATCGTTCTCTGTGCCCTCCAAGCTTCTTCACCAAATCAGAGCGGAGCAACCCCAGTGGGAATTGCCCCAGGATTTGATTGAGGCTTCCTCCTATGAAGAGATTGTTTCCCAGAGGAAACAGGAAATCTCTGCCAGGAATCAACGAGACCAATCCAGTGCTAACTGGGCATTGTCTCTGCAGCCCCTGCATCTCCAAGGACTTTGGAGGGGGCCAGTTGAGCTGAGGGAGGGCAGCGGCTGCTGGAGCACAGGGAAGGTGGGATGTGTTCCAGAGAGAGCTGGCTGTGGAGACACAGCCTTCCCTGTTTGGCATTTTAACAGTGAAATTTTCCTTGGGAAGGCCAAAGCGGTGACATTTTCATGAGGAAATATGGCCAGTTTTGAAATCCAGCATTGTTTATTTTGGCCAGTGCCTGGGCTTTAGGGCCGAATGGGAATGGTTTCTCGGGGAGCTGGCAGGTGGGCTGTGTGTGGAGGGGGCTGGGAGTGGTGGTGGCTGGGCTCTGGACAGGGCTGGGAGCGGAATCCCTTGGCTGGAACCAGGCCATTTCACCACCCTGCATTTTCCAGGGTGCAGTCCAGTCCTTTGCAGAAGCCCCAGCTGTCCCCGTCCCGGGCCCCCCTCTGACCCCAGCCCCTCGTGTCCCTCCCAGGTGTGCAAGGACCGGCGCTGCCAGAACGCGTCCCTGTTTGAGCTGGAGAAGTGCGTGTCCCGCTGCCACGGCCACGGGGTGAGCCACTGCTGGCACCTCGGGGACCCCTGCCCTCAGGGCAGGGCTTGGGGCAGGCATGGGCCCTGTGACCAGTGAGTTCTGCCTCTCACACCTGTGCCAGGCGGGGCTGGGCTGGGCCCTTTGCTCACCCGGGTCCAAGTGAGAGGAAGAAGATGGTTGGTGGTGTAAGCACCATCTGCAAAGCTTGGATCAGGGCCTGATTTGAGCTGGAGAGTGTTTGGAGCTCAGGGCAGGTGTCTGGTCCCCCTGAGAGCAAAACAAGAGTTGGAAGGAGAACTGGGACAGCAGAAAGGCAGGGAAGTGATCCAGGGAGTGGGAGGAGACATTGTTCTCCAAAGCTGAAAGGTTACAGAGCTCTGTGGAGTGCAGGGCTTTGTCAGATGAGGCAACAGAAACTGCTGTGGAAACTCCTGCTGGGTTATGGAACGGATGTGACAGATGAAACATCTGATTTACCCTTTTGTGAAAAGGGTAAAAACAGGTAAAACATCCACACCTACCCTTTTGTTCTGCCCAGCATGCTTGAGGCTCTCAGAGCTGGAGTTGGTGAGCCTGGAGACGAGAAGGTTCTGGGGAGACCTTCCGGCACCTTCCAGCACGAAAAGGAGCTTACAAAGAAGAGGGAGGATGACTTTTTACATGGGCAGATAGTGACAGGAGCAGGGGGAATGGCTTCAAACTGAAAGAAGAGATGTACCTGGGATATTGGGCAGGAGTTGTTCCCTGGTAGGGTGGGCAGGGCTGGCACAGGTGCCCAGAGCAGCTGTGGCTGCCCCTGGATCCCTGGCAGTGCCCAGGCCAGGCTGGACCCTGGGTCTGGAGCAGCCTGGGACAGTGGGAGGTGTCCCTGCCATGGCAAGGATGGCACTGGCTGGGCTTTGAGGTCCCTTCCATCCAAACCATTCCAGGATTCTGTGATGTCCATGGGGGAGCATTGTCAGGGGTGAAGCTTCTCCAACCCAGACTTGTGTCACCATCTGTTCACTCCTGCCCCGTGAACCACCACTGCCGCACATCCCGACCTCTCCTCTGTCCCCAGGTCTGCAACAGCAACAAGAACTGTCACTGTGACCCGGGCTGGGCGCCCCCGTTCTGCGAGAAGCCGGGGCTGGGTGGCAGCGTGGACAGCGGCCCCGTGCAGAGCCACAGTGAGTCACAGCTCGTCCCGGGGCCCCGAGGGGCTCCAGCGGTGCCAGGGGAGGGTGGGGGGCTTCCAGAGGGGCGGCGTGGGGCCTGTGCAGGCAGCCCCACAGTCTGTCCCAGCTCTGGCTGGCTGGTGGCCACCCGTTGCCATCAGAGGCCACCGAGGGCCTGTTCCCTTCCTGGAGCTGGGACCAGCAGCGATGTCCCCAGCTGGACTGACCACAGATGGGGTCACCACATCCGTCGAGCGAGGCAGAGCCTGGTGGCTGTCCCAGCCCCTCACTCGTCCCTGTGCTTCCCCTGCCAGACCACGAGTCCATCCTGATCGCCCTGGTGGTCATCTTCCTGTTCCTGCTGCCCGCCCTGGCGCTGAGCATCTACTACTGGTACCGCCAGGAGAACTCCCTGCTGGCCAGGTGGATCAAGGACACCAGGCACAGGGGCCAGCAGGCCTGCAGGTGTGTGGGGCACCCCTGCCCTTCTCTCCCGAGCACCCAGGGCAGTGTGACCCTTGTTTCACCAGCCTGGCAGGGCTGGGGGAGCTGGTGGTGCACAGCCCCTGCTCCGGTGGCAGACCTGCTCTGGAGCCTGAACAGACTGTCCTGGGAAAGCCAAGGCTCTCAGCAATGCCAGAGCCCAGGACACCGATGGTCTTCTGGACAGGACAATCCAGGGAGGGGTGGAGGTGGCCTGGCATCGAGGAGAATGCTCATTCCTCGCAGGCTGCCCATCACAGACCATCCCTGCTCCATACACTGACCATCCCTGTCACACACACTGACCATCCCTGTCACACACTGACCATCCCTGCTCCATACACTGACCATCCCTGCTCCATACACTGACCATCCCTGTCACACACACTGACCATCCCTGCTCCATACACTGACCATCCCTGCTCCATACACTGACCATCCCTGTCACACACACTGACCATCCCTGTCACACACTGACCATCCCTGTCACACACTGACCATCCCTGTCACACACTGACCATCCCTGCTCCATACACTGACCATCCCTGCTCCATACACTGACCATCCCTACTCCAAACACTGACCATCCCTGCTCCATACACAGACCATCCCTGTCACACACACTGACCATCCCTGTCACACACACTGACCATCCCTACTCCAAACACTGACCATCCCTGCTCCACACACTGACCATCCCTGTCACACACTGACCATCCCTGCTCCATACACTGACCATCCCTGTCACACACTGACCATCCCTGCTCCATACACTGACCATCCCTGCTCCAAACACTGACCATCCCTGTCACACACTGACCATCCCTGCTCCATACACTGACCATCCCTGCTCCAAACACTGACCATCCCTGTCACACACTGACCATCCCTGTCACACACTGACCATCCCTGCTCCAAACACTGACCATCCCTGTCACACACACTGACCATCCCTGCTCCAAACACTGACCATCCCTGTCACACACACTGACCATCCCTGCTCCAAACACTGACCATCCCTGTCACACACACTGACCATCCCTGCTCCAAACACTGACCATCCCTGCTCCAAACACTGACCATCCCTGTCACACACACTGACCATCCCTGCTCCAAACACAGACCATCCCTGCTCCAAACACTGACCATCCCTGTCACACACACTGACCAATTCCATCACACACTGACCATCCCTGTTCCCCAGCAGCAAGGGCTGGCTGTCAATGAGGTGTTAATTGAGACAGGAGCTGATGGGCAGCATTTTAGAGGCAGACAGTGCTCCCCTGGTTGCTTTATTTTGCCATGTCCCTAATTCCCAGCAGGAAGAAGTCCATGGGTCGGAAGTCGAGCAGTGCCCATCCCAAAGCTGCTTTCACCCTGCGGAACATTTCAGCCTCCAGCCACCCCACTGAGGTAAGTGAAAACTCACTAGAGCCAGGGGTAACTCACTAGGGCCAGGGGTAACTTATTAAGATCAGGAATAACTCACTAAAGGCAGTGATAACTCAGCTGCCAGGCTTGATTCCCTGCTGGGATGTGAAGCCTGTGGGTATCACATCTGCTCCCAGGAACTGGGCAAGCCCTGGTGCCCTGTGCTGGTCCTGCCCCATGTCTGCACTGTGCCCATGGCCAGGTGTGCCCATGGTCAGTGTGCCCATCTCTCCTAAAACTGAGTTTGTTGAGCTCAAACTCCCCTGGTGATCACTGGGAAATCCCCTGATTTCCACTGGGAAATCTCCCATATGGAAAAAGGATAGATGGGAGTGAGGAATGATCACAGCCTCTGTGGGGGGGTGTGGGTGTGGTATTTTCTCGTGTTAATGAGGCTACAATTCAAACAAAGTTGGTCTTTGGTTTTGTAGTTTGATTTATGGTGTCATGTTCCTCCTTCTTGGGGCATTGCTCTTGGCTCCTGCAGGTTTGGTTATTCCTTCATTTGGTTATTCCCTCATTTTCCAGTCCTTTTATTTATCCTGTACCACACTACAGTGACTTTTAAACTTTGAACCTGCACTGGTGCTTTTTGAGCAACAGCACTGAATTTAGGAAGAATTCAGGTTTTTTGGATGCCTCCCACCTGCTGGAAATCTGTGTGGATTCAGCAGGGCTGACCCTGCTCTGGGTCCCCAGCACCTTTCTCATCCCCATGTGCTCCCATGGGGTTGGTGAGGAGCAAACACAGAAGCACAGAAGCAGGAAGGTTGGAAATGCCCCCAATGTCCCTGTCTGAGACCATCAAACCCAGCCACCAGCGCTGCAACGGGAACATGTCAGCTTTTGGGTGGGCTGGCCAGGGTGGTGCTCCCAGAAAGTGCTCCCAGCGGTCCTCCTGCAGCTCCCCAGAGCCCAGGCCCCGAGGGACATCTGCTCCCAGGAGAGGGTGACCCAAGGATGCTCCCCGTTGCCTCCTGTCCTTCTCTCCCGCAGCAGGGCCCCCGGACCGCGTTCCTGCCCAAGGCCGGCGCTGCCCAGCCCGGCTCTCAGCCCGTCAACGTCGTCCACCCGCTCCGCCCGGCTCCCCATGTCATCCCCCCCCGCCCCCGAGACCCCCGACCCGCCAGGCCCCCTCCCCCGGCCGCCAAGTCACCCCTGGTCCCCACCAAAGCCGGCGCCTCCCAGGCCAAGCTCCCGCCGCCGAAGAAACCTCTTCCCTGCAGCCCCGTGAGGAGCCCCCAGGTGAGCTCTGCTGCCTCTGTGCCCCGACCCAGGGAAGCTCCCTGGATTCTGCTGGGCTCTCTGAGGAGCTGTGTCAGCCCCCGAGGGCTGCACCTGTGCTGACATTGCAGAGAGCCCATCAGACCCGAGGGTGCTTTAAGGCTTTTTGGGTGTTCTGTGCTTTGAAGCCTCTCAGCTCTGCAGGGGGAGGGAGGTTTGTAGGGGCTCCCCGGATGTTCCTCTAAGGATTTTGTCTCTGCCCGTGCCCTTTGTGGTGCCAGGTGGTCCCAAAGCACCAAGCCCCGCGCCGGCCGCTGCCGGGGAGCCCCCTCCTGGCCAAGGAGCTGCCCCCTGCACACGGACAGACCCTGCTGGTCATGGTCCCTCCTACCAACTTCAAGGTGCCGGGGACGAGTGGCTCGAGCCACCCCACGAGGCCGCTAAAGTGAGTGGGGAGGAGCTGGGTGTCCCCACAGCTGGGGTCTGGCTGCTGGGGACACTGGGGGTCCCGTGGGAGGGACATCCCAAAGGTGGGGACATTGGGGGTCCCGTGGGAGGGACATCCCAAAGGTGGGGACACTGAGGGTCCCGTGGAAGGGACATCCCAAAGGTGGGGACACTGGGGTTCCCGTGGGAGGACATCCTGAAGGTGGGGACACTGGGGGTCCCGTGGGAGGGACATCCCAAAGGTGGGGACACTGAGGGTCCCGTGGAAGGGACATCCCAAAGGTGGGGACACTGAGGGTCCCGTGGAAGGGACATCCCAAAGGTGGGGACACTGGGGGTCCTGTGGGAGGACACCCCAAAGGTGGGGACACTGGGGGTCCTGTGGGAGGACACCCCAAAGGTGGGGTGGGGACACTGGGGGTCCTGTGGGAGGACACCCCAAAGGTGGGGACACTGGGGGTCCTGTGGGAGGACACCCCAAAGGTGGGGACACTGAGGGTCCCGTGGAAGGGACATCCCAAAGGTGGGGACACTGGGGGTCCCGTGGGAGGGACATCCCAAAGGTGGGGACACTGGGGGTCCCGTGGGAGGACACCCCAAAGGTGGGGTGGGGACACTGGGGGTCCTGTGGGAGGACACCCCAAAGGTGGGGTGGGGACACTGGGGGTCCTGTGGGAGGACACCCCAAAGGTGGGGACACTGGGGGTCCCGTGGAAGGGACATCCCAAAGGGCTGCAGCCACGGCTCCATGGAGTGGCCAAGGGGGTGACCAAGGCTGGGTGGTGGAAGGTGCCAGGGAGGGAGATGCCACCCCTTGGGAGTGGCCCTGGCCTCCCGGCCCAGAGCCTGGAGGGAGCTGTGGAGCTGCTGGGGGATGCGGGACTGAAGGGATGGATGCTGATGCTCTCTCATCTCTCCTCCTGCAGACCGATGCCACCTCAAAGGTGAGTGGAGGGCATTTACAGACCCCTGAGGTGGGTGGCTGTGGGTCAGCACTGGGCTGGGAAATGGGGATCAATCCACCTTCCCAGGAACTCCTGGATGACACGGTCCCTCTGGGCACTCCAAAGGGCACCTGTGTCCCAGGGAATGGAGGATGTGGGTTTTGTTTGGAGGTGGGAGGTGAAGGCCAAGTCCTTGACAGTGCCACTGCTGCTCCCAGCTCTCGTGCACTGCTGAATGCTCTGGTTATGGGGCAGGGGGCCTCAAGGGATCCACTCTGGGGGTCCTCAAGGGATCCACTCCCGACAGCCAAACTCGGGGGCCGTGTCCATGGGGGAATTCCTGAGCTGGGGATGGTGGTGCTGGAGCTGGTAGGTGTCTGGTGCCTGCACTCAAACCAGCTGTTTCCTTTCTCTTTCCTCTTGCTCCAGGCCAGTCCCAGCCATCAAAGTCCAGTCCACCTCCTTCTCCTCAAAGAAGTGACAGTCCCAGGACACTGACCCACCTTCCTGAGCTGGCTCTCCTGATTTGCACTGCTGTGGCCACAGGGCTCTCCCGTTGCTCTTGTTTTAGTAACTCTTTTGATACCAGAGGACTATTTTTGTAAGACAGAATTTGTATTCAGCACACAAACTGTAGCGGTGGGGTGGAGAGGGGACATTGGCACCACGGCTGGACCAGGGGTTGGTTGGAGGTGGGGTTCCCATGATGGAGATCCCACCACGGCTCTTGGCACTGCTTCCTGGCCAATTCCCCTCCCAGCTTCAGTTCTCTGGACATTGCACACGGGCTGGGCTGGGGTGACTGGGGGAAGTGAACATCCCCACCGATGGAAGATGCTGGTGACAGCGTGATGTCCTTGCAGCTACCTCCTCCTCCTCCTCCTCCTTCTCCTCCAGGCCTGCAGCCCCAGCCGCTGCCAGCACAGCTCCACGCTGGGCATCGTCTCGGGGAGACAGAAACCTGGTGCCCAGGCTGGGCTGGGCCACGCGGTGCTGGGACACTTCCATGAAGGATCCAAGTTCTCAGGCGCCTCCTGACCTCCTGTCCGCTTGCACAAGGAACAGCGGTGACGATCCTGGGGTCACCTGGAAGGAGAGACTGTCTGGGAATGTTTGAATGCCCCAGGTGCCGGTGGCAGCTGCTTCCCAGGGTGCTTTTGAGGGGCTCGGGAGCCCTCACAACGTTGTCTGTTCCCTGCTCCTGGGCCAAGCCCAGCAGAGGCTCCGGGAGCCACTCACACTCCAAGGGGAAGGAGCCACGAGCTGGGAACAAGAGCAGGAGAATTCCTGCCCGTGCCACTGGCTTGTCCCAAGCCCTGGCCAAGCCACTGCATTTCTCTGTGCCTCAGTCCCCCGCCGGGGGTGTTTCCTACCTCACAGGGCTGTTGTGAGGTTTGACAAAGGGATTCTTGGAATCCCCAACCCTCCATCCAAGGTGCTTTTGACCTGCACAGTTTGTGCCACTTTTCTGTGACTTGACCTGCGGCTCGATCAAGGTCTGAGATTACAACAAAGACTTTGAGAAATCCCCTGGCTCCTCTGGCTCTTTTCTTGCTCCCTATTCCCTGAGCCTTCAGACACCAGGGCACCTCCAGGGCTCTGCCCACGCCAGAGCCAGCAGATCCCAGGGATCTGCTGTAAACCTGGGATCCAGCTGGGTGTGGCCTGTCAGATCCCATCTGACCCAGGAAAAATCCTTTTGGGATATGTCCAGCCATGATGTAGGTTCAGGGAGAGCCCTCGGGCAGCTGCTCTGGGGTTCTGTTGTCCCCAGTGTCACACAACAGGTGGCTGCAGCTTGTGGGTGAGGCTGCCTTAACCCAAGCTGTCCTTACCCTCGGGCTTTGTCCTGAAGTTGCTGGTCTTGTGCCTGGGTCTTCCCTGAAGCATCCTCAGGAGGAATTTCTCCATGGAAAGGCTGGTCAGGCATTGGCAGGGGCTGCCCAGGGAGGTTTGGAGTCCCCACCCATGCAGGTGTCCAAGGAAGGGCTGGAGGTGGCACTCAGAGCTCCGGGATGGGGACAAAGGGGGATCGGGCACAGCTTGGGCTCCATGACCTTGGAGGGATTTCCAGCCTCAGTGATTCTGTGTTCACAGGGTTCTGTGATCCCTGGTACCTCCATATCTCTCTTGGTTCATGGATATGCAGCTGGGATCAAGGATCCAACATCTCCTCTTACTCTGATAACAAACTCAGAAAACCAGTGTCATTGAGGTTGGAATGGACCTCTCAAGGCCATCCTCATGTGAGGACCAGGACAGGATTAATGAACTGATCCCTAAACATTCCCAAAGTCCCATTTTTTTTGGGATCTCCCAAGGACTTCTGACATGGTCAGACTTGAGGAGGAGCCTATGGAGCTGCTGGGAGGGAACCCTGCTCCCATGGATGTCCTCCCTTCCCCTGTCCAGGGCAGGGACCAGCAGGGGTGAAGCAGCTGCAGAGGGTTTGCAGAAGTCCCTGCGGTGATGAAGTGGTCGGAAAAAACTTCTCTCAAGGATCAGACATTCAGCTTGATGACAAAGTGAGGGGTGACAGTGCAGTGACAAGGAACTGACTGATCCCATCGAGCTGGGGCAGAGTTCCCGGGCTTGGACTCTGGCCCACCAGTGGCACCGTCCTGGCCATCACAAGCCCTTCCTCTGGCCCTGGTGTGGAGGCAGGGCTGGGCAGTGCCCCCGCCACGCTGCCCCCGCTCCCCCAGCAGTGCAGGACTGGGTCACTCTGTCACACTGGCTCACAGCCCATCCCATCCCATTATCCCATCCCATTATCTCATTCCATCCCATCCCATCCCATTATCCCATCCCATCCCATCCCATTATCCCATCCCATCCCATCCCATCCCATCCCATCCCATCCCATCCCATCCCATCCCATCCCATCCCATCCCATCCCATTATCCCATCCCATCCCATTATCCCATTATCCCATCCCGTTCCCGAGCTCCGGGCTGTCCCTGCTCGGGCAGGGGTGTGGGTCCGTTCAGGCCGAGGCTCGATGCTCTCTGCTGGCCCAGGTGGGCCCCGGTGTGTAGGTGGCGTGTCCATCCTGCCACACCCACTGTGGGACATGCTCCGGTCCGTGCTCCGGTCCATGCTCCGGTCCCTGCTCCGGTGTCTGCTCCGGTCCATGCTCCGGTCCATGCTCCGGTCCCTGCTCCGGTCCGTGCTCCGGTCCATGCTCCGGTCCCTGCTCCGGTCCGTGCTCCGGTGTCTGCTCCGGTCCATGCTCCGGTCCCTGCTCCGGTCCGTGCTCCGGTCCCTGCTCCGGTGTCTGCTCCGGTCCATGCTCCGGTCCCTGCTCCGGTGTCTGCTCCGGTCCATGCTCCGGTCCATGCTCCGGTCCCTGCTCCGGTCCGTGCTCCGGTCCGTGCTCCGGTCCATGCTCCGGTCCGTGCTCCGGTCCGTGCTCCGGTCCGTGCTCCGGTCCGTGCTCCGGTCCATGCTCCGGTCCGTGCTCCGGTCCGTGCTCCGGTCCGTGCTCCGGTCCATGCTCCGGTCCGTGCTCCGGTCCCTGCTCCGGTCCGTGCTCCGGTCCGTGCTCCGGTCCCTGCTCCGGTCCGTGCTCCGGTCCGTGCTCCGGTCCATGCTCCGGTCCGTGCTCCGGTCCGTGCTCCGGTCCGTGCTCCGGTCCATGCTCCAGTCCGTGCTCCGGTCCCTGCTCCGGTCCGTGCTCCGGTCCATGCTCCGGTCCGTGCTCCGGTCCGTGCTCCGGTCCGTGCTCCGGTCCGTGCTCCGGTCCGTGCTCCGGTCCATGCTCCAGTCCGTGCTCCGGTCCCTGCTCCGGTCCATGCTCCGGTCCCTGCTCCGGTCCCTGCTCCGGTCCGTGCTCCGGTCCCTGCTCCGGTCCATGCTCCGGTCCCTGCTCCGGTGTCTGCTCCGGTCCATGCTCCGGTCCATGCTCCGGTCCCTGCTCCGGTCCGTGCTCCGGTCCGTGCTCCGGTCCGTGCTCCGGTCCATGCTCCGGTCCGTGCTCCGGTCCATGCTCCGGTCCGTGCTCCGGTCCCTGCTCCGGTGTCTGCTCCGGTCCATGCTCCGGTCCATGCTCCGGTCCCTGCTCCGGTCCCTGCTCCGGTCCATGCTCCGGTCCATGCTCCGGTCCGTGCTCCGGTCCGTGCTCCGGTCCCTGCTCCGGTCCCTGCTCTGGTCCCTGCTCCGGTCCATGCTCCGGTCCGTGCTCCGGTCCGTGCTCCGGTCCGTGCTCCGGTCCATGCTCCGGTCCCTGCTCCGGTCCATGCTCCGGTCCCTGCTCCGGTCCGTGCTCCGGTCCGTGCCGGCGGGGCTCGCTGTGCTCGGTGGAGCTCGGCTCCGGTGGCACTAGGTGGCAGCAGATGGCCGCGAACCTTCTGCTCAGCCTCCTCCGCATCGCCGGCACCGCGTCCTCCTCCTTCATCCTCCTCATCCTCCTCATCCTCCTCCCTGCCCCGGCAGCCACAAACCCATCAAACCACCGGCTGGGCAGGGAAGGGCTGAGTGCTCCTGGTGCTCGCTCAGCTTCCAGCCCGTCCCTGCTCACTCTTCCTCTTATCAGGTGGAATACGAGAAAGGGTGGCAGGGCTGGGAATGTTCCCCTGGAGAAGGGAAGGCTCCAGGCAGAGCTCAGAGCCCCTGGCAGGGCCTGCAGGGGCTCCAGGAGAGCTGCAGAGGGACTGGGGACAAGGGACAGAGGGACAGGACACAGGGAATGGCTGCCACTGGCCAAGGGGAGATTGGGCTGGGATCTTGGCAAGGAATTGCTGGCTGGGAGGGTGGGCAGGGGCTGGGCTGGAATTGCCAGAGCAGCTGTGGCTGCCCCTGGATCCCTGGCAGTGCTCCAGGCCAGGTTGGACACTGGGAGCAGCCTGGGACAGTGGGAGGTGTCCCTGCCATGGCAGGGGTGGGATGGGATGGGATTTGAGGTCCCATCCACCCAACCATTCCAGGATTCTGTGCCTGCCCCTCCCTGGCTGTTCAGGGGTCTCTCACCCACCACTGGAGCTGTTTAGGATCTCCTGCTCTCAGGCAGGTGCTGTCTCTGTCTCCCGGCCTTGGTTCCCTTTTCCAGGCTCCCCTCAGACGTCACACAGAGCCTCCAGTCATCCTCCTTGTCCCACCCTGACCCCCACCAGGGACTGGGACAGCCTGGGCCCCTCAGGGGCTGAGGAGGGACACGGGGCAGGTGATGGAGGGGACGGGGGTCCAGGGGGCTGCAGCAGGTGAGGCTCTCCTGGGGCACTTTGGGGAAGCCACCTGGGCACAAGAAGTTTCCTCCTTGGCTCCCTGGAGCCCGAGCTGGGAGGTGCCCCAGTTTGCCCAGTCTGCTGTGGTGTCCTGGCCCAGGCAGGCTCTGTCCCCTGGGGGGCAGGACAAGGTGACATTGCTGATATAAACTGTAAAACCACAGAATATCCAGAGTTGGATCATCCAGGATCATCCAGCCCTGTACAGGACACTCCAACAACCCCACCCTGTGCCTGAGCATGCTGCCAAATTATTTTTGAACAATTCCTTTTATTTTCTCATCCTTTTTTTCTTTTCCCCCCTTTTTAACTTTCTCTTTCCTTTTCTTTTTCTCCCTTCCTGCAGCATCCTGGGCTGGCAGAGATGGGGGGGCAGGCCCCTGGAACAGGAGCAGCCAGCCTCAGGCAGGCAGCACAGCCTGGGCACATGGAGCTGCAGGCAGCCAGACACATGCTCAGAGCCGAAGGGAAAATCAAAGAGGAAAGGGAAAAGCAGTGGAGCGGTTAATGAAGAGGCTCCTGCAGCGGGGAAGTTGGGCCATTCATCATCCTGCAGGCCTGCTCTCTCTTTCTGCTGTGTTTGTCTTTGGCAGGAGGGGATTGCTCTCTCCATCCAGGGCTGGCAGCTCCTCGGAGCCACGGACGGGCCCGTCAGAGATGGAATTACAGAGCTCAGCTGGGATGGAGTTCCCTGCATCAGCTCCTGTGTGCACGGAGAGCAGGAGGAGAATCCCTCCGTGCTGTCCCGGAGCACACCCAGAGCCCGAGGGGCTGGGCAGAGCTGAGGGGCTGCCCTGGCCTGTGCCCGAGCTCCTGACTGCCAGGGCTGCCAGGGAGCACCTTCCTGAGCTCCTGACTGCCAGGGCTGCCAGGGAGTGCCCATCTGAGCTCCTGACTGCCAGGGCTGCCAGGGAGCACCTTCCTGAGCTCCTGACTGCCAGGGCTGCCAGGGAGTGCCCATCTGAGCTCCTGACTGCCAGGGCTGCCAGGGAGCACCGTCCTGAGCTCCTGACTGCCAGGGCTGCCAGGGAGCACCGTCCTGAGCTCCTGACTGCCAGGGCTGCCAGGGAGCACCGTCCTGAGCTCCTGACTGCCAGGGCTGCCAGGGAGCACCTTCCTGAGCTCCTGACTGCCAGGGCTGCCAGGGAGTGCCTTCCTGAGCTCCTGACTGCCAGGGCTGCCAGGGAGTGCCCATCTGAGCTCCTGACTGCCAGGGCTGCCAGGGAGTGCCCATCTGAGCTCCTGACTGCCAGGGCTGCCAGGGAGCACCTTCCTGAGCTCCTGACTGCCAGGGCTGCCAGGGAGTGCCTTCCTGAGCTCCTGACTGCCAGGGCTGCCAGGGAGTGCCCATCTGAGCTCCTGACTGCCAGGGCTGCCAGGGAGCACCTTCCTGAGCTCCTGACTGCCAGGGCTGCCAGGGAGCACCTTCCTGAGCTCCTGACTGCCAGGGCTGCCAGGGAGCACCTTCCTGAGCTCCTGACTGCCAGGGCTGCCAGGGAGTGCCCATCTGAGCTCCTGACTGCCAGGGCTGCCAGGGAGTGCCTTCCTGAGCTCCTGACTGCCAGGGCTGCCAGGGAGTGCCCATCTGAGCTCCTGACTGCCAGGGCTGCCAGGGAGTGCCTTCCTGAGCTCCTGACTGTCAGGGCTGCCAGGGAGTGCCCATCTGAGCTCCTGACTGCCAGGGCTGCCAGGGAGTGCCCATCTGAGCTCCTGACTGCCAGGGCTGCCAAGGAGTGCCTTCCTGAGCTCCTGACTGCCAGGGCTGCCAGGGAGTGCCCATCTGAGCTCCTGACTGCCAGGGCTGCCAAGGAGTGCCTTCCTGAGCTCCTGACTGCCAGGGCTGCCAGGGAGTGCCCATCTGAGCTCCTGACTGCCAGGGCTGCCAAGGAGTGCCTTCCTGAGCTCCTGACTGCCAGGGCTGCCAGGGAGTGCCTTCCTGAGCTCCTGACTGTCAGGGCTGCCAGGGAGTGCCCATCTGAGCTCCTGACTGCCAGGGCTGCCAGGGAGTGCCCATCTGAGCTCCTGACTGCCAGGGCTGCCAAGGAGTGCCTTCCTGAGCTCCTGACTGCCAGGGCTGCCAGGGAGTGCCCATCTGAGCTCCTGACTGCCAGGGCTGCCAGGGAGCACCTTCCTGAGCTCCTGACTGCCAGGGCTGCCAGGGAGTGCCCATCTGAGCTCCTGACTGCCAGGGCTGCCAGGGAGTGCCTTCCTGAGCTCCTGACTGCCAGGGCTGCCAGGGAGTGCCCATCTGAGCTCCTGACTGCCAGGGCTGCCAGGGAGTGCCTTCCTGAGCTCCTGACTGCCAGGGCTGCCAGGGAGTGCCCATCTGAGCTCCTGACTGCCAGGGCTGCCAGGGAGTGCCCATCTGAGCTCCTGACTGCCAGGGCTCCTGGGGAAGAGAGTGCCTTCCATGTCCCAGAGCTATGAGGGGAGCTCGGGGACACTCCTGGGCAGCACCAGGAGAGTCTGGGGACATTCCTCTGCCAGCACCACAAGAGCTCGGGGACATTCCTGGGCAGCACCAGGGGAGATCAGGGACATTCCCTTGAGCTGAACTCGGGGACATTCCTGGGCAGCAGCAGGAAAGCTCAGGGACATTCCTGTGAGGAGAGCTTGGGGACATTCCCAGGCAGCACCAGGGGAGCTCAGGGACATTCCCGTGATGTTCTGGGCAGCAGTGGCACAACAGGGACAGCTCCCCCTCCCCAGCTCTCCTTGGGGCTCAAAGCCCTGGCAGAGAAATGAACAAAGAAATCAGCACGAGTTGGGAGATTTTGGAGCTGGGGCCTCGGGAGGGTGAGGGTGAGGACGGGGATGGGGATGAGGATGAAGGTGAGGATGAGGGTGAGGCAGCTTGACGGAAAGGAGCTGCTTCTGCTGTCCACTGTGGTTTGGAGAATATAGGTGACAGAAGGCAGGGGTGTCCTTGGGAGGACACAGGTGTCACTGGGGAGAACAGGGGTGTCCCCAGGAGAGCACAGGGGTCACTGGGGAGAACAGGGGTGTCCCCAGGAGAGGACAGGGGTGTCACTGGGGAGCGCAGGGGTGTCCTTGGGGAGCACAGGGGTGTCCCCAGGAGAGCACAGGGGTCCTTGGGGAGCACAGGGGTCCCTGAGCAGCACTGGGGTGTCACTGGGGAGCACAGAGGTGTCCCTGGGGAGCACAGGTGTCCCTGGGGAGCACAGGGGCATGTGCAACATGCCTGGTGTGGATCCAGATGCTCAGCTGAGATCACAGAACCATGGAATCATGGAATGGTTGGGCTTGGAAGGCACCTTGGGGCTCATCTCAACACCTTGCACTGGACCAGGTTGCTCAGAATCTCATCCAGAGAGAATCAAACCAAACCATTCCCAGGAAGAAAATGAGGAAATTTGGGAATGTAGAAGTGGGGCGGACATCCCACAGCGTGGCTCCAGACCAGGTGTCCAGATCCTGCCAGCAGATGAGGTTTATAATTGAAGGGGGAGCTGTTCTGGCCTAATTAGCAAAGACAAACCCAATTAGTGTCCCCAGGAACATCTCAGAGCTCTTTCCTGGCCCCCTCTCCCAGTGGCTGCTGCTGCCAAACTGAGGGGACAGCTGTGAGCAGCCAGGGGCTGGGGCTTGTTGAAACCCACCCCCTTTGTCCTTCACCAGCGGCCTCCTGAAAGGTTTGTCCCCATCTGTGAAGTGGATCCGGGCTGGGGCTGGTTCTCCAGCAGGTGTGGGGACACCTGGTGCACTCACAGCAGGGCTGTGCTGGCAGGAAGCACCAGGGCAGAGGTGACAGGGCAGGACAGGGCATGTGGCAGTGGCAGTAAGGGTCTCCAGGGCCTGGGGGTCCACCAGGGCCTGCGCTGGGGTGGGTCAGGGCTGAGCGAATCCAGAGCTGAGTGAATCCAGCAGCTCACACACACAGGACAGGGGTCCAGGTGTCACCCAGGGAGGGGTGACAGCAGGGACCTGCTCTGCACTGAGCTGAGGTGACCAAAGGCCACTGTTCTGGCTTGGCTCAGTGAACCCAGAGCCAGCCATGGGCGAGCAGCCTCATTTTCTCCCTGGCACACAATTCCAGGTGTGTTTTTTCCGCTGTTTTCCCTTCTGTCTGTGCTGCTGGGTTTTGTGCCCCTGGCTGCCCTTTGCAGGAAGAAAAGCCGAGGCTGCAAGACAAAGCTCAGTCATTCTGTGGGCTCCAAACCATTCCTGGCAGGGCTCCTCAGGCACTGGCTCCTGTGCAGAGCCCTTCCCGGGAGGGCTGAGCACACGTGGAGCTTTTGTGCTGCACACATCCCAGGCCGAGCCCAGCCCTCTGCAGGGCTCTGTTCCTGGGCCTTCATTATCATCACTCGTGCAGTTTGTCTTTGCGTGTTTTTCTGTTCTACAGCGGCGCCGAAAACAGCTCGGCTCCTTTGATGTCCCCTTGGCTGGAGCTCTTTTTGGGTTTTGTTTTGTTGTGTGTTGTTCTTCCCTTCCCTCTCTGAGCAGAGGCAAAAGCAAATCACTTTGAACGAGAACAGGAAGGCTGCGGGCACAGCGCTGGGCAGGGCCGCGCCATCCCCTGCTCGGCGCGGAGCCGGCCCGCAGCTGAGGAAACAGCACAGCAGCCACGGGCTGTGGCACCCCCGGCAGCGAGGGACAGCCACGGGGCTGGGGGACAGCCGCGGGGCTGGGGGACAGCCGCAGGGCTGGGGGACAGCCCCACGGTGGCTGCAGGAAGCCTCCCCCGAGCCTCGGGCCCGCGGTGCTGTCTGCGATGGGAAACGTCCCTGCCTGGGTCGGGAGCAGGCCCTGGAGCATGGATGGACGGAGCTGTGCTGTTTGCAGCTGGGATCTGCTGCAGGGGCTGCACTGCTCAGCCTGGGCAGCCCAAACATCCCCTGCTCCTGCCCCTCGCATGGGATCAGGGAGTGCTTGGGTGGAAGGGACCCTAAATCCCACCAGTGCCACCCATCCATGGCAGGGACAGCTCCCACTGTCCCAGGTGGATCCAACCTGGCCTGGGACACTGCCAGGGATCCAGGGGCAGCCACAGCTGCTCTGGCAATTCCAGCCCAGCCCCTGCCCACCCTCCCAGCCAGCAATTCCTTGCCAAGATCCCAGCCCAATCTCCCCTTGGCCAGTGGCAGCCATTCCCTGTGTCCTGTCCCTCTGTCCCTTGTCCCCAGTCCCTCTGCAGCTCTCCTGGAGCCCCTCCAGGCCCTGGCAGGTGGAGGAGGCCTGAGCAGGTTCAGAAATGATGTAATTAGAGATTATAAATGATGGAATGAGTTTAGTGGCAGCACTGCTGTGGGTCTGTGGTGTCTCCTCGAGCTGCTGGGAGCAGGGCTGGGCTCCTGAGGCACAGCTGGAGGTGACATAGCAGGGATGGAGGTGGTGGCAGCTCTGCCTTGCTCTGCCTCCTGTCATTCCCTGCTCTGTGAGACTGCACAGCCTCAAGGACACCAGTTCCCCTCCTCTCCCCTCCCTCCTCCCCTCCCCGGAGGTTTGGTTTTAATGGCATCTAAGTGGCAGGGCTGTGCTCTGCACAGAGCTCAGGGCCAGCAGAGCCACAAGTGTCCTGTGGATGATGTCAGCTGTGCCCTGAGGAGGGTGACCTGCCAGGGGCTGCTGTGCACAGCCCCTGGGACTGCCTGGCTGGGGATGGCCCAAACTGGGGATGGCCCAAACTGGGGATGGCCCAAACTGGGGATGGCTCCTGTGTCCTGACAGCAGTGTGGAGGGCAGGGCTGCTGTCTCTGCCTGCTGCCAGCGGGGCTGGCCTGCAGCAGCCAGCGTCTCCTCTCCAGCCTGCAGGAGACAAGGCTTTGGGGACACCTGCCAGCACCTCCCAGGGCCTAGAGGGGCTGCCAGAGACCTGAGAGGGGCCTCTGGCAAGGGCAGGGAGTGAAAATCAAGGGCCTCAAGGAAAAGAAGGAAGGTTTAGGTTGGAAGTTGGGCAGGAAATGTTCCCTGTGAGGGTGTGAGACCCTAGCACAGGGTGCCCAGAGCAGGTGTGGCTGCCCCTGCATCCAAGGCCAGCCTGGACACTGGGGCTGGGAGTAGCCTGGTCAGCTGGAGGAGTCCTGCTGACCTCTGGGATGGCACAAAACACCGGATCCAGGTGACTGAGCTGAGCCCTGGCTGTGACAGGAGCGGTGACAGGAGCAGTGACACCCCAGCTCTGGAATTGCTGTGCTCCCATCCACCAGGGGCTCCTGCCTGGGGTCCAGTGTGGCTGTCTGGAATTGCTGTGCTCCCATCCCTCCTGCTCAGGGATCCAGTGTGGCTGTCTGGAATTGCTGTGATCCAGTGTGGCTGTCTGGAATTGCTGTGCTCCCATCCCTCCTGCTCAGGGATCCAGTGTGGCTGTCTGGAATTGCTGTGCTCCCATCCCTCCTGCTCAGGGATCCAGTGTGGCTGTCTGGAATTGCTGTGTTCCCATCCCTCCCCTCTCAGGGATCCAGTGTGGCTGTCTGGAATTGCTGTGTTCCCATCCCTCCTGCTCAGGGATCCAGTGTGGCTGTCTGGAATTGCTGTGATCCAGTGTGGCTGTCTGGAATTGCTGTGCTCCCATCCCTCCTGCTCAGGGATCCAGTGTGGCTGGAAGCAGCGAGGTTCTGGCCAGGCAGCAGGGAAGTGCCTCAATTATTGTGCTTATTCAGCCTTGAATAAATAACTTCTGCCCTGCTGGGCACCTCTGGGGCCTGAGGCACTGGTGGGACATCTCAGGAGGTGACAGCAGCTCCGTGGCTGGGCCGGGCACAGGCACGGGCACACCTGGCAGCTGCCTGGGGCAGTGGAGAGCCCAGGGCTGGCTGGCCTGCCCAGGGGATGCACTGCCCAGAGGATGCCCTGTCCAGGGAATGCTTTGCTCTGTTCCCCCTCTGCCCCATCCTGCAGGGCAATTACCTCTGGGTAAATCCTGCAGGGGAATACCCCAGAGGTGGTTCCAGGCTGTTCTGCCCCAGCTGCCCCTCCTCGCTGCCCCTGTGCTGCAGCGGGGGCCTTGCCTTCTGCTCTTCTCTTCACCTTCCAGATTCCTGCTGGGCCTCCAAAGGGAAGATTCCCCCTTCTCTGTCCTTATCTGCAAGGTGAAAGGAGGGAGAAATTGTCTCCTGCCTCGGGGAAGATAAGTCACGTTGGGCTCTCCTTCTTTAGAAAACTCTCTAATGCCATTTATCAATTAATTACTGGGTTGCATTTCTGTCCATTAATTCCCCCTGCTGTCTCTCCGTTTTGGAAAGGTCTGCGATGCTCAGCCTCTAATTGTCCTGTTCTCAACCTGCTTTCTTTCTCATTTTCAAGTTAAGTGGATACCAGAGCCTTCTGTATCTGCTCCTTTATTTCCCCTGCAGATTTCTCTGCCCCCCTTCTCCTCCTCCCCCGTCGTGCTCCAAAAGGATTTCACTGGGTTTGGTGGGGAGTGGATTAAACTGTGTGGCCCAGGCTTTAAATCCTAATTCTGCTCAGGAATCAATTGTTGTGGAGCCAGGAAAACATTTTCACTTGGAACTTTTTACAGTGGCAGATCCACTTTCAGGTCACCTGCAACATGCTGTGGTTTTATATCAATCTCAGTCCCTTGTTTGGGTTGAAATAACCAAGCCAGACAATTTTGAAAGAGAAAAGCTTCAATTTACCTTTTCCCCCCAAGAAAACCCATTTGATGTCTCTGTTTGAAACAATATTTCCCTTGTTTCACTTCAGCTTAAAACACAAAAGTATTTATTTTAAATGGGAAGGAGTACCCACGTAAACAAAATGTGTTTATTTTGTTCCAGTGATCTGCCAGTGACAAGTGGAAAAGTACAGCTCTGGGATGGGTCCAAAGGAAGGTTTTCCTTCAGTTCATCACTTAATGACAGAGCTTTTCTCAGCCTCCCCTGGCCATGCCTGCTCCATGGCGAGGTGCAGAGCTGCTGCCCCCGAGCCCTGCTGTGATTTCCTGCTGCTGGGTGTGCTCATGAGCCAGGTGTGCACACCTGGGCAGGCCCGGGGCCTGGGTGGGACTCAGACCCCTCACCCAGGCTCCTTTCCCCGGATGCTGGAGGATTCTGGGGGGCATCCCAGAAGGCCAGCCTGAGAGAGTCCTTTACAAAGCCCCCAGCTTTGGGCAGAAGGAAAAGGAGATTCTCCTGCTGCCCCCAGAGCCCCCTGGTTCCTGCTGGGCACAGGGTGGGGCTGCTGGGGTGGCCTGGGCAGCTGCTGGGCTGGTGATCCCTTCCAGCTCAGGGTATTCCATGATCTCCTGATGCAGGGAGGTGCAGCTGTGTCAGGCTGGGGGGTTGAAGCCGTGGGAGCTCTCCAGGTCCCATTGACCCCCAGAGGTTCACCCCCAGCCCAGGCCAGCACCTGCCACAGCCGTTTGCTCCTCCTCAAAGCCATGGATTCCTCATCCCCATCCCTCCTCCTCCAGGCTGCTCCTTTCCCTCTCCACGGGAGGGTTCCTGTGCTCCCATCCCAGCCTGGGGCACCCAGCAGCTCCCTCTGCACCCCCAGGCCCTCCTGGTTCCTCTCCTGTTGGGAATATTTCCTCGATGGATGGGGACCCTCGGAACACTCACAGCACCCCATAAATGCCACCCAAATGTTGTTTTTCATGGTGAAGAAGCTGATGTGGAGTGGGACTGAAGCTGGTCCTTGCTCTGGGCCGCCTCACTGGGGCAGTTTCTGGTTGTACTTCCAGTTTTTCCGCTGCCTTTGTGGAGAACAGATCCATTTGCTCAGCCGTGGTGGGGCTGAGCTGGGAGAGTTTCTCTCTTTGAGCAGGAGAAACAAAGCCACGGTGTCTGTTGCTGCTTTCCCTGCAGCCAGGGGAAGTGTGAGAAAAGGGTGTTAATTGGTGACAGCTCGGTTCCTCCGGGCTGCAGGGTGAAAAGTGAAGTGACCCTGGCAGGATGCGGCTGGAAAGGAGCCACAAAGAGCCCTGAAATCTCCTTGGCTTCTCCTGACACGGTGCAACAAAGAGTGGACACAGCACAGAAATCCAGGTCTCGCCCCTGGAAAATTGATTTCCTTCTGGTGTTGCAGGATGTTTGAAAAATGGCAACTCAGACAGGATCAAACAGAGGAGGAAAAATGGGGACTATGCCTGGATGTGCTTTTATTTCCTACCTCCCTGGGGTGCCACGGTGGCAGAAGAAGGGACAGAGGAGGACAGAGGGAGGAGGGGAAGGCGAATCTGTCTGTGCAAGTGGGTGCAGCTGGACCATGGGAGAGATTTAGGAAAACCTGGCATTTAAAAATCAGATCCATAGAAAACCACAAGTCCCAGGAGTATATAGTAGAGCTCTGTCTGGTTAGGAAACTCTGGAGGGCACAGAGAGAGGCACGGAGAGAAACTTGTGGGGCAAATTGTGGAAGGGGAAGAGTAAAGAGAAACATGGAACTGGTTTGGTTGGAAAATCCCTATGAGCCAAACATCCAGTCCAATGTGTCCCCAGCACTGCCCCTGTCCCCAGGTGCCACAGCCACAGGGCTCTGAAATCCCTCAGGGATGGGCACTCCAAACCTCCCTGGGCACTCCCAGTGCCTGACACCCTTTCCATGGGGAAATTCCTCCCAGTGCCCACCCTGAGGCTCCCCTGAGGCCGTTCCCTCTGCTCCTGTCCCTGTTCCCTGGAGCAGAGCCCGACCCCCCCGGCTGTCCCCTCCTGGCAGGAGCTGTGCAGAGCCACAAGGGCCCCTGAGCCTCCTTTGCTCCAGGCTGAGCCCCTTCCCAGCTCCCTCAGGGATTCTGCAGCCCCTTCCCAGCTCCCTCAGGGATTCTGCAGCCCCTTCCCAGCTCCCTCAGGGATTCTGCAGCCCCTTCCCAGCTGCCTCAGGGATTCTGCAGCCCCTTCCCAGCTCCTCAGGGATTCTGCAGCCCCTTCCCAGCTCCCTCAGGGATTCTGCAGCCCCTTCCCAGCTCCCTCAGGGATTCTGCAGCCCCTTCCCAGCTCCCTCAGGGATTCTGCAGCCCCTTCCCAGCTCCCTCAGGGATTCTGCAGCCCCTTCCCAGCTCCCTCTGCAATTCTGCAGCCCCTTCCCAGCTCTGTTCTCTGCCCTGGCCTCACTCCAGCCTCTCAGGGCCTTTCCCAAACCTGATCCCTGGCTGTCCTTGTACATCCCAAGGGATGGGATCCTGAGGGATGATCTCTGAGCACATGAGGTGTGGAAGAAGCAACAGCTGTCCTGTGCACTAAAGGCTCAGCAAAGTCCCTTTTCTGAGTGGGGGACAGGAGCTTAAAGATATCACCTGGAAGGCTGGGGAGGAGTGGGATTCTGCTCTGCCTTGCTGGGAGCAAGAGATTCCCGGTGTGTGGGCAGGGAAATGCAGTTTGTACAGCAGGAACTCTCCTTCCACCGAGGCTGGGGCTGCAGGGAAGAGGGAAAGGCTCTCTGGGGAAGGAATCAGCAGAGAGATGGAGGAGCAGGTTGGTGAGGGGTCCCCTGCCCCAGGAGAGCTCAGCCCTGCACAGGTGGGGTGAGGAGCCACCAACCCAGCTTGCTCAGGGAATCACGGAATCAAAGAATGGGTGGGAAGGGACCTTAGAGCCCAGCCAGTGCCACCCTCTGCCGTGGCAGGGACACCTCCTGCTACCCCAGGTTTGTCAAGCCCCATCCAGCCTGGCTGGAGCATTTCCAGGATGGGCAGCCCATCCCTGGTATTCCCTGTGTGCAGGGAGGATGGAACCCCCACCTGGCTGGGCACAAACACCCAGCCTGGAGGGGTGAGGAAGCACAGCACAGATTTCCACCCAGGCTGGTAAACAGAGCCCTGAGCCCCAGATCCCGAGTGCATCCAGCCCCCTCTATCACCCCAGCCCCAGGCTGTGTGTGGATCCCAGCCTCTCCCCGAGCACACAACAGCATTTCGGGAGGGCACAGGCTGTTTGTTTTCCTTGGGAGGCTGAGCAAGACCAGGTGCCACCTTTGCCAGGTTGGTGCAGGCTGCCCTCACCACCTGGACTTTAATTTTCTTTTCCAGACCCTCAGCCAATGGCTCCTTCTCCCCTCCATGTGGAAGGCCAGAGAGCACAGTCCACCCTTCCTGCTGGCTCCTCTCCATCCATATTTCCCAGCAGCAGCTGTTGCCCACTTCAGTGCACAAAGCTTTGCTCGCTTCTCTCTCCTTCCCCTTCTCCCTCCCTCCCTCCCTTCCTCCTCCTCTGGCCCTGTGCGGATGCCAGCCCAGCTCCAGACAGTCCAGGGGGCACTGAAATGGTGTCCCTGGCAAGGGAGCTGCTCGGTCTGGCTCGTCTGAGGACAGGCACGGCAAGGAAGGAGGGAAGGGGGATGTGATTCCTGAAGCCCATGGCTGGTTTGAGGGAGGGAACGTGCTGGGTTTGTTCCTCCAGGGCTGGAGGGCTGGGATGTGGTGCTGGATGCTCCCCCTGGGGTGTGTGGCCCCTCCCTGCTTTGTGTGGCCTCCCTGGGGAGGTGGCCCAGGGAATGGGGACGAGCCCCCGTGGGATGGGTGAACTTCCATCAGCTCCACCTGTGAGAAATGATCCTCACCTTCAAAACATTTGGAAGGTTTACTAAAACCTTATAAAAATACAAGAGAAGACTGAATAAAGAAAATAACACAGCACCATAACCAAAGGATGCAGTCACCATGTGTTCATCCACACAGTGGGTGTGCTGCCTTTTATACCTCTAGCTCCTCCCAAAGTCTTGTCCATCGACTCCTTCTCCACTGTCCAGTGGTGGAGATCACCTCCTGACATCCTGATTGGAGTCAGGCACTGTCATAGTGACAATCCCACCCTCCCAAACGCCCTGACTACCCAGACCATGCCCTGATAACAATGCAAGGCAGGGGAAACATAACTGTACATCTACAGAACTTCTCTTAACATGCACACAATATTCACCCTTTAACTGCGGGGGTCAAGCATGGCATTGCTCACCTGTCACCCGCCCTCCGCAGACCCCTCTGACCCTCCGGGTGCCGTGCCCCGTTCCAGGTGACTCTGGCTCCCCATCCATGCCCACAGCTCCCAGCGTGGCTCTGCAGCTCCAGCACAGCGGGATGCGAGTGTGAACAGGAGAGGAGCAACGTGTAATTGGGCTTAATCTCCCTGCTCTCGAGGCTGCAACAAAACATCTCCCGTGTCTGTGCAGTGAAAGCACCGCAGTGCTGCTCTGCTGCTGGGCAACAACACCATGGAAATAAAGCCAGGGCTCCGGCTGGGCCGACGGGACTGGGGAGATGGACTGTGTTCCCATGCCTGGGAAGGGACATGGACTGTGTTCCCATACCTGGGAAGGGACATGGACTGTGTTCCCATGCCTGGGAAGGGACATGGACTGTGTTCCCATGCCTGGGAAGGGAGATGGACTGTGTTCCCATGCCTGGGAAGGGACATGGACTGTGTTCCCATGCCTGGGAAGGGAGATGGACTGTGTTCCCATACCTGGGAAGGGACATGGACTGTGTTCCCATGCCTGGGAAGGGACATGGACTGTGTTCCCATGCCTGGGAAGGGACATGGACTGTGTTCCCATGCCTGGGAAGGGAGATGGACTGTGTTCCCATACCTGGGAAGGGACATGGACTGTGTTCCCATGCCTGGGAAGGGACATGGACTGTGTTCCCATGCCTGGGAAGGGAGATGGACTGTGTTCCCATACCTGGGAAGGGACATGGACTGTGTTCCCATGCCTGGGAAGGGACATGGACTGTGTTCCCATGCCTGGGAAGGGACATGGACTGTGTTCCCATGCCTGGGAAGGGAGATGGACTGTGTTCCCATGCCTGGGAAGGGACCCGCTGCCAGGGCCACATGGGATGTGCTGCTGCAAGGCTGCAGCTGAACGGGAATGGGGAATGGGGAATGGGAATGGGAACGGGAATGGGAACGGGAATGGGAACGAGGAGCTGAACGGGAATGGGAACAGGAATGAGAAGGAGGAATGCACGGGAACGGGAACAAGGAATTGGAACAATAATGAGAATGAGGAGCTGAACAGGAATGGGAATGAGGAGTGGGGTCCCTGGACCCCAGGCTCCGGGGGAGGCTCCCCCACAGGGGGCAGAGGGGTTTGTGCTGGGCTGGGGGTCTGTGCTGTACACAGGGGTGATCCTGAAGGGAATGTGGCCAGTCCCTTCCCAGGCTCCTGGCAGGCTCGGTGGCTGCACTGACCAGGTGGGACAGGTGGGCTGGCCCAGGACTCTGGGGATCTGCAGCCAGCTTTGCCTTTCCCTGCTCTGGGATTTCTGGAGTTCAGTTTTCCTCTTGGCAACCCCCAGGACAGGTTTTGGGGGCTGGTAGGAAAACATTGGGTGAGGGGGGGCACATAGGGCAACCAACTTTTATCTGAGAGAGAGAGGGAGATTTCTGTCTGTGCTGCACCTCAGATCCACCCCTGGATGTGGATCTGGATCTGTCCCACACGGAGAGGGATGGGACAGCCTGGCCAGGGCAGATGGGCTGTGCTGGGGGGGAGGCAGGAGGTGGCTGGGGCAGGAGGGCAGTGGGATGGAGCTGCGAGGTCACAGGACATTTAACAAGAAAGCCAGAGCTTTTCTGGCTGATGAAGGACTCTGGGACCAGGGGAGGAGCGCCCTGAGGGTGAATCCCCAATGTCTCTGAAATAAATGAGTCTTGATGCCTTGTTGGGACCACCTAAAAATGGGCCAGACAAAATTTAGGCAAGAAAAAGCAGTTTATTTATTGAAGGCCCTTCAGGTACACTTAGGGCAGACAGAGCCCCCCAGGGACTACACCCAAAATGGACAATGGGTCATGGGTTTGCACTTTTATAAGTTTGGTTCATTTGCATATTGGGGGTTAATCTGCCAATTCCAGCTTCAGGTAATGAAGTCATTGACCCCAAGTTTGCTGCCCCCAACTCACTTTGTTTCCATCTCTGGGGCCTGAGGCAGTGAGGTGTCCTTGACTGCCAGGCCTGGAGAGGAATTGTTGTGTCTGCCCGAAATGGAAAAGCAGCAGCTCACGCTGAACATGGAGTTTGGAGTTCTGCACTAAAGAACTGCAGGATTACAAATAGATGAAAAATAGAAAAGCTAAAATCCCAAGGCATCAGTCTCTGCATGCCAGGAACAGCGGGCTGGGGGATCCCAGTGCCTTTCCCTGGGAAGATCCAGGAGCTGCCTCTGGCTCCTGGCAGTGGAATCAGTCAGCTCCTTCCCAGAAGAACTTGTTACCCATGACAGGAGCACGAACTGCTCATCACCTGGGATGCTGAGAGCTTTAATTGCTGCTGAGAGGAGACAGTGACAGCCATTTATCCCAAAAAAGAATCCACTGCTCCTGAATGAAATGTTTAGCTGAGAAATGAATGGCACCTCTGAGAGAGGAGCAGGAGCAAAGTCAGCTAAGGAGGTAAAACAAAGGATGGCAACCAATAAATACCTGGCACAGGCGTGAGGTTCAGGTTCTGATCTCCAGCGTGGGAGGGTTCTCACTGTCACGGCATGCTCTGGTTCTGCAGGAGGAATTATTTCCCAGATCCATGTGCTAACAGGCAGAAGTGGGGTTTCCACTGTTCCCCCAGAATAACACCATAAAACATAGAAATAAGCTTCAAATGGAAAGCTTTGTGTTTTGCCAAGATTACAGGCAATAAGATGTGCTTTCAGTTGGGCCTGAGTTGAATTCCCCTCATTTTTAATTGGTGAAAAGGTTTCTTTGAGGGAGAAAGTGAAAGGCATAGGACTCATATTTGACTTGCCAGAGCTGCCCTGGATACTTCAATAACTCCAAGGACAAGAATAAGAAAAGATGAAATAGGAGAGCTCTCCCAAGCAAACAAAATCACACCAAGAAGTTTCATTTCAAACACCAGTGTGTTTGCATCTGAAATTCTGTTTGGCTCCACCAGACTGACAGATCCTTCCTCTGCTCCTTACCTGTTGCTTCAGCTCATGTTTCCCTCTTGCCCTTTTGATGGAGGAGCTCTGTCATAAATATTTCACTTGTTGTGTCCCAGCCCAATGGGTTTCAAGAGGACTCTTTGATTTGTTTGGTTTATTTTCCTTCAGCTCTGCTGCAGCTAAAGGTTGTTCCATGGCCAGTGCCTGCACTGCTGACAGCTGGGAAAAAGAGCCTGGAAATATGAGGGGAGAACCAGTGCAGGTGCCCAGATGTACTCCCAGAACAGATTCAGGCTCCTTAGGTCATTTCTGTGCCCAGGCCTGCTAAAAACCCTCTGTTATTTGCTGCCTCCCCCTGTAAATCCCAGCTGCCCCTCTGGAGCAGCTGTGCTGGTCCCGTGCTGTGTCCAGATGTGAGTCCAGCCCTGTGTCCATCTCTGTGTCCATCTCTGTGTCCAGCCCTGTGTCCATCTCTGTGTCCATCTCTGTGTCCATCTCTGTGTCCATCTCTGTGTCCAGCCCTGTGTCCAGCCCTGTGTCCATCTCTGTGTCCATCTCTGTGTCCATCTCTGTGTCCATCTCTGTGTCCAGCCCTGTGTCCAGCCCTGTGTCCAGCCCTGTGTCTATCTCTGTGCCCATCTCCGTGTCCATCCCACGTCCATCCCATGTCCATCTCCATGTCCATCCCTGTGCCCAGGCTCAGCAGGTCCCACCCTGGCACTGCCCCCTGCCTGTTCCCCGCTCTGTCCATGCTCAGGCTCTGTTTCCCCCCCTGTTCACCCCCAGCCCTTCCCGTGCCCCGTGTCCCTCCCAGACGGGATCCCTGGAGCTGCCCTTGGAGGAGGATCTGGTGCCCAGAGCCGTCCCCCTGCCCCGGGGCAGTGGCACCTCAGGGTGGCCCTGGCTGGGCTCTGCTCCCTGCAGCCAGGCAGGTCTCAGCTGGCTCTGCCCGTGCTGCTGTCTGAGTGCTGAGCACACCTGGGACCCCTGAGCTGCAGGGACAGCTGGGCTGGTGCCTCCAGGGCTGGCAGGAGCACAGAAGGATTTGAATTCCCACTGCTCCAGGAGTGCCAGGCGCTCTGGGCTCAGGGCACTGGCTTCCCTCTCCGGGAGGAAACGGCCTCAGGCTGCCCCAGGGAAGGTTTGGTAGATACTGGGAAACATTTCTTTGCCAAGATTGTTGTCCAGCCCTGGCATCCCCATCCCTGGGGCATTTCAGAGCCCTGGGATGTGGCACTTGGGGACAGGGGCAGTGGTGGCCCTGGCACTGCTGGGGATGGTTTGACTCGGATCTTAGAGGGCTTTTCCAGCCTGACCAATCCTCTGATCCCAAAACCTGCAGTGGGAATCGGACCCCTGGGGATGTCCAAGGGTGGGCACTGAGGGCAGGGGGTTAAACCCCACCCTGGGCAGCTGTGCCCGGCCACTCTCACCCCCCTGGGAGTTCCCTTTGCTGGGAATTCTCTTTTGGGGCAGGAAGGGAAGGAGCAGCCCCTGTGCCCTATGCCCACCCTGCAGGCAGGCCAGGCCAGGCTCAGGGCTGCGATCCCCTGGGACGGGAGCAGGATCCTCCTCAAGCACAGCGGAGCTGGTGTGAGCAGGCAGCACCCAGCGCTGGCTGTTTGGCACAGCGTGTCTGGAATTCCAGAACCGGGAATGGCTGGGTTGGAAAGGTCCTGAGATCCCACCCAGTGCCACCCCTGCCATGGCAGGGACACCTCCCACTGCCCCAGGCTGCTCCAAGCCCCAGTGTCCAACCTCAGGCACTGCCAGGGATCCAGGGCAGCCACAGCTGCTCTGGGAATCCATCCCAGCCCCTGCCCACCCTCCCAGCCAGCAATTCCTCCCCGACGTGTCAAACGCACATTCCCTCAGAGCACTATCGAACTGCAGTGCTTCCCTGAAATCCTTGGCCACCCACACTCGTCCCCCTCTGTGAGTTCCCAGCTGTTCCCCCCGGTGACACAGCCGTGCCAGCTGTGCCAGCTGTGCCCACGCTGCCCTGGCGTCCTGCAGGAGAGGCTGTCCCGGAGCCTGCCCGAGCAGGAGCAGCGCATTCCGTGCTCTTAATTGCCAAAGCTCCATGCAATTTGCTGCTCATTATTTCTGTTTGCTGCCCTAATTAACGGCGGTTTGTGTTCTCTCCGCTGCTCCCGTGCCTCTCACTCTCTTCCCCCAGCTCAGCCTCTTTGCTGCTTGCCCATCTCCTCCTCCCTCAGCATTATCTCTTTGCCCTTCTGGGGGGTTCCTTTCCAGCTAGACGTTGCCATTTCCAGCACACCAATTTTTTTTCCACATCTACATCTCTTTTTTTTTTGGTTGTTGTTGTTGTTGTTGTCTTTTCGATTGCTTTCTCCCCAACTGTTTCTTAAGAACTCCTTGCATTTCTGCTTCCCGAGCATGCAGAAATTGCCCAATCTGCTCCAATTTGCACTTGGGTTTGCGTTTATAGAAATTACCCGGAGTTTTGGGGTGGCTTCATTTGCGCAGAGACTTCCAGTTGGTGGTGTGTCAGAGCAGGGATGAGGAACCTTGGGCACGGAACAGGGGCGTGTTGGGAGGGCCACACGTGTCACCCTCCTCCGGAGTGTGGCTGTGACAGCTGCATGTGCACCCGGCGTTCAGAAGCACACTGACCGCTTGGAAAGCCTCCCGAAAAGTGCCTCTGCCGATCCTGCCCAGGGCAGTGCTGGGTGTCAGCGTGGATGGCACCGTCCCTGCTGCCCAGGGCACTGCTGGGTGTCAGCGTGGATGGCACCGTGGATCCCTTCCCTTCCCTTCCCTTCCCTTCCCTTCCCTTCCCTTCCCTTCCCTTCCCTTCCCTTCCCTTCCCTTCCCTTCCCTTCCCTTCCCTTCCCTTCCCTTCCCTTCCCTTCCCTTCCCTTCCCTTCCCTTCCCTTCCCTTCCCTTCCCTTCCCTTCCCTTCCCTTCCCTTCCCTTCCCTTCCCTTCCCTTCCCTTCCCTTCCCTTCCCTTCCCTTCCCTTCCCTTCCCTTCCCTTCCCTTCCCTTCCCTTCCCTTCCCTTCCCTTCCCTTCCCTTCCCTTCCCTTCCCTTCCCTTCCCTTCCCTTCCCTTCCCTTCCCTGGCACAGAGTGTGTCCCTGCCCTGTCCCTGCCCTGTCCCTGCCCTGTCCCCGTTTCCTCAGGGATTTCCCCATGGACAGAGGGCTCAGGCCATGGCAGGGGCTGCCCAGGGAGGTTTGCAGTGCCCATCCCGGGGGGTGCTGGATGTGCCACCCTGGCTGGGACAAGGGGCATGGGGCACAGCTGGCACTGGATGGCCCTGCAGGGATGTCCCAGCCTCCCTGATCCCGGGATCCTGCCATCTGCCCTTGTGCCAGCCCCCCAGGCCTGCAGGGCTGGGCAGGAGCCAGGCTGCTCGTGGGGAGGGAGCCCAGGGCTGGACCTTGCCTGCAGCCCCAGCAGGAGCCCCGTGGTGGCACCGGGGGCTGTGCCAGTGCCAGCTTGTCCCTGGGCAAATGTTTAGCATTCCCATCTGCTCCTTTAAAATAACGCAATTTAGCCTAATTTTTGGTGTCAAGACACTTGGTTAGAGAAATTATATTCTGTCACCAAGGAGTCAGGCGTGTCTGGGGTTTAATAAAAGGATGGCACCCCGTGGGAGCGGGGAAAGGAGCGAGTCCTGCTGCAGCCTGGCCTGAGCAGGGCCCTCACTGCCTGGCAGTGCCCAGCCCAGAGCAGGGATCTCTGCCTGGCAGTGCCCAGCCCAGAGCAGGGATCTCTGCCTGGCAGTGCCCAGCTCAGAGCAGGGATCTCTGGCTGGCAGTGCCCAGCCCAGAGCAGGGATCTCTGCCTGGCAGTGCCCAGCTCAGAGCAGGGATCTCTGCCTGGCAGTGCCCAGCTCAGAGCAGGGATCTCTGCCTGGCAGTGCCCAGCCCAGAGCAGGGATCTCTGCCTGGCAGTGCCCAGCCCAGCTCAGAGCAGGGATCTCTCTGCCTGGCAGTGCCCAGCCCAGAGCAGGGATCTCTGCCTGGCAGTGCCCAGCCCAGCCCAGAGCAGGGATCTCTGCCTGGCAGTGCCCAGCCCAGCACAGAGCAGGGATCTCTCTGCCTGGCAGTGCCCAGCTCAGAGCAGGGATCTCTGCCTGGCAGTGCCCAGCCCAGAGCAGGGATCTCTGCCTGGCAGTGCCCAGCCCAGAGCAGGGATCTCTGCCTGGCAGTGCCCAGCCCAGAGCAGGGATCTCTGCCTGGCAGTGCCCAGCCCAGAGCAGGGACCTCACTGCCTGGCAGTGCCCAGCTCAGAGCAGGGATCTCTGGCTGGCAGTGCCCAGCTCAGAGCAGGGATCTCTGCCTGGCAGTGCCCAGCCCAGAGCAGGGATCTCTGCCTGGCAGTGCCCAGCCCAGAGCAGGGATCTCTCTGCCTGGCAGTGCCCAGCCCAGAGCAGGGATCTCTCTGCCTGGCAGTGCCCAGCTCAGAGCAGGGATCTCTGCCTGGCAGTGCCCAGCCCAGAGCAGGGATCTCTGCCTGGCAGTGCCCAGCCCAGAGCAGGGCCCTCACTGCCTGGCAGTGCCCAGCTCAGAGCAGGGATCTCTGCCTGGCAGTGCCCAGCCCAGCTCAGAGCAGGGATCTCTGCCTGGCAGTGCCCAGCCCAGCTCAGAGCAGGGATCTCTGCCTGGCAGTGCCCAGCTCAGAGCAGGGATCTCTGCCTGGCAGTGCCCAGCCCAGAGCAGGGATCTCTGCCTGGCAGTGCCCAGCCCAGAGCAGGGATCTCTGCCTGGCAGTGCCCAGCTCAGAGCAGGGATCTCTGCCTGGCAGTGCCCAGCCCAGCTCAGAGCAGGGATCTCTGCCTGGCAGTGCCCAGCCCAGCTCAGAGCAGGGATCTCTCTGCCTGGCAGTGCCCAGCCCAGCTCAGAGCAGGGATCTCTGCCTGGCAGTGCCCAGCCCAGCTCAGAGCAGGGATCTCTGCCTGGCAGTGCCCAGCCCAGCTCAGAGCAGGGATCTCTCCTGGCTCATTTTTGGAGAGGGTGTTTCTGGGTCAGCCAGGTCAGGTCTGAGGTCCAGGTTTGCCATGACCCCCCCCAAACCCAGGATTTCCAGAATTGTCCCTGAGCTCCTAAACCTGTCCCAGGACCCCTGGTTTCCTGGGACAGACAGATTTCCATCCCAGAACGGCCATTTCCTGCGTCTGCTGCTGAGCAAGGCTCCTGCTTCCACCTAACTCTGCTCCTCCCAGTCCTGTCTGAGCCCTTTTCCTTCCAGCCTTCACACCTGACAGCTTTGAAGTGACAGGAATGCCACTGCTTAGGGGGACCCTGGGATGAGCCCCAGGATGCAAGGAAAATACCCTGGAAAGGATTTCAGAGTCCCCCAAGGACTGATCCTGTAATTTACAGCATCTCCCATCCTTTTCATCTTTCCCTTGTGTCTATTCTGATACAGATCCCTCAAGGAAAAATGGAATAAAACACACACACGTTACAGGGCCTGTTGCATCACCAGTGCTTAGCTTGCTCAATTGACTGGAAAATTCAAAATTCACATCCAATTTCACCACTGAAGGGGAAAAACCCATCCCTGTCAAGAGCCTAATACTGGTTAATATTAGTTTTAAAATTGGGTTGGTAAACAAATCAGCAGTGGATCTGCAAGGGGCAGGGGGCACTTCCTGCAGAGGGAACCACGGGATGCGAGTGCCTGCTCCAGTCCTGAGTGGGATGCTTGGCTTTTATCCCACCCTTGGCTTTTATCTCACCCTTGGCTTTTATCCCACCCCTGGCTTTGATCCCACCCCAGATTTTATCCCAGACCAGATTTTTATCCCACCCCAGCATTTATCCCACCCCAGATTTTTATCCCACCCCAGCACCCCCGTCCCTGCAGAGCTGTCATCTCTGGGGCCAGGCACAGAGCTCGTGCTGGAATTGCTGGAAGAGGTCGGAGTGGTCCAAGGAATCTGGGGAGTTCTGCTCCCTCCGGAGCACACCCAGGCTGGGCTGGATTCCTCCCCAGGCTCCTGGGAGTGTTTACCGGGACTTGGCTCATCTCCTGACAGGCAGATGTGTGGATCTGGGATGATGTGGGATGTCCAGGCGTGTCTGACCTGAGGGTCCCTGCAGGGAGAGAGTTCCAGGGGGGATTGGCACAAGAAATCTGGAGAGGGACTTTGGACAGGGCCTGGAGAGAGAGGAATGGCTCCACTGCAGGGTCAGATGGGATTTTGGGAAGGAATTCCTGGCTGGGAGGGTGTGAGACCCTGGCACAGGTGCCCAGAGCAGCTGTGGCTGCCCCTGCATCCCTGGCAGTGCCCAAGGCCAGGTTGGACACTGGGGCTGGAGCACCTGGGACAGGGGGAGGTGTCCCTGCCATGGCAGGGGTGGCCTTACATTGTCCTTAGGGTTCCAAGGCCTTGTGTGCCTGCAGCCCATGGGAGCTGTGCCCCTGTAGCCCCTGTGGATGATGAACAGCCCTGGCCTGTCCTGGGTCCCCTTCAGCCCTGCCTGCAGCCCCTCCCACAGAAATGCTCCTGCCCAGGGGCTGGGGCTGGGGCAGAGCCCCCTCCCAGCCATCTGCCAGAGCTGAGACTGGAGGGGGGAAAGGGAAATTCCAGGGGGTTTGTGCTGTCTGCCACCTCCAGCCCTCGCTTGTGTTCGGAGGAAGGGGAAGACCCAGGGACTGCAGTGCCCCGAGGAGGTGCGACCACCAGAAGGGACCTTTTTCCATCGAGGAGCAGCTGTGAGCAGCAGCTGCGGTGACAAAAGGCTGTTGGAGCTCATCACTGCTCCCATCTAAATGCAAATGCTGCCGCAGGGAATGCTGCGTGCCCTGCCTGGGGCTGGCACATCCTGTCCTTCCACTGCCAGCCTGGGGACAGCAGGGTGGGGGACGGGTCATGGAGCATTCCCAGAGCTGTGCCCGGCCCTGCCCACCCGCGGGCTCCAGCCTTTGCCCCCTCATGGAGCTGCTGTCCTAGGGGGCTGCTGTGCCCCCGGGCCAGGCAGCTGGGCTGGGGCAGCGCTCGGGCGTGTGGCACTTGTCACCTGAGCCAGCCCAGGGCATGTGGCACTTGTCACCTGAGCCAGCCCAGGGCATGTGGCACTCACTCCTTACCTGAGCCAGCCCAGGGGGATGTGGCACTTGTCACCTGAGCCAGCCCAGGGCATGTGGCACTTGTCACCTGAGCCAGCCCAGGGGATGTGGCACTCACTCCTGCCTGAGCCAGCCCAGGGCATGTGGCACTTGTCACCTGAGCCAGCCCAGGGGGATGTGGCACTTGTCACCTGAGCCAGCCCAGGGGGATGTGGCACTTGTCACCTGAGCCAGCCCAGGGGATGTGGCACTCACTCCTGCCTGAGGCAGCCCAGGGCATGTGGCACTTGTCACCTGAGCCAGCCCAGGGCATGTGGCACTCACTCCTTACCTGAGCCAGCCCAGGGCATGTGGCACTCACTCCTGCCTGAGGCAGCCCAGGGCATGTGGCACTTGTCACCTGAGCCAGCCCAGGGCATGTGGCACTCACTCCTTACCTGAGCCAGCCCAGGGCATGTGGCACTTGTCACCTGAGCCAGCCCAGGGGATGTGGCACTCACTCCTTACCTGAGCCAGCCCAGGGCATGTGGCACTTGTCACCTGAGCCAGCCCAGGGGATGTGGCACTCACTCCTGCCTGAGCCAGCCCAGGGGGATGTGGCACTCACTCCTTACCTGAGCCAGCCCAGGGCATGTGGCACTTGTCACCTGAGCCAGCCCAGGGGATGTGGCACTCACTCCTGCCTGAGCCAGCCCAGGGGATGTGGCACTCACTCCTGCCTGAGCCAGCCCAGGGGATGTGGCACTTGTCACCTGAGCCAGCCCAGGGGGATGTGGCACTCACTCCTGCCTGAGCCAGCCCAGGGGATGTGGCACTCCTGCCTGAGGCAGCCCAGGGGATGTGGCACTCACTCCTGCCTGAGGCAGCCCAGGGGATGTGGCACTTGTCACCTGAGCCAGCCCAGGGGATGTGGCACTCCTGCCTGAGCCAGCCCAGGGGATGTGGCACTTGCTCCTTACCTGAGGCAGCCCAGGGCATGTGGCACTTGTCCCCTGAGGCAGCCCGGTCTGTCACAGCCAGGGCAGCCCAGCTGGGGCTGGCCAGGCCCAGGTGTGCTCCCACCTGGCACAGCCCCGGGACCACTGCAGCCCCGTGGCAGCAGTGGGAGTGTGGGGTACAGCCTGGGAAGCTTTAAACACCCTGTGCAAGGACAGGGGAGGCTGTGTGGAGTCAGCGTGGATTTAGGACCATACCAAGGCAAAACTTTTGTTAAGTGGAGAAAAATTCCTATCTGTAAAATATCATTTCAGTAAGTCACCCCCAAGAGGCACTGACAGCCCAGGGGGGTAAGCTGGGGCCAGGCAGGGCTCAGGAAGGAGCTTCCCAATGGGAACTGCTGGAATTTCCCCCTCCCAGCCCATCCCGGGAGCTGCCTGGGGCTGTTCAGTCCTGGGCACAACATTCACTTCAGGCCTGGGGGGGAGCAGGACCTGGGCAGCCCCGGGCTCTGCTGCCTTTGGCACGGCTGTGCCAGGGTGTGCTGCCCTCCAAACCCAGCTGCAGCTGCTTCCCTGCCCCTGCTGCTCCTGCCCCTGCTGCTCCTGTCCCTGTCCCCTATCCCTGCTGGCCCTCATTCTGTCCTTGTTGTCCCTGTCCCTGCTGTCCCTCCTGTCCCTGTTCCTGCTGTCCCTGTTCTTCCTGTCCCTGTCCCTGCTGTCCCTGTCCCGTCCCCTGGGCTGGCAGTGTGTGTCCCCAGCTCCTGCCCTGGAGCAGCCACAGCTCTGCAGGGCTCAGCCCTTTGTGCTTGGGCTCCTGCTCCCTCCCTGGGGATTGTCCCTCTGAACCCGGGGTCCCTCCCTGTGTCACAGGGCTCCCAGCACCCCTGTGCTGCTGCTGTGTCCCTGCCAGTGTCCAAGGCCCAGGGGCACCTCTGAGCTGCAGCCCAGGTGTCCTTGGGCAGGACAAGGGGCAGGGCTGTGCCCGTAGAGACGGGCTGGGGTTGATTTAACACGTGCCTCATCTCTGAGCTGGGATGCAAATCTTTAGCAGCCCCTCGTTCCAGGCTCACACCAGCCTTCAGCCCTTCCCTCTGCACGGCCAGGGTCTGGTGAGGGAGCTGGGAATTGTTCTCCTGCACACAAACAAAGATAAGAGTGCTGGATGTTTGGCTTGGCAAACACTCGTTACCTCAGCAGGAAAATTGCCTCGGCAGACAGGAGCCAGGGCTGCTCCACCAGCCCATTGCTAATTCATCAGCATGGATTCACCTCCGCGGGATAATCAGCAGACTCCAGAAAGGAGTTTATTAGACACTCGGTCCCAGGGATTATATTTATCTTCTGAGCACATGCACACGCAGGCACAAAGTTGGTGTTTAATGGGACAATTCAGCCCTGCTGGTCCTGGATGAAAACGGGAAGAGGTTCTGCTGGCAGAGATGTGCCCAGGTCTGGTGGGCCGGGGTCAGGCCCGGGGAGGGAGCGGCCAGGTGTCACCCACAGGGCAGTGCTGGGTCCTGGGGGAGTGGGGAGAGGGACAGTGGGGACACTGGTGCCACCATTCTCCTGAGATCTCAGCCTGGAGAACACCAGCCCTGGAGATCCCAGTCTGGAGATCTCAGCCTGGAGAACACCAGCCCTGGAGAACAGCAGCCCTGGAGAACACAGCCTGGAGAACAGCAGCCCTGGAGAACACAGCCTGGAGAACACCAGCCATGGAGATCACAGGCTGGAGAACACCAGCCCTGGAGAACACCAGCCCTGGAGAACACAGCCTGGAGAACACCAGCCCTGGAGAACACAGCCTGGAGAACAGCAGCCCTGGAGAACACAGCCTGGAGAACACCAGCCATGGAGATCACAGGCTGGAGAACACCAGCCATGGAGATCACAGGCTGGAGAACACCAGCCCTGGAGAACACAGCCTGGAGAACACCAGCCCTGGAGATCCCAGCCTGGAGAACACCAGCCCTGGAGATCCCAGTCTGGAGAACACCAGCCCTGGAGATCACAGGCTGGAGAACACCAGCCCTGGAGATCACAGGCTGGAGAACACCAGCCCCTGGAGATCACAGGCTGGAGAACAGCAGCCCTGGAGATCACAGGCTGGAGAACACCAGCCCTGGAGATCACAGGCTGGAGAACACCAGCCCTGGAGATCCCAGTCTGGAGAACACCAGCCCTGGAGATCCCAGCCTGGAGAACACCAGCCCTGGAGATCCCAGTCTGGAGAACACCAGCCCTGGAGATCACAGGCTGGAGAACACCAGCCCTGGAGATCACAGGCTGGAGAACACCAGCCCCTGGAGATCACAGCCTGGAGAACAGCAGCCCTGGAGATCACAGGCTGGAGAACACCAGCCCTGGAGATCACAGGCTGGAGAACACCAGCCCCTGGAGATCACAGCCTGGAGAACAGCAGCCCTGGAGATCAGAGCCTGGAGAACACCAGCCCTGGAGATCACAGCCTGGAGAACAGCAGCCCTGGAGATCACAGGCTGGAGAACACCAGCCCTGGAGAACACAGCCTGGAGAACACCAGCCCTGGAGATCAGAGCCTGGAGAACACCAGCCCTGGAGATCAGAGCCTGGAGAACACAGCCTGGAGAACACCAGCCCCTGGAGATCAGAGCCTGGAGAACAGCAGCCCTGGAGATCACAGGCTGGAGAACACAAGCCCCTGGAGGTGTCACAGCCTGGAGAACACCAGCTCTGGTGATCCCAGCCTGGAGATCTCAGCCTGGAGAACAGCAGCCCTGGAGAACACCAGCCCTGGAGAACACAGCCTGGAGAACACCAGCCCCTGGTCTCTCTTTCTGTCACTATGCCCAGCTATTTTTTCACACGTCACAATGGAGCCCAGGCACTTTGCAGCAAGGGCAGGGGTGGATCGTGCTCATTTTGGGTGGGATTTTTCCTCCCTGAACATTTTGACCCAAAATTCCCTGGCACAGGTGCCCAGAGCACCTGTGGCTGCCCCAGCCCTGGGAGTGTCCAAGGCCAGGCTCAACGCCTGGTCCAATGGAATGTTTTCATTTGATGAAATGGTGATTTTTAAGTCCCTTCAAAGCCAAACCATTCCAAGGTTCTCTCAAAAGACTCCATGGATTTACTGGATTTACTGACACCAGGCCAAGAGAAGGGAGACACAGTTCCTGGAACACCAAAATCCAAATATGTCCTTGCCCAAGTACAAACTTGGTAGCCCTGCTCTAAATTTAACTCATTGATATTTTTTTAATGCAAAAAGCCACATGGATCCTCTTTACAAGCAGCAGCAGCACACAAAAAATATCATAAAAAAGCAACATTAAAAATAAACAAAAAGACAAAGCAAAACATAACTGTGCAAATAAATAACCCTTTGCAATTTGGATATTTTATGGTGAGGGAAACACTCTGAATATCTAATCCAAGCAGTTCTATTGCCAAGGAAATGTCACATAAAACCAGAAGAATCATAGCATAGATCAGGGAGATAAAAAAGGACAGCACAATCTAATCAGATGTGACAGATGCAGCCCAATTCCACATAACAACCAGAGCCAGCGGGGATTTGTTCGGGAGGCGCCCCTTGCTCCTTCCCAACCTTCTCCTCTCCTTCCAATATTCAATCCTGCCTTCATCTGAAGGGAAAATAAATTGCATTTAAAAGCTCTCCAGAGGTGTCTGAACTGTTCACGAGAAGAGCACCGAGAGCTGGCAGGGACTGGGAATGGTTTTCCAAAAGTCACGGAACCCCAGAGCGGTTTGGGCTGGAGGAGACCTGGAAGGCCATCCCATCCCCGCCTGCCCTGGGCAGGGACACCTGGCTGCTGCTTTCTCCTGGCCTGGAAGCCAAGGATGCTTGCAGCAGGAGGGAGCTGCCTGGCCTTGCTCTGGCTGCTGCAGGGAGCTCCAGTGCCAGCGGTGCCAGAGCTCCCTGTGGCATCCGTGGTGGCCACGCCGAGCCCCTGCGGTGACAGGGACAGTGGACAGGAGTGGCCTCAGCCCTGGCTGGGCTGGGAAAGCCATTCCCAGGCCTTGGGGCTCCTTTTACCTTCCTGATCCCTGCAAACCCAGGGAGTGAGGGGGATGGCCTGGGACTCCAGGGCTGGGCAGTGACTGTCACCTGTGATTTCTGGGTGATTTCCGTGTCCCTGCACATGCAGCCAGCCCCAGGAGCTGATCCGTGGCTGTGTGCCCTTGCCGGGGAAAGAGCAGCTGGCTGCAGTTCCTGCTTTGATTCCTGTCCTGCTCCAACCTCTGCCCTCGGGATCTCGTTCTCTCTGTCTGACAGCTGACAAGTGGTGCCACATTTCAGCCCCTGATGGGGGCTCTCCCTGCATGCCCCAGCCAGCCCAGCCTGACCTGCCGGGCTCTGGGTCCGTTCCCACGTCCCCATCACTCCCTGTCTCTGTTCTCGCTCTCAGTGACACAGTTCCCTGGGAATCTCAGTTATCCAGCACAGGGGCACGGCCCAGGCACTGAGACCCTGCTGCTGCCTTCCCTGGGGTGGCCGGGCCTCTCCTGGCCAAACCGAGCCCTGCCCCGGCATGCAAACCTCACACCATCCTCATCACCATCACCATCCTCATCACCATCACCGTCCTCACACCATCTTCATCACCGTCACCATCCTCACACCATCCTCATCACCGTCACCATCCTCACACCACCTTCATCACCATCCTCACACCATCCTCATCACCGTCACCATCCTCACACCATCTTCATCACCATCCTCACACCATCCTCATCACCATCACCATCCTCACACCACCTTCATCACCATCACCATCCTCACACCACCTTCATCACCATCACCATCCTCACACCATCCTCATCACCATCACCATCCTCACACCATCCTCATCACCATCCTCACACCATCCTCATCAGCATCACCATCCTCATCAGCATCACCATCCTCATCACCATCACCATCCTCACACCACCTTCATCACCATCACCATCCTCATCACCATCACCATCCTCACACCACCTTCATCACCATCACCATCCTCACACCATCTTCATCACCATCCTCATACCACCATCACGCTGTGAGCGTCTGTGCTGGCGATACCTTGGACAGTGCTGCAGGATCTTGGGGTGGTTTGGGCTGGGAGGGACCTCAGAGCCACCCAGTGCCACCCCTGCCATGGCAGGGACACCTCCCACTGTCCCAGGTGCTCCAGCCCCAGTGTCCAGCCTGGCCTGGGCACTGCCAGGGATCCAGGGCAGCCACAGGGATCTGGGCACCTGTGCCAGGGCCTCACCCTCTGGTAAAGAATTTAACCCCTGTCATAGGGCCAGGAGAGCAGCTCCTTTAAAAGCACCTTTTTTAAGAACAGCTCTTGGGTGGGGAACCCGAGGGGTCGTGCACACCACCAGTGCTCCCACAGGACAGTGCTGAGGAGGAGGAGGAGCAGTGCAGCTTTGCTGAGGAGGAGCAGTGCAGCTTTGTCTCTCAGCACAGCTGGGGCTTCCATCCTCACGAGAGTCCTTAGGAAGACGATGTTGGCTCTTATTTTAGGGGTGTCACCCAGACTGAGTACTCCTCAAGCCATGGTGACAGGATGGAATCTGGCTCTGGTCAGTGGTGGGCGATTCCCTGTGGTGCTGCCAGGCTAAAATCATAGTTTATGTTTGGTTGCTGTTTTTGACAGGGTCCACATCGTACCAAGAGCCCCTCATTAAATTCAGTCTGGGTGCAAGACTCTCTGGGAGCAGGGGAAGTGGTTCCCAAGGAAAGGGATACAAATGCAGGGTGAGATAGTGACACTTAACAGTGCCAACCAAGGCAAGGCCCAGAGCTCTAACATCCAATGTTCAACAACAGACCAACACTTCCAATTAAGACCCTATCAACGTCATCAACTAGCAACTGCTACTCTGAAAAGAGCTCCCGTCTCCAGGGTTTCACTTCTCACAATCCCCATCTCTCATTTCAATAGCTCTGCCCAGGGGGTGCTCCTGTCCTCCCCCCACACCCCTGGGCTGCCCTGTCTGCAGGATGCTCTGCAGGCTCTGCTTCTCCTGTGGTCTCCACCCTGGTGGTGGCCTGGGTGCCTCCTGGGGTCCCTGGCTGTGCATGGGAGCTCCTGGATGCCTGGGCAGCAGCCCTTCCCTGGCAGTGCTCCCACCTGGGCACAAGCTGGGCTCAGGGTCCCTGGACTGTGGGCTGAGCTGGGTCTGGCCAGCCCGGCTGCCCAGGGAGGGCTGGAGAGGGAAATGAGCCAGGCTGGGAAGCAGCTCTGCTGTGAACCCCGGCTGCTCTGGGACTCTCACACAGACTCCCCAGAAAATGATGTGGCTTTAATTCATCTCTTGGCTTTAATTCGGTGCTGAGTGCCCCAAACCCAGATTTGTGCACTCAGTAACCCAAACAGAGCCTGACCTGGAGCAGAGCATTTCCCAGGGGCAGGGGTGACTCTGCAGCCCCCCCTCCATCCTCTCCTCCCCCCGGGTGCCAGCCCAGCTCCTTCCAGCCCCCCATGCAGGGTTTGAGGGGCAATTCCCGAGTGTGCCCAGCCTGCCCTGCCCTGGGCTCTGCCCTGCGCCCTGCAGGGCTTGGAAAACACCTTCAGTACGAGAGGGAGACCTGGAGGGGGTGTGAGAGTGTGTGTGTGTGTGTGTGTGTGTGTGTGTTCGTGTGTGTGTGTGTGTGTGTGTGTCCCTGTGTGTGTGTCCATGTATCCATGTGTCCCTGTGTGTCCCTGTGTGTGTGTCCCTGTGTGTGTCCGTGTGTCCCTGTGTGTGTCCCTGTGTGTGTCCCTGTGTGTGTCCGTGTGTCCCTGTGTGTGTCCCTGTGTGTGTCCGTGTGTCCCTGTGTCCCTGTGTGTCCCTGTGTGTCCCAAATTCCAGGGCTGGTGTCTGCACATGGGACACGGGCAAAGGTCTCTGCCACAAGCCAGAGACCACCCACAGAAAGAGGGGATCCAAAGGCTGTGCTGGACATGAGTTTGTGTTTGGGCAAGCGTTCCTTCTGCCCAAACCCTCACAGCAGCCCTCAGCTGGCAGCAGAGTTTATCAGGAATATTTCAGCAGCGGGTGCCCCCACTGCCAGCACTAAACATGATTATGCCTTTTTTCTTTTTTTCTTCCCTGTCTGTAATTAATTTGTGAAAACTCTTGTAATTATGGAGGAAAGCTGAAAAGTGAGGCCTCAAGCAACTTCAATATGAGCAGACTGATGAGCAACACACACTCTGGGTCTTTGCACAAAGACTTTAACCTTAAGCTGGTGATTTGGGAGAGGATGGTGGCTCTCACTCGAGTTTCTGTTATTGCTGCTGGCACCAATTTCCTCAGCACAGGATCTGCTGGGGCCTCGTTGAGTGAAAAGACCTTTTCAGGCTGGAAAGCACCCCTGCTTTACTCCCTAATAGCAGCTTGGAGAGCAGGAGATGGAGCAGCATCACGTCCCATTTGTGCAGGCTGGAGAGGACGCGTGGTAATAACTCGTTCCTGCAGTTAGAGCAAACCCTAACGAGGGCAGGAGGAGGGCTGGGGCAGAGGCAGCAAGCAGCTGCCACACACCCTGGTGAGCAATAGCCCCCGTGCTGCACAGATGGCCCTGCAGGGCCGGGGCAGTTCAGAGAACAGGCTCCTGGGCAGCAGCGATGCACACCAGGAGCTGCCCCCCTCTCCATCACTGGGAGCTTTTGAGAGCCCTCTGCCAAGCCCGCTGTACCTCCCACAGAGCCTTTAGAGGCTCACTGTGAAAAGAGCTCGGGCCTTTGTGTGCGAGCAGCCCACCAGCACAATTAAACCTGTGCCGGTCACTCTGCAGCCTCCACTGGCAGGAAAATGCCTGGAAATGTCACAGCAAGAATGAGCCCCCGGTGTTGTTTTGCTGGCCCGAGGAGGAGGAGGGCCGGGCAGGGGTGGCAGAGCTGCAGAGCTGGGTACTGCAGCAGAGGATGGACCAAGGGGGGCACGCTCTGCAGCACAGGGGGCTCTGCGAGGGTGAGGGGGCACTGCTGCTTCTTGTGCTGCCCAGAGCTGGGCACAGCAGTGAGGGCAGCCCTGCAGGGTGTCCCCTGTCCCCGGGGAGGGGTGTGCTGCCGGGAGCAGCACCTGCCCTGAGTGGGATGGGTGACACCCCCCCTCCCCTGCCCTCCCGAGTGCAGTGCCCAGGCAGCCCTGGTGGCCCTGGTGCCTCTGCTGCCCCATCCCGGGCAGGGGAGGGCACCCTGTGCCCTGGCTGGGACAGTGACAGGAGCCCTGAGAGCCACCCTGGGGCAGTGACAGTGACAGTGACAGTGACAAGAGCCCTGTGAGCCACCCTGGGGCAGGGACAGTGACAGGAGCCCTGAGAGCCACCCTGGGGCAGGGACAGTGACAGGAGCCCTGAGAGCCACCCTGGGGCAGGGACAGTGACAGGGACAGGAGCCCTGAGAGCCACCCTGGGACAGTGACAGTGACAGTGACAGGAGCCCTGAGAGCCACCCTGGGGCAGTGACAGGGACAGGAGCCCTGAGAGCCACCCTGGGGCAGGGACAGTGACAGTGACAGGAGCCCTGAGAGCCACCCTGGGGCAGTGACAGGGACAGGAGCCCTGAGAGCCACCCTGGGGCAGGGACAGTGACAGTGACAGGAGCCCTGAGAGCCACCCTGGGGCAGGGACAGTGACAGTGACAGGAGCCCTGAGAGCCACCCTGGGGCAGGGACAGTGACAGTGACAGGAGCCCTGTGAGCCACCCTGGGGCAGGGACAGTGACAGGAGCCCTGAGAGCCACCCTGGGGCAGTGACAGTGACAGGAGCCCTGTGAGCCACCCTGGGGCAGTGACAGTGACAGGAGCCCTGTGAGCCACCCTGGGGCAGTGACAGTGACAGGAGCCCTGAGAGCCACCCTGGGGCTGTGACAGTGACAGGAGCCCTGAGAGCCACCCTGGGGCAGGGACAGTGACAGGAGCCCTGAGAGCCACCCTGGGGCTGTGACAGGGACAGGAGCCCTGTGAGCCACCCTGGGGCAGGGACAGTGACAGTGACAGGAGCCCTGAGAGCCACCCTGGGGCTGTGACAGTGACAGGAGCCCTGTGAGCCACCCTGGGGCAGTGACAGTGACAGTGACAGGAGCCCTGAGAGCCACCCTGGGGCAGTGACAGTGACAGTGACAGGAGCCCTGAGAGCCACCCTGGGGCAGGGACAGTGACAGGAGCCCTGAGAGCCACCCTGGGGCAGGGACAGTGACAGGGACAGGAGCCCTGAGAGCCACCCTGGGACAGTGACAGTGACAGTGACAGGAGCCCTGAGAGCCACCCTGGGGCAGTGACAGTGACAGGAGCCCTGAGAGCCACCCTGGGGCTGTGACAGTGACAGTGACAGTGACAGGAGCCCTGAGAGCCACCCTGGGGCAGGGACAGTGACAGTGACAGGAGCCCTGAGAGCCACCCTGGGGCAGGGACAGTGACAGGAGCCCTGAGAGCCACCCTGGGGCAGTGACAGTGACAGTGACAGGAGCCCTGAGAGCCACCCTGGGGCAGGGACAGTGACAGTGACAGGAGCCCTGTGAGCCACCCTGGGGCAGGGACAGTGACAGGAGCCCTGAGAGCCACCCTGGGGCAGTGACAGTGACAGTGACAGGAGCCCTGTGAGCCACCCTGGGGCTGTGACAGGGACAGGAGCCCTGAGAGCCACCCTGGGGCAGGGACAGTGACAGTGACAGGAGCCCTGAGAGCCACCCTGGGGCAGGGACAGTGACAGGGACAGGAGCCCTGAGAGCCACCCTGGGGCAGGGACAGTGACAGTGACAGGAGCCCTGAGAGCCACCCTGGGACAGTGACAGTGACAGGAGCCCTGAGAGCCACCCTGGGGCTGTGACAGTGACAGTGACAGTGACAGGAGCCCTGTGAGCCACCCTGGGGCTGTGACAGTGACAGGGACAGTGACAGGAGCCCTGAGAGCCACCCTGGGGCAGGGACAGTGACAGGGACAGGAGCCCTGTGAGCCACCCTGGGGCAGGGACAGTGACAGGGACAGTGACAGGAGCCCTGTGAGCCACCCTGGGGCAGGGGCAGTGACAGGGACAGTGACAGGAGCCCTGAGAGCCACCCTGGGGCAGGGGCAGTGACAGGAGCCCTGAGAGCCACCCTGGGGCAGGGACAGTGACAGTGACAGGGACAGGAGCCCTGCCCAAGGGAGGCTGTGCTGCTGCAGCCTGGGGACACCAGCAGGGCCCTTGCCCGTGTCACTGCAGTCTGTGCCACGTCCAGGCCAGCCAGGACAGCAAACAAACCCCACAGCTCCTGGGCAGGCGCTGTCTGCAGGCTGCACAGCCAGCCCCGGGCAGGGCCAGGCAGGAGAGGGGATGGCAGGAGCTGTCCCCTGCAGCAGACTCGGGTGTCACTCTGAGATGCACCTGCCCCATTTCAGCCGCCCACCTGCCAGGGCTGGCTGGCAGCCGGAGGGAGCGCAGCCAAAGGCACGGGGAGCTGCAGATCCTGCAGCTCTCAGGGCTGTGAGGCACACAGAGGTGGAGCACAACACCAGCGGGGCCGTGCTCCACAGCACAGGAGCCTGCAGAGCTTCCCTGGCAGAGCAGCTCCCTCCTGGGTCCCTGTGTCCCTTTGTGTCCCGTGGATGCACACCCGCTGGCTTCCCACAGAACCTCGGGCTTCCCACAGAACCTCGGGCTTCCCACAGAACCTCGGGCTTCCCACAGACTCACAGGAAGGCTTGGGTTGCAAAGGACCCTAAAGTCAATTTAATTCCACCCCTGCCATGGCAGGGACACCTCCCCCTGCCCCAGGTGCTCCAGCCCCAGTGTCCAGCCTGGTCTGGCACTGCCAGGGATCCAGGGGCAGCCCCAGCTGCTCTGGGCACCCTGTGCCAGGGCCTGCCCACCCTGCCAGGGAACAATTCCTGCCCCATACCCAATTCATCTGCCAGGGGCTCCAAAAAAGCCAGACTGGGAAAACAGAGTTTCTGCGTTTTGCACAAGCTTCCAAGGCAGTGAAATCCCTCCAGGAGCTGCAGCTTGGAGCTTCCAGCAGGACTTGGGCTGCAGCTCAGAGCTGCTAACTCGGGATGACACCAGTTGTCAGCTCCTGTCAAGATTAGGATAAAGGCTTTATCAGGCAATTTGGTGCTGTTGTGGCTGCCCTAATGTTATTTTAAGTGACTCCTCCATTTCAGGGAGACCTCTGAAGGACAAGGACTGCTGGTCCAGAGGGGACGGCTGGGCTGCTGACAAAAATCGTCCTCTCACAAAGAAAGCTCCCCCCTGCAGGACTGCCGTGGTTATCCCCCTTCCCGCCAGGGCACAGCGTGTTTCAGCTCTGATTCAAGTGCTGTTTCTGTCAGCAGGCTCGGGGGCTCTGCTCCCTGGCACCCCAGCAAGAGGAGATCCCCCGTGCTGGGCAGAGCTGGGATCTGCTCTGAGCCAGGGCACCCCTCACCCAGCCTCTCTGCCCAGCTCTGCAGGGCTTTGCTCGGGCTGAAGGCAGTGAGAGGCCCTGGATTCCCTTGAGGGACGGCTGCTGACACCCCTGAGGATGTGCTCCCGGGCTGGATCCCCTCTGGGTTCCTCTGGAGCACACGCTCCCCATCCCAGGCGCTCCCAGCTGGAATCCAGCCCCAGCATCCCGAGGCACTGCTGCAGCAGGGACACCACACACCCCGCCTGACAGAGCCACCGGGAGCCCCTGGCAGCTGTCCTGCTGTCCTGCTGTCCTGCTGTCCTGCCCTGGGAGCTGAGGGAGGCAGGAATCCTCCTGGCAGGGAGCACCAGCCCCTCACTCCAGGCTCTCCTGAGCTGTCCCAGCTGAGGGAGGCAGGAATCACTCTTGGAAAAGCAGCACCAGCCCCTCACTCCAGGCTCCCCTGAGCGTGGCTGCTCAGCCCTGGTGTGCTGGGGATGGGAAGGGCAGCCCGATTGCTTCTGACAGGAGCAGTTTTTCCTCTCTGTTCCCATTACAAATACCCTCTTCCCTGGCACTGGGCCATCTGGGAGAGTTATTCTGGCTCTCAGCCTCAGCGTGGGAAGTGCTGAGTGTTGGGCTGCCCGTGCTGGGGAGGGCTGGGCTGCCCGGTAATACAGAGCTGGAAATGCTCATGCAGATGGATTAGAGGATGTTTCCATTAAAATCCTGCCTGCCTTTCCACTCTGCAGCATAAATAATGGTGGTGTGAGTGTCAGGATGCTGACGGCTTAGGAGAAATATTCACCAGGCTTTGGCAAAACTCTTATCCCTGTTTAGCAGAGCAGGCAGCCACTCTGATGTGCAGGACTGGAAGCTGAATCCCAGAATCCCAGAATGGTTTGGGTGGGAAGGGCTAAAGCCCACCCAGTGCCACCCTGCCATGGCAGGGACAGCTCCCAGTGTCCCAGGTGCTCCAGCCCCAGTGTCCAGCCTGGCCTGGGCACTGCCAGGGATCCAGGGCAGCCACAGCTGCTCTGGGTAACAGCAGTGAAACGCTGCAGGGAGTTGGAGCGAGATGAAAACAGGGCATGGGGGCAGAAAAGCAGCAGCAGCAGCTTTGAGATGCACACTTCTGGATGCAGAGTGTGTGGAGGAGCCCAGAGCAGGCAGGGATGGCAGAGCAGCCTCACGACAGCCAGGATGACACAGGACAGAAGGTCACTGAAGGGCTGAGGGAGCAAACCCAGCTGGACAGCAGCTGCTGGCAGGGCTTGGGCAGAGCAGGGACCCCTCAGCTGCTCTGCCCAGGCTCCCAGTGCATCTCCCACCCTGCCACAAGCCATCCCAGCCCGTGGCACTCCTGGCTCCCCTTCCTGACCCCAGCCAGCTCAGAGGAGATGAAGCCATTTTAGACATTCCCAACCGAGCCCTGGGCTTGGATTAAAAGGTGAAGCCCTCCAGAGCCAGGGGAGGAGCAGTGCTGTGCCAGCAGGAGGGTTACAAACAGCACAGGGCTCTGCTTCTGCCCTCCACGTCTGTCTCAGCTGAACAGAACCTGCCAAAGCAGCAGCAGCAGCAGAGAGCTCAGGCTGCCAAGCACATCTGGGGCAGGCTGGCTGCAGCCCCCTCCCTCCCTGCACACTCCCAGCCAGCCCCAGCAGCTGGCCCTCACTGCTTCTCCCATTTTCTCCCTGTTGCAGAGCACCAGAGAGAGTTTCCAGAACAAAAGCCTTACCAGAAATCGATGGATCCAGGCAATCCCAGAGCTGCTCCCTTAACCCTGCTCTGCAAACAGCTGGGCACGTTCTGAGGATTGGGTCAATGCAAGGTAAAGCACCCTGAGGGAATTTTGGGATTATCTGGTTTGAGCTTTGCAGGTAAGCTCTTGTAGTGGGCAGTGTTGGGAGGCTGAGCTGCAGGGATCTGTGCCTGCTCTGGGTGTAAAACCCATCTTTCCACAGCACAGATCAGCTCCTTGGGCTTCTCAGCAATTCTTTAAAAATGAATTAGAGCAGTTCTTCACTTGTGAAACACAGCTCATCAGCAGATCTCAGACACAGGGCGGGCTTTGGTCACTCTTCCACGCTTCCCCAAGCCCAGCTCAGCCCAGGAGGGGCCTTGCAAGGCAATGTTCTGCTGCTGGGACAGTCCTTTCCTCTGGGCACAGCACCTGGTGAGGAGCAGACCTGGCTGGCTGTGGGATGATCTCCTGGTGCCCAGGGCTGCCTCGCTGTGCCCTGGGGTGACCCGGCCGTGTCAGGACCACAACAAGAGAACAGAGCCTCCTGTGGAGCTCCCAAGAGCAGGAACCTCCCCGAGCTGGGTGCGAGCAGGTGAGGGCACAGGGAGGGAAGGGGGAGCCTTCTGGGGCTGGGAATGCGCGCACTGCTGGTCTGGGACACCGAGGGCTGGGTGCTGGCACTGTGCTCAGCACAGGCTTTGCCTGGTGCTGCCCCATCTCCCAGATCCTAAAGGAAAATGCTGGGGGGAATATTTCTTTCAGTATTTCCTGCTCAGAGCAGAATCCTTGTGCCATCATTGCAAGGATTGTAACAGAGAAGTGGAAAATCTCTCCATCTGTCCAGCCAAATCTCTGCTCTGCCTTTCCTTCCTCCACCGACAAGGATTGCAGGGGATGTTTGTGAGTCTGAGTCTGGCCTCAGAACACCTCGGTGATCTGAGGCTGCTTTCTGCTTTTGGATGAAGGGAGAGGAGCCCTGGGGTGAGGAAGGGCTGGATCTCCACCAGCCCCTTTGAAGGTCTGTCTCTTCATGTCACAGCAGGACTTGCCAGATGCCTCATGGTCAGGAACAAATCTGGCTCTTTTTTTTTTTTTTTTTTTTTTTGGTGTTTCTAACAGGAACAGAGCTCTTTGAAATCCCTGGCCTGATAAAACTTGTTAAAAAATCACATGGGCAGCCTGAGACAGAGCCATGTTTTTTAACTCTTTCCCAAATCCAGCCACTGAGGAGAGGAAAATTCTCTGTTGGGAAGATTTGGCTGACTCCTCATCAGCCACAGGCAGAAAAAAGGGTCCTGTCTGAGGAGGGAAGGGGAGTGTGGAAGAGGTTCCCTCTGCTGAGCCCACCTTGCACCCCCAGCTGCTGAGGAGCATTTCACAGAACCCTGGAATGGGCTGGAGGGACCTCAGACCCCATCCAGTCCAATGCCATGGGCAGGGACACGTCCATCTGGGGAGATTCACAGGAGCCAGGCTGAGTCATCCCAGCCTGAGCTCATCACCCCAGCCTTGCCCATCTCTCCTGGGGGTGCTGATGTCCCTGCAGTGCCTGGGAGGAGTTTGCAGCAGTTCAAAGGGTATCCCTGAGCTTCAGGTGCCAAAATTTGCTCCATAAGCCCTCACTCTGGAGCTGATTTTCCTTTAAATCCTGGAGCTTCTTGAAGCCAAGAAGAAAACAAGAGCACCAATGTTTCAGGTAGTAAAAAGATGGATCCTGGCCATTGTATTCTGCTGGATTGCCATGGGTTCTGGGAAGTAAAGAACATTTCCCAGCCCTGGCAGTGCCCCAGGCCAGGCTGGACAGGGCTGGAGCAGCCTGGGGCAGTGGGAGGTGTCCCTGCCGTGGCAGGGGTGGCACTGGGTGGGAATTAGGGTCCCTTCCCACCCAACCCATCCCATGATCCCAGGATTCCATGGAGGATCAGTGGCTGGAAGCCTGGGGACCATCCCTGTGTGTCAGAGTGCTCAGAGGCTGAAGCTGTGCTGAGCATTCCCTGGTGCCCAGATCTCCAGCTCAGCTGGGCCATCCAATGAGGGATATTTCTGCACCAAGAGCTCCCCCTCTCCCCTCCATCCATGGAGAGGCTCTGGCCCACGTTTCTTTGCAGACAGGAAGGTGTCAAACGTGTGCCAAGGACTGAGAGCTCTGGAACCCTGAGGAAAGCAGGACGTTGGCAGTGCTGCAGGAGAGGGTCTCATCTGGTGTGTGACAGCTCAGGGGGAGCTGGCACCCGCTGCCAAAGCCAGGCTTGGCAGGGAAATGTGCTTTGGCAAGACGTTTAACTCCCTGCAGGCTGTGCCAGCCTGGGGTGACAGGGACAAGGGTCAGCAGAAGGGTCCTGTGCAGCCACACTGACTCACTGGAAAAGAGGAATTTACCCTGCTCACCTGGCTGGGATATGGAGTTTTGTGAGCAGAAGTGTCTGTGGGGCCCAGCCTGGACAAGTGTGGATCTGCACAGCACCAGGAGCTGCTTTGGGACCGTGGGGTCACTGCTGGGCTGGTCTGCATGGGAGAGTAAAGCCCAAAGGTGGCAATCCAGGTTAGAGGCACTTACCCATCCTAGAACATTTCTGGGTCTGCAGAGGCAGTTAGATGGCTCAGCAGATGGAGAATCATGGAATGATCTGGGCTGGAAGGGACCTCAAAGCCCAGCCAGTGCCACCCCTGCCATGGCAGGGACACCTCCCACTGTCCCAGGTGCTCCAGCCCCAGTGTCCAGCCTGGCCTGGGCACTGCCAGGGATCCAGGGGCAGCCACAGCAAATCTGGGCACCCTGTGCCAGGGCCTCAGCCTCACAATAAAGATATTTTTTCCCACCTGCTCCTTCCCAGCTTAAAGCCATCCCCCTTGTCCTGTCACTCCATGAATCGTCTGAAATCACCTCTGAGATCCCCAAGTCCAGCCCTGAACCCGCCGTGTCCAGCAGTGACCACGTCCCCAGGTGCCACATCCCCAGGCTCTGGGACACCTCCAGGGGTGGTGACCCCTGCCCGGGACACCCTGTCCCAATCCTCCCACCCTTTGCATGAAGGAGTTTTTCTGATATCCAGCCTCACCCGGCTCAGGTGCAGCCTGAGGCCGTTTCCTCTGCCACAGCCCACCCAGCATGGGGAGGGGGGAGCAGAGGCAGCGGAGCCATGGCAGGGCTGTCACAGAGGCTGGCAGAGCCCCGAGGGGCTGGGCTCAGCTCCGGGGCTCTGCCCGTGCTTACAGGGCACCAGAGCCTTGCCCAAGGAGCAGAGGTTGCAGAAGGGCTGGACAGGAGCTCCTGGGGCTACACGGGCTTGGGGCTCCCCTGGCCTTCCAAACAAGGGATGCTTGAGTGGGAAAGGGAGGCTGGGTCACCCCTGCTCCTGGCAGAGCTGCGGAAGGCTGTGCCCAGGCTGGCATCCACAGGTGACTGCAGAGGGCTGAGGGAAGAGCCAGGAAAACGCTTAAAGGATTGGAAACCTGCTTATAGAGAGAAGCTCCGGGATCTTGGTGTGTTTAGCTTAACAAAGAGAGGATTAAGGAGAGGCTTTGCGGAGAGCAGAAATCGATGGCAGAGGATTTCTGGCCCTGCAGACAGGTGTAAGCAGAGAGCGGCTGGGAGCTGGAGGCAGGCAGGTCGGAGCAGCACAGGGTGCCTGCTTGGGCAGGGAGGGGATGCTGCTGGAGCAGGAGCCGGGCCCAGCCCTCCAGCACTGAGCCGGGGGGTTTCAGAAGCAGGGATTCTCCTTTGATCCCCCTTATTGCAGCTGAGGTGGGAATCAGTGCACAAAGCTCGGGGCCCGGCTGACGAGCAGGTCGGAGAAAATGATCCTCATGGATTTTTTGGTGCTCCTCTGAAAAATCTATGAAGTCCCAAACGCAGGTGATTTTTTGGGGCGGGAGCTGAGGGGGAATTGAATCAGCTCAAAGCTGTTACAGACAGCAGCAGAGCAGAATCAATCACCATAATCAAAGCAGAGCTGCCTGATGACACTGAGGGTTGAACAATGAACATTCACATAAATCCACTGCACTGATTAGGCAGAAAAGCCCAGATAGTCAATATTCCCATTAAACATCCATCAGAAAGTGCTTCCCAGATTGCACTCCCATTTGGGAATTTCTCCATTTCATAGGCAATTGAAGCTGTTTAGCTGATGATTGCTGTTGGATAACACCACCTCCCTGGGATGTAAAATCACCTGGGGAGGGGTGTTTGGATAACTGGGGCAGCTCTGCTGGCACTCAGCACTTGGGGGCTCATTTCACAGCCCAGGGTGGGACTGCTCTGGGGCATTTCCCTGCTCTCTGCTGGGCAGGGGGTTCCTCAAACAGGCACACATGGACAGGTTCACTCCTGCACTCTGGGCATTTTCTGGGACGTGGCATTGCCATCTCTCAGGCTGCTTTTCCTGATGTGGGCACAGCTCTCCAGAGGTCTGCAGGGAGGAAGATTTTGGCTTCCAGCAAAGGAGATGCAGCAGGGCCAGCTGTGGGGAGACTGGAGATGGGGCAGGGGGCTCAGAGCAGTCTCAGAGCATCCAGCAGGGCTTGTCTGGGCTGGCCTGAGCTGCCCCTTCTGCTCACTGTGCTCGGAGCCAGAGCTGCCAGCTTCTCCTCTTCCCTTCCCATGCTGCATCCTGGGGTGGTTCAAACGCCAAGGATTTCAAACAGCCAGTGGAGTCTGATCCAGGACTGGGGCAGGTCAGTGTGGAGGGAGAGAAGCGCCTCAGCAGCAGTGAGAGCTCAGCAGGTCAGCCACAGCTCACAGCTGTGACCACTGGTGGGTCCACCCATCCCCGGTTCCAGCTCAAGCCTAAGGGCCAGGAGGATGTGGGATGTTGGGCAGGTTTGTCTAAGAGATCTGATGCAGGCAAAGAGGTGAATGGGAAAAAAAAAAAAGGTCAGAAAGAAAAGTGGAAAAGAGGAAAAATGGGAAATAGAATAATTGGTAGCACAGAGGGGGAAGGAGGCAGCACCCCTGATGTGCTTTGCTTAGCACTCCCATCATGTGCAGTACTGAGCAATCAGCATTCCTGGAAACTTTGGGTTTTAATCTCTCTGAACCTCAAATCTCCATTTGTAAGTAGGGATAATGTACTCAAAGGACAGGAAGATTAGTTAATTAATGGGTTGTGACATACTCTGATGCTGTGATAATGAGCACTGCTAGGAAATGTGTGATTGAGGCTCTGCCTCCGTGTATTTTATTTAGATCTGAACCTGGGGATGGGAGCAGCCCCTGAACTGCAGAGCTTTCCTTCTGTCTGTCCCTCTGTTCAGGGATTTCCATTCTGTGCTTTGGAGTCTCCCAAACCACAGCCTGAAATGTTGGTCTGTCTGTGTGGGAGAAGATTCCCGGTTTACAGCGGCTATCCTAGAGCTGCTGGCTCTGGGGCCGTGTTCCCAGCAGGGCTTGCACAGGGACAGCCTGGGGCTGCTGGGGGTCTGTGCAGGGCAGGAGCTGCACTGGGTGAGCCTCGGGGGCCCTCCCAGCCCAGGAGATTCCATGAGTCAGGTAGAGAACTCCTGGTGCCATGTCCTGCACAAGGAGAGAAAGGCACCGAGTTTGTTGGGGATCACTGGGGAGGCTGATCCCACCTGATCCCATCCAATGGCTCCTGGGAGGGGTGGGACATCTGGGAAGGCTGATCCCATCCAGGCTGATCCCCCTGATCCCACCCAGGCTGATCCCACCCAGGCTGATCCCACCCAGGCTGATCCCATCCAGGCTGATCCCCTCCATATCCCATCCAGGCTGATCTCACCTGATCCCATCCAGGCTGATTCCCCCTGATCCCATCCAGGCTGATCCCATCCAGGCTGATCCCATCCAGGCTGATCCCCCCTGATCCCATCCAGGCTGATCCCACCCAGGCTGATCCCACCCAGGCTGATCCCACCCAGGCTGATCCCATCCAGGCTGATCCCATCTGATCCCACCCAGGCTGATCCCACCCAGGCTGATCCCTCCCTGATCCCACCCAGGCTGATCCCACCCAGACTGATCCCATCCAGGCTGATCCCAGGCGGTGCTGCACAGCCCCTGGGAAGGGTGCAGTGTCACACCTCGGAGCGGTGTCAGCACATCCACTCTTACACTCACAGAGACAAAAACCCCAGCACAGACGTGCTGGATGCCCTGACCCTGAGGCTGTGGGGCTGCAGGGCTGGGGACGTCAAGGACAAACGGGAGCCCAGGCTGAACCTCCAGGACTCCAGCAGTGCCGGTGATTTGGAGCGAGGATTGATCACATCCAGCACTTGCTTTGGGCAGCTGTTGAGGGAAATGAGAGGACACTCGTGAGGAAGTGGCAGCAGGATGGTCCACAGCAGCTGGGATCCTGAGGCCGCAGGCAAAGGGCCCAGCACCGGGCTGGGGATGCGGGGCCAAGGCAGCGCCCTTCCCTTGCCCTTCCCAAGGGAATTAGGCAGGGAGCCTGGCTGCCCAGGGCCGGGAGCCACCGGGGCCCTGGGAGAGGGCTCGGGGGAAAAGGCTTCCTCAGAGCCCTGGGAGCCAGGGCCTGCCGCCGAGAGGGTGAAGGCAAAGGGAACAACGGGAACCAAGGGACAACGGGAACAACGGGAACCAAGGGACAACGGGAACAACGGGAACCAAGGGACAACGGGAACCAACGGAACAACGGGAACCAAGGGACAACGGGAACCAAGGGAACAACGGGAACCAAGGGACAACAGGAACCAAGGGAACAATGGGAACCAAGGGAACAACGGGAACCAAGGGACAACGGGAACCAAGGGAACAACGGGAACCAAGGGAACAACGGGAACCAAGGGAACCAAGGGAACAACAGGAACCAAGGGAACAACGGAAACAATGGGAACCAAGGGAACCAATAGAACCAAGGGAACAACAGGAACCAAGGGAACCAATAGAACCAAGGGAACAATGGAAACAATGGGAACCAAGGGACAATGGGAACAAGGGAACCAAGGGAACCAAGGGAACCAAGGGAACAACAGGAACCAAGGGAACAATGGGAACCAAGGGAACCAAGGGAACAACAGGAACCAAGGGAACAATGGGAACAAGGGAACCAGGGGAACAATGGGAACCAAGGAACAACAGGAATAAGGGAACCAAGGGAACCAAGGGAACAACAGGAAGAACGGGAAGAATGGGAACCAAGGGAAGAATGGGAACCAAGGGAACCAAGGGAACAAACGTCCTTCCCTGCCCTCTGCCAGTGGCCCTGCCAGAGCTGCCTGCCCATCTTGCATGGGACACAAGCTCCACGCTCCTTGGTCACTTCTCCTGCTGGACATGACCCCACGAGCACGCTGTCCCACCTGTGTCCCCCCAGGGACATTTTCCATCTGACCAGGGCAGGACTCACCCAGGTGCTGTTCCCTGGGAACTGAGCCAGTCTGGCTGTGCTTCCTGCCCTGACCCTTCAGGCTGCCAAGATTCAGGATCACGGGGTGTGCAGGGGATGTGTCAGCCCGGGAGGGAGCAGGAGCCTGGGACACAGCCAGGCTTTAACCCCCTGCACACGGAGCTGCTCCGTTCCCTCTGCTCCCCCAGCACATCTCCCTCGGACCCCTCACTGCTGGAGCTCCAGCTTACACCTGGGGAGCCTTTTCTCCCACCGGCTCTTGCTTTCTCTTGGCTGAGGCTTTGCTTTCACTGATTTTTTCATCTCAAGTCCCAGAGGCTTGAAAGAAGGTGACTCATCCCCTCAGAAGTCCTGGCAGCTCTTATCTCCTCTTTGGCACCAGCTGGGAGGTGGGAAAGTGGGAAAAGGAATTAAAAAAAGAGAAATCAATACATCTTTTGTATGATTTTCCTCAGCTCACCTGTTGTCTGTGCTCTCAGCTGGGGAAGATAAGGTGATTTACTTGGTGGCAACACTTCTGCCCTTTCAGCTTACAAAATCCTTAATTCATTAGCAGAGGTACAACACCAGCCCATCAGCAGGATGGGAGCAGCTCTTTCGGGAGTGTTTTAGGCTCTAAGGAAGGGATCTTTCCTCTCAGTTTTACATATAAATATGTATATTTATGTATATATTGTATATATTTTGATGTATTTTTAATTTGGGTATGAATACACACACTGACAGTGCTGAGCAGTGTGAGGGTGATGTACAAGGCCATGATGCTCGTGGAGGAGATGGATGAGATTGAGATTCAGAGAGTTTTCCATGAGGCCAGGGCTGTCACCCAGGCATTGTCATTGGGACACCAGAGCCGGGCTGTGTCCAGGGCTGTCACCCAGGAGTGCCACAGGACACCAGAGCCGGGCTGTGGCCCCTGGTCTGGAATTGCTGGCATGCCCTGGGTCAGGAATGGAGCCCGGCCACCCCTGGGCTCAGGAATGTCCCTGGCCTGATGACTCCTGTGGCTCCCCGAGCACACAGCCCTGCCAGGCTGGGGAGAAGGAGCACAGAGCTGCTGGCATGGAGTTCCCAGCCCTGCAGAGCCAGCATGGGCAGTGCAGGAGTGATGCTTCCCTCGGGAACCAGGTGGCTCCTGCCCTGGCATGTGCCGGGGCCTGGCAGGCCGTGCAGGTGGCTTTTCCAGGCCCACGGAAGCACACGGGCACAGGATGGAGATGTGGCTCTGCTGCAGCTCATGGCAGGTCACCAGGGCTGCCACCCCACGCAGAAATCTGGGACAGTCAGCAATTCCTGCTGGGAAAGGTGAAGGCACTGGTCTCAGACTGGCCCTTGGTGATTATCACACAATGATAACTTCCCGTAGATGGATGATGGATGGATGATGGATGGATGATGGATGGATGATGGATGGATGATGGATGGATGATGGATGGATGGATGATGGATGGATGATGGGTGGATGGATGGATGGATGGATGGATGGATGATGGATGGATGGATGGATGGATGGATGGATGGATGGATGGATGATGGATGGATGATGGATGGATGGATGGATGGATGGATGGATGGATGGATGGATGGAGGGATGGATGATGGATGGATGATGGATGGATGGATGGATGATGGATGGATGATGGATGGATGGATGGATGGATGATGGATGGATGGATGGATGGATGGATGGATGGATGGATGGATGATGGATGGATGGATAGATGGATGGATGGATGGATGGATGATGGATGGATGGATGGATGGAGGATGATGGATGGATGATGGATGGATGGATGATGGATGGATGATGGATGGATGATGGATGGATGGATGATGGATGGATGATGGATGGATGGATGGATGGATGGATGGATGGATGGATGGATGGATGGATGATGGATGGATGATGGATGGATGATGGATGGATGATGGATGGATGGATGGATGATGGATGGATGATGGATGGATGATGGATGGATGGATGATGGATGGATGATGGATGGATGGATGATGGATGGATGATGGATGGATGATGGATGGATGATGGATGATGGATGGATGGATGGATGGATGGATGGATGGATGGATGGATGATGGATGGATGGATGGATGATGGATGGATGGATAGATGGATGATGGATGGATGGATGGATGGATGATGGGTGGATGGATGGATGGATGGATGATGGATGGATGGATGGATGGATGGATGGATGGATGATGGATGGATGATGGATGGATGATGGATGGATGGATGATGGATGGATGATGGATGATGGATGGATGGATGATGGATGATGGATGGATGATGGATGGATGATGGGTGGATGGATGGATGGATGGATGGATGATGGATGGATGGATGGATGGATGGATGGATGGATGGATGATGGATGGATGATGGATGGATGATGGATGGATGGATGATGGATGGATGGATGATGGATGGATGGATGATGGATGATGGATGATGGATGGATGGATGGATGGATGGATGATGGATGGATGATGGATGGATGATGGATGGATGGATGGATGGATGGATGGATGGATGGATGGATGGAGGGATGGATGATGGATGGATGATGGATGGATGGATGGATGGATGGATGGATGGATGGATGATGGATGGATGGATGGATGGATGGATGGATGGATGGATGGATGATGGATGGATGGATGGATGGATGGATGGATGGATGATGGATGGATGATGGATGGATGATGGATGATGGATGGATGATGGATGGAGGATGGATGGATGATGGATGGATGGATGGATGGATGGATGGATGGATGGATGGATCGATGGATGGATGGATGGATGGATGATGGATGGATGGATGGATGGATGGATGGATGGATGGATGATGGATGGATGATGGATGGATGATGGATGATGGATGGATGATGGATGGAGGATGGATGGATGATGGATGGATGGATGGATGGATGGATGGATGGATGGATGGATGGATGGATCGATGGATGGAGTCTATAAATACCTATTTTCTTCTACCCTAATTCCTGCCCTATGGAATTGGCTGGATTAGCCCTGGGTGATGAAGGGTTTGGGAAGCCATCAGGAAGTTTAACGTGCTGCCACAGCAAGTCCCTGAAACGCTGCAGTGAGAGGCACCAGCTGGTCCTGCCGTGCAGCCCCTTCCCCTGAGGAGGGGCCACCACCCCAGGACGGCCCCAGGACACCCCCAGGGCCCTGCTCCTGAGGGGGGACACCACCCCAGGACCCCCCAGGACAGCACTCCTGCCATGTCCTGAGCTGCTCGGGCCCCAGGGAGCCTCAGTCCCTGTGCTCCAGGGCTGGGGTTTGGATCCAGCATTGCTGGCTGTGAGCTGGGGTGGGACAGGCACTCTGGGCAGGAATCTTTGTGTCTGCAGGCCCAGGGGATGGAGGGGAGCTGCACTGGGAGCACACGGAGTGAAAACATCAGCTCCTGAGTCACTGCCTGCTTGATCCATGTGGTTCGTGTGAGACTGGGAGTTTGAAGAGTCATTTTGGGAAACCGTGGGGTAAAAAAAAAAAAAAAGAAAAAAAGAAAAATAAATAAGTGCTAACAGTGTCCCCCACTGATCAGCTTTAACTACAAAGGCCTCAGAATTGGCCTTTTAAAGGTCAATCGAAGTGAAAATCTTTGCAGAAAATCTCTTAAATGCTTGAATCCCTCAATTGCTTTGCCTCAGGCTTTGGGAAGGGACCTTTCCCTCTGCCTGCGGAGAGCTGACCCAGAGCTGCTCTGGGGGTGGCTGCACCCATCAAAGAGCTGTGCTGCCCTGCAGATCATTCCCCACAGGCTCCCTGGACTCATTTCCAGCTCCATCACAGACTCCTCTCCTGCTGGGAGGCAGAGACAGGAGGGATGGGACAGAGGGGGCTCCAGAAGAGAGCAGCAGTGCCTGCAGGATGCCCCCAGTGTCCTGCCATTTCTTCTGGGAGGTGCTGCTCCTCTCTGTCAGGCTGGGAGTGGGGTTTATGGCTTTATTTAGTATCCCAGAATGGTTTGGGTGGGAAGGACCTCAGAGATCCTCCAGTGCCACCCATCCATGGCAGGGACACCTCCCACTGTCCCAGGTGCTCCAGCCCCAGTGTCCAGCCTGGCCTGGGCACTGCCAGGGATCCAGGGGCAGCCACAGAGGTTCTGGGCACCCCCACAGGGAAGGATTTCCTCCTAATATATAATTAGGAAATAATCCCTTCCAGCAGAGAGGAAAACAGTTATGGCTTTGTACCATAACACTACAAAGGATCAGGACAAAACTCATTTGGTCTGCTCAGGATGTGTCTCTCACTGGGTCTCCCAACACCATAATCTTGCAGATGAGATGTGACTCATCCTGGTCGTGGTTTGTCATTTCTCGTGGTGATCTCTGGGGTTGGTAATGGTTTGTCATTCCTCACTGTGATCTCTGGGTCAGTGGTGGTTTTCATTCCTCATGGTGATCTCTGGGGTTGGTAATGGTTTGTCATTCCTCATTGTGATCTCTGGGCCAGTGGTGGTTTTCATTCCTCATGGTGATCTCTGGGGTTGGTAATGGTTTGTCATTCCTCATGGTGATCTCTGGGTCAGCGGTGGTTTGTCATTCCTCATGGGTCAGTCATGGTTTGTAATTTCTCATTGTGATCTCCGGGTCAATCATGGTTTGTCATTCCCTGTGCTGATCTCTGGGGCAGTCATGGCTTTCATTCCTCATGGTGATTTCATGGATCAGTTGTGGCTTTCATTCCTCATGGTGATCTCTGGGTCAATCACTGTTTGTCATTCCTGGTGGTGATCTCTGGGTCAATCATGGTTTGTCATTCCCTGTGCTGATCTCTGGGTTAATCACTGTTTGTCATTCCTCGTTCTGATCTCTGGAGTCAATAATGGTTTTCATTCCTCATGGTGATCTATGGGTCAGTGGTGGTTTTCATTCCTTGTGGGGATCTCTGGGGTTGATAATGCTTTGTCATTCCTCATGGTGATCTCTGGGTCAGCAGAGCCAGCTCAGGGTCAGTTCCCAGCCAGCTTTCCATGGGAAATGAGTGTGGCTGACTATTGTCCACGTGTGACCATCCATCTCCTGCATCCCCAGCAGCTCCAGAGCCGGGCAGGCAGAGCCTTGGAGCAGCAGAGTGCCCTGGCTGAGGGGGGTCCAGCCCACCCTGCACCCCCAGAGCTGGGGTGGAGATGCTCCTGCCCTGGGTGTGAGCCCTCCCCTTCCCTTTCCCAAAAAAACCTCCACAAAACCTCTGCCCATCCCCAGTTCTTCCTGTGGCCGTTCTGTTGTTTCAGTAGCAGGTGCAGTGTGGGGTCTGGGACAGGAGACACCTCAGTGAATGTCACAGGGCTGCAGGGACCAGGTCACTGTCCCAGCCCGTGTGCAGCACTGTGAGGCACGTGGGGCTGAGCTGGGCACACAAAGGATGCTCTGCTGCTGAGCAGTGCAGCCCCTGGATACCCTTGATCTCCCAAAATACCTTCAAAGGGAGCCCTTTGTGCCTGCCAGGCTCCCCCTGGCACAGCTCCCTTTGATTCCCTTCCTCCTTGACCCACCTGGGCAGGCTGGCCCTAATCCCCTGTGTGATAGCACAGTTCTGGGGCTGGGCCCAGGGACTCCTGCTCGGTTCAGAGCCCTGCTCGGGGCTTTGGACCAGCCTGGCCTGGCAGGAGCAGGGCAAGGAGCCAAACAGTGAACCCATTCCATTCTCACCCAGCAGCTCCTCTCCTCTCCTCTCCTCTCCTCTCCTCTCCTCTCCTCTCCTCTCCTCTCCTCTCCTCTCCTCTCCTCTCCTCTCCTCTCCTCTCCTCTCCTCTCCTCTCCTCTCCTCTCCTCTCCTCTCCTCTCCTCTCCTCTCCTCTCCTCTCCTCTCCTCTCCTCTCCTCTCCTCTCCTCTCCTCTCCTCTCCTCTCGAAATAAAACCCCCCCATGATTGCTTGGCACTCAAAAATGTTAAAATCTCCAGACAAGATTTTAAACCTTCTGATTTTCTTTCTGCCTTTAATAACAGCCAACCAATTATAAATATTATTAGCCAGGTAAAAAGTGCTGCCTCAGACACAGCTTTCAGCCACACTGACTCCCAGATCCTTGTCACTCCGCCTTGCTCCAGCTGCCACAGAAACAAAGGAGCTGACAGCTTCAGAATTAGAAACTCTCTGCCACCTTCTCTTTGCTGGAAGCAGTGAAAGTTCTTAAGTTCTTTTTTTTTTTTTTTTTTTTTTTTTTTAGAAAAAGATGTAAAAGAAAGGTGATTTTTTTAGCAAGCCAGTGTAGCTCAGGTTCCAGAATTAGGAGACCACCTTGAAAAGATGCCTTCAGAACTGGGTTTAGAGCAGGGTGCAGGAGTGTGGCAGCAAACCCCTTCAGCAGCTGGGGAACTGTGGAGGGTTTTCACATTTATTGCCTCAGCTCCCAGAGGAGAAGTGGTGCTTGATCTCCCAAAACTTGCAGTTCTAACATTTAGTAGCTGTTAAGCTTAGCTTAGCTAGGACAAAGCCAGCCTGCAAGGAAGGACTTGTTTTCAGCACACATCACACTTGTTCTCATTTTGGGAGGTGTCTGGAGCTCCAGGCAGCCTTGGCAGCTCTGCACAAGAAGTAGAAAGAGGGAAAAAATTGTCACAGCTTCGTTGTTTTCACATAAAGCCGTCCTGAAGGCTGAGGGGAGCTGACAAAGGCTGGCAGAGGTTTGCAGAGGAGGAACTGGCTGAACCAGGGGTTTCCTCAGCCCCACCTTCATCCCCTCCTCAGATCCCCCTGTGTCCCTCTGGGGCTGTCATCACTCTGTGACCTCCCCAACACCCCTGTGCCACCCTGAGGTGTGCCCAGACCCTGCCCTTCACCATCCTCGCCCTCCCTGCTGCCCCCAGGCCTGGCTTCAGCATTTCTGCTCTGGGAACCAAAGCAGGAGCTCAGGGGCTTCCTGGAATGGGATAAAGAGAAGAATAGGTGGAACAGGCTTTGAATGGGAAGAATTTGGTGCAGAGGGGCTGGGTGGGCCCCAGGGCATTGCCTGGCACGTCCCTGCTGATCTGGCTCCTGGCATGAGGTGCAGGGAGCTGTGTCCTGCAGCAAGCCCAGACTAACGGGAGTCCTCAGCTGACCTGACCCGGGGTGAGCCTGTACTCCCTCAGGGTATTCCTGGCCTCTGCTGCTCATCCTGCAGTCCTTCAGGGTATTCCTGGTCTCTCCTGTTCCTGGTCTCTCCTGCTCACACCACAGTCCCTCGAGCTGTTCCCAGTCTCTCCTGTCCCTGGTCTCTCCTGTCCCTGGTCTCTCCTGTCCCTGGTCTCTCCTGTTCCCAGTCTCTCCTGTCCCTGGTCTCTCCTGTCCCTGGTCTCTCCTGTCCCTGGTCTCTCCTGTTCCCAGTCTCTCCTGTCCCTGGTCTCTCCTGTTCCCAGTCTCTCCTGTTCCCAGTCTCTCCTGTCCCTGGTCTCTCCTGTCCCTGGTCTCTCCTGTTCCCGGTCTCTCCTGTTCCCAGTCTCTCCTGTTCCCAGTCTCTCCTGTTCCCAGTCTCTCCTGTCCCAGTCTCTCCTGTTCCCAGTCTCTCCTGTTCCCAGTCTCTCCTGTTCCCGGTCTCTCCTGTTCCCGGTCTCTCCTGTTCCCAGTCTCTCCTGTTCCCAGTCTCTCCTGTTCCCAGTCTCTCCTGTTCCCAGTCTCTCCTGTCCCTGGTCTCTCCTGTTCCTGGTCTCTCCTGTCCCTGGTCTCTCCTGTTCCCAGTCTCTCCTGTCCCAGTCTCTCCTGTTCCCAGTCTCTCCTGTTCCCAGTCTCTCCTGTCCCTGGTCTCTCCTGTTCCTGGTCTCTCCTGTCCCTGGTCTCTCCTGTTCCCAGTCTCTCCTGTTCCCAGTCTCTCCTGTTCCCAGTCTCTCCTGTCCCTGGTCTCTCCTGTCCCTGGTCTCTCCTGTTCCCAGTCTCTCCTGTCCCAGTCTCTCCTGTCCCTGGTCTCTCCTGTTCCCGGTCTCTCCTGTTCCCAGTCTCTCCTGTCCCAGTCTCTCCTGTTCCCAGTCTCTCCTGTTCCCGGTCTCTCCTGTCCCTGGTCTCTCCTGCTCACCCCACAGTCCCTGGAGCTGTTCCCGGTCTCCCCTGGCTTTCCCCCAGCCTGGCTGCAGCCAGGAACCACTGCAGGCCACCCTGAGCTCCCCCCAGAGCCTTCTCCTCTGCAGGTGAAGGATCCCAGCGGTGCCAGCCTTTCTGCAGCAGAGCTGCTCCATCCTGGGACCATCCCTGGGAGCATCCAGCAGGTTGTGCTGAGCTCTGGCCTCAGCCCCTCCTGTAGCCTGTCCCTCACCTCTCCCAGAGCTGAACACCGTGTCAAGGCCAGGCCTGGCCCTCGGAGCACAGTTCCCACCTGGCAGATGCTCCTGAGCACTTTGTGTCACATTGCCCCTCACAGCCCGGGCCAGCCTGGCATCACGGGCACTGAGCTTCCATCCCAGCAGGGCTCTGCATCCCAAGATTTCCTCACTGCTGAGAGGGCTGCCAGTTGGACAATGAGTGATGGGAGCTGCCCAGGAGCCAGCACACCCCCTGGCACTGCTCTGTGCCTTTTCCAAGTCTTTGATAAAATAATCTCCCTCATCCTCCCATCCCTCTCCAAAGGCCCAGCCTTGCAGCTGTACAAGCAAATGACATCCCCTTCATTAATCACCATCAAAGGGAAAGCAAGAAGGGGGAAAAACTCAGCCCTCAATGCTAAGAGCATGCATTAAAATGTTATTAATTCTCTTGGGTTTCATTTGCACAGCTGGAGCTGTCCTGGTCTCTCTGGAGAAGCAGGGACAGGAGTGAGCAGGACAGGATCTCCTTCCCCTTTCGCTGCTCTCCAGGGCAGCAGCTGGGCAGGATGAGTGTGTCCGTGCTTCCCAGGACACTCTTCTCCTCCCTGCCTCAGCCAGGTGTGCAAACAAGCTGAAGGGGGCCTGGAGGGTACCTGTGGAGCCGGGAATCTGCGCAGAGCATCCCCAGCTCCCAGCTGGGAGCGGAGGGCAGGGGCTGTCCCTTCCCCAGGGCTGTGCTTCCTCGGTGTCCCAGCTGCCAGTGCCAAACAGGATGGGCTGTGCCCCTCCTGACCTGCTCACTGCAGATCCAGTCCAGCCTGGCACGGCAGGAGAAGCAATCCAGCTTTTTCTGAGCACACAGCTGAACCGTGGGCTGAGCTCTGCTCTTGGGAGAGCACAGACCCCCAGTCTGGGCTTGTCTCTGCATCCCAGAGCTGGAAATGCTGAGGTGCCTGCTGCAGGGATGGCTTGCGGTCACTCACTGAGGGAGGAAACACTGAGGACTTGTAAAGAAACCTGCCCAAATCCCCAGGTTCTCCTCACTGCTAGCTCACAATGCACACAGAGGTGGCCCTGCTGTGGGGGCTGAGGGTGTCTGGGGAAATGAGGCCACCTTACAGGCACAGGTGCCACCCCAGCTGAGACTGGACTGCAGTAAAAAGGCATTGAAATGGTCACAGCTCTGTGTGCTCTGCAAGGCTGGCTGTGATGGACAAAGCCATGGATTGATGGCTGCAGCTTCCATCTCACTGCTGGCTCGTACAAACCCCACCACATCGGCCTTTTCCTCACTGAATCCTCCTTCTGTCACCCAGTTTGCTCTTTCTCCATGTTGTTCTTTCCCCTGGAGCTCAGCACTCATTCCTGCTGCCGTGGGGCTCTGCTGTCCCTGCAGATCCTCCAGGACTGGGTGATCTCACCACGCTGAGCTGGGAAAACCAGCTCTGCTCTGCCATCTGAACACCCAGGGCTGGCCTGGCAGGGACCAGAGGTGAGGACTCTGAAAAGTGAAGGTTGGGCTGGGAAAGAGCCTTTGCTGCTCTGCACCAGCTGGGATTGTGCAAGGCTCAAAGATCAGTGGGGACTGTTCACTCCAAGCCCAAAAGCTGAGCTGGCTTGGGAAGGGGAGGCAGCTCCAGGTTCTGCCAGATCAGCTGCAGAGCAAAAGGGCCGAATTCATCATCAGGCTGTGACAAGGTCACCCCCTGGCACCCCAGCTCTGACGGGGGTGGCCAGAGGTTCCCAGTGAGCAGTGACAGCCTTGGGGAAGTGCTCCTCATGCCACAGTCCCAGTGTCCCCGTCCACACCTGCAGAGGCAGGATGGGCAGGTTTGGGGACACTGGACTGCCAGGGACAGTTGTTGTACTGATCTCCAGGGACGTGCTGCCACCACCCAGGCTGTGGGTGAGACGGTGACAGCCTGTGTGTCCCTCTCTCCCTGCAGAAGAGCACAAACATCTCTCCAGGAGCAGCAGCAGGAGCTCGTGCCTCGGATGTGCAGGGAATAAAGCAGCCTGTGTGCGTCACACCTGGGGACACCCCCAGGACAGGCTCCGCCGTCCCCAGGTGCCACCTGTGATTAAAGGCACAGCCAGTGGGGCACGATGGAGGGAAAGCCCGTGGAGGAAACAGAATCAGAATTCATGACAGCTCTGCCTTTTAATTTGATGATTTCAGGGCCGTTCATAAATTTACATATTTAATTAAATGCTACAAGCAAATGCTTTTTCCATTAGGCCCTGTGTTCCTTATTACTCTCCACAAGGCTCGGGCTCTCCTGCCTTGTGTGCAAGGCCAGATAAGGCTCCCCTGCCATGCCCAGCAGCAGCAGGAGCAGCTTTCCAGGGGTTTTCATGCTGGGTGGTTTCTCTCTCCCCCACTGCCTCTTCTTTTCTGAGAAAGCCTGGAAATAAAGAAGAAGGAAGTTTCCATGGGATTGTCTCCTTCTCTCTGCCAAAGGTGTCTTTGAAGGCATGAATAAGAAAAGGAGGAAGAAAAGGAATAAAGAGAAGGCTGAGAGCTCTACAAGAAAGGAGACTGGAGATAAAAGAAATAAATAAAGCCAAAGGGAGGGAATACAAAAGGGAGGTGAAATGGATCCTTACAGGCTCAGAGTTACTGCTCCACAGCTCCCTCCTGGCACAGGAGATCCCAGGAAGAAAATACCCTTTCCCCATACATCAACTGTCCCCCTTTGAAGGAAAATCAACAGCCAAGCTCCACGTGTGGGGCTGCACCGTGGAAGTGAAGGTCACTGGATGAGGTGCCCGGTGCCTCCCACCTGCTCTTGCCTCTCCTGCTGCTCCCATCACTTCTCAGCAGTGTGGACTTCATGGCTTGTTCCCAGAGGAAGTGAATTTGCTCCACTGAAGTGCTTGGGGAAGGGGAAGTGTCCTGGTTTAGGGCAAATTTGGGAGAAAATGTCCAAAAGGGAAAGGGGAAGGGGAAAGGGGAAGGGGAAAGGGGGAAAGGGGGAAAGGGGGAAAGGGGGAAAGGGGGAAAGGGGGAAAGGGAGAAAGGGAGAAGGGAAAGGGGAAAGGGGAAAGGGGAAAGGGGAAAGAAGAAGGGGGAAAGGGAAAAGAGGAAAGAGGAAAGGGGGAGGGGAAAGGGGAAAAGAAGAAGGGGGAGGGAAAAGGGGAAAGGGAAGGGGACCAACTGGCTCTCTGCCTTTAAGCCAGAGATTCTTCACTTCTGCAGATGGAAGTCACTTGTCAAAACTAAAGCAGGAGCCTCATGCCACCCTTGCTGCAGCCAGCATGCTCAGAGGCTCCGTGCACTTTCCCATCACAGAATAAATGAGGCATTCAGCCTTTATTCCCAGGAAAAGAGCACAAAGCCCCACTTCCCTCCTCAGCAGTGCTCGGATGCTTTGGCCCTTCTGCGAGGATGAGGCTCCTGAATGCCACCCGGCAAAGGCTTACCACAAAAGCAGCAGTTCTGGCTGTGAAAGGATATTTACAAGTTATTTTGCTCCTAATGTTGCTGGAGAGAGCGAGTTACACAGCAAATTGGTTCTTAGGATGCATGTGACACTGCAGGGAGCCGTGTGTAATAAAGCAGTGTGATCATAAAACCCCTCGGTTCATCCTTAGAAAGGAATCTGACCCTCTCTGGAATTTGTCATTGGGGATTATGGATGATTTTTTATTTCTTTTTTAATGCTTGCAGCAGTCAGAGCTGTGAAGGGTGAAGCCCCTTGGAGCTGCTCTCAGCCCAGCTCAGCGCAGGGACAGATGAGGCTGTGTAACATTTCGTTTTTCTCACTTTTCCCTTATCCCAAGGAGGCTCATTTCCCTGCCAGGCTGGAGGGAGGGGAGCCAAAAGACTTCCAAAGGCTCTGCAGCATCTTCCCAAGGCCACGCTGAGACCCGTATTAGAGCTGAGGGAAGTTGAGTCACCTCGCTGCCAGGCTGGATGTCAGCACAGGATATATTTTACACAAACAAACCCAGGCACTGTCCCCTCCGAGCTGCAGCACATCCCGTGGGCGAGGCTGGGTCAGTGCTGCATCTCGGCTGGCAGGTGGCAGGTGCCACCTCAGGGGTCACAGCTTATTAAAATGTAATTGCATTGTAAATTGGATGAACTGAACTATTGTGAGATCAGCGGCCGAGCCTCTGCCCGGATGGTGGAGAATGTTAATGATCCCCTCTCCACCCTGCAGCCAGAGGGAAGTTTGGCTCCAGACCTCCCTCTCTTCTTCCCAGTGCCCACCCTGAGGCTCCCCTGAGGCCGTTCCCTCTGCTCCTGTCCCTGTTCCCTGGAGCACAGCCCGACCCCCCCGGCTGTCCCCTCCTGGCAGGAGCTGTGCAGAGCCACAAGGGCCCCTGAGCCTCCTTTGCTCCAGGCTGAGCCCCTTCCCAGCTCCCTCAGGGATTCTGCAGCCCCTTCCCAGCTCCCTCAGGGATTCTGCAGCCCCTTCCCAGCTCCCTCAGGGATTCTGCAGCCCCTTCCCAGCTCCCTCAGGGATTCTGCAGCCCCTTCCCAGCTCCCTCAGGATTTCCCCAGCCCCTTCCCAGCTCCCTGAGGGATTCCCCAGCCCCTTCCTGCTCTGGACTGGCTCCAGCCCCCCACGGCAGGTTTCAGAGGATGGCGGCACTCGGGGTTCAGCTCATTTTCCGCTGCTGCTCCGTCTCCCGTTCCATCCCCGCGCTGTCCCGCCCCGTCCCGGCGTGTGCAGGCAGGGCAGCTCTGCAGGATCCGTGCGGCGCTGCCTGCAGCCGGTGCCATCTGCTGTGGCATATGCTGCTGGCAGCCCGTGCCGGCCGGGAAGGCTCCAGCATCCCCCGAGCCGCGGGCACGCCGGCGCTGGGGAGCTGCGGGGGACCCCAGAAAGGCTCTTGGGGACGGGGAGCCAGGGTGGCTCAGATCCTGTCCAGGGAGGGGGTCTGGGACAGACCTGGGAGCGGAGAGGCAGCGCATCACACGCAGGGTGCGAGAGACGTTGAGCAGCTTAAAGCCTCGCTCCGTTAATGACGGCAATTAGCACAGAGCTCCCATTAAAAGAAACACAATTTTGTTGTGTACACGAGCGGAGAAGAGTAAATACCCATTACTTTACCCGTTTTATCTTCCGCAGGAATGGTGCAATCAGAGGCTGCCGTTGACAAACGAGCTCCTTCCCTGCAGGCTCCGGGGGGCTCTGGGCCCCCTCGCTCTGTCCCGTCCCTCCGGGCTGTCCCCACCTGTCCCCAGGGCCCTGGCGTGCTCCTCCCGTGACCCATCTGCAGCCCCTGCCCTGGGCTGGCCGGGAGGGTCCGCGGGGCTGGACAGCTCCAGCCTGGGTGTCCTGGGTGTGTCCTGGATATCCTGGGTGTGTCCTGGGTGTCCTGGGTGTGCCCTGCGTGTCCTGGGTGTGTCCTGGGTGTCCCAGGTGTCCTGGATGGCCTGGGTCTCCTGGATATCCTGGGTGTGTCCTGGATGTGTCCTGGGTGTGTCCTGGATGTGTCCTGGGTGTGCCCTGCGTGTCCTGGGTGTGTCCTGGATGTGTCCTGGGTGTCCCGGGTGTCCTGGATGGCCTGGGTCTCCTGGATATCCTGGGTGTGTCCTGGATGTGTCCTGGGTGTGTCCTGGATGTGTCCTGGGTGTGCCCTGCGTGTCCTGGATGGCCTGGGTCTCCTGGATATCCTGGGTGTGTCCTGGATATCCTGGGTGTGTCCTGGATATCCTGGGTGTGTCCTGGATGTGTCCTGGGTGTCCCGGGTGTCCTGGATGTGTCCTTGGTGTCCTGGATGTGTCCTTGGTGTCCCAGCCCTCCCTCCACGCCCCGAGAGCAGGAGCATGGCACATGGGAGCATGGAAAGGGCTCCTGGAACAGCGGGGAAAAGGCCCTGCTAGGGCTAGGAGGACGAACTGAACCCAGGAATCAAACCTGGGAACCGAACCTGGGAACCGAACCCGGGAACCAAACTCAGGAACCAAACCTGGGACTCAAACCTAGGAACTGAATCTGGGAACCAAACCCAGGAACCAAACCAAGGAACCAAACCTGGGAACCAAACCCGGGAACCAAACCTGGGAATCAAACCTGGGAATCAAACCTGGAACCAAACCTGGGAATCAAACCTGGGAATCAAACCTAGGAACCAAACCTGGGAACCAAACCCAGGAATCAAAACCTAGAACAGAACCTGGGAACCAAACCTGGGAACCAAACCCTGGAACTGAACCCAGGAATCAAACCCAGGAACAGAACCTGGGAACCAAACCCAGGAATCAAACCCAGGGCTCCCGCTGTCCCTGCTGTCCCCGCAGGGTTCCCGCTGACGGAGGCTCTTGTCCCCCAGACAATGTGAGAACAGCAAGGGGTATGGAACGGCCCCACGAGCAGCACGTGCAGCCAGGCAGGCTCCTTCCAGAACCTTCCACGGATCCGGAGCACAAGGGCCGCTCCAGCACGAGGAATGGTGCTCAGTCAAACACAGATAATGCTGCAAAATGGAGACTGGGCTTGAGCCAAGTTCTCAGCTAACCAGTTCTCCTGACATTTGATCAAAAGCCACTTATAGGATTTTTTCCCCATCTTTGGGGCCGATTTTAAAAATTATTCTGAACAGGCACAGCAGTTCAATTGTAATAATTTTGTCACATGGAATGTTTTTATTTTTCATTTTCATTTTCCAGTGCTGCTCCGTTTCAAAATTTAGCAAAAATGCGATGATTACTGTATAGTTAAAGCAAGGGGAGGGAAGCATCAAGCTGAAACCTTTCCTCTGAGATAGGAAAAAAATAATATCCTATCACTGTGCATCCGGAAATGATATTTTTTCTGATTTGAAAAGGGGGGACAAGGGTAATGCTGCATTTTTAATTTTGTTCTATTCTTTGGGTTTTATTCTGAGCCCAAAATGCATTTAAACAAGTTATTTCTGCAATTCTCCCAATTAAAATGGAACAGCTTATTTCCCAGAGCAGAGAAAAGGCTGCAAATAGAATCCTGAGGAATCGGGAGGAGCAGGAGCCTTTCTTATGAAAACACAGAGGTTTCCAGCCTGGAAACCGATGGCTGCTTTGCCTTGGGATGGGCTTGATTTCCTCTTGATGGGTGCAGAGATGTTCCCTGTGCAGGGCAGTGAGATTCACCTGTGGGGCTGCTTGGGGCTGTGGCCTCTCCCTTCCGTGAGCCCAAAGCGCCTCCAGCCGCGGAGAGGGAGGGCTCAGCTGGTGACACAGCCACAGCCAGGGTCCTGCTGGGGAGCAAAACCACCCCAGGCCATCAATTCTGCTCATCCGAATCCCTGGCAGCACATTTGGTGTGTGCTTATCACACCAGCGCGGCTTGGCCCGGCTGCCCAGGGCACCCAAAACCTGCAGATGTGGGGCAGTGGTGGCCTTGGCACTGCTGGGGGATGGCCAGGCTCAGCGACCTTTGAGGGCCTTTCCAATGATTCTGTATTCTGTACTTCTGTATTTGTGCATTTCTGTATTATTTCTGTATTTCTGTACTTCTGTGACTCCAGAGACCTCTTGGAGAAGGGGGTGGGAATGGGATGGTGAAGGACATCCCCCAGCAGTGCCCCTTGTCCCTGGCTGAGGGTTCCCCTGTGCAGGGAGCAGTGAGCTGAGCATCTCGGCATTTCCTGGGTCTAATCCCAAAACTCCCTCAGACCCCAAGTTCTGTAGGGAGCTTCAGCCCTGGAGATGGGGAGCCCTGAGGCCACATCTGTCCCACAGAACAAGGGGGCAGCAGAAAGGGGGTCCTGCCGTGCTGCCAGAGGGGCTCAGGGGAGGGAAGCAATGGGAGGAGACCCTCCAGGGTGCCACTTCCCAAAGGTCTCAGCAGAAACCAGGCACCGAGCCCCCCGTCAGAGCCCCCTCCCACCAGCACAGAGGCAGCTCTGGCAGACCCACAGTGCTCATCGAGAGCCTGCAGGCACAAAAACGAGGCTCAGTTCTCATTCCTGAGGTACTGACCTGAGAGCCCTCAAGCCCACACAAAAGGTGCAAAATCACAAGGCAGCTCTCCAGTGGAAGTCTGTAATTCTGCTGTTCTCTTCCCACCTCACAAAGGGCCAAATCAAGTGTCTAAATAAAGGGTGTGGAGGTGCAGGGAGGGAGAGAACGAGCCCCTTGTGCGTGTGCCCAGCCCCAAACACCCCAGCTCTGCCTCTGCCTGCTTTTGGCAGCCTGTGCCGTGTGGCTCATCACCCACCCTCCGAGAGCTGCTGTGAGCCTTCCTTCTGCCGCTGCCCCAGGGCTGCCCGGCCACAGAGCCAGCATCCGAGGGGCTGCACCCTCCCAGCTCATTCCCAGCTCCAGCCCTCCCTCTGTGCTGCAAATCTGCCCCAGGCACGGCCTGCCCCAGCACTGGTGCGGGATAAAACCCCGGCTGGGTGGCCACAAACGGCATCAGCTGGCCCCATTACAGCCCGGCCTGCGGGGTTAGGAGGAGGAATACCGCTCCCTGTGTTATCAGCTGATTTAAATACTAATGAGCCAATAACCGCGTTTGAGTAGAATAATGGCCATAATAACAGAAGCCATAAAAAGCTGCAGTGCTCTCAGTCGGTCCCAGGCTCCTTCCGCCCAGGTGTTAACCCTGCTGGCAGCCTCCCTGAAGGAGAGGGGCAGGGATGTCCAGCAGTGCAGCTGCCAAAGGTGCTCCAGGGCAGCAGAGCCGGCAGGAGCTGAGCTGGGTCTGTTCTGTGCTGTGCTGGGAGGGAGAAATCTCCCGGGGTGGGTCTCACTGTTTGTGGGCTGGTGACATTGCCATGCTGAGGTTTGTCCCCTCACCTGGAGGGCAGTGAAGACCTTTGGAAAATGTTTTATAGAGCACAGAATCCTGGAATCACTGGGGCTGGAAAAGCCCTCTGAGATCATGGAGTCCAACCATCCCCAGCACTGCCAGGGCCACCACTGCCCCGCGTCCCCAAGTGCCACAGCCACAGGGCTCTGAAATCCCTCCAGAGATGGACATTCCACTCCTGCCCTGGGCACTTCCAATAATTTACCACCTTTTCCATGAGGAATTCCTCCCAGTGCCCACCCTGAGGCTCCCCTGAGGCCGTTCCCTCTGCTCCTGTCCCTGTTCCCTGGAGCAGAGCCCGACCCCCCCGGCTGTCCCCTCCTGGCAGGAGCTGTGCAGAGCCACAAGGGCCCCTGAGCCTCCTTTGCTCCAGGCTGAGCCCCTTCCCAGCTCCCTCAGGGATTCTGCAGCCCCTTCCCAGCTCCCTCAGGAATTCTGCAGCCCCTTCCCAGCTCCCTCAGGGATTCTGCAGCCCCTTCCCAGCTCCCTCAGGAATTCTGCAGCCCCTTCCCAGCTCCCTCTGCAATTCTGCAGCCCCTTCCCAGCTCCCTCAGGGATTCTGCAGCCCCTTCCCAGCTCCCTCAGGGATTCTGCAGCCCCTTCCCAGCTCCCTCAGGAATTCTGCAGCCCCTTCCCAGCTCCCTCTGCAATTCTGCAGCCCCTTCCCAGCTCCCTCAGGAATTCTGCAGCCCCTTCCCAGCCCCCTCAGGGATTCTGCAGCCCCTTCCCAGCTCCCTCAGGGATTCTGCAGCCCCTTCCCAGCTCCCTCAGGGATTCTGCAGCCCCTTCCCAGCTCCCTCAGGGATTCTGCAGCCCCTTCCCGGCTCCCTCAGGAATTCTGCAGCCCCTTCCCAGCTCCCTCAGGGATTCTGCAGCCCCTTCCCAGCTCCCTCAGGGATTCTGCAGCCCCTTCCCAGCTCCCTCAGGGATTCTGCAGCCCCTTCCCAGCTCCCTCAGGAATTCTGCAGCCCCTTCCCAGCTCTGTTCCTGCCCTGGCCACGCTCCAGCCCCTCCAGGGCTCTCCAGAGCTGCCCCAGCACTGGAGATGCCCCGGCAGTGCCAGCACAGGGACGGGCACTGCCCTGGCCCTGCTGCCACCCCAGAGCTGCCCTGGCTGCTGTGTTGGAGGAGGATGAAGGGCTGGATGAGGCTGGGTAGTTGAAGTCACCACATCCTTTGCCCCGTGTGGTGCCATGGACCAAATCCCTGATTTCCAGGTCCTGGCAGACCCTTGGACCTGCCTCAGGTCTCTGCCAGCAGCTTCTGGAGCTCTCCACAGTGCAGAAGAGCTCAAGGGCCTGGCATTTGTGCACTTTGATGAATAAAGTCTGCTCCAGAGTGCAGTGGAGGATGTTCACATTTACAAACCTCTGGATCAATCCATGCCCAGCCTCAGCTCTCAGTGCTGTGTTTGCAGCCACTTCCCTGCCTTCAGGCTGCTCCAGCTTTATCTACTTTTGTTGTTGTTATTCCTATTATTATCATTATTATTATTATCATTGCTGTTTTCATTTTCCTTCTCAGATTTATGAATCTTGGCTGTGAGCAGGGGCTGGAAATGGGAAAATCCACTCCTGGGTTACATCAGAGAGCCACTACAGCAGGAGAATGTGAAATGAGGAGCAGCAATAAAATGGATTATTAAAAAAAATAATACTCCTATCCCTGAGTTCCTTGGTCATTTAGCAAGACTATAAGTTATTAAAAAAGGAATAAGAGAATTAAAAAGTGAAATCAAGTGAGGGATAGGAATTAATTGGAGAGGAATAAAACACTGGTAAATAAATGAGACATTAGGGAAAGATGAGCAGGGAGTGGGAAATGACACATTTGCTTCTTTCACCCAGCCAGGTGTCACAGGGCCATGGGACACTCAGGAGCACAGCAGTGACCCTAAGCAGCCCAGGCTCTGCACTGACCCCAAACAGCCCCAGGGCTCTGCAGTGACCCCGAACAGCCCCTGGCCCAGGGCTCTGCAGTGACCCCAAACAGCCCCAGGGCTCTGCAGTGACCCCAAACAGCCCCAGGGCTCTGCAGTGACCCCGAGCAGCCCCAGGGCTCTGCAGTGACCCCAAACAGCCCCAGGGCTCTGCAGTGACCCCGAGCAGCCCCAGGGCTCTGCAGTGACCCCGAGCAGCCCCAGGGCTCTGCAGTGACCCCGAGCAGCCCCAGAGCTCTGCAGTGACCCTGAACAGCCCCAGGGCTCTGCAGTGACCCCGAACAGCCCCAGGGCTCTGCAGTGACCCCGAGCAGCCCCAGGGCTCTGCAGTGACCCCGAACAGCCCCAGGGCTCTGCAGTGACCCTGAGCAGCCCCAGGGCTCTGCAGTGACCCCGAGCAGCCCCAGGGCTCTGCAGTGACCCTGAGCAGCCCCAGGGCTCTGCAGTGACCCCGAGCAGCCCCAGGGCTCTGCAGTGACCCTGAGCAGCCCCAGCCCTAGGGACACTGCCAGGGGAGATGGGAGGAGCTGGGGTGTGTGGTGGAGGAGATCCCTGTGATCCCACAGATAATGTCCTGCCTCACAGATCCCTGTGATCCCACAGATAATATCCTGCCTCACAGATCCCTGTGATCCCACAGATAATGTCCTGCCTCACAGATCCCTGTGATCCCACAGATAAGGCCCTGTGATCCCACAGATAATATCCTGCCTCACAGATCCCTGTGATCCCACAGATAATGTCCTGCCTCACAGATCCCTGTGATCCCACAGATAAGGCCCTGCAATCCCACAGATAAGTTCCTGCCTCTCCCAGGAGCCCTGCAGGGCACGTGGGGAGCAGAGAGAGGCTCGGCCCCACGGGTTGTGCTTATCACACAGTAACACACTGCTGGCTCTAATTCACCGTGGGAAGCTTCTCTCTGAGCTGGTTAAGGGAAGAGCTGATGAGCTGATAGAGGAGCCCAGCTGGCTGGCAGTGACCTTTAGAAGGATGTGACAGTCACTGTCAGAGCTGCTGGGGCTGGCACAGGCACAGGCACTGCAGGGCACAGCTGGGGCTGAGCAGGAGCTGCTGGGGAACAAAGGCCAGCACATTCCCACTGCTCCCCTCAGCTGCACCTGGACACGGCAGCCCAGGGCTGGGGGCTGCACCCTCACCTGGGGGTCTGTCCTGGCCAGGCCCACGGTGTCCTGCAGGCAGGGATGGCAGGGCTGCTCCCAGCTGGACAAAGAACAGGGCCAGAGGCACAGCTGTGTCCTGTGGGCTCCAGAGTTACTGCCACGTGCAGAGCTGTCACCAAAACTGCGGGGAAAACAACAGTTCTCCAACAGCATCTTTTAGGATTAGAGAGTCAAGGCATTACTTTCCTCTGGTCAGGATGTGCAACAGAGACATTTCCCCAAACATTGCCCAGCTTGTGCAGAGGAAATCATCACATCACACATGGCTCTTTACCACATTTTAACACATTTATACAGCCAAAACCCAGGGAAATCCATTGGTTCAGTGTTCACTGGTCCCAGGTTACACAGTTCCTAGTATCTGGTTTCCTGTTGGTTATTGGTTCCTTTGCCTTCGATGCTGATCAGGTCCTCCTTCTTCTTGAGGAGTCCCATGGAGCCTATGGAGTCCCGTGGGGCTCATGGTGCCCGTGGTGCCCATGGGGCCTGTTCTGTTCATGGTGCCTGTGGGGCCCATGGGGCCTGTTCTGTTCATGGTGCCTATGGGGCCCATGGGGCCGGTGGTCTTCATGGTGCCTGTGGGGCCCGTGGGGCCTGTGGTCTTCATGGTGCCTGTGGCACCTGTAGTCTTCATGGTGCCCATGGGGCCTGTGGTGTCCATGGTGCTCATGGTGCCTGTGGGGCCTGTGGTGTCCATGGTGTTCATGGTGCCCGTGGTGCCTGTGGTGTTCATGGTGCCCATGGGGCTCATGGTGCCCATGGGGCCTGTGTTGTTCATGGTGCCCGTGGAGCCTGTGGTGTCTGTGGTGCCCGTGGTATCTGTGGTATTCTGTGGGGCATGCAGTGGCCATGGCGCCTGTGGTGCCTGCGGTATTCGTGCCACCCACAGGGCCTGTGGTGTTCACGGTGACCGTGGGGCCTGTGGTGTCTGTGGTATTCTGTGGTGTCTGTGGTGTCTGTGGTATCCATGGTGCCCATGGGGCCTGTGGTGTCTGTGGTGTCTGTGGTGTCTGTGGTATCCATGGTGCCCATGGGGCCTGTGGTGTCTGTGGTGTCTGTGGTGTCTGTGGTATCCATGGTGCCCATGGGGCCTGTGGTGTCTGTGGTGCCCATGGGGCCTGTGGTGTCTGTGGCATTCTGTGGTGCCCATGGAGCCCCTTGGAGTGCTGTGCTCCATGAGAAGCTCAGATGGGGTCAGAGCCCAACCCCTGGTGGGACAAAACCTCCCATAGACACCCAGAGCCCCTGAGCCCCACGGGGCTGGGCAGGGACAGGGACGGGACAGGGACAGGGATGGGACAAGGACAGGGACAGGGACAGGGACAGGGACAGGGACAGGGACAGGGACAGGGACAGGGACAGGGACAGGGGTGGGACAGGGAGCCCCCTCCTCTCACCAGGAGAGCATTTTCAGTGCTAACAAAGTGCAGAGGGAAAAGAGTCTGGAGGAAGAGCAGCAACCCAAACCTGTCCATCCCAGCCCTGCCAGGCCACCCAGGGATGATGGGGACATCATCCCTGTCCATCCCAGCCCTGCCAGGCCACCCAGGGATGCTGGGGACATCATCCCTGTCCATCCCAGCCCTGCCAGGCCACCCGGGGATGCTGGGGACATCATCCCTGTCCATCCCAGCCCTGCCAGGCCACCTGGGGATGCTGGGGACATCATCCCTGTCCATCCCAGCCCTGCCAGGCCACCTGGGGATGCTGGGGACATCATCCCTGTCCATCCCAGCCCTGCCAGGCCACCCAGGGATGCTGGGGACATCATCCCTGTCCATCCCAGCCCTGCCAGGCCACCCAGGGATGGTGGGGTCATCATCTCCAGGCCTTTGGGGCTGCCAGGCCAAGCCCAAGCTCTCCTGGTTCCCAGTTTCTGCACCTTGACTGCAGGTGAGAGACTTTTTCACCCACACCTGACTCCAAGTCAGGGTTTTTCACAGCAGAATTTCTGCTTGCTAATGAAGATATATTTGTATGGAAAAATAATTCCAGGCTACCCCAGAGACCCCCATCATTCTAAATCCAGGCTGGGCAAAGCTAACTGGAAAACACCCAGTGGGGGACAGAGCTTTGCGAGCAGAGAGGGAGATGAGACTCTCTAATAAGATCTTTTCCCATCTCTAATTTCTCTGAATCGAACTGCTCATGCAGAAAGCAGCACTGGGAGATTTGGAAAGCTATTTGTGTGGGTAATTGACATTATTTTCTCTGCTAGGCACTACGCCCAACTTCCAGTGTTAATATAAACATTTTTCTTTAAATGATAGCTTGTGCTTTTTGGTGGGCATAAAGCAGCATTTGTATTTACAGCCAAAATGCATAATAAATAAATGAATACATTTGGTAGAATATTTTATCTCCCTGGATGAAAAGGAATAAAATCTATTCAGGCTGACCAGAAATGCTTGTTCATTCTGGCTGGGCTTAGCAAAACATTTTGGTTAAAAGCACATAGCGAAGATGGGAATTTTTTGGGAAGGATGTAAAATGGATTTTGATTTCTAATTTCAGCACAAAATCCTTCCTTTTTGGAGGTTGGAAGTGATATCTCAAATTTGACCTCTATTAGCCTGTATTTTTAGAAAAAGCTGAAACAACAAAGGGTTTATTACAGGTTTGGCTCAACTCACAATCAAGCGCATTATTTAGGGTTTTTTCAACATTTTGTTTGTGGAAGAACGGTTTTTAAAAGCTGGAACTGCACCCCCACATCCTTTCTGCCATGCCTGCCATGGGGAGCTGCAGCTGCAGTGCCTTTGTGGGGTGGAAGTGGCTCTGGATTTGTCCCCTCCTTCTCCAGGATTTTGCCTGTCCTTCCCCTCCCCACGGCCACACCCCGGCTCCTCCGGCTGGATCCTGGGGCTCTGTGCTCCAAACCAGGGGTGCAAGATGATTTCACCCCTTCTTTCCAAAGGCCTTGGGCAAGGGAAGGGAGGGAAGAGGTTCTGTAAACCAGCCCTGGCCTGGTCCCACCCCAGCAGAGGTTCTGTGAGGTTCACTGAGGTTCTGTGAGGTTCTCTGAGTTTCACAGAGGTTCTGTGAGGTTCATAGATGTTCTATGAGGTTCACAGAGGTTCTGTGAGATTTGCAGAGGTTCTCTGAGTTTCACAGAGGTTCTGTGAGGTTCACAGAGGTTCTGTGAGGTTCATAGAGGTTTTGTGAGGTTCACAGAGGTTCTGTGAGGTTCTGTGAGGTTTACAGAGGTCCTCTGAGGTTCACAGAGGTTCTGTGAGGTTTACAGAGGTCCTCTGAGGTTCACAGAGGTTCTGTGAGGTTTACAGAGGTTCTGTGAGGTTCACAGAGGTTCTGTGCTCCCCAGCACCACCTCCCGCCTCTGCACCTTGCCAGGTGGCTTTCAGTGGGGTTGGACCCTGCAGGGACACTGCAGGAAGGAATTCCTGCCTCTCCCCTCTCCTGCTGCTCCCTCCCACCCGTGTTCCTGCCCGCTGTGTCTCCAGGGTGATGCCTGAGCCACACCTGAGCTCAGCCTGAGGCCCCTTCCTGAACATTTCCAGCAAAGCAGGATGGAGACCCCACCAGGGCCAGAGAAACAAGGGAATAACCCTGGCAATGGAAAGGCAGGTGGCACCTTCCCTCCCTGCTGCTGCCAGGTGTGAGCCCCAGCCAGACCCTGGCAGTGTCCCAGGCCAGGCTGGACACTGGACACTGGGCCAGGGGAAGGTGTGGGATGAGCTTTAATGGCCCTTCCAGCCCAACCCATTCCATGGCTCTGTGGGGCTAAGAGGAAACCCAGGTGGAAGCAACATTTAGGTAATGTCACTACAACCTCCACTCTCTGGCTTGCACTTCCAACCTCACCAGTGCAAGGGGAAGAAGAAGCTCTGGAGAGCAGGAGGGAGTTCTTGTAGTGCAGAAAAGATGAGATAAATCAGCCCTGGAGTTAAAATGTGCAGTCTCCTCCTGTCACCTCTTGGTGCAAGCCAAGTATCCTGTTCTGGGTTCATGGAGTGCTGTCTCCAGCAGAAGATGCCACAATGAGTGACTCTTTTCCATCTGGTCAATCTCAAACCAAGAGCTGGCACCAAGGGTGATGGGGGTGCCAAGCAAGGAGAGCCCAGGCAGGCAGAGCTCTCCTGGGTGTGGGGAGCCCAGGAGGCTGCAGTGCTGCTGCTGCTGCTTGGTGTTTTTGGCAGGGAGCAGCCAGGCTCCTGCCCTGGAAGAGGAAGAGCAGGGCTGTGACCCGAGCAAACCAGGGGGAAGAGACTGGAATGAGACCTGAGGGCTCTTCCCGCCGTGACAGGGCCAGCTGAGTCTGGAGCAGGCACCAGCAGCTCCAGATGGGAGCCACCATGGGTTTCCCAGTCAGGAGTGGAGCTGCCCAGCACTGGAAAGAGCTCCCTGCAGGTGACACACCTGGTCAGGATGTGACACAGTCCCTGTGGCCCTCCTGTGCTGCAGCAGCCCGTGGCTGAACCAAATGCTCCCCGTGGACTGGCAAAAACCCAAGATGTGGAAGGATGGAGCCAAAGATTCTGTTCCTCTCCAGCCAGGGAGGGCTGCTCCACAAATCCCTGCTCAGTGACCGGGTCAGACCTGGCTCCACCTGCCTTGGTGGCACCTCTGCCATGCCGGCTCCTCAGCTGGCATCCCCAGGACTGGGTTTGCAGGGACATCTCCCTCACCCAAGGGCTGGGTTTGCAGGGACACCTCCCTCACCCCAGGACTGGGTTTGCAGGGACATCTCCCTCACCCAAGGGCTGGGTTTGCAGGGACACCTCCCTCACCCCAGGACTGGGTTTGCAGGGACACCTCCCTCACCCCAGGACTGGGTTTGCAGGGACATCTCCCTCACCCCAGGACTGGGTTTGCAGGGACACCTCCCTCACCCAAGGGCTGGGTTTGCAGGGACATCTCCCTCACCCCAGGACTGGGTTTGCAGGGACACCTCCCTCACCCCAGGACTGGGTTTGCAGGGACACCTCCCTCACCCCAGGGCTGGGTTTGCAGGGACATCTCCATCACCCAAGGGCTGGGTTTGCAGGGACATCTCCCTCACCCAAGGGCTGGGTTTGCAGGGACATCTCCCTCACCCAAGGACTGGGTTTGCAGGGACATCTCCCTCACCCAAGGACTGGGTTTGCAGGGACATCTCCCTCACCCAAGGGCTGGGTTTGCAGGGACACCTCCCTCACCCAAGGACTGGGTTTGCAGGGACACCTCCCTCACCCAAGGACTGGGTTTGCAGGGACATCTCCCTCACCCCAGGACTGGGTTTGCAGGGACATCTCCCTCACCCCAGGGCTGGGTTTGCAGGGACATCTCCATCACCCCAGGACTGGGTTTGCAGGGACATCTCCATCCCAGCAGCTGCAGGGTGGGGTTGGCCACACAAAAAGCACTTTGGAAAAGGCAAAGCACAGATCAGCCTCCTCAGGCAGGAAACACCTGGGGTTTTAGGGTTTCACATCTCTCAAAGCAAAGCAAAGGACCTATTTTTAAGGTAACCCCATGGGTAATTTCTAAGTCACCAACTGAGGCTGGTCTCTGAGGCCTGGAAAAAGCCCTGGTGCTAGAGCAGTGCTCAGATGCTTCTCTGCCATTTCTGCAGCCAGAGATGAGCCAAGGCCTGGCCCCTCTGAGTGCCCAGCTCCTTTGGGACAGGTCAGCTTGGCAGGGCACACTGCAGCTGGGACTGAGCAGCATCAAAGGCAGGTACAAAAAGCCTTGAGTCAAGTCCCTGGTCCCAGAGAAGGGACAGAAATGACACAGTCATGAACATTCTCCCTCACTGGCAAAGCACGAGTGGAGGGTGCTGAACAAATAGAAAAAGAGGGGAAGAATCCCAACTGTCATGAGGTGAAACTCATCCTCCCCCAGTGAAATGCAGAGGTGAATACATTAAACGCAAAATAAACCTCACTGTGCCTCCAAAGGGTGGCTGTGAGTCCATGGCTCCATCCTGGGACCAGGAATGCATGAAATAAAGTGTGTTTTCCTGGGAAGGCTGCAGCTGAAGTCTGGATTTCACTGCACCCCTGCCCTCAGAACCCAAGGCAGGAGAGGCTCCTTGGAGATGAGTCGGTGTAGGCTGGGAGCAGCAGCAGTGCCCAGCCCGGGGTGCAGGGCGTGCTCACCCCCAGGGGCTCAGGGAGACTTTGAAGGGCAGTGGCTCCTGTGTGAGCAGAGTGGCCGGGGGGACAGCTCCCTGCTCAGCCCTGGCTTCACAGCACCACTTATTCCAGAAGAATCCCTTGGGAATGCAGCCTGCCACGGGACACATCATTCCTGCATCGCTGGGCAGGAACCCCAGGAGCTGACATGTATGAATACTGTTATTAGCTGTTGCTCTTGTTCCTACTGTCGAAACATGTTGGAGATTTCATTTGAAATTAAACACACCACAAAAAACTCACCTGTGGTGAGATTCCCACAGACCAACATTTGTCAAACCACAGGGAGAGCACAGCCTTTTTGGGAACCAGGAAAGAAGGGACTGTTCTCCTCAGGACAAGGGTTTGATTGATCTGCTGTAAAATCTTGGAGGAGCCAAAGTTTGACCGGAGACCTTTTAAACCAGCCCAGTGGCACAGTCCCAGCTGGACAGCACTTTTTGGGTGTAGCTGTCCCAGTGTCCAGCCAGGCACTGGAACCAGCCAGCTCCCTGGAGGAGGAGGGGATCTGCAGCCTCCCATCAGATCATTGTTCTTGCTGCAGTTCCCTCGCAGTAAAATAGAGATAATACAGCAGAGAAACAATGCCACCAAACTTGTTATCAGTCCTTCCTTGCTTATTCCTCCCACCAAACATTTCCTATCAGCATTCACCAGCTAATCTTCTCTTTTTGTCACTGACACAAAAACACTTGCTCATTTTGTGTCATCTCCAAATACTGCAACAATAGAAGAATGCAGCCATTAATTACTGAAATTACCGTTACAAGAGAAAATTATAGTCATTAAAATCGAGGTAAAACTCATTTGTACTTTCCTCAACTTCTCATTTTTTTGTGAAGTTACCAACTTAATGCCTTCAGCAGAGACCCCAGAATGCAGCAAACTGAAAAGTCTGGGAAATGTGAGTGGTGCTGTCACTGCAGGAGCTTCACTGAGGCCAAGGCTCCTGTTCCCTCCCTGAGCTGTGCTCTCATCACAGAACCATGGGATGGGTTGGGTTGGGTTGGGTTGGGTTGGGTTGGGTTGGGTTGGGTTGGGTTGGGAGGGAGCTTAGAGCCACCCAGTGCCACCCCTGCCATGGCAGGGACACCTCCCACTGTCCCAGGTGGATCCAAGCCCCAGCATCCAGCCTGGCCTTGGGCACTGCCAGGGATGCAGGGGCAGCCCCAGCTGCTCTGGGCTGTGCCATGAGATGGTTTTGAAGGTCCATTGAGACCCAAACCATCCTGGGACGGTCTGGTTCCATGTTTCTGTCAATGTTGGAATGAATACAGGAGGTCCTGCTGTAGTTCAGCTCCGTGGCAGATCCAGTGGGTGCAAGTTCTCCTGGTGAGTACTGCCAGGAGCCCTGGCAGGAACACTGGAATCAGCAGTGCCTGGGTCTGCTCAGGGTCACACCCTGCCTGGCCCAGGGGCAATGGCTGGACACAATGGTGGCCAGGGGGGATTCTTCAGAGGCCAAAATCCACCTTGGGGGATCTCCTGACCCTCAGCAGGGGCTCCTTGCCTGTGGTGGCTAACAGCAGGCCTGTAAAAGCCTCCCAGACTGAATTCTAACTTGATTCAACTGTACCTGTGAGAAACCTGTCAACCTTTCCTGAAAATAGAATCCTAGAACAGTGAAAAAACAACCTGTTTCCCTGAGAAAGAATTCTAGGACTGAGACTGTTACCTGCACCCATATAAACTATTCTAAACCGTCAAAAAGAAAAAAAACAAACAATATCTACAGGCAGACACTTGCCAGCAGCTCTGGTGAAGTGACCAATTACAGGATACAGCTCAGTACTGACCAACCTGAGACAGGCACAATGTATTTCTAAATGACTGGGGTGTATGATGGGGTGTGGGAATAAACCTGTACCTCTCTTCACTGCAGGAACAAGAGTGTGCCTCATCTCCCTAACCCCAGGTCACAGCAACACCTGCCCCTCTCCTGGGAACAGGATGTCTCCAAGGACAGTTGTATCCAACCTCTCAGAGCCCTTTGGTCTGTGACAGGAATCCAGACAGGACCTGGACCAGCCTCAGCCGGGGACCAGCCCTGGGAATGGGCACTGACGTGGTGAACTGGGCTACCATCAGCTGCCCTGCTGATACCAGTGCTGATAGCAGGAACTCAGAGAGTGATTCCATCAGCTGCCCTGCTGATATCAGTGCTGATAGCAGCAGTTCAGACCTCCTGATTCCATCAGCTGCTCTGCTGATATCAGTGCTGATAGCAGGAACTCAGAGAGTGATTCCATCAGCTGCTCTGCTGATATCAGTGCTGATAGCAGGAACTCAGAGAGTGATTCCATCAGCTGCTCTGCTGATATCAGTGCTGATAGCAGGAACTCAGAGAGTGATTCCATCAGCTGTCTCTGCTGATATCAGTGCTGATAGCAGCAGTTCAGAGAGTGATTCCATCAGCTGTCTCTGCTGATATCAGTGCTGATAGCAGCAGTTCAGACCTCCTGATTCCATCAGCTGCCCTGCTGATATCAGTGCTGATAGCAGGAGCTCAGAGAGTGATTCCATCAGCTGTCTCTGCTGATATCAGTGCTGATAGCAGCAGTTCAGAGAGTGATTCCATCAGCTGCTCTGCTGATATCAGTGCTGATAGCAGCAGTTCAGAGAGTGATTCCATCAGCTGCCCTGCTGATACCCATGCTGATAGCAGCAGTTCAGAGGTCCTGATTCATTGATCTGATGCTGGGTGATGGGTCCCTGGCCTAAATGCACATGCAAACATTTTATACACATGCATACAAATTGAATTTGCCATTTTCCACAGACTTCAGCCACAGGCAAATCTCCGGAAAAAGAGGAGCAAGAGCAGTTTATGTGATCAAGATAAAGGTTAAACACCCAATTATCGTGTTTGGTACCAAGGTTATGGGCCAGCACAATGAATTGCTTAGTGAATATCTGCCTGGAACTCAACTCCCAGGCACAGAGCTGGCCTTTCCTGAACGCTGTTATCAGCAGGAATGTTCAGGTTGTGTTTCAGCAAATGTCTCTCCAAAGGATTTTCTCTACACTTGGTTTTAACTCTTAATTTTCATTCTTATTTATTGACAGCAAAATAAAAAGGTTTGATGTTATGATTTCCTGCTAGGCTCATGGCCAGTAACACCCCCCTTTCTGATTTCCCTGGTGATTTCTCTGGGCCATGGTCCTGCTCTCAGATATTTCCCTGCCTTTTGATGAGCAAAGACCTTGAATTCCAGGGCTCTGCCCTTTCTGTTTTGGACCAAGCTGCATGGACACGACTCCAGCATGCCCCGTAACGGGTGTGTTGCAGTTTGGGACCTTTCCCCAGAGGGACTGGCAAATACTCTCCTAACTGGGAAATTGCCTTCCCAGTGAGTCCCAATGTCATTTTGTCCCAGTTTTTCCTCCCTTGTATTTTATTCATTATGCAAACCCCTTCTCTTTTTTCCCCCTGACTTTCTTTCAACAACCTGTAATCAAATGTTTCTCTAAAAGAAGTGCCCAAGGTTTGGTTGGGTTTTTTTCCCCATCACTGGGATGAGCATGTGGTTGGAGAGTTCACAGGCTCCTTTTAAACAGACGGCTAATTACTCAGGAGCAGGCACCAAAGTTAACGATAAATATGTAAATTGGGGAAGAATAAAACACTCGTTAAACATTAGGCATTTACTATGGAAATTAAGTGTCATTAGATGCATAAAAGGCTTTCCCAGCGTTTCCCTTCAAGCCTTCATTAGTGCACTGATCCCAACAAACACAGAGGGGCCACCCCATCCAAACAAGAGCAGAGCCATCCTGAACGGGTGCCCAGAACTCAAACCCAAACATTTTTAAAATCAGTTTTGAGCTTTGGAGATACTCCACAGCTTCCCTTCTCTTCCCAGTTTGCATTCCCCCTTTGCTGCTCGCTCTGGTCCAGCAGGAGGAGCAGAGGCTGGGACAGCCCAGCGCCAGGAAAGCTGCTCACATCCTCTTCTGGCTGGGCTGGAGGCAGAGCTGACAGAAGCAGGAAGTGTTCTTGGGAAAGTGGGTGGGAAAACACACATTTCAGGGCTTTGGAGTAGAGAGTTGAGGGTAGAGCAAAAGTCTTGGAGAAAGGGAGGGAAATCCATCTCTGCGAGCTGGAGAGCAGAGCATCTTACCCCGAAACGAGATGGGTTTGGATTACCCCACACTCATTTTCCATGAGCCTGTGAAACCCCTCCTCACCTTCAACCTTTTCCAGGCCACCCTCTCTCCTCTCTGTAGTGCCAGGACACAGGGAATGGCTCCCACTGCCAGGGGGCAGGGCTGGATGGGATATTGGGAAGGAGGAATTGTTCCCTGGCAGGGTGTGAGGCCCTGGCACAGGGTGCCCAGAGCAGCTGTGGCTGCCCCTGCAACCCTGGCAGTGCCCAGGCCAGGCTGGACAGAACTGGAGCAGCCTGGGACAGTGGGAGGTGTCCCTGCCATGGCAGGGGTGGGAATAGATGAGCTTTAAGGTCCCTTCCAACCCAAATGACTCCATGATCTTCATTCAACATTTTTTGTTCAGCTCAGCTCACCCTATCTATAATTAGCCATGAGTAAAAATTCAAATTACTCCCTTCCTCAACAGCCTTCTTGGAATTTAAAGGTACTGACATGGAAATCCTCATTTGGAAATGCCCCAGAAATCTGGAACAGGTTCCTTAGGGTTGTCTTGGTCCTATAAATCCCTTCCAAGCCAATGTACTCAAGAGGATCAAAGTGCAGAAGCATTAGCAAATGCAGGAAATTTCCTGAAACTCACCTTCAGCCAGACAGGAACAGGAGACCTCTGTGAATGGTGGTGGGGCTTGGCAGAGTGGCTGTCCCTTGTTCACACTCTGGGATGGGGAGGATGAAGTTTTCCCTCTGCACCTCCATGCAAAGCAGTCAGTCCCAGTCCACACCAACTCCAGCACTGCAGCCAGCCAAAAACGTCATGCAAAGGTGAAAATATCTATTTTTCTGCAGTTTTTCCCGATAAACTAGAATTGGTATGTCAAAAGGAAACTAAAATAAACCAGAGAAAATCACAAACTGGGAAGAACCGTGGGGAGAGCAGAGTGACTTTTGTCCTTTCTGTAACACCCACCCACACGGAGCCAGCCTGCTGACAGCAGCAAACGAGGATCAGAAATAGTCGAGGTTTTGTCACAGAACTTTCTAGATTGTCCACTAGAAATCGTTAGGAAAATTAATCCACAAACACCAGAAGTTTATGTCCAAAAAGGAGACAGAGGAGTCCTTTTTGACTTTATTCGAGTAAAGGGTGAGGCCTTGGGGCATTCCCCTGGGGTCTCTCCAATTTTTGGAGGATGCAGCCTCCTTTTTATCCCAATTTCCCGGCTGCATTTCCCTTCTCTCTTTCCCCATTTCTGAGGTACTTGAGAGGTACAGACTTCCTGATATGCCTGATACCAGAGATTTCCCTCTAATGTATAACCCTCCCTTTTAATTTTTAATTCTTAAGGAATTTAGGGGTTTTTCTTCCCAATTATTTCTTTCATCTTCCAATGTCTAATTTCATTTATCAGCAGACCCAAAGTTTATTTGTAAAAGCAAATATCTTTTTCCATTCATCAGTCAGTGGAATCCTTCCCATTGTATGTTTTATCTCCCAGTGCTGGTTTTATCTACCAGCAGACCCACAGCTGGTTTGTACAGACAAATCCACTATTCCTCTCAAAATCAGGCAGGTATAGCTGTGGATTCTGCCAGGCAGTTCCAGCAATGCCCCTGACGTCTCCTCCCCAGTAAGGAGAGGGGTGCCAGGCTGGGGAAGCTGGGATGAGCTGGGATGAGCCCCCAGCCAGATCCCAGCGCTGGTTCCTGCCCAGCACAGCCCTGCTGGGAGAGCAGGAGGAGGGGGAAAAGTCTCCCCATTTCCCTGACAGCCATGTCACAGGATTTTAAGACACGTGAAGGCATTTTTGAGACACTTCATGAGCTAAAGTCTGTTCAAAGGTTGTGGGTGCAAAGCCAGTGCCCACCATGTACATCTCTGCAATTCCATACCAATACAGCCAATACAATGCATTTCTGCTGCCAGGTTGTTCCTTCATAGTTTAACTCTTTGTTTTGCAGCAGTACCAGCCTAGCCTAGAGAATCATCATGGAATGACAGGATGGTTTGGAATGGAAGGGACCTCAAAGCCCACCCAGTGCCAGCCCTGCATGGGCAGGGACACCTCCCAGTGTCCCAGCAAACACAGAGATGCTCAGCTGGCTGCTCCCGCACAGGGGAACCCTGGGGGATGTCCTTCACCATCCCACTCCTACCTCCTTCTCCAAGAGGTCTCTGGAGTCACACAAATACAGAATAACTGAGGTTGGAAAAGCCCTCTGAGACAGAGTCCAACCACCCCCAGCACTGCCACTACTGACCCTGTCCCCCAGTGCCACATCCACAGGGTTGTGAAACCCCTCAGGGATGGGGACTCCAGCCTGCCCTGGGCAGCTGGGCCGAGGTTTTCTGGGAATAAAAGTCTGTCCATTGTAACTCACCGTATTGCATCTCTTGATTGCCTCACAAGCCTTCTCTGTCAGCCCCTGCTGGGCTTTTGGAGGCTCTCTGCACTTGGCCCTGGGCCCTTCCTGCCCAGTCGTGTCCCTGGAGGATGTCTGTGCTCTGTCCGTGTGTCCTGCTGGAAGCTGTGTGCAGGCCTTGGGAGGGAGCCTTGGGTGCCATGGGAATGGGAGCTCTTGGTGGGAATGGGAGCTCTTGGTGGGAACGGGATCTGTTTGGTGGGAATGAGATCTGTTTGGTGGGAATGGGAGCTCTTGGTGGGAATGGGATCTGTTTGGTGGGAATGGGATCTGTTTGGTGGGAATGGGAGCTCTTGGTGGGAATGGGATCTGTTTGGTGGGAATGGGAGCTCTTGGTGGGAATGGGATCTGTTTGGTGGGAATGGGAGCTCTTGGTGGGAATGGGAGCTCTTGGTGGGAATGGGATCTGTTTGGTGGGAATGGGATCTGTTTGGTGGGAATGGGAGCTCTTGGTGGGAATGGGATCTGTTTGGTGGGAATGAGATCTGTTTGGTGGGAATGGGAGCTCTTGGTGGGAATGGGATCTGTTTGGTGGGAATGGGAGCTCTTGGTGGGAATGGGAGCTCTTGGTGGGAATGGGATCTGTTTGGTGGGAATGGGAGCTCTTGGTGGGAATGGGAGCTCTTGGTGGGAATGGGATCTGTTTGGTGGGAACGGGATCTGGTTGGAATGGGATCTCTTTGATGGGAATGGGATCTCCTGGGTGGCAATGGGAGCTCTTGGTGGGAATGGGATCTGTTTGGTGGGAATGGGAGCTCTTGGTGGGAATGGGATCTGTTTGGTGGGAACGGGATCTGGTTGGTGGGAACAGGATCTGGTTGGAATGGGATCTCTGATGGGAATGGGATCTCCTGGGTGGCAATGGGAGCTCTTGGATGGAGGCTGAAGAGCAGAGCTGGGGGATGTCTGGAGTGGGAGCTGCAGTGACACACGGAATTCCATCTCTCCACAATCCGTCAGCCCTGGGGATCAGCGTTCTCTGGCCCTTTGTCTGTCTGTCAATAAACAGACACAAGCAACCACAAACTCCTTCCTTCCAGCCACAGCCTGGCCTGCCCTGCAGGGCCGTCAGCCACAAACCATCACTGTCATCTCTTCTTTGAACCAGCACTGGCGGCTCCAGGAGGAACTTTGATGTCTGATGCATCCCCAGAAAAATGACATTGAGCAGTTCACGGGACCAGGGCTCGAAGCACAAACACTTTGTGGCTGCACGCAGATGGCTGCAGACCTGGATCTGGTTTATTTATGCTTCTTGGAAAGAAGTTATTCAATATTCTGTTGGAGATTCAAATGTTTATTCTGAGCAATTCCCAGGCAAAATTTTACGAGCAGTCAATGGAGGAGCTTAACAAGGGGTGGGATGAAAAAAAGTATTTTTCTGTGTCTCTGGGCAATAAATCACAAGTCTTGCAAGGGCCACAAATCTCGGCTCTTTGTGCCATTTAAGCTCAGCTCCCTCGCTGCCGTTGAAGGAGATTTAGAGGCTGCCAGTCAGCTCCTGTGAGACACAGCTGTGCTCATTTGTTTATGCCTTAAAAACTGAAACAAGCTGGAGGGCTGGTAAAGGCTTCCACCAGCACAGAATTCTGTCCTGGACAGGGGGAATGTGTTCCCCAACCGAGCTGAGCATCACCCAGGGTCTGGGGCTGAACCTGCAAGGAGTGAAAAGGTCCCCTGGCCTCACATCTGCTCTCGGCCTGGCCTAACCAGGACACATCTTGCTGTGCAAATGTTGAGATATTGCTACACTGATGTGGCTGACGATCAAGTGTCTCCTTTAAGTAAAGATATGATGTGCCTTACTCCTCTCTAAGACATGCCCAGGATCCACTCCAACTATTAGATGATACCGTCTCAAGTTCAAAAGTGAAACAAATCCAAAAGTCTGCCCAAAAGACCAAAAAACAAACAGATTCTTATTTGAAAAAAAAAAAAACAACAAAAGTCCCCCCATAAAAGAGTTTTGTGTACTCTTTTTATTTCCAAAAGCCCTAAAGGTAAAGAGATTTCTCCTTTTGAAGCCTCTTTAGCCTGAGCCCTCCCAAAACCAGCTTTGTGTTCCCTTTCCTCATTCCTGGGCACTTTCCAGGAGCCCTCTTCACCTCCCTGGCCCTGCAAGAAGCAAAGGCAGATGTAAACCCTGTGCCTTTCTCCTGGCAGACAGCTCACATGTGGCAGTGCTGGCCTGGCAGGCTGGGAAGGAAATGACCTGGATAAAGCCCTGGATAAAGCCCTGGGGCCTGGCATGTCTCTGCAGATTGGCACAGCTCTGTCAGCCTGTCAAACCAGGGCACAGCTGGGGCCTGGCCCAGCCCAGTGTCACCTCGCTGATGTCAGAGGCTGTCCCTGCCACCCCGAGATGCTGCGGAGCCTCCCGGAGCCGGGGCTGCAGCCGAGCCTTTGGAGAGGGACTGGGGCTGGTGCTGTGGGTGCACAAAGACCAGCTGTCTGTGGTGAGGCTGAGGCACAGCCAAGAGCTTTGGCAGGAAAAAAACACTGCTTTTAGGAAAATCCAGTCCCAGTGCTCCTCACTTCTGCAGCCAGACTGAATTCCTCCCCTTGCTTTACCTGCTTCTGCCTTGGAGTTAGCTGAAACAGCAGCTACAGCCCAGAGCTCTTTGATTTTTACCAGCTCTCAGGCAGGCATCAGGACCCCCATCCCATCCCATCCCATCCCATCCCATCCCATTATCCCATCCCATCCCATCCCATCCCATCCCATCCCATCCCATCCCATCCCATCCCATCCCATCCCATTATCCCATCCCATCCCATTATCCCATCCCATTATCCCATCCCATCCCATCCCATCCCATCCCATCCCATCCCATCCCATCCCATCCCATCCCATCCCATCCCATCCCATCCCATCCCATTATCCCATCCCATCCCATTATCCCATCCCATTATCCCATCCCATCCCATCCCATCCCATCCCATCCCATCCCATCCCATCCCATCCCATCCCATCCCATCCCATCCCATTATCCCATCCCATTATCCCATCCCATCCCATCCCATCCCATCCCATCCCATCCCATCCCATCCCATCCCATCCCATTATCCCCTCCCAGGCTGTGGGGGGCTGCTGGGATGCCCCAGGGCAGGAAGGTCGCTGTCCCTGTGTCCCCCCCAGGGCAGGAAGGTCGCTGTCCCTGTGTCCCCCCGGGCACTCCTGCCCTCCCTGCAGCCCCCGAGGGCATCAGGCTGGGCTGTGAGCTTTCCCAGCCCGTTTTGTGGTTTCTGTTTCCCTGGGGGTGCTGGCTGTGTGAAGCACTGCCCTCAGCAGAACCACAGAATTCTGGCACAGAGAGAGCTCAGAGACCTGCTCAGACTCACTTTTCCCCCAGGCTTTTGTTGTACACGGCTCAGAATTCAGCAGCACATAAATAAATTACCTCCAAACACGGAGCCCTGCTGGTTTTTAAACCTGAGAGACCTCTGGGCAGGTGTTTAGGAGGCGAGTTCGTCGCCCAGGGGGAGTGATTTGTTTGCACACATGACAAGATGCTTTATTAAAGGACAGAGCCCATTTGGTGGTGGTGTTTTATTTGGTGGCAGCGTTTCCCCCTGGTCCTCTTGGGCTCCCTTGCCCTCCATGCCACTCACGAGCCAGGCAAGGTGAGAGGGACAGAAAGGCTTTTACACCTTCTTGATCTACTCACCCGACAGGCCTGCAAGCTCTTCTGTGTGTTGTGACATTCCAGTCTGTTCCCAGAGTGGAAAATTCCCCATTAATGGGAATTCCTTACCTTTCCTGCCCCAAATCCCTGCTTCCTTAGAGCAGGGAGGAAACGTCTGAACCTCCTCAGAAATGTGACTTTTAAACTCCCTGGGTCTCCAGAGATGGTGGAGATGATGCATTTTTAAGACACATTCAAGGCCAGGCTGGACAGGGCTTGGAGCCAGGTGTCCCTGCCCATGGCTTTAAGGGACCAGATGGGCTTTAAGGTTCCTTCCAAACCATTCTGGGGCTCTATCACTCCACATTATTTACAAAACAAATTCCTCACCTCTTCCTGATCCTATGGCTGGCCCCCTGAAGCATGAGGTGTCCCTTCTGACTGTAAATTTGTATTCCTGGAAGCAGTGTGGTGGACTCAGGCTGTAAGTTCTCCCGGTGGCTCATGCCCTGGTGCATGGAGGTGGGACAAGGGAATCACCTCCCCAGAGAGCCTTGGCTGGGCTGCTGCTGCCTGCCAAGCCCAGGAGCACCCTGGGGTGAACCCTGCTCACCCCACCTGGGTTCAGGTGGCTCCTGTGCAGCTGGCAGCTGTCCTGCTCCCCTGCACCCCAAAACCCATCCGCAGTAATTAATGAATTGCACGGCTCTAGCACCACACGGGGAGAGCCTGGTGCAAGCTGTGCTCCTGACACAGCCTGCCCCTCAGTCATTAGCTACGGCTCAATTAATGAGTGACCATTTCCCTGCCCACCTGTGTCTGCCCTGCTCTCTGGTGCTGTTCCCAGCTCTGGGAGGAAGCAGCTCCATCAGTCCCGGGTGGGATCAGTGCCCGGAGCCCCCGGGAGGGGGAATGCTGAAGGAGCCCTGATTTACAGAGTCACAGGGCAGGGTAAAGTGCAGCAATAGCTCCTTTTCCAGCGGCCGCCCTGTGCTTTGTGACCTGCCTGCGGTCACCACATGATCAGGACCTTTCCTGAGCACATCATCTCCCTCCCCCTCAGTGTTGACGAGGGCTGGTTTCAATTATTTCTTTCCTTCACACTCTGTATTTCCAGCTGCCTCCAATGAGCAATTCATCTACTCTATCAAATGACTTACCAAGATAGATTTCACATACAAGGCAAATAGATTTTGCCTCCCCTCATGATTTCACAGCACGATTTTTTATAATTCTGCTTCCCGTGCCTCATTCCCAGCAAACCTTTCCCACAGCAGAGCTTTCCATCTGTGCAAGGTGGATAGAAAATGTCATTGGATAAGAAAAGTAGTGTTTAATGTTATTTTGCCCTGACTCTTGTGGCACAGTGTTTCCCATGTTATTTGAAATATAGAAGAGGGTCAGAAAAATATTGGGGCTCCTGCACGGAGCTGCAACATCACCCTACTACGGAGCCTTGCACTGCTGTGTAAGCTCAGAGTAACTGAGCAGTGTCAGCTGCACATTCTGGGATTTACCCATGCAACGGCATTCCAAGGCCACCAAGCACCAGTGATGCCAAGATAATTGTGGAAAAGCTCCTTTCCCACATATTTATACTTCAGGAATTGCCGATACCAATTCAGTTAAAAATTGTGGGGAAATTAAGGGAGTCAGTGCAACTAATGCACCTGCAAGTGGCTCTCAGCCTTTATTTCTCAGGCAGCACAGAGGGGATGGAGGATGGGGGAGCCAGGGTGGGCAGGGACGCTGCTCTGTGCCCCGGGGAGCTGAGCCCTGTGTCAGCAAAACCACAATGAACATCCAGGCGAGGTGCAGGAGCCCTCAGCAAAATCCATCTGCAGCTCATTGAGGCAGCACATGGAGAGTTCACGGGGAGTTTATCATGGGAACTGTTGAGGGTTAATGGCCAGCAGAGCAGATTGAGCTGTGGGATTACTAAATAATGAACTTTTCTCTCCAATAAATTTGTCCCTGACTTATAAAAAATCAATAACCTGCTACACTTCGGACAATTTTTTCTTCTTTTGTTGGGGGAGGGAGGTGGGCTCAGAGTAATTTTTAAACTACTCTTTCATATCTATAAAAATATATTTTACCCCGACCATTTATACGGAAGCTCTGATGTGCCACATTTATTGCAGCTTCATCACCCAGATAGATTTTTATGTGGGTGCCTGGCTATTGCTTTGTTTAATCATTCCTTTCTCTTCCCTCCTCAGTCCCACTCCTCCTTCCCCTTCCAAGCTTTTTTATGGCACTATCAGCAGTGGAGATCTGCAGGAGTGTTTTCATGGGATGGAGGATGTCAGCAAGGTCAGGTCAGCTGGGACAGAGCCAAAAATGTTAGCACTTTCCAGCCTGAGGGGAGAAGTTGAAGTCATGGTTAGCACACACAAACTGGCACATTCTCAGCTCCAAGAAGAGGGAGAGCTTTTTTAAATGCTGTTTTGTTTTGTTCTAAGGGTAGAGGGGATGGTTTCAGCTCCTGGCTGAGGGACAGACTTCCACTGGGCTCGTGTTGGGCTGAGAATGGGGATTTGTCTGGCTCCTGCTCTTGCCCCACTCTGGTTCCTGCCTTTTCCACCATCCCGCTTCCCTCCAGCTCCACAGAGAAGTGCCTCGAGTGATCACACATGGTGGGCTCCCTCCCAGCACATCCCCTTCAAGAGAGCTGAAAAACTGCCTGCATAGCGCCGGGGAGAAGTGTGAGTCCTGGGGAAGCACTGCTGGCTTCCAGCTCTCCTCACCCCGGGGCATTTTCCAGACCCTGCCTGTTCCTGTTCCTGTGACACCAAGGGCCACCAAGTCTGTCTGCTGCTGGGAGCTGAACTGCTGCAGTGCTGCAGGGACCCCCAGCAGAGCTGTGCAGAGGGGCAGGGTGCCCTGCCTGACCCGCTGGCCCTGCTTTGTGTCCCAGCCCAGGGCAGCCTGTGCCTCCAGCGCTGCTGGCTCGGGGTCACCTTGGTGCCCCAGCCCCCGGGCCCTCTCCTGCCCAGCTGGGTGGCCTCCAGCACCTGCTGCTGCCAGGGCTTGTTCCTCCCCGTGGTGGCACTTTGACCTTCCTTGAGGACCTTCATGAGGTTCCTGTTGGTCCCTTTCTCCTGCCTGCCAGGGTCCCTCTGGCCCTGGCTCTGGCTCACACCTTCCAGACTGTTCTGTTTCCCCACTGAAGAGGAACTTGGTGAACTCCTGTCACTTGAGCCATCCAGAAATGGTGGATGGGGAAACATCACCAGCAGGAGTCACCTGCTGGCCCTGAAGCCCAGGTGCTCTGTGGGGTTTGGCACCCAGGGAGCAGGGTTGGCACACAGGGAGCAGGGTTTGGCACCCAAGGAGCAGGGTTGTCACCCAGGTATAATTGGTTTGGCACCCAAGGAGCAGGGTTGTCACCCAGGTATAATTGGTTTGGCACCCAAGGAGCAGGGCTGGCTCCCAGGTAAAAGGGTTTAGGACCCCAGGATCAGATCCCTGCTGGGCTCTGGGGCTGAACAGGGCACTGTGGCTCCAGGGTGGGGACAGCAGCAGCCCCAGGGCCATCACTGCTGATGGGCTGGGAGTGCTGCCCTGGGCTCCAGGGGCCACCAGGAGTAAAACCCAGCTGTTCTGAAAGCTCTCGGTGCCTGGAGAGCTCCCAAGAGCTGGGCTGCATCCACCTCACTGTCATCTGGGAGCACTGCTGCTCCCAGGGACACACCTGGAAAAGGCCACCTGTGGAGGCTGTCTGCACAGCCCAGGGCCATGAATCACGGAGGGTGAGTGGCCAGGCAAGCCCCAGACCTGCAGAACAGATTAAAAACATGTGGAGTCTTTTTTTTAGGGAGTTTCACACATCATGAGGTGAGAGAGAGGGAAACTTTTCTGCCATGTGTTGTGATTCTGCTGTGAGTAGGAAAACTGAAAGTCTAAATTCCCTAAATAGAGGAATTTTACCTTCTGACCACATTTACCCTGTGATGTTAATGAGATTGACCCCCCCGGCTGTCCCCTCCTGGCAGGAGCTGTGCAGAGCCACAAGGGCCCCTGAGCCTCCTTTGCTCCAGGCTGAGCCCCTTCCCAGCTCCCTCAGGGATTCCCCAGCCCCTTCCCAGCTCCCTCAGGGATTCTGCAGCCCCTTCCCAGCTCCCTCAGGGATTCTGCAGCCCCTTCCCAGCTCCCTCAGGGATTCTGCAGCCCCTTCCCAGCTCCCTCAGGGATTCTCCAGCCCTTCCCAGCTCTGTTCCTGTCCTGGCCACGCTCCAGCCCGTCCTCCTTCCTGAACTGAGGGGCTCAGAACGGGACACAGCACTCGAGGTGTGGCCCCAGCAGTGCCAGCACAGGGGACAGTCCCTTCCCTGGTCCCTTCCCTGCTGGACACTGTTCCTGGCACAGCCCGGGGGCCTCCAGTGGCCTCTTGCCCACGTGGGCTCGTGTCCAGCTGCTGTCACAGCCCCCCAGGCCCATTCCCAGCCTTCTGCCCCAGCCTGGAGCTGCAGGGCTTGCTGGGAGCCAGCTGCAGGACTCAGGGCTTGGCTGCTGCCCCTCACCCTGCTGGCCTCAGCCCAGCCCCTCTGCAGAGCTTGTGTCCTCCAGCAGATCCAAACCAGCTGAGGGTGCCTCCACTCCCTTGAGAGATGTCAAACTGAACTGGCCCCAGTTCTGAGCCCTGCTGGCACCACTGGTGACCCATTCCCAGCTGGATTTCACTTGCACAATCCAATTTGCTTCGTTCCTGGCTGCAGCTGGTGCTGCCCAGCACTGCAGAGGCACGCTGGAGCCTTGGCAGGGCTGCCCAGGCTGCCAGGCTGGTCCCAGAGAGGTGCTCAGCTCTGCCACATCTGGAAAGCCCTGGGCTGTGTGCTGCCAGTGCTGCTCTCACGGGGCTGTTTTGTGCAGGACCAGCCACTTACCAGTGAGCTGTGCTTAATAACTGAGCAGCAAAGCCTGGGAACAGCAGCTAAAGCCCAGATCCACAATAAAGCATCCTGTGAGGGATTAAGGAAAGTGCTGTTTGCTGGGGATTATCCAAGAGCAGGACAGTTTTATCTATTACATTTCTGCCTCGCTGTGTCTCTGGAAGCTCAGGAATCACAGCTGTCTGTGGGCTCAGTGCACTCTGTGACAGAGCACAGGGAGAATTTGTAGGGGGTGCAGAGGAAGATGAGAAGGAAGCAAAATCTTTCTGTGCTCTGCATTTGCAGGAGAGATTCCCAGGAGCAATGACTCTGGCAGTCTGATTCATAGGGAGATGATTGTCTGGAGGCATCAACCCCAAGAAAGGAGAGGAAGAAGAAATAATTCAGAGTTTGACAAATCTGCCCTGTCACAGTGAGCAGGCAGCTCCCGGCCCAGGGAGTTCTCTTTCCATGATGTTAATTAGGGTCAGCCTTTAGGCTGTCAGACACAGTCCTCCTCTTGCTTTTCCATCTCATCCCATGACTGTCCAGCCTCTGGGATGTGCTCATCCTTGCTCATTCCCATGCCCAGAACCACAGAACCTGGGGCTGGAAAGGACCTTCCCTGCCATGGGTTTGAGATCTTTGGTCTCAAACAGCTCCAGGCCTTGGGTTCTGCTTCAGAATCCTCCCAGGGCAGGTGTGAGGGGACTGGTCACGTCCACTGTGGAAAGGAGCCTGGGAAACACCCTGGTGTCCCACAGAGGAGAGAGGGGCACGGGGCAGGGCTGGGACACCCCACAGCTCTGGCTGTTTGTGATTCCAAAAGCGCAGGGACAGCTCTGGCCTTGGAGCCAAACTCGTGCACGAGCAAGGCAGGAGAGGATCAAAGTGCTGTGTCCCAGGCACGTCCAGAGCGCAGAGGGATCAGGGACTCCTGGACACAATCCCATGAGGGAGCCTTCATCGGGAAGGGCTTTCCCAGGACTCTTCCCTGGCACTCCAGAGCTGGGCAGAGCTCTGTGCTCTGCTGGGTGGATCACATTCCCGGGGTGCCTCCCCTGCCCCAAGGCTTGGCCACTGTCCCTTCTCATTTGCTGGATTTCCTATTTCCAGCGAAGGTCACCCTGCTGGAAACACGGGGTGGCACTTGGGAGTTTCCTTTCCAGGAGGAATAGAAGTAAATAAGGTTACACAGGAACGGTTTGTCAGTGTTTACTCTATTCACACACACAGCACACGTCAAGGTAGGAAAGCATCCCTCACGAGATGAAAGGAAAGCAGATAAGAGTGGTGTTCTTTATATAATTCAGGCACAACGATCTGTCAGCAGAGCAGGGTAATTATCCCAATAAGATTTCACGAAAGGAGAAAATATCATGGATTTTATAAACCTTATTAACATGCAGAATGAATGCAAAACAACAAAAGGAGTCTTAAAACAAAACATTATGTTAAAATCAATATTGATTGCCAGCGATAAGTGTTATATGAGGCAGTAAAATTCCATAAAATTCCCCCCCAAAGCAAGGCTGGAGACGAATCAAAGGAGAACAAATGGTTCTAAAGCAGAGTAATCGCTTTGCAAAGCAGGGAAGGAGCATCAAGACACTGATTTGTTCCAACATCAGTGAGCTTTTCCAAAAAAAACACCCTCTTGTTCTCCTGCCCCCTGCAACAATCCCACACAACAGCCCATTCCTGCATGAGCCACAGTGGTGCCCTCAGGGCTGGGATGAAGGGAAGTGTCAGATTGGAAATGCACAGCTGGGTTCAGGGGGCACAGCATCAGGAGACCCTGGAGCTGCTCTGGAGCCAGCCTGGAGAGCTGGGAATGTTCCCTGGAGAAGGGAAGGCTCCAGGCAGAGCTCAGAGCCCCTGGCAGGGCCTGCAGGGGCTCCAGGAGAGCTGCAGAGGGACTGGGGACAAGGGACAGAGGGACAGGACACAGGGAATGGCTGCCACTGGCCAAGGGCAGACTGGGCTGGGATCTTGGCAAGGAATTGCTGGCTGGGAGGGTGGGCAGGGGCTGGGCTGGAATTCCCAGAGCAGCTGTGGCTGCCCCTGGATCCTTGGCAGTGCTCCAGGCCAGGCTGGACACTGGGGCTGGAGCAGCCTGGGACAGGGGGAGGTGTCCCTGCCATGGGTGGGTGGCACTGGACAGGCTCTGAGGTCCTTCCAAGCCGAAGCATTCCCTGAGTGTGAGTCCATGTCCACAGCCCCACAGGCAGTGGCATCCCCACAGTGCTCAGAGATGCTGTGCCCAGCCAGGGCTCAGGTCCTCTCCCCTCTCAGCTCCTGCCCCTGCAGCGTTCAGCAGCGAGTTAAAGGCTGGCACCTTTGTCCCCTGGGGGTTTGGGGACATGGCCAGCCCTGCTCTGGGGATCTGCAGCTGCAGTCCCCCTCCCATGCACATCTGCTGAGCTCTCAGCTGAGCCATAAAGCCCCAGATTCCGGGGTCACCTGGGCCAGCCAGGGAGCTGAGAGCACCCTGGATGTGCTGTGCTCCCATGGATAAACACCCACATCTACAGAGAGCTGCAAGTTCCTCAGATGCAATAAAGAGGAAGGTAAATATTTATAGCTCAGCCTGATTTAACAAATAAGTGTGGTGAGAGAACTGCCAGCAATTCCTTTTAGTGAGTAAATCCCCCGAGGGAGAAGGAACAGCCCATGAACATCCAACAAGTGCTCAGAGCCAGCGCCCAGCCAGGAGCTGCATTCACCCTCCAGAGGCTTTCACTCAGCCATTGTCTGCCTCCTCTGCCTGTGCTCACACCCCTGAAGGGACACACAGTGCCCCAAACCCCCAGCAGCTCGTGGTGTTTGCCTGCTCCAGGTGATGCTGTGCCTCAGCCGGGGCTGGCAGCACTTCTGGGTCACACAGGGCAGCTGCAGAGGAGAGGAAATCAAAGCACTCCCATTCTGTAAGTCACTTCCAGCTATAAAAGTCCCATTTGGTTTTACTGGAGTTTGTCTGGGATGCACTCAGAGGAAAGGCCTGGCTTTGGGTTGATCTGAATGTGAAAATCCATGGCAAAAAGGGAACGTATGTAAAAATATTCCTGGGATATCAGGGTATGGAAATGTAGGGGAATGTGTGTAAAACATCCCTGGGATATCAGGGTATGGAAATGTAGGGGAATGTGTGTAAAACATCCCTGGGATATCAGGGTATGGAAATGTAGGGGAATGTGTGTAAAACATCCCTGGGATATCAGGGTATGGAAATGTAGGGGAATGTTTGTCACCTCATTCTTCTGAGTTCTTCTAAGCCTTCTGATGTTTACATTTTTGTAATGGAGTTCTCACGCACTTTTCATGTAAATAATGATTGCTTTGCATTCCTTTCTGCAGGAAGAGAGAATTGATAGACTGTCAGGTTGACCAGTGTAGTTGGAGAGGTGGCAATTTCATCCTCCAGTCCAGAGTCGCTTTTGAAATTCTATATATGTCAAGGTCAAGAAATAAACTACCTTCTTTTTACCTTGAAGGTTTCAGCGTGTACATGTCGTTCATTTCCTGTCCTATTGCAACAAATGTATGTAAAATATCCCTGGGATATCAGGGTATGGAAATGTAGGGGAGAGTGTGTAAAATATCCCTGGGATATCAGGGTATGGAAATGTAGGGGAGAGTGTGTAAAATATCCCTGGGATATCAGGGTATGGAAATGTAGGGGAGAGTGTGTAAAATATCCCTGGGATATCGGGGTATGGAAAGGTAGGGGAATGTGTGTAAAATATCCCTGGGATATCAGGGTATGGAAATGTAGGGGAATGTGTGTAAAATATCCCTGGGATATCAGGGTATGGAAATGTAGGGGAGAGTGTGTAAAATATCCCTGGGATATCGGGATATGGAAATGTAGGGGAGTGTGTAAAATATCCCTGGGATATCAGGGTATGGAAATGTAGGGGAATGTGTGTAAAACATCCCTGGGATATCAGGGTATGGAAATGTAGGGGAATGTGTGTAAAATAGCCCTGGGATGAGAGGAAGGAGCTCCTGCATGGACACACGGACACACGGACACACGGACACACGGACACACAGACAGACACACTCTGCACAGCTGGCACTGGCTGCTTGCACTGCAGGTGACAGGAACCAAACCACAGGTAAACCTGAACAAGGGGCTGAGGAGCCAGTCTGAGACCATGACAGATGTATGAAAGGAGCAGCATTTGGGGCCAGCCAACACTTACAGAACTTCAGTTCTGGCCTGACAGATATTTTCACTTCACTCAAGAGGCTGAGGTGAAACATTTTGTTATTTCTAGGGTGGGGGAAGTAATTAGGAGGTTTGTTCCTTAAAAAAAAAAACCAACAACTTAGTTTTCTTTAAAACTTAAGTTTGTGTTCTGACTCAAAACAGAAACATCAGAACTTACACCAGGACAGAAATTCCAGTTCTTTCACTTCTTTGTTTTATTTAATACTCCTCCCCAGCATGTTCCATTGCAGGGTAGGTGAAATCTTCCAAGGGAGATTTTCCAGCTGGGCTCTTTATAACTAACTACACCATCAGTTCTCTGGAGCTTGAGTCTTGTCAAAGACAGGAGAGGGTTCCATGGGATATTGGGAGGGAATTGTTCCCTGGGAGGGTGTGACGCCCTGCCTCAGGGTGCCCATAGAAGCTCCTGGATCCCTGGCAGTGCCCTGGGCCAGGCTGGATGGGGTTTGGAACAGCCTGGGGCAGTGCAGTGTCCCTGCCATGGCAGAGAGTTGGAATCCAGGTGATTTGAAGGTTCCTTCCAAGGCAAAGCATTGCAATTGATGCCTCAGGTTTTAGCTTTTCTATTTCTCAGATCCTGTGCTGCTTTAGTGTGTGGGTCTGAGCTTCACATGAGGGGATGGTGAGCTCTGTGCACAGAGCAGGGAGACAAAACAATTCCTGCTCCAGCTGGGACCAAGGACAAATGATCCAAATCTCAGCCCAGGAGCACAAACCCCGTGGGCTGCAGAGAGAAAAACAAGGATGGGACTGCAGGGACTGCAGCTGGGATTGGACACTGAACTGCAATGTGCACATGGAGCAGAGCTGAGCCCAGGGAGAGACCCCGGCAGCGCTCATGCATTTTGGGACCATTTGGGTTCATCTTGGGACCATTTGGGTTCACCTTGGGTTCATTTTGGGACCATTTTGGTTCACCTTGGGTTCATTTTGGGACCATTTTGGTTCATTTTGGGACCATTTTGGTTCATCTTGGGTGCAGCCCTGGCTGGGCTCTTGTGCTGCCCAAGGTGGATCCATTGAGGAGAGCCTTTGAATAAATCCCTGCTTTATCCTGTAACTCTGTCCAGCCTCTGTTCTGGGCATCACTATTCCCTGTGCTCGGGCCCTGCAGCCCAGCTAGTGTCCAGCAGTTCCCAGCCCTCACCTGGCTGTGAGGAGGCTGCAGGAAGGGTCCCACAGGGAAAGGGGACAGGGAGGTCACTGCTGGTGCCCCTGGTGCCTGCAGAGCCCCCAGCAGCTCCAGGTGAGGCTGCAGTCCTGGTCCAGCCCAGCCCAGCCCAGCTCAGCCCAGCCTGCTCCCCGCTGCCTTTGGGGAAGAAAGAACACCTGAACCTGCTCCCAGCACCTCTCAGGGAGAGAGTAAAAAGAATTGGTGGCAGTGATAATGTTCCTGGTGAGCTTTGTGCTGCCCTGGGGGAAGCTTGCAGCAGCATTTCCCCAGTGCCTGAGGGCTCACTGCTCTGCAGCTGAGGCCTCACGGGGAGCCCGGGCTGCTGGGTGGCTGTTCTGTGTTCTGTGTTCTCTGTGTGTTCTGTGTTCCTGTGTTCTGTGTTCTTGTGTGTGTTCCTTTGTTTCTGTGGTCTGGGTTCTCTGTTCCTGTGTTTGTATTCTGTGTTCTGTATTCCTGTGTTCTGTGTGTGTTCCTGTGGTCTGTTCTCTGTTCCTGTGTCCTGTATTCCTATGTTTGTGTTCTGTGGTCTGTATTCCTATGTTCCTGTGTTCCCATGTTCTGTGTGTGTTCCTGTGTGCTGTGTTCTCTGGTTCTGTGTTCTGTGTTCCTGTGATATGTGTTTCTGTGTTCCTCTGTGTGTTCCTGTGTTCCTGTGTTTTGTGTTCTGTGTTCCTGTGTTCTGTGTTCATGTTCTTGTGTTCTGTTCCTGTGTTCCTGTGTTCTCTGTTCCTGTGCTCTGTGTTCCTGTGTTCTGTGTTCATGTTCCTGTGTTCTGTTCCTGTGCTCTGTGTTCTCTGTTCCTGTGTTCTGTTCCTGTGCTCTGTGTTCCTGTGTTCTGTTCCTGTGCTCTGTGTTCTCTGTTCCTGTGTTCTGTGTTCCTGTGTTCCTGTGTTCTCTGTTCCTGTGCTCTGTGTTCCTGTGTTCTGTGTTCATGTTCCTGTGTTCTGTTCCTGTGTTCCTGTGTTCTGTTCCTGTGCTCTGTGTTCTCTGTTCCTGTGTTCTGTTCCTGTGCTCTGTGTTCTCTGTTCCTGTGCTCTGTGTTCTCTGTTCCTGTATTCTGTGTTCCTGTGTTCTCTGTTCCTGTGTTCTGTGTTCCTGTGTTCTCTGTTCCTGTGCTCTGTGTTCTCTGTTCCTGTGTTCTGTTCCTGTGTTCCTGTGTTCTCTGTTCCTGTGTTCTGTGCTCCCGTGTTTGTGTTCTGTGTTCCATGTCCCTGTGCTCCTGTGCCTCAGCACTCTGGGTCACAGCAGGATCTCCTGTCACATGCTGGCCTGAAATGTCACCCTGCTGTGGGACAGAGGGGTGAGAGGCTGGGTCACGTCTGCGATTAAAAGGAGTGTTTGTGCCACACTCCATGCAGTGCCTGGGGTTGCAGGCACCCACACAATCCTTCCCTTCATTCTCCAGCTTCCCTTCTTTTTAAAAATTTTGACACAACCCCTGCTTGCTCAGCTGAAGGGTGGGATTCAATTCCAGATCAAGAACTGCATTGCAGAGACAACAGACTCCTCAGGTCCTGTCTTCCTGCTCCACCAGCAGAGACCACAGACACCTTGGGCTTTGCCTTTCCTCGTCCTGGGACCTCCCAGGAGCTCCCTGTCCCACCCACGAGTGGCAGCAGCAGGCACAGGAGTGACCCAGAGCCACAAGCTGTGCCTGACAAGGCCAGCCTGGAAGGAGCAGCTCACCACAGAGCTGGCCCTGGGCAGGGGACAGGGAGCTCTGGGGTGTTCACCCCCTCTTTGTGCCAGGGCTGTCACTGCCAGGGCAGTCACTGCCAGGCCTGGCCCTCTGGGCAGGGGACAGGGGGCTCTGGGATCCTCACCACCCCCAGTGCCAGGGGCTGTTTCTGTCCATGGGAAATGGGGGATGTGTGCTGCTCCCCTCTGACCTCACACTGCCTGCACTCCCAGCCCGTTCCACCAGCAATACCCATCCTCAGCCCTCCTTAGGGCCCTTCCCTGCCTCATCCCACCAGCACTGTCCAGAGCACATCTGGGGCTGTGCATCTGGGGATGCTCATCTGGGGCTGTGCATCTGGGGCTGTGCATCTGGGGATGTTCATCTGGGAATGTTCATCTGGGGATGCTCATCTGGGGATGCTCATCTGGGGTTGTGCATCTGGGGATCCTCATCTGGGGCTGTGCATCTGGGGATGCTCATCTGGGGCTGTGCATCTGGGGATGCTCATCTGGGGATGCTCATCTGGGGATGCTCATCTGGGGCTGCTCATCTGGGGCTGTGCATCTGGGGATGCTCATCTGGGGCTGTGCATCTGGGGATGCTCATCTGGGGCTGCTCATCTGGGGCTGTGCATCTGGGGATGCTCATCTGGGGCTGTGCATCTGGGGATGCTCATCTGGGGCTGTGCATCTGGGGTTGTGCATCTGGGGCTGTGCATCTGGGGATGCTCATCTGGGGATGCTCATCTGGGGCTGTGCATCTGGGGATGCTCATCTGGGGATGCTCATCTGGGGCTGTGCATCTGGGGATGCTCATCTGGGGATGCTCATCTGGGGATGCTCATCTGGGGATGCTCATCTGGGGCTGTGCATCTGGGGATGCTCATCTGGGGATGCTCATCTGGGGATGCTCATCTGGGGCTGTGCATCTGGGGATGCTCATCTGGGGATGCTCATGTAGGGTGTGCATCTCCTGCTGCTGCATACCTGGGGAGCCAGCAGGATTGGCTCAGCTGGTGGCACTTGCAGGCTCCATGCCTCGGGCTGGGGCAGCCCAAACCTTTTTCCCCGTGGGGCTGAAGAGGAGTTCAGAGCCCTGAAAATGTCACCACCACCCAGCACAGGCAGGACTGCAGTCACAGGAGCTCTGACCTGGACAGGGGACACGTGCCCCAGTTTCAGGGCAGGGAGACATCCCTCCTCCTGTGCTCTGCTGTCCCAGCTCACCCACAGGCTGGGACTTGCAGGGAAAATGGGAACGACTGGTCCTGGCCCCCGTGGGCTTTGGGGACAACAGCCTCGAGCCTCGGAGCCTTGAAAGGAGGAGGCAGCTGCTCCCTCAGCTCCAGAGGGGGCATTTCCCAAGAGGCTCAGCTCCGAAACCCTGCTCCCCTTGGCTCCAAAAGGGAGTGAATGCTGTGAGAGCTCCACGGTGTTTGGGGTTATTGACACCCTTCTGCTCCGTGCTGGGCTCGGCGGCTGTGTCCAGCCAAACCCTCAGGATTCCATCTGCAGAGACACGGGATGGTGTCAACATTCCACCTGTGCCTCAGGAAAGGCACTTTATCCTTGCTGCGAGATAAAAGGCCGCCGGCAGCAATTTGCAGACAATACCCTCGTTAAGCACAATAGGCCAAGCAAGTCTAATTAGCAGCGGGAGTTCAAAGGCTTTTTACTCCCACCTCACTCTCCAGTCGGTGTGGTCGGAGTGATGAGAGCCCGTGTGCTTCCTGAGAGCTCTTCCCATCAAGCCTCAACAGAAGAAATCTTTTCTGCAGTCTGAACAATAAGAAATGGATTTGCAATTTTCTTCAAAGGTTTGGGGACTGAAAAGTTTCTTTCTGAGGATGAAGGGGTGATCTCTTGGGCATCCAGCAATCACTAGGTGTTGGGAAGAAGGAAGATGTTCTTTTTTGTCTCCCAACTATCCAACCACGGACTGGAAATATTTTGTGGTGTTGTTAAAGCAGCAGCCAAGCTGATGGGGCAGCTGGCCCACTGGGGCTGTGATCTGCTGGTTCACTGCTGTCCCAACAAAGGGTTCACACACATCAGTCCCCCCAGTCCATGGATATTTCATGGAGACATCCATCCATACCTCAGAAATTACCAGTCCAAGACACTGAGCCCCACCAACTACAAGTTTGTGGAATTTGGATTTCCAAACTGAGAAAAAATAACTTTAGACACCTAAAATGAGCCCCCAGATTTTCAGAAACTCTGTTTTGAGCATTGATAAATTATGAAGGAGATTTTGGCAGTGAACCGGAGTTTATTTTTCCCAGCACCACATCCTGTGTCCCAGGGACAATGCACAGCTGGGAGAGCTTAGTGTGACCATGGAGCTGAGAAGGGTCTGGAGCTCCAGGAGGGGCTGAGGGAGCTGGGAAGGGGCTGCAGAATTCCTGAGAGAGCCGGGAAGGGGCTGCAGAATCCCTGAGGGAGCTGGGAAGGGGCTGCAGAATCCCTGAGGGAGCTGGGAAGGGGCTCAGCCTGGAGCAAAGGAGGCTCAGGGGGCCCTTGTGGCTCTGCACAGCTCCTGCCAGGAGGGGACAGCCGGGGGGGTCGGGCTCTGCTCCAGGGAACAGGGGCAGGAGCAGAGGGAACGGCTTCAGGGTGGGCCTGGGGTGGGCACTGGGAGGAATTTCCCCATGGAAAGGGGTGGAATGGGCATTGGGAGGGGCTGCCAGGCAGGTTTGGAGTCCCCATCCCTGGAGGTGTCCCAGGAGCCCCTGGATGTGGCTCTCAGAGCTCTGGGCTGTTTCACAAGGTAGGGACCAGTCACAGGTTGGACTCCATGACCCTGGAGGTCTTTTCCAACCCCAATGATTCCATGATTCTGTGATTAGCCTGGAAATGCACTGCATGGCAGGGAGCCAGCAGAGGGGCCACAGCTGGAGGTCACAAGGGCATTCCTGATGGGATGGGCCAGTCCCCGTGTGGCATTTGGACCTTCCTGCCAGCAGAGAGCAGAGATGAGGGATCAGCAGGATGGGTCACCCTTCCCTTCATTGCTTACTTTATTTACTTCACTGTTTTCTCTTCTCCTGGCAGCTGATTTGTCAGAGCAACTGAAGCAGCTCAAAAAGCATTGTGGCAGTGGCAGGAATATTACAGCAATTAGAAGGAGCCATAAACAGTTCCCTATGTTTGAAGCTGCTCATTGGAGCTGACAGGCTGCCTTTGCTGCTTGTCCCAGCCCCAGACACAAAGCTGCCTCTTTCCCTTCCCCAAACACCACTTTTGCCTTCGTTCATTCCCACCAAGTCCTGTGCACTCAGATCAATCCTCCTCGGACTGAAAGGGCCCTTTCTCCTCTCTGGGAGCGTCCCGTGGGCAGAGCCAACACTGATGGAGTGTGTCAGAGCCCTCTGGAATGCAGAGACACGCCACCAAACTGCTGCCTGGCTCTGCTCCAGCTGTCAGCTGTAATGGGGGAGTGAAACAGCTTCATCTCCCCCAGGAGCACTTTGCTCTCTGGCAGCCTCTGGCCCAGCCCTCACCACGTTCTGTCACAGCTGGGATGGCCACGATACCCAGAGTATCACCACACAATACTAGAAAGCTTCAACCCCTACAGAGTAGCATCATTCCACTTCAGAAGGCTTCAAGGACGAGCAGGGAGGTCACTCTGCCCCCACACTGGGCACTGGTGAGGGCACACCTCCAGTGCTGTGTCCAGCCCTCAGTTTGGGAAGGACTTTGGGATGTTTGAGCCCATCCAGAGGGGACAACGAGGCTGGAGAGGGGCTGGGAACACAAACCCTGTGAGGAACCCCTGAGGGAGCTGCGGGTGCTCAGCTGGAGAAAAGGAGACTCAGGGCTGCCCTCCTCACCCTGCCCAGCTCCTGGAAGGTGCCTGTGCTCAGCTGGGCTGGGCTCTGTCTGCAGGCACTGACACAACCAGAGCACACAGCCTGCAGCTGTGCCAGGGGAAATTCAGGCTGGATTTTAGGGAAAAGTTTTTTCCAGCAAGGGTGCTAAAGTTCTGGAATGGCTGCCTGGGGAGGTGGTGCAGTCCCCATCCCTGGGGGTGTTTAACAAAGCCTGGATGTGGCACTGGGGGCCAGGGTTTAGCTGCGGGGCTGGGCTGGACTTGATGGTCTTTAAGGTCTCTTCCAACTTGGTCATTCTGTGATGCATCTGCACTTTTCACCCTTCAGCCCAGCCTTTTATCCCCTCACATTCATGCCCTGCACCTGTGTGCCCTCTGTTCCCTGTGTGGTTGCCCAGCACACCTGGGCACTCCATGGCCATTGCTGTCAGTGCTGCTCACCTGTCCTCCACAGCTGCACCCACTGGGGATGGGGCTCGTCCCACTCCCAGCCACCACAAGGTGTGCCTGCAGCGTTCTGTGGCCTTTGGACAGGATGGATCAGGGACCAGTGGATGCTGCCTGCCCGGCCCTGGCAGCAGGAGCTGAGGAGCAGGGGCAGAGGAACGGCTGGAAGGCTTGTCTGGAGCTCATGTGCTTGCCTGGGCCAGAGGAAAGGGAGAGGACATGCCACCAAGTCAGGACAGACTGTCAGAAATGACTCCATGGCACACTGAGTATGGCAGAAACCTGTCAGGGGAAGGTCTATCCCACTGTCCCAGGGGAAGGTCTCGACCCCTTCCCAGGGCTCCCTTCCATCCGTGTACTGTCTAAGGGCTGGAATCTCACACCAGCTCTGCAATTGGGACCCAAGGGATCTTCTGGACCACCTCTCCTGCCATCACTGCATCACTCCCAGTGCAATCACTGCATCAACCTTGTCACCCTCAGCACTCCAACACCCTTGGGCCATGCCAGGCAGTGTGTCCCTTGGAGCAGGGAGAGGAGAGGAAAGGGTCTTTTAGGTGCCCTTTTGAGGAAGGGAGAGATTAATGGGACTTGGAGAGGAGTGGTGAAGGATCTTACACCAAATGTGAGGAGAAGCAGCGCCCAGGAAATGTGTGCTGGTGACAGGGAGCAGCAGCAGCCCAGGGACACCCGGGGCACGGGCTGGGCCCTGGCTGGGCTCAGCTCCTCTGCTCCAGAAGGAAGCTCTTTCCCGGGAGACAGCCCCCTGGAGCCCCAGCAGCAGCCAGAGGTGTGTGGGTGGGCACAGCAGGAGCAGGGAGGACACGCCTGAGGGTGGGGGCTGTGCTGCTGGTGTTGGGAACAAAGGTGAAGGGGTAATTTGTCATTGTCTGCGAGGACCTGCCCGGGAACACTAATCTGAAGTGAGAGAGCTCTTCAGTTTGTGGCACAGAGGGATAACAAGATCCGCTGGCTGGGAGCTGCAGTCAGGTCCTGTATTTTCAGAGACAGGAGAACAAAGGGAGTGGAGGAAGGGTAACCCCAGGGGACAAATGCTCCAAGCCTCCACTGCCAGTGCTTACAGACCCCCTCTTCTGTAACTGAGGGATCCTGCACCCATTCTGATATGTCAAAGCTCCTTTTAGCAGAAAAGAATGGAGAATTCCTTCCCCTCCTCAGGAAAATACCAACATTGGCTTTCTCTTGCAAACTGGGTAAAAACATTGCCACTCCAAATTTTTCTTCATCCCAGTAATTCCCAGAAACCCAGATATGCCAGTGTTTGGCTTCAGGAATTCCAGCCCCCTTAAATTCCCAAATGAAGATGCCTTGAGTTCATTACCACATTTCCCAGCCTTCTGCTGGAAGCCACGTCCTTTGATAATCTGTGTTTGGTCATTGGACACATTCCTCAGGACTCTGTTTTGCCCACTGCCCTCTCTGTGCTCTTGACCTTGTTCCTTGGCTGAACTGCACCAGAGCACAATCAGCCCTTGATTCTCACAGGGCATCACTCAGCTCAGGCAGGAAAGAAAAGCCCTTTGCATTCTGAGAGACAAAATCCTTCAGCAAAGTCAGCTCCCAATGCACCTTAAAGTCTGGAGATCCCACTTGGCTCCTGCCATGTGCACAGGAAAGAAAAATGTCACTTGAGATGGAAATCACCATGGAGTCACTTCTTCATGTCACAAACGTAACGAAGAGCAGGCACAAAATGAGACCTTTCATTCTTGTGCCATATGAATCTAAAGGTGTTCTGCACCACACTTAAATGGGGTGCAAACCCCTCCTGAGTCCCTGTGTGACTGAAAGGTCCAAGGCTGGTTTGAAGAATGATCCGTTCAACACACCAGGTGATTTCTCCTCTGTGGGAAGCAGTTGTAAAACATCCATTTTATTTGGTGGATGAAATAAAAAAGCAGCAGCTCTGTTTAGCTCTGACCTCTGGGTCTGTCCATGGGTGTTTTGGGGAGCCCTGTCTCAAAGCAGCTGGACAGGTCAGGTTTGTCCTCACGAGAGGCACGACCAGGAGCTTGCAGCAGGTGAAGCTTGTTCCATCTCACTGTTCACTGCTGCATGTCCCAAGGTTTTGGCTACCAGGCATTCAGATGGGCAATGAAATGCTGATCCAAACACAAGATGGAAAGCTCTTGGGCAGCTGAATGGCACCAGGCAGCCAGAGCAAGGGCTGATTATGGGAAACATCTGGGCTGAGATGGGAATTCCCCATGCTCCATTTGTTTTCTGGACTATGTTAGGCTGGTTTCTCCGTGAAGTGGAAATGCAATCTCTTCCAGCACCCCAGCTGGAGCTGGGGCCATTCACCCCACAGGGATGGAACAAAGCAGTTTTTACTTAGGCTCAAATCATCCAAAGGAAAAACTTGTTTTTCATGGCCTGATCCTGGTTCCTACCACGGCAGTGAAAAATTATTTCAGTGGGAGAAGAATCCCACAGCCTGCAGGTGCCTGGAGGCAGCAATCCCAAAGGATTTCCTCGTGCACAGGCTGCTTTGATCATGGCAAACACCCTGGCAGTGCCCAGGATCCCAGAGAGAAGGGCTTTGCTGCCAGCCTGGCTGTGCTCTCTCACAGCCCTGGCAGCGGTGCCAGCACGGCCCAGAGCAGCTGTCCCTCTGTCCAGGGGGCAGGCACAGCCCGGGGACATCCGCCCGGTCCCACCATGTCCCTGCAGGGAGGAGGATGGCTTTGGGCTCAGGGGGACAGCCACTGCCTGGCGGGGCTGTGTCAGAGACCCTGAAGGCTCTGCAGGCAGCGCTGGGGCCGAGGGCAGTGCTGTGGGGACCTGGAGCCAGCTCTCACCACACTGCAGCGTCCCTCTCACCGGGTGACAGCGTCCCTCTCTGCGGGTGACTGTGTCCCTTTCTCCAGGTGACCGTGTCCCTTTCTCCATGTGATGGTGTCCCTCTCACCAGGTGAGAGTGTCCCTCTCACAGGTGACACTGTCTCTCTCACCAGGTGACAGTGTCCCTCTCACAGGTGACACTGTCCCTCTCACAGGTTACACTGTCCCTCTCACCAGGTGACAGTGTCCCTCCCACAGGTGACAGTGTCCCTCTCTCCAGGTGACTGTGTCCCTCTCTCCATGTGATGATGTCCCTCTCTCCAGGTGACAGTGTCCCTCTCTCCAGATGACAGCGTCCCTCTCTGCGGGTGACTGTGTCCCTTTCTCCAGGTGACCGTGTCTCTCTCTCCATGGGACAATGTCCCTCTCACCAGGTGAGTGTCCCTTTCTCCATCTGATGGTGTCCCTTTCTCCATGTGATGGTGTCCCTCTCACCAGGTGAGTGTCCCTTTCTCCATCTGATGGTGTCCCTCTCTCCACGTGATGATGTCCCTCTCTCCAGATGACAGTGTCCCTGTCACCACTGGCCTCGCTGTTTGCTCTAAGGAGGGGAATGGCCACGTTCCCAGCCCTTTCCCCCTCTCCTCTGCCAGGACAACCAGCTCCCAGTCTGTTTGCTGCTGTGGCTCAGGAGGGGCTGTGAGGAGCCTCTGCAGCTCGTGGATCTGCAGATCCCCAGGGGATGCTGATCCCAGGCCTCCTGCAGGCGACAGCAGAGCTCTGATGTCTCAGCACCCCCTCCCAAACAGGCCTGGCTGGAGCACAGCCGGAGGGGGAATTGGGACCCCCTGTCCTGCAGCACCCACCCAAGGAGCCCAGGACACACACATCTGTGTCCTTTGTGTCCCCTGTGAGGCCACTCCAGCCCAGGAGCTCCTGCTGCAGCTGCTCCAAGCTCCCATGGGACTCAAGAGGAGCCCTGAGCCCAGCAGGGACAGCACATGCAGAGCTCTCCCTGCTGCTCCTGGGGCTGACACGGAGTCAGGACCTGCTGTGCCTCTCCACTGACAGGCCCTCCGAGTGCCAGCTCCACAGAAATGCCACCCAGATCCACAGGATGCCTCCCAGCCCAGCATGGAGCCTGTTGGCTCCCCTCCTGAAGTGGCCACTGTCCAGGGGCCTCTCCAAGCCAGCCTGAGCAGCTCTTGGCCTTTAGCAGGGCAGAAGATGGGGAGACAACCCAGCTGGGAGAAGGATTTATGGCCAGACAATGAGGATTTTTCATGGTGTGACATTTTATTGTGCACTGATGTGCTGTCATGAGTCCCATGAGTCACCACGAAGGCAGATCTCGACTTCCCAATCCTCAGCTCCTCTTTTGTCTTCTGGGTTTGCCTCTACCAGGGATTTAGCACTAATGGAATTAAAGTCTTTTGCTGCTGAATGAATTCACGTCTCTGGCTCATGCCAGAACACGAGGCCTGCAGGAGACAGGGGAACAGGAGCACCCCATGGGGCTGTGAGAAGGGTCAAGGAGTTAGAGGCAGCATTTTCCGTGGTAACAGGCTCTGTATTTGCCCTCTTGGAGTTAAATTGGTGAACCCCAGGAGACTCTGACAGGGCAGTCTGCAGCCTAGGGGAGGTCTGTGCTGAGGGATCCCTTTCCTGTAAATGAAACATTTAAAAGTGTCTTCATCATGGAAAGCACCAGATGGACAAGTTACAGACTCCAGGGCCACTTTGTGTCTTTTGCCCAGATTTGCTGTGGCACCCTGGATCCCTGGCAGTGCCCAAGGCCAGGTCAGACAGGGCTTGGAGCAGCCTGGCACAGTGGGAGGGGTCCCTGCCCATGGGTATCCCTGAGGTCCCTTCCAGCCCAAACATGCTGTGATTTTGGGACTGCATTTGTCCACTGCCTGCTTCGGCACAGGATCTGGAGCTCAGAGAGAGCCCAGTGTGGGTGGCAGGTGGTGAAGCAGCTTGGCCAGCTCTGGTCCCAGAGAAGGAAGCCCAGGGTGTTACAGATTCACTCTGGGGTTTGACACTCAGTGGGGGAAGAAGCTGAGTTATTTCCATCACACTCTTCAGTGCTGCATGTCCCAGGTGTTTGGCTACCAAGCACTCATTTCTGGTGGAAAAGCACAAAGTCCTCAGAGAGGATGATCCTTCTCCAGGCCCAGGCTGGAAATCAGGTGACAGGCCCTGGGCACCCTGAAGGACCCTGCAGGGCTGGGAACAAGAGAGCAAAGTTCCTTCTTTCCTGCAGCTCCAGCTCGGTGTGAGTGCCGTCATTCTGGCTGCCTGACACCAGTGCATCCTCTTTAAGCAGCAAATGTGTGCAGGCTCCCTTGTCCTGAGGATTTCGCTGTACAGGAGGACACTGGGCCCGGCTGGGGGCAGGTTATCCATCTGTGGGAGCAGCCATGTGGAAGGAGGCTTAGACAGAGCAATCAGGCAATTGTTTTGGAGGAAAGCCTGTGCCAAAGATGTCAGTGTTGACATTGTGTTTATCCTAATCCATAACTGCTCCAGAACTGTGATCCAGGAGCCAGGCAGGACCCAGGCCTTCAGAGAGCACAGAGAGGCTGCTGGAATTTTATACAGATGTTTTATAACAGGTGTGCATTGACCTGTAACTTGAAAAACAAAAAAAGGCAAGCAGATTAACAACTCTGTTTTAAACAGGAGCTCTGTTTGTAACAGGCCCCAGGGGGTAATACACAATTATGCACAGAAATGCTGCTTACAGCCAGCAGAAAATGACTACAGATGCATGAAGAGTGAGATTAATTCAGCACTAAACAATTTACCACCAACACATGTAATGCTGTCTCCCGAAATGATCCTCTAGGAGCAGGCTGTGACCTAAGGCTGGGGCCAGCTGGGCCGGCCATGGGAGCTGTGTTTGCCTGTCCAGGATGGGACAGGGCCTTTCCAGGGACAGAGCCTCTGTCCCTGGCTCTTTCCAGGGACAGAGCCTTTTCCAGGGACAGGGCCTTTTCCAGGGACAGAGCCTTTTCCAGGGACAGGGCCTTTTCCAGGGACAGGGCCTGTCCAGGGACAGGACCTTTCCAGGGACAGGGCCTTTTCCAGGGACAGAGCCTGTCCAGGGACAGGGCCTTTCCAGGGACAGGGCCTGTCCAGGGACAGGGCCTTTTCCAGGGACAGAGCCTTTTCCAGGGACAGGGCCTTTTCCAGGGACAGGGCCTGTCCAGGGACAGGACCTTTCCAGGGACAGGGCCTTTTCCAGGGACAGGGCCTTTTCCAGGGACAGGGCCTGTCCAGGGACAGAGCCTTTTCCAGGGACAGGGCCTTTTCCAGGGACAGAGCCTTTTCCAGGGACAGGGCCTTTCCAGGGACAGGGCCTTTTCCAGGGACAGAGCCTTTTCCAGGGACAGGGCCTTTTCCAGGGACAGGGCCTGTCCAGGGACAGGGCCTTTCCAGGGACAGGGCCTTTTCCAGGGACAGGGCCTTTTCCAGGGACAGGGCCTTTCCAGGGACAGGGCCTTTTCCAGGGACAGGGCCTTTTCCAGGGACAGGGCCTTTTCCAGGGACAGGGCCTGTCCAGGGACGGAGCCTTTTCCAGGGACAGGGCCTTTTCCAGGGACAGGGCCTTTTCCAGGGACAGAGCCTTTCCAGGGACAGGGCCTTTCCAGGGACAGGGCCTTTTCCAGGGACAGGGCCTTTCCAGGGACAGGGCCTTTTCCAGGGACAGGGCCTTTTCCAGGGACAGAGCCTTTCCAGGGACAGGGCCTTTCCAGGGACAGGGCCTTTCCAGGGACAGGGCCTTTTCCAGGGACAGAGCCTTTCCAGGGACAGAGCCTTTCCAGGGACAGGGCCTTTCCAGGGACAGAGCTTTTCCAGGGACAGAGCCTTTCCAGGGACAGGGCCTTTTCCAGGGACAGGGCCTTTCCAGGGACAGGAGCAGCCTGGGGAGCTGTGGCACCATGGCTGAGGTCCTTCCTGTGTGCTTTGGGTGTGCTGGTGGCACTGCCAGCTGAGGGGTGCCTTTCCAGAGCTAAGCAGGACAGGCTGAGCCTTTCAGAACACCATTCCAGGGGTTTCCATGCACACATGGGGACTCTGCCTCTGGAGTCTCATTCCCACCAGCCCACTCCTCGTGCTCATCCTGCTGCTGCTGCCACCCTGCAGAGGGGTTTTAGTCAGAGAATCAGAGAATCACAGGATGGTGAGGACTGGAAGGGACTTAAAGCTCATCTGCCTTCAGTCCCCCTGCCATGGGACACCTTCTGCAAGGCTAGGCTGCTCAAGAGCCCAAGAAATGAAGAAGAAGAACGAGGAGGAAACCCATAACTGATCTGTCCCTCTCCTCTTTGGCTTTCACCCATTTCTATTCTTTCCAGGTGCTTTTCCCCTCCAAGCAGAGGCCTTGAACATGCTCCCTTCTCACCCCGAAGAAGGTTAAGCTCTCCTCTGTGCTGAATTCGGAGGAAGCTGGAGGACACAGGCCAAGAGGGCTCCACCAGCACCACCCTCAAGTGGAGAGACCTCAGACTCAGTCTCAGCTCAGTGTCCAAGGGTTTTGGGCACTGCTGGACTGATGGAGACACCTCCAGGCCTGGCTGAGCACTCTGGGGTCACTCAGGGACACAACCCGTGACAATCCTCTCCTGACAGAGCCCACAGCTCTCCTGTCCTGGTGCTGTAGGAAAGTTGTCAGCTCTGCTCATTCTGCAGCAGTTACAAACAAAGGCACGTCTGGCACCTTGCCTGGGGTGTAAATGGGGTGTAAATGGGGAAAAGGAGGACAGGACATGCAAGGCTGGCCTTGCAATGGACTGGAGCCATCCCAGATTGGTGGCACAAGGAGCAGCAGCTAGTCAGGGAGCACAGCAAAGTCCCCCAGCCCCTCAGAATCTCCTCAGGTCTCCCCAGGTGGTAGCTGCTGTCTGTCACCAGCCTGTGGCTGCAGCTGGGCTGGAGGAGCCTTTGGTGCGGCTGCTCCTGCATGAATTCATCCCAGTACCTTCCCCCACTCTAATCCCCGGCCCCAAAAGAGGAAAGCACTGCAGAAAATCCCACCTGCCCTACAAACGGCCCCCGTGTGACAGGGAAGGTGCCCAGGTGTGTCCAGGAGGGCTGTGCAGCTCCCCTGGGTCTCTGTCACACCCTGACCACGCTCACGCCTGAGCCCTCCTCGCTGAGCCCCTGCCTGCAGCACCTGGAATTTATGAACAAGATGATAAAGAAAGGAAAAAGAGTCCTGTCAAGGCTCTCTGTGTGTGTTGTAAATTGTCCATATATCAAAGATATTGCCTACATTCAGCATTTAATGCTATCGGTAAAAATATAATGGGAGAGGCCGAAAAAGAAGTTGCTCACAGGGAAGGATGAATATTCGGTGTGAAATATTAAACCTGTAAAAGAGGCTTTCTCTTTTTGGCTGGAGTGCTGGTATTTCTTCCTATTTAATTTACATAAATCAATGATGAAAAAAAAAAGTAATAACAGGACTCAGATTCTGTAGCTGCAGGGAACCTGGGGAACCTGGAGAAGGAGTTTGGGGATTATAGACACGCTCCAAAGAAAGCAGCATGGAGCAACTGATTTCTCTAAACTTTTCTCGTTGGCTTTGCTCAGAGAAGTTAGCTCCTCTTTTCTACATCCCAGGGGTGAGATCATGCCAGGAAAAACTAATAAAATTGTCATTGCAAACTCTGTTTGTTGGTTCATTGGTTTGACTTTCCACAAAATTTTGTCTTTTAAAATGGTGACTCAACCATTTCTGGCTAGTAAAAAAAAACCCCACCAAAAATAGAAGAAGATGGAAATACTCTGCGTGATACAGGAAAATCTCACTGGAAAGCCACCAAAAGGGACAAATGACAAAATGACATCTTACCATGGCCTCAGAAGGAGGGAGGAGAGACCTGAAGGGGCAGTGCAGACATGAGGGCTGGAGGCCACCCTGAGCCTGTCCTAACAACTCTGAGCCTCCCTGCCCCAGGGCTGGGGCTGTGTGGGGTTGAGCCCAGGCTCTCCCTGGGGCTCCCTGGCACGGGGAGCTGGGACAGGGCAGGGGCAGTGCATCAGAGCGAGCTGTGGGTGCTGCTGCTGGGCTCCTGCTCCTGCCTTGCAGCTCCACGTGCGGTGCTGCAAAATAAGAGCTCGGTCAAGAGCCCAGAATTCAGCAAAGCCCTTGTCCAGGGGGGCAGAAATGGGCTGGAAATGGATTCTTCTAAGTGCCATGGGGGAAAAAAAAGCCTTCCATGTACTTTTTTTCCTTCTGCCTTCCTTTGTTTCCCCCCCGTGCCCTGAAGAAGCTGTTGATTATAATTTCAGTGCAGTTGGAGATGCAAAGCTTAATGGAGCGGGCCTTTCTATTTTCGTCCTCTGTGCATTGTCAGATGAAATAACATGGATTATATTTTGTTGTTGATGCACTGAATATTCTTGATATTTAAATCCAGCAGTGTTTATAGCAGGCTGAGATTCTGTGCTGGGATCAGAAAGGTTTGAGGTTTGCTTGTTTCTATTATTTATTTTGTGGGGAGATCGAGATCCTGCCTTGTGGTTTTGTGGGTTTTGTTTTCCTTTTTTTAACAAGAGGAAGTTAAAGAATTAATTGGAATGGCAGGGGTTGGAACTAGATGATCTCCAAGGTCACTCTCAACCCAGAGCATTCTGTGATTCCATGAATTCTGCCCTCCTTACCCAAGAACCACCCTGATCCTTTCTTGGTCCTACAGGAAACAACTGCTATCGGATTTGTGCTTGTTAAAGTCTAAACCTCCAGTGGCAATTCTTCATGGTTATTTTTCCTATTTCTCCTTCTGGTCTGATGCTTCCAGTCTCAGGTTCGTCCTCGCCCCAGCGGGGTGTCCTAAGGAATTTCATTCCAAGTCTGCTGTTCTCTGTTCTTTGGCCCACGAGTGCCCCTGAGGCCAGGCTGAGATCTCTCAGAACTTCTGCCTTCAGAACCAGCACACAGACCCTGCCTCACCCAGGAGCCCCAAATGGATGAGGACAGGCGTAACAATGGGCTGAGAGAAGACATGGAGTGTCCAAGGGCAGTGGCAAAGGACTCCAAACCAAACCCCCAGTTTAAGGATGTTCTCCAGATTAATGGGATGGTTCAGTGTTGAACAGAGCTCAGCTTGCAGAACAGGGCACAAGGGAGGCCTGTGCTGGGGTGAGCTCAGTTGCCAGAGTGTCCCTGACTCGTTTTCCACATTTCTTTGTGTTCATTTGGAATGCATTCAACACCAAGGGTGCTCTGCAGCTGCAGGGAGATGATCCCACTTTTTCTGGATAATTGCTGTTCTGTCTGGATATTTTAGCTGAAAGACAGAGGCGAGGTGGGTTCAGAGCCCACAGAGATTTCAAACTGATGGATAAGAGTTAAAAATTCCCTAAGAATCCCACTTATCAGTATGTATTCACTAAGGGTGGGATGCTTCAGCTGTCATCTCTTATCTTGCCCCAAAGATCATGTCTAATCCCAAATTTGGAACTGTGAAGTGGAAATATTTCATGTTCCAAGAGCAGCCAGCCAGTCTAGTCTAGGTTGGTAATTGCAGGATGTCCTGTGGGAGGAGAAGGAGACAGAAGGAAGGATTGGGTGCATGAGAGATGGCTCCTGGTTCAGTTTAGGAGCTGGTAAACTCCTGACCTAGTGGACATGGAGGGGGCTGGAAGTGCATGATCCCTAAGGTCCCTTCCAACCCAAACATTCTATGATTCTCTGACTCTGTGACTCTGTGATTCTGTGATTCCTTGGAATGAGGTGGATTCAGCTAGAAGAACTGGGAAATGCTGTGCTGTGCTTTGGGAATTTGAAGAAGAAAGGCAGAAATGGGGCAGTAAGACAGGGCAGGGTGCTAGAGCAGGGTGCAGGATGGGTGAGTGCAGAGATGTGATGGCCTCTGACAGCAGCGTGGCAGAGCCAGGGAACAGCGGGGAAATGAAGAGATTCTGGTGCGCTGATGCAAACAGAGAGGAGCTCAAGGTCCTGAGGAGCCCTTGAAGCTGAAATAGCATCCAGACAAGGCCCCACTCAAGGCTCAGCACGGAAGGGGCTGAGTGAATGCAGAGCAGCCCTGGCAGCTTCATCCTGCCCCCACGCTGAGGCCTCCCCCGCCGGCCGGGGCCACGCTGCCCTGTGGAACACTGAGCACTCACAGCCCCCAGGGGCTTCTTTAATTCAAATTAGGCTGTGTTCCTTCTGGTCCCTCTCTCAGTGGACAAGACAACAGCTGATCTCAGTCCCTTTCTAACAACCTTTCCCTCGTCAGAAGAAGTTGCCATGCCAACCTTTCCTTCTGTTGCCAAGCAGAGGATGGAGGGGCAGCTCCACTCCCTGCCCAGGCACAGGGCTCAGAGCTCCCAGCCTGTGCAGGGTGTGACTCACCTGGCCAGGTGAGCGACACCACCCAGGCAATGCACCCAGCTGTGGCTGTGCTCTTCACTCGGCCCTTTCCTGGCACAGCCATGGAAGGGACCAAGTTACTGGGGGGCCTTTTCCACACGGGAGGCTCAAGCAGAAGGGAGAGGTCGACTCTGAGGAAATAGAGGAGCTCTGATCTTAAATGATGTGCCAAACCCTTGGCAGTGTCTGTGGGAGGTTTTCCTCTGCTCAGGAGCAGCCGTGCTGGGGTTGGGTGAGTCAGGGGAAGGGATCAGGACAGGCCCAGCATTCAGGCCATACACCAGGAATGAGGAAGGCCCTGATTGTTGCTGGGGACAGAAGAAATGAATTGGCCTTTTGAACAGCTCAAAGAGAAGATGGAGCAAGCTCAGAGATGAGGAAGAACCTGTTTGTCTCATACAGGTTCCCCAGGATCTGCTCCTTCAGGGGAGAAACAGAATCACAGAGTCATGGCTTGGGTTGGAAGGACCTTAAAGCCCATGCAGCTGCAGCCCCTGCCATGGGCAGGGACACCTCCCACGCCCCAGACTGCCCAGAGCCCATCCAGACACGGCCCTTGAGGCTGTCCAGGGTGGCAAGGCCAGTGTTGTGTCAGTCAGACAAGGTTAAAGCTGCTCCAGGGGGATGCAGGAATTGCCCAAAGGATGTTCAGCTGTGTCAGCTCTGAGGGTGGGGGTGTGATTGTGTCAGCACTGGAAGTCCTGGTGTCATTTTCCACAGCTGTGTCCTGTCCCACTTTGTATCCCTGATTCTCCACCTGGCCAATCTCAGTCCCTTTCTGCAGTGGACTCAACCAGTGTCTCATCATCCTTTGAGTACTGATTGTCACCAAAGGTGGCCCAAGGAAAAAGACCCCAAGAAGATGAAGAATTAATCCCAGTGCATTCACTTCAGAGGGTGGGCAGGCCCTGGCACAGGGTGCCCAGAGCAGCTGTGGCTGCCCCTGCATCCTGGCAGTGCCCAGGCCAGGCTGGACAATGGGGCTGGAGCAGCCTGGGACAGTGGGAGGTGTCCTTGCCACGGCAGGGGTGGCACTGGGTGGGCTTTGAAATTCCTTCTAACCCAAACCATTCCAGGATTCTGTGATATATAAGAAATCTGCATTTGCACAGACCTGGGAGGAGAACTGGGACAGAATGCCCCTTGGAATCCATCTTCCCTCTGCCTTGCCTTTCTAGCCAGCAGCAGCAGGAGGCAATCAGGGCTGGTGTCTGGGTGCAGCTGAGGCGAGGATGTTACAGGATGTTTGCTCATTAGCCTCCAATGAGGTTACGTGTGGAGGGAGAGGCTGCAGCTCGAGGAGGGGATGATTTACAGAGCCCAGGAACAACCAACCTTGTAAGGAACAAAGCTGGGGAATGAAGCTCCGTGCTCCACCTGAGTTGCTACCTACCCGTGTGTGTGTGCTCAGAGCTCATATTTAGTGCTTCTGGTGGCACATTGACAGACGGCTTAGTGAAAACAAATGTTAATGTTAATTAAGCTGGAAAACTTCCCAGATTTTGAGAATGAGAGTGTTTGCTTGGATAATAATTCAGATAGCCTGTGCCCTGCTCAGCACTCCCACTGGGAAATGCGATCACTCAGAAACAGGGCATCAAAGAACTGGAGCAGCTCATCTAGATCCCAGATCTCCTTCCCAGGAGGGAGGGGTGCTGCTCCTTGCAGCATCTTTCCCAGCCCTTTGAGCACCCCAAGTTTCCCTGACCCAGGTGATCAGCCATCCCTCCCTTCCTGGTGAGAATATGCTGTGCTAGCAGAGCTACAGCTCCTGACATGCCTCCTAAATTCTCCTTTACTTAATTTCACTCTGGTGCTTCCAGATGATGATAATTAACCTCTCTTATTGCAGAGGACAGCAAATAGTGAGAGCTTGGAGGTATGAGTGAGGATGGGCATGGCTTCTTTTGCATACAGTCAGATCTCACTGCTTAATCAAAATAATTGTGGTTCTGTTGGATTCAGCTGGTCTCCACTGACTTGCAGCAGCTGATGATCTGGCCCAGTGATTTTAAATTCCCTTCTACATATTTTTAATTCAAACCATGGTCACCAATGCCAGCCCGAGCCTTGTGAATTCCAGAGAAGGGCTGTGGGCTAAAGAGATGCTCCAGCTCTTTTTCCAGGGATGAGAACATTTAGGTATTTATTTGTTGCTGAAAGGACCAGGGGGAAAACATGATAATTAGGAAATGAGGAGATGCACACAAATAGAAACCCCTGGTAGCACTTCAATCTTTGCAGGAGGCCACGTGATGGCTCAACACGTTCCTATTTTCTGCTTCAGTGAGATGACACTCACATGGTGGATGCAGGCAGCTCCAGGTCCCAGCTGGCAGCTCGGCTCCCCCTCTGCGTTGGGTTCAGCCTCCTGGGCTCAGCTGGGCTCAGCAGGTCCCCGAGGGCCGTGGGGCTCCCAGGGGCTCTCCCTGGAGTGCAGGGAGGCACACCAAGTGTCTCTGACTGCCACTTGCTTGGACATCTCCCCCAAACTCTGCCAGCTGGGCAAGAACAGTTTTCCATGTCTCCCTTTGTCCTTCACGACCTTCACATCCCCACCCTGGTGTGTGGCAGCTCTCGGAGCCTCAGCCCCTGGGGCAGAGCTGTGCTCACACTGACACAATTTATGTCCTGGGAAAGGTGCCACTGGGTGCCCTTCCAGCAAAGCCATTTCATCAAGGGAAAATCCTCCTGGGCTGTCCCCCAAGCCTCAGCAATGACAAAAGCCACGCTGGGTGAGGTGGGCCAGAACTCCTTAATGCAGCTTGTCAGGTTGTTTTTTATCATGAATCAGAGAATGGTTTGGGTTGGAAGGGTCCTTAAATATCACCCAGTGCCATGGCAGGGACACCCTCCCAGCAGCCCAGGCTGCTCCAGCCCCAGTGTCCAGCCTGGTGTTGGGCACTGCCAGGGATGCAGGGGCAGCTACAGCTGCTCTGGGCACCCTGTGCCACCTCCCCACCCTCCCAGGGAAGAATTTATTCCCCATATCCCATCTAAAGCTTCTCTGTCACTCTGAAGCAATTCCCCCCTGTCCTGTACTGCACAACCTTGCCCAAAGTGTCTCTCTGGTGGTTCCTCTTCAGCTGCTGAAGGGCTGCAATAAAATCCCCCAGCCTTCCCTTCCCGAGGCTGAACAATCAGTTCCCATAGCTGAGATGTCCCTGCCCTGGCCAAGCTCCTGGATGTGACACACAGAGGTCAGAGAGGGTGGCTGGGAGAAGAGCACCTGACCCCAGTCCTGACTCCTCAGAATCCCATGAAGCAGCCAAGCCCTGAGCACTGTGCTGGTGATGCAGCAGCTTCCAGGCTCCGAGGCACCGCTGGCCATTCCGGGCGACCTCTGAGTTCCTACTGCATTTACCTGGTTAGCAACACACTGAAAGGCTGAAATCAAAAGTGACTCTCCGAGGAAGAAATTCAGTCCTGATTTGAAAGCCTTCAGCAGCAGAGAGATGCAGCACTTTCCATGGCACTGCCTTCACCTGGTCCATCACTCTGTTAAAATTATTTCTATTTGAATATGTCAGGATTCCACTTCCAGTCATAAATATTCCTTTCTCCACAAGATTAAAGACTACTTTGCTAACCACAATTTTCTCCCTATGAAAGTACTTACACACCTTAATCAAATTAGTCACCTCTCCATCTTCTTTTTTTTTTTTCCCTTTTATAAACTTTCTTTTATAAGCAGATTGGATGTGAAAGTCCCAGTGCACTGCGCTTTCTCCAGATCTCCAGTAGTTTTTTCTTACACTTTTTTTTTTTGGACTCTCTTCTGATTCTTCCCCAAATTCCTTTTTAAAGCTGACAGCAGCCACCTGGCTGGTGTACTCATCTCAGTCCCACTGGTGTCTCTCATTGAAGCAGAAGATGTTTCTCCTCTCCTAATTTCAGCTCCCTCCTGGTTTTCTCCAGGGTCACTGTCGATGTCTTTGCTGCAGCCTCTCAGTGGAATTTCTGGTGCTCTGCTTGCTTGCGAAGACCCCTTAACCCCATTCCCTAACACAGTCTGCATTCTTTAACTCTCCACAGGTACCTGTGAAATTGTCTGTGTAAAATCCTTCCTGTCCCTGTCACGGCCAGTAAGAGATTTACTCAGAGTAAAAGCTCATGTTGAGCCACGCGGGGTTTCCTATATTCCTGTGCAGATTCCCCCTCAGCCAACATTTTAAGTGCATTAAAATGACCTAATAATTTTTAAACAAACTCATTCCTTGTATTTTCTTAATATCTTCCTTGGTAATTATTCCTAATCATATTCATGAAATACAAATAAATCTTCTTTTAATTTTAAAACTGGGAGAGGAAGGTGAGAACATATTGAGGGCTGGAGAACAGATTAATACTTTCTTCTCCTCCACCACCAAAGAGCCAAATATCATTGCTGAGATCCCTGGTGGTTCTAACATGCTCTACAATTCTTTATTTCTGGGACTTTCTTTAATGCCTTCAGTTTTCTGAGCAAACTATTTGAATTTCACAGCTTCTCATTTGTGCTAATTACCATCTTCCCAGTTCTGTTCTTCCTCTATTGTCCTTTTATTTGTAATTGTTGCCTTCATTTTACCACGGGGCCAAAATGGGATTTTAGGTCAGGCTGTCCTTTTACTGGATCTGCAAATAGTGGTTTTACATGGAGATGTGCTTTGTATCAGAGCTGCGTTGTGCTGGGGATGGCACAAAGACAGAATGACAAATCAGTCCTTGCAACAGTGCAAGAGCTAATTATAAAGCAGGAGAGAACAGTGGCCACGGGCAGATGGGGCTGCACAAGAAAACACTCAATTATCCCCCATTGCATGAGGAATGTCTCATCCAGAAGATCTGAGCACTGTCCTGTCTCCTGGAGGGCCAGCAGCCCTGTGGTGGCACCGTTCCTCTCCAGCCACCACTCCCCAGCATGGACAGCTCACAGCCAAAGGAAGAGGACCACTTTAATTCCCAAAGATGACTTTTTGGGAAGCAAATCGGAATTAACATGTTCCAAGAACCTCCCTGTCCTTCTTTGTGAGAGAAAGACCTTCCAAGGATGGAAGTAATCCAAGAGAAAAATAACTTGGGACAATTTTGCTGTCACATTGCTATTGCCAAGGAAACCAGGTTGATCCAGCCACCACAGAAAGAGAATAAAACAAAAAGGCTACAAAAATGGAACAATTTGATGTTTCCAGCTGGTGGCACGATGGCAGATACAAATGGTCCAAGACTGGTCCAGAAAATTACACTCCTTACAAGTGCCTGGAGGGACAGGACACAGGGAATGGCTCCCACTGCCAGAGGGCAGGGATGGGTGGGATCTTGGGAATTAGGAATTGTTCCCTGGCAGGGTGTGAGGCCTTGGCCCAGGGTGCCCAGATTTGCTGTGGCTGCCCCTGGATCCCTGGCAGTGCCCAGGGCCAGGCTGGACACTGGGGCTGGAGCACCCTGGGACAGTGGGAGGTGTCCCTGCCATGGCAGGGGGAACCAGACAGTTTTTAAGATCCTTTCCAACCCAAACCATTCAATAACTCTGGTGATCTGCTCAGAGTATTTGAGGTTTCTTCTGGCTTCATGAGGAAGCTACAGAAAATGAGAGATCCTCCTGATTTCCACACAGGCTGTCCCAGAGCTCCTTCTGGAGCTGTGCAAAGTCATTGAGCTGAGGTTCTCAGAGCTTTGTGCCCCCTCGGTCATGGGAGGCAGCTGCAGGCATTTCTGCAAGGTAGAAAAATGGATTGATGGATCATTTAATTGATCCATGAGTGATTGACAGCCTGGAAGCACAGCAGAGACAAAAACCTTCAGTCACCAGCCTAAACAGTAATTGTGGAAAAATTAAGGTTCATTTGTGAACGTTTTCCTTTTAGTGCTTCTGTCTCAGGACAGAAGAGGCGTCGCACAAACAAACACGCACACCTATATCCAGTGTGACTGTCAAAAAGCCAGACTGGAACAAGGGAAATGGGCACACAGTGTTCAGTCATAAAACCACTGGAAAAGATGCTCAACAATGAAGTGGAATTAAATGAAATTCTAGCCACTCAGAATGCATTATCCCTGCAGCATGTCCATGAAATCGCTCGCTGAATTGCAGAGTAATTTGCTCTTAGCCTATGAAGCCTTTCTGGGCTCTTTTCTCCCTTTTATTCTCCCCTTCCCCAATTCTTTTTTTTTTTTTTTTCCCTTGTTAGCAATCATTTGGGAGCTCGTTCCTCACTCATTCTGCTCCCAAAGGAAATATTCTGCGCGGGAACAATAGTGATGTGTCATGATGACGTTCCGGGTCACTCACTCAGGCAGTAATGTGCTCGCTCCCCAATTGCTCTGCCTGTGTGCACTAAGCTGCTGCTGGAAGGGCTTTCATGTCCTTTAACTCTTTGCTGGATTCTGCCTCATCCTCCTGCACCCAGCGCCTGCCTTTGTGGAGGAGCAAACTGCTCAGGCTGACCTGGCACCAGCCCACCTAAAGTGCTTTTCCTCACATAATCAGCAGCTCTGATGGGGATGAAAGGACAATAAAGCTCTAGAGAGTCTTGTGCTGGTGCAGAAGTTAAAAATTACTTGACCCAACAGTGATGGACAAATTCATCGTCCTAAAGAGCTCCTGTGCTGTAAATCCCCGTTGTGATGAGCTCCATCATCAGCTGGACAAAGTGTACAGCTGATTGTGTCTGATGAGTGTTAGTGAGGGCTGGAAAGGATTTCACCATGGATGTTCTCCCTGCATCCCTGGCAGTGCCCAAGGCCAGGTTGGACACTGGGGTTGGAGCAGCCTGGGACAGTGGGAGGTCTCCCTGCCATGGATGGGGTGGCACTGGGTGGGATTTAAGGTCCCTTCCCACCCAAACCATTCCAGATTCTGTGACTCCATGTGGATGCTGATGTAGCTCACAGGGAAGCTGGGGTCCCTGCTCTGCAGTTTGGGATCTGGCTGTGGAGGTCAGGCCCAAGTCCAGCAGCATCCCCCTGCCCTGGGCCTGCTTTCCTGAAGACATTTAGCTCAGGCAACTGTGCTGCCTCTGCTCCTCCCCCTGTCTGGCTGCACATCTTTTTCTTGGACAGTAGCTTTTGATAATTTGATAATTTCAACCAAAGGGAGCATCTCCAATATATTAAACTGTGAATGCATTAAACTCATTTGGACTTAATGAAAACACACAGCTGGGCAGCAGAAAGCCTTTTTATTACTGAAGCCCATAGGCTCATCCTCTGCATGATCATGGAAAGGCTGAGGGAGCTGGGGCTGCTCAGCTGGAGAGGAGCCCCAGCTGAGAGGGGCCTCAGCCCTGGGTGTCCCTGTCTGCCCCTGGGTGTCCCTGGATGCCCCTGGGTGTCCCTGGATGTCCCTGGGTGTCCCTGGATGTCCCTATGTGTCTCTGTCTGTCCTTGGGTGTCCCAGGGCGTCCCTGGGTGTCTCTGGGGGTCCCCATATGTCCCCATGTGTCCCTGGCTGTCCCTGAGTGCCCCTTGGTGTACCAGAGCCACAGGCAGGACCCAGCCCAGGAGCTGCTCCTGCCCAGGAGGCAGAACTGCTGCCCTGGGCAGATGGTGCAGAGGGGCTGTGGGGTCACCTGCTGGGGACATTCCAGAGCTACACGGACACCCTGCTGTGCCCTGAGCTCTGGGCTGGCCCTGCTGGAGCAGGGAGGTGCCACCAGGTGCCAACTGTGGTCCCTCCAGCCTGAGCCAGCCTGGGATTCTGTGGCTGAATCCAAAACGCCGTCAGACAGCAGAGAATCTGCCCGAGCTCCCCGAGCTGCCCCGTTTCAATCAGAACTACTGATTGCCATAATGAAAAGCCCTGAGACACAGACTCACCCTGCTCTCATCTCCTGGTGCCTTTCCTGCCCCTGGAGAAGAGGTTTGAAGAGCTGCTGGAGCTGAGCAGAGGAGCTGCTGCCGTGTGGGTGATGACACAGAGGAGCCTCGAGCCCTGCGTGCTCTGGTTGCAGCTTTTTTATTGAAAAAGAGGAGACAATCTGTTCATTTCACAGATGCTCAACAGCTCTTCAGAAATAATACAGGTGTGCTCAGAAATAAATCTGCTTTGTTTACTGTGTAATTAAGTCAGAAAAAAAAAGATGGCAGCATTGGAAAGTTTTTCCTTTTTTTTTTCTTTTGGAAACAGCTTTTCAATCCCATCAAAGGAAATTCAAGACATTCAGCAATGCTGACAACATAACCAGAGTTTGATCAAAAATAAGACAAACAAACCAGTAGAGCCTCTTAGTTGGGGGGGGGGGGCGGGGAAGACTTGAAAGTACCTTTTTAGATTATTGTATCTGTATTGCTAAATTTCTAGTGCTACTGGAGTCTTTGGTCCTGCAAGGACTCACAGACATGTTTAACTCGCAGCACCACGAGCCCTGCACGGCACGGCTCAGTCTGCTCTCTCATGCTGGGAAGTCAATAACTGGATCTGGACACCCAAAATTAAGTTAAAAAATAAATTGTCTGAATGCTATTCATCTTCCATACCACAAGGCTTCCACCGTCTCTGTGTCCTTGTGTCTCATTTCAATGACATTTAGGCTCCTGGATCGCTCCACACATCTGTGGTGTCAACAGTGCTGAATGTCTGTATCTGCTCATAAAAACCCACAGAGACCCCGGGAACTGTCAGGAACAATGAGGGCACCCACAAAGCATCCCCTGGCACCCACAAAGCATCCCCTGGCACTCACAAAACATCCCCTGGCACCCACAAAGCATCCCCTGGCACCCACAGCCAGGGCTGCCCTGGTCCCCCAGAGCTGCTGTGGGAGGATCACTGGGTCAGGATCACTGGGACCTGTGCGAGCCTGGGGAGCCCAGAGCTGGAACACCAAACTGGGAGTGGGCAGCAGGAGAGGAGGCTCTGCCTTTGGCCAAGGGCCTGGGGGCAGCACCAGGGACATGGCTTCCCAGGGTTAGATGGGAATTGCTTATCCCTCAGTTGTCCTTTCCTAGTCTGAACCATGGAATGGTGGAATGGGTTGGGGTGGGCAGGACTTCAGAGTCACCTCATTCCACCCCCTGCCATGGCAGAGATTCCTGCCACTGTCCAGGCTGCTCCAGCCCCAGTGTCCAACCTGGCCTGGGACACTGCCAGGGATCCAGGGGCAGCCACAGCTGCTCTGGGAATTCCAGCCCAGCCCCTGCCCACCCTCCCAGCCAGCAATTCCTTGCCCAGATCCCAGCCCAATCTCCCCTTGGCCAGTGGCAGCCATTCCCTGTGTCCTGTCCCTCTGTCCCTTGTCCCCAGTCCCTCTGCAGCTCTCCTGGAGCCCCTGCAGGCCCTGCCAGGGGCTCTGAGCTCTGCCTGGAGCCTTCCCTTCTCCAGGGAACATTCCCAGCTCTCCAGGCTGGCTCCAGAGCAGAGGGGCTCCAGCCCTGCAGCAGCTCCGGGGCCTCCTCTGGGCTCTCTGCAGCAGCTCCACGTCCTCCTGCTGTTGGCCCCAGGGCTGGGGCAGCTCTGCAGCTGGGCTCTCACCTCAGGGCCACAGGGACACCATTCCCACCTTCCTGCTGGGACCAGCCCAGGGCTGAGCAGGGGGGTCTGGGCAGGTCCTGCTCTCCCCCAGGGACACCTCCTGCTCTCTGAGCCAATGAAACCATGAGCTGAACGCCAAAGGCTGCTGAGATCTGAGTTGTTCTGCTCCTAGAAGTGTGAACAAGTGACCTGGGCATTTCTGCCCCACAGACAGATATCCTGCCTCCCCCTGAGCCCAAAGCTGGGGGCTGTGAGTGGGGCAGAGCTCCTGTCCCCCGGCTGTGCTGCACTCAGCTCAGCCCCCCCTGCAAACCCTGCTCCTCTCACAGGGAAGATTTAAGGAAGAAATAATAGCAGTAGGTCATTATGACGTTTTAGTGCGTGCTTTATAGGGCATCATGACTCACTGATTCAGGGAAGAACTTTGCAGCTTGCTACGAAATTGCCTGTTTCAATCAATCCTGCTGGTGTCTTCTCTGGGAATTTTATGAGGTGTAACATATATGTGTGTGTGAGTGCATATATTTTTATATATATGTGTGTATGTATAGGGGGAACTGTATTTATTTTTGTTTCTGGAAGAAGCACTTAAATGCAAAAATGGAAATTCAGGAATGAAAAGCATGAGGGTTCAAGGTGCTGAAAGCAGCACAGCACTCTGCCAGGGCAGGAGGGAAGAGCTGACAGGAGCAGTCCTGCAGGGATTCCCCAGGCTCACAGAGCCAGCAGGGTCCTGGTCTCTGTTTGTGGCTCTTTGAGAGCTGGATGCAGTCCCCACCTCCTGAGCCTCCAAACTCTCAGGCCAGTGATTTCTGAACTTCGTGAGTCTTCATGTCATGGATGACTGGGTCATAAATCAACCTGCTGCTGCTGCACAGGAGCACATTTCCTCTGCATTGTTTCCCCTTTGGCTTCTGCCCAGGGAGCTCTGAGGTCCCTGGGGATGCAGAGAGCCTGGGCAGGGCTGGTGCAGGGAGCTGGAGCTGGACCAGCCCAGGGCACCTGGAGGCACACAAGGGGAAAACCAAAACCCCACACTTCACCTCCACCTTTTCCTGAAGGAAGAACATTGGCCCTGGAGGCAGCATTCTGAAACAAATCTCCAGACTGGGCTTGGGGCACATCCTGAGCAGTGACTGAAGGTGCTGGGAGGAAACTGAGGCACTGGAGGAGGAGAGGGAATAGGGCAAGGGAAGTATATACTTTCATGGGGATTTTTTATAAGGGTTCCATCTGGGGTTGGAACAGGGATCCTGAACACTTCAAACGAGCCCCTGGGAAGTGCAAAGGGAGCTCCTGGTCCCTCTGGAGAGCCGTGCTGGGCCTTTAGGGTTAGGATTGCCCAAGGAACAGCAGGTCCCCTCTTCCTTTTGGGACGGCACAGACATCCCCATTGCCAGGGAGAACGTGAGGTTTGGGAGCAGCACTTTGTTCTGGGCTGCCTTGGGAGGCTTTCTGGCTCATCCAAAGGGCTCATTTAAACTCTTACAGCAAAGGCAAAGGATGTGCAAGTGCAGCTAAAGGGAGAACCTGGGGCAAAGCTACTTCCCCAGGAGAGGCTGTGCAGCCACAGGGAGGGCCAGGGGACTGGGACAGCTCTGCCCTGGGCTGGGGGAGCTGGGGCTGCTCAGCCCGAGGGGCTCCTGGGCTCCTGCTGATGTCCATGGACCCCTGAAGGGGGGGGACAAAGAGGGTGGAGACCAGTGGCAGCACCAGAGTGTGTTTAATCCAGATACGTTTCTTCATAAACACTGTAGAAGGTGAAGGTCTTTGGGATAGAAAAAAAATTCTATGATTTTCCAGCAGGTTCAAAAGTTATGGAGGTGGACAAAGACAGACAAGCAGATACTTCAGTTACAAAAGAGCTGATTTCCTTAGAATCCAACCCAGAAAAATAAACACATCCCTCACCAAACATTTGCATAGACAGAGCCATCAGATGAGAGCCTGAAGTGTGAGGTCCAGGATTCCCTCTGGGAGGAACCCTCCTGCCTGTGCTGGCCCACCCTGAGCCCTGGCAGGGAGCTTTTATCCAAGGTTTGTCCCAGAGCCAGGAGCACACCTCCCTCCCAGGGTTCCAGAGCACAGCTTTTGTCCTTCCTGGGGTGTCCAAACCTGCCCAAAGCAGGCAGCCCCGTGTGAGCCCCAGGTCACAGCTGCGGAGGTGGCAGCAGAGGCTCAGGGCTCAGGGCAGCCTCAGGGCAGTGACAGGGTCACTGTCACGGGGCTGCCACTGCCTCTGCCTGGCTGCAGCCCATGTCTGCTCTCCAGAAAACAAGGGCTCTGCACCAGGAGAGCTCCTGAGCCCCCCAGAAATGCCCCCAGACCCTCCTGCCCAGCTCTTGGCTGGGCAGAGCTGTGGGACACAGACAGCTCTCAAGACTGCTGCTGCTCCAGCGTTCACTCTTTTAGCACAGCGTGGCTGGGATGTCAGTCAGAAACAGCATTTGACCTGCATGATGGGTTTCACTGCCTGCCAAGGAGAAATCCTGCTCCTTGCTCGTGTGTGGGTACAGAGGGAGGCACAGCACTGCAGCTCTTGGTGTCTCTGTTACATTGAAAATGAAGAAATACAAGATATTAGATAAATCCAGGGCTTGTGGGTGCTACTTCCTGTAACTTGTGGTCAGAAGAGACATTTAAATAATCTGGGACTTGCTGTGGAATAATAAACACAGAGATCCATTAGGGGTCATAGAATAATGGAAACACAGAGTATCCTGAGCAGGGAGGGACCCACAGGGATCACCCAGTGCAGCTCCTGTCCCTGCCCAGACCCCAAAATCCCACCCTGGCCATCCCTGGAGCAGAGTCCCAATGCTCCTGGAGCTCTGGCAGCCTTGGGGCCATGCCCATTCCCTGGGCAGCCTGGGCAGTGCCAGCACCCTCTGGGGAAGAACCTTTCCTGCTCTCAGCCTGACCTGCCCTGGCCCAGCCCCAGCGTTCCCTGTCCCTGTCCCTGTCCCAGAGGTCAGAGCTGTCCCTGCTGAGCTCTGCCCTCAGTCTTCTCTGCTCTGAATGTCCCATGTGCCCTCAGCCATCCCTCACGTGGGTTCCCCCTGGACCTTCCATCCATCTCCATCCTTTGATCCTCCTCCAGACTCTGGATGAACCCACAGAGCTGCTGGGTCTCTCCTGGCACCCCTCTGCCTGGGCCATGGCTGACTGTCCCAAGCTGTGCCAGCTCCCACCAGGTAACAGTGCTGTGGGAGAGCACTGAGACTGCACTTCCTGGAGAACTGGGCTGTGGGAATCTAGGCCTGGTTGAACAGGAATGCTGAACCACCCGTGCCTGCCCTGTACAGCAGAATCAGAGAATCCTGCAATGGATTGGATTGGATTGGATTGGATTGGATTGGATTGGATTGGATTGGATTGGATTGGATTGGATTGAAGGGACCTTTAAAAGCCATCTGTCCAACTCCCTGCCATAGCCAGGGGCACCATCCACCAGCCCAGGGTGCTCAGAGCCCAGCCTGACCTGGGATGTTTGCAGGCATGGGGCAGCCACAGCTTCTCTGGGCACCCTGTGCCAGTGTTTTTGCATCCCTGTAATAAAAATCTCCTTCCTCTGACCTACTCTAACTCCAGCCTCTTCCCTGTGATGCCTCTCCTGGCTGTGGGCTGAGATTGTCCCATTGCAGAAGGTGTCCCATTGCTGCACAAGGTGTCCCATTGCTGCACAAGGTGTCCCATTGCTGCAGGTGTCCCATTGCTGCAGAAAGTGTCCCATTGCTGCACAAGGTGTCCCATTGCTGCACAAGGTGTCCCATTGCTGTGTCCCATTGCTGCACAAGGTGTCCCATTGCTGCAGGTGTCCCATTGCTGCACAAGGTGTCCCATTGCTGCAGGTGTCCCATTGCTGCACAAGGTGTCCCATTGCTGCAGGTGTCCCATTGCTGCACAAGGTGTCCCATTGCTGCACAAGGTGTCCCATTGCTGCAGGTGTCCCATTGCTGCACAAGGTGTCCCATTGCTGCAGGTGTCCCATTGCTGCACAAGGTGTCCCATTGCTGCACAAGGTGTCCCATTGCTGCAGGTGTCCCATTGCTGCACAAGGTGTCCCATTGCTGCAGGTGTCCCATTGCTGCACAAGGTGTCCCATTGCTGCAGGTGTCCCATTGCTGCAGAAAGTGTCCCATTGCTGCACAAGGTGTCCCATTGCTGCAGGTGTCCCATTGCTGCAGACGGTGTCCCATTGCTGCACAAGGTGTCCCATTGCTGCAGAAAGTGTCCCATTGCTGCAGGTGTCCCATTGCTGCACAAGGTGTCCCATTGCTGCACAAGGTGTCCCATTGCTGCAGAAAGTGTCCCATTGCTGTACAAGGTGTCCCATTGCTGCAGGTGTCCCATTGCTGCAGAAAGTGTCCCATTGCTGCACAAGGTGTCCCATTGCTGCAGGTGTCCCATTGCTGCAGGTGTCCCATTGCTGCAGAAAGTGTCCCACTGCTGCACAAGGTGTCCCATTGCTGCAGAAAGTGTCCCATTGCTGCACAAGGTGTCCCATTGCTGCAGGTGTCCCATTGCTGCACAAGGTGTCCCATTGCTGCAGGTGTCCCATTGCTGCAGAAAGTGTCCCATTGCTGCACAAGGTGTCCCATTGCTGCACAAGGTGTCCCATTGCTGCAGATGGTGTCCCATTGCTGCACAAGGTGTCCCATTGCTGCAGAAGCAAGGGCACCCAAGGTTAGGACAATAAGCAGGACCCCCAAAGCAGACAGGGTGGATTTTGCTTTCTCCCCCCATTGCACAGCTCCTGTACTGAACTGCAGAGCCAGCCCCTTCCCTTTTGGGGCCCCGAGGGAGCCCCAGGTCTGGGAAGGTGCCCAGGGGCCGTGGGCACTGCAGGCTCCACAGAGCCTGCTGCAGGGCAGGGCAGCTCAGGGGACACGTCCCCTGGGAGCTGAGGCTGGCAGGGCGCTGTGCACAGCTGGCTGGGGCTCTGCCACCCTGCACAGCTGGCTGGGGACCCTGGGCTGGGGACAGCTGAGCACAGAGGGGAGGCCCAGAGCAGCCTGGCCTTGCTAGAGTCGCTCCTTTCTGTTGGGACACTGATCCTTGTTTTCTTATCTGTCACACGGAGCTTACACTGCATTTCCCCTTATATTTTCTATTTTAAAGTGCCAGAAGAAGCAGGGATTTCATTACTCCCCTCCCACAGAGGCCAACGACTCAGCACAGGTAGAAATGGCATCTTAATTTCTCTTTTACTGAGCGGGTTGATACCTTCTATAGCCAAGGGATGGCATTTCACCAAGAACAGGCTGCAAAACTCCACTGAAATGATAAGCACAATGAGTGGACAATCACAATTCTTCCCCTGATGGTATTTGAAAATGAGAAATTATGACATCCTATTTCGGTGGAACTGGGGGTTGGGACTTATTTAAAAATAGAAAGAAAAAAAAGTCCCCCTTTCCAGGAAGAGCACTTAACTCTATGCAAGCAAAGTGGATAAAAGCAGCTCGGTAACAACCCCAATTGCACCGAGATTGTCTCCTGCATTCCTGCACATCTTTGCCTTTTTGACATTTAACTTTAATTTATAGCAATTTAGCTGCTCTTAGAGCCTGCACTGTGCGTTTGGGAAAGCAAAGTGATCTGTTAAATGTTTGTCTGAAATTCAAATCAGGCACAAAGCACCTTTGTCTTTCCCTCAGAAAAAAGAGCCTCCCCACCCCCCCATCTGAACACGCTGATTTTGGCATAAAGAGGAAAATTATTCTTCTATTATAAATTCATTAATTGCTAAGAGGACAACTACAAATTAGTTTGGTCAAGAGTTATGAAATTAGATTCCCATAGTGAGATTCATAAACCGAATCCCAGAATGGTTTGGATGAGAAGGGACCTTAAAGCCCACCCAGTGCCACCCCTGCCATGGCAGGGACACCTCCCACTGTCCCAGGTGCTCCAGCCCCAGTGTCCAACCTGGGGCACTGCCAGGGATCCAGGGGCAGCCACAGCTGCTCTGGGCACCTGTGCCAGGGCCTCAGCCCCTCTCAGGGAAGAATTCCTGCCCAACGTCCAATTGAAATCTACCCTCCTTCAGCTGGACTCCATTCCTCCTTGTCCTGGCACTCCAGCTCCCGATGAACACCCTGTGTGTCTTCTCCTGCTCCATGTGCCCGGGATAACAGGGAGATCTACTGGGATCACAGCCCTGGGATAACAGGGAGATCTACTGGGATCACTGCCCTGGGATAACAGCGAGGTCTACTGGGATAACAGGGAGATCTACAGGGATCACAGCCCTGGAATAACAGGGAGATCTACTGGGATCACTGCCCTGGGATAACAGGGAGATCTACTGGGATAACAGGGAGATCTACTGGGATCACAGCCCTGGGATATCAGGGAGATCTACTGGGATATCAGGGAGATCTACTGGGATAACAGGGAGATCTACTGGGATCACAGCCCTGGGATAGCAGGGAGATCTACTGGGATAACAGGGAGATCTACTGGGATCACAGCCCTGGGATAACAGGGAGATCTACTGGGATAACAGGGAGATCTACTGGGATAACAGTCCTGGAATAGCAGGGAGATCTACTGGGATCACTGCCCTGGGATAACAGGGAGATCTACTGGAATAACAGTCCTGGGATAACAGGGAGATCTACTGGGATAACAGTCCTGGAATAACAGGGAGATCTACTGGGATCACAGGGAGATCTACTGGGATCACAGGGAGATCTACTGGGATATCAGGGAGATCTACTGGGGTCACAGCCCTGGAATAACAGGAGGATCCTGTGCCACACTCCTGGGATAACAGGAGGATCCTGTGCCACAGCCTTGGGATAAGAGGAGGATCCTGTGCCCTGTGCCTGGCACCACTGCACACCCTCAACAGCCTGAGGGGTTCCTCAGGGCAGCTGTGGGAGGAAGCTGGAGCTGGAAGGAGCCTCCTGTCCAAGGAGCTTGGTGGAGAGGGCTCTGCTCTGAACCCCAGCCAGAATGACCCCCCAGTCCAACACCCCGCCCTGGTCAAAGCTCAGCCTGGGACAGCAACAGTGACAGGACACAGTGCTTGCTCCAGAGCATCCTTTTGTTTCGTGATGGAAATGTAACATCTGAAAGCTAAGTAAGTTCTCTCATCTGTGGAGATCAGAAAATTGCTGATTTCTGCTGAGCTGAGGAGCCAGCTCAGAGCCCAGAGAGCCCAGGAGCTGCAGTTGGACAGCGGGAACACGAGTGGGGAGAAGGAGCAGGACAACGTTTCTGTGGCAGCAGTGAAGGATTTAGTGTGTCATTGCTCAGAGTCACAGCTTTCTATAAGTGTAGAAATTAAAAATTGTTGGCTACTGAGATTGTTTCTGTTCATGAACAATAATTCATCACTTGATATTAATTTTAGCAACACTAAAGTAGTGATAAATGTCTGGGAAATAATTAATTCCAACTTTTTTGGTCTCTTTCTGCTCCTCAGTTCCCTGCCAGTGACCTGTGATTTTCCCAGGGTTGCTGATTATTCCAATTATTCAGTGATGACCTTGTGAATGTTCTTGGCCCCTCTGTTACTTTCAGGAGTCTGAAAGCCGGGACAGACATGAAGGCTGGGAATTGTGGCCTCCAGGAGAGGTAAGTGGGACAGTGCATTCCAGCTGACTTCAGTCCCATCCCTGGTGCCTCTGGGCTGCCAGCTCCTTCCTTCCCATGGCTGGGCCTGCTTGGGCAGTACAGAGGAACTTCTGGTGCCTGCAGCAGCTCCTGTGCTCACGTCACTGCAGGACAGGGGAGAGATCCTCAGCCAGCAGTGCAGAGAGGCGACATCATAAAGGTCATGCTTTGAGTCAGAAGAGAAACTTAAAATTGGGTTTCTGGAGCAATTCCAGAATTGGAGTTCCCAGAATCTGTGTGCAGCTCAAGGTGAGCTGAGTTGTGTGGGAGCAGTGACTGGGATCCCACAGCCATCCACATGCAGGACCTCTTTTAGCCTCCCAAATCAAACAGGAACCCCAGCCCTGGGCCAGCCTGGTGCTGGCTGGGGGCAGCCACTTCGTGCAGCTCCACATTCTGCATCCAGGAGCATTCCCAGAAAATGCACACTCAAAAAGAGTCACTGACACTTTTGAAGAGGTTTGCTCTGGCAGCTGCTGATGGAAAAGCCCTTCTCAACTCTCCCAGCTCTTACTGCAATGCCTTTGGTGGTGCAAAAATCCATCCTCAGGAGATCAACCTTCACCCTTCCCAGTAACTCTCCTGTTTTGAGGCAATGTGACCACAGGATGAGAATTTGCCATGCTTCCCTGTTTTTACAGAAAAGCCTCGTGGTTTTTGTGATGGGCAAGTCCTCACAGAACCATGGAATGGTTTGGGATGGAAAGGACCTTAAACTCCTCCAGTGCCACCCCTGCCATGGCAGGGACACCTCCCACTGCCCCAGGCTGCTCCAGCCCCAGTGTCCAGCCTGGCCTGGGACACTGCCAGGGATGCAGGGGCAGCCACAGCTGCTCTGGGCACCTGTGCCAGGGCCTCACACCCTCCCAATCCTGCCTTTCCAAAGGCCCAAAGAAACTGGAAATGATGGGACTTGGCCAGGACATTTGTCATTAACACATGGCCTCCCCCGTGTGTGCCACTGCTCTGTTTGCTCATTGCCATGGCAGCTCCTCGCTGCCTCAAAGGCCATCATGTGGATATTAAGGACAGCAGAGTCTCCTCTTCTGCATAATGTTCCTCTTCCCCAGTAATTCCTGCTGGGAGAATCATTCTTCCGTAGCACGGACGTGACAGCACTGAGCCCATAAAGTGGGAGCTGAGCTGCAGCATATCTCAGATAACTCCTGTCTCCCTGCAAACCTGCAGTGATAAGGTGTTTGCCAGTGGCTTTGCAGAGCTCCTGCAGCCTCACCTCTCCGTGCATTGCCCATCACATTCCCTCTGCATTAGGAAGGTTTGGACAGCGCTGTCCGAGCATGTGGGATCAGTGTGTGAGGACGAAGCCCAGGCTGAGGTGCAGCCCTAACACAGCAGAGATGAGGCTGTGCTGACTCAGGCACTCCCCCACACTCATCATCCCTGTTTGAGCACGTGTGTGCACAGGAAAGCAGCCAGTAGTGTTACTTCCACAGAACCAGCTGGTTCCCAACAACCTTCATTTCCTCTGCCCCTTTGCCACATGGCACACACTGGCAACCCTCCTTTTTATTTCTTGAATGGATTCTTTTAATAAAATGTCCATTTTTCTGACATGTCCCGGTTTGGCACCACTTCAGAGCACTAACTGAGCTCTGTCCTTTAGTGTCACTGCTCCTCTGCTGCCCAGAGCAGCTGTGGCTGCCCCTGCATCCCTGAAGTGTCCCAGGCCAGGCTGGACACTGGGCTTGGAGCACCTGGGGCACTGGGAGGTGTCCCTGCCGTGGCAGGGATGGAATGGGATGGGATGGGATTTAAGGTCCCTCTCAACCCATTCCATGATTCCCTGATTCTGTGAAACCCTTTCCTGCTCAGCTGGGTTTCCTTTCCCTTTCTCTCCTTAACTGCTGCCACAGTAAGTGCTCAGAGCAGTGCTGGAGAGGCAGAGGGCAGGCAGGACAGCGTGTGCAGGTGTGACCCAGCACCCCCAGTCCCTCCCAGCCCCTGCCTCATCCCCCACCAGGGACCAGGAGAATCAGGGGGTAAAAGCTGGAGAACTGTGGGCTGAGATAAAGGCAGTGTAACAGGGAAAGCAAAAAGCACACACAAGCAAAGAAAACCAAGGAATTAAGTCACTGCTTCCCAATGGGAGGTGTTCAGCACCTCCAGGAGAGCAGGGCTCTTCCACAGGGCTGTCACCTGGGGGCACAAACCCCAGCACTCCAAATGGCTCCCCTTCCTCCTTCTTCCCCCCACTTTACATGCTGACAGTGATGTCACAAGGTCTGGAACATCCCCTGGGTCAGTCAGGGTCACTTGTCCTGGCCCCCAGAGTGGCCCCCAGGGGCAGGAAAGGCCCCGGCTCTGGGGGAGCTCAGCAAGAACACAAACCCCAGTCTGTGTTCCAGCAAAACCCAAACACAGCCCCAGAGCCACCCCTGGGGAGAAAATCACCTCTACCCCAGCAGCGCCAGCACTCAGGGCCTTCAGCCACTGAGCAGCTGTGCTCTGATTTCCACCCTTCCTTCCCACCCAAAATGCCTTTCTCTGGCTGCAGCCAAGGGTTCCTGCTCACACCAGCAGGGTCAGGCACCAGGGGCAGGCAGGAACAGCCATGTGGGGAGATGGGGACACCAAATGCTTTGTGTCTTTGGCCAGAGGTACCCCAACCAAATCTTATAAAAAACAGTCAAAAATATTTTAACTCTACAAGGTCCAAGAGTCTGGCCACCCACACACCCCAACAAGGTAAGAAATAGTAAAATCCATTTATTGTTAAAGCCTCCCTTAGATTGTTCGATTGTCCCAGTGTGGATATGAGTTACTGGTGCCTGAGGAAAACTACATGACACCTCATCTAACAAATTAAATGTTTCCATGCAATTAAAATGAAGCACTCAGCCTTAGTGTAATAAACTGGAGGCTATTAGTATTCCTAGTGCTGCTGCCTTCATTGTGCTTTACAGTGCCATAAATACAGGCTCAGCATGATGGCTCAGCAGGCATTGGGCATGGAGAAAAATATCTTGTAATATTTGTTATTAAAACATTAAAAAGTCCTTTAGTTGAGCACACACATTTTTAAAACGTCTCTGACTTGGAGCCTCTGCTTTTAATCTCCCCGCGTGCCCCGTGCATCCCCCTGGGCCCCTGCTGGAGTGCCAGGGAGAGCTGCTGGCAGTGCTGCTCCCTCACTGCTGGGGAAGCTGCTCGGGACACCCAGCTGGCTGCAGGGGGGCACAGCAGGAGGGGCTGCTACAGGACCCGGGAATCGGCCTCCAGCTGCCCCAGGGAGGGTCAGGGTGGACAGCAGGAAATCCCCTCTGCTGGAAGAGTGGCCAGGCCTTGGGACGGGCTCGCAGGGCAGTCACCATCCCTGGGAGGGTTTGAGAAACGAGAGGGTCAGGCCCTCTGTCAGGTGGTTTATGGGTGTGGGGGTGTTTCCTTGGGAGGGTGGATGATCCTGGGGCTCTTTTTCCATCTCAGTGATTCTGTGATTCTATATAAGGGGTCCAGAACATTTATAACTTGAAGGAAACCAAGGCACCTACAGAGAAATCAGCAGATCTGGGGAAGAGCTGCCCATGGGAAGGTGTCTGGTGCCATTTGAGAAGCCCTGGGGTGTCTGAGACCCCTGTGAAATTCTGGCTGGCAGCACAGGGGACACAGGGCTTTTGGTGGCATCACCTGGAGGACTGCCCCAGCTCTCAGGGTGGGACATAAACCACGAGATAAACCAGCAGGAGGTGCAGGTGTCTCCACGTGCTCTGGGTTTGGTGGTCACTGGGATGATGGAATGATCCCTTGTTTGGGGTGGGTGAGCCCTGTCCGAGCCCCCCAGCTGCTCCAGGACACGGCTCCATGGAATGGGGGCAGAGCAGCAGGGGCAGGCAGCAAAGCTCACCCCCAGGCACTGAGCACAGCCCAGCTGAGACCCCTGGAGCTCCCCAGCATCCCCACCAGTGCCCGTGGTGGGGCTGGGAGCAGAGCAGGGCTGGGCATCCCTGCCCAGGAAATCCCTGCCCAGGAAATCCCTGCCCAGGAAATCCCTGCCCGGGGCCTGTCACACTGACAACGTGGCTGTGCTGAGAGGGGACAGCTGGAAGGGCAAGGAGGGCCCGAGGGCTCTGCTGGGGACAGCAGGACCTCCCTCAGGGACAGCAGGACTTCCCCCAGGGACAGCAGGACTTCCTTCCTTCCCTCAGGGACGGCAGGATTTCCCTGAGGGACAGCAGAACTTCCCTCAGGGACAGCAGGACTTCCCTCAGGGACGGCAGGATTTTCCTCACGGACAGCAGGACTTCATTCCCTCAGGGATGTCAGGATTTCCTTCCCCCAGGGACAGAAGGACTTCCTTCCCTCAGGGCTGGAAAAGGAGCAGGAGTGTCCCAGAGGTGCAGCAGGGGTTACACAGAGGAGCTGGCTCCCCATTTCTCTCTTGCCCAGCAGCCTGGCAGACATTCCTGTGGGGATTTGGCCTTCTCTGGAGCCCAGGAGCCCTCATCCTTGCTGTCCCTGCTCTCCCTCACACCCCTCCTGTCCCAGGGCTGTTCTGTGCCCCTGCAAGGCTCAGGGATGCTGAACCCCAGTTTCATTCCACACCCCAGTTTCCCTCCATTGCAGCCTTGCCGAGCAACACAAATTTGAATTCATCCTGAGAGTAGGGCTGTAAGGGTTTTAATAAAATCCAAACAGAAACTCTTTATCCACTAATAGTTTCAGCTAAAAATAGGCAACAAATTTCTCTGCTGAGATTTACTCTTTATGTACTTGGGTATATGCTTGTGGGTTTGAGCTGGTCTCCCTTTCTTTATCCACTGTGAAGGAATTTATTTTGCTCAATACTTGTTCCATTAGTTGCAGTTAGAATTGCCAGAATCACTCTTCTTTTTCAATGACTGCTTTTTTTCTTTTTTTTTTTTTTTTTTTTTTTTTTTTTTTTTTTTTTACATTCTTGCTTTAGAGTTTCTTTACTTCCAGCAGTCTGGAAGGGGGTGCCACTCATGCAGTCAACCTGAATTCCTGATCTTGTCTGGATTGCACATCCATGGATCCAGGGTGCCATCATTCTTCCCACAGCTGTTGAAAAAGCAGGAAGCATCGTCTAAAGCAGCTGAGCTGGCCACAGCAGAGGCAGAGAGAAGTGAGTTTCTTCCCTCAGCAGCAGATCCTTCCCAGCACTTTCCCTTTCTCTTTAGAAAGGGACCATTGTTTACTTATGCTACTTCACAAATTCTGCAATTTTCAGTTTAGAAATTTGTTAGTGGATTTTTCAGCCTCCCCTGCAGCCCAGCACTGGGGGTTTGATTTGTGTCTGTTCACAGTTTCTGGGAATCCCCTTCTTGCCTCTTTATCAACCACCAACCTTCTTTTCCAGGCAGGTTTGCAATTTGTCTTTGCTGTTGTAGATGGGTTTCATACAAGGAGTTTTATGTCTCAGCTATTTCCCCATCTGTGTCTCCATCACCTCTGCAATCATTCCCCCTCCCATCGAGGTCCCACCACCAGAGGAGGAAATGCAGTTTGGAAATACCCTGTCTATGCCACGTGTGGGATGAGCAGCCCAGCTCTAGAGCTGCCCCTGCCAGGCACCTGCACCCCCAGGGACACTCTGAATCTCGAGCTTATTCCTTAAACAAATACCAGGAGCTCTGAGGTCTGCTGTGAGCAGGCACAGTGCCAGTCAAACCTGGCAGGCAGGGCTGTGAAGGTTACCACGGGACAGTTCTCAGTGCAGCAGCACAAAAGTTGCTGGAGCTCCCTGGGCGCTCCTAAACTTCACAGCCCATCATAGCGCAGCCATCTGGACCACAGGGCTGCAGAACGGAGCACTTCCATTTGCAGCTCATAAATCTGGGACTGGTTAGAGAAATGGAGAGGCACCAGAGGTCAGAACACTTGTGTGATGGCAATAAAAATAATGACAATGCACAAACCAGGACATTGTCACCCCGGTCTCTAACGTTCTTCCCCAGGAAGTGAAATGACACACATTGACAGGAGGAGAAGACAAAACAGAACGATCTCAAATGCTCGAGGGGTGAAACCCAGTCCTGTGAGTCTGAGGGCTAAATAAAAGTGTGTGCTGTCTAATCTGAGAGACTCTCACTTGCTTTTGGCACTCCAAAGGTTTCCTTGTTGCTCCATGGGAAATGGAGGCATCAATCTGCCCCTCTCCTCCCCTGACCGTGGGCTCTCCGCTCAGTGGCTCATCAGGAGAGTCTGGTATTTATTTATTTATTGCTTGAATAAAAGTTCCATCCTGAGAAACGTCCTGCTGGAAGTCGCATCCCTCACACTCATTTCTGCATTTTCAAGTGGGAGAAGAAAGAAACCTGCCAAGCCTCGGAGTGCCTGCCCCTCCTGCCCACGGTGTGCGCCCCCGGTGCCGCCCAATTAGCGCTAATTAACACTTCCAGCAGCGGGAGCCCAGCACGGCCAGCCCCATCTGTGCTCTGGAGAGGGGCACTCGCCGTGCCAGGCGGAGAGGGAGGGGACAGGGACGGGTGTGGGCACAGGGAAGTGAGAGGGAATGGATGTGGGCACAGGGGTGGATGGCACAGGGATGGATGGCACAGGGAGGTGACAGGAATGGATGGGCACAGGAACGGATGGCACAGGGATGGATGGGCACAGGGAGGTGACAGGAATGGATGGGCACAGGAATGGATGGCACAGGGATGGATGGACACGGGAATGGATGGACACAGGGATGGATAGACACAGGGAGGTGACAGGGATGGATGAGCACAGGGATGGATGGACACAGGGATGGATGGACACAGGGATGGATGGCACAGGGATGGATGGCACAGGGAGGTGACAGGAATGGATGGGCACAGGAACGGATGGCACAGGGATGGATGGGCACAGGGAGGTGACAGGAATGGATGGGCACAGGAATGGATGGCACAGGGATGGATGGACACGGGAATGGATGGACACAGGGATGGATAGACACAGGGATGGATGTGGGCACAGGGATGGATGGGCACGGGAATGGATGGACACAGGGATGGATGGGCACAGGGAGGTGACAGGGATGGATGAGCACAGGGATGGATGGACACAGGGATGGATGGACACAGGGATGGATGGCACAGGGATGGATGGACACGGGAATGGATGGACACGGGAATGGATGGACACAGGGATGGATAGACACAGGGATGGATGTGGGCACAGGCAGTGTCAGGACAGGGACTGGGCCCCACCACGGCTCCATCCTGCTCATTACCTGTCAGGGCCCATTAATTGTTAATGACCCTTCCTCCCTTCTGCCATCAGAGCCGAAGCTGCTGCAGGGCTCCTTTGGCACAGCTGGGCACTGGCATAGTAAATTCTGCCACCCAGACCCCCGACACAGGAGCTGTCACACCTGTGTGCCCAGGGTCAGATCCTCCCCAGTGCTCCCAGCACGGATCCTGCAGCCTGAGCTCCCCATCCGGGCCAGGGGTGACAAATGTCCCTCAGGGCTGAGGAGGGACTCCCTGAGGAGAGCAAGCAAGAGGCCAAGAGCTGATCAGAAATGTGCAGATGTGGCACACTCCCCTGTGGGCACATCCTCCAGCATCCCACACCGGGATGACCTTGCAGGAGCTGGAATTGTGCATTTCTGGCCTGTCACCTCAGCATCCCCTTTCTTCTCTGTGGCTTTTTACCCCTGGATCCATGAGATCACAGGGAAAGGCACAGGGGGAGCTGTGGCTGAGCCTGTATAACATGAGCACATTTCCTAGCTGGGGAGGGATCTGACCTCGAGTGCCTCCAGTGTCTGTGCCTCCTGGTGAAGAAAATACCAGCTCTTGCATCTGCTGGCTTCTTTATTTTTGGCTCAAGGGTAAATTAGAATACTCGGAAGTTTCTTTGCGGTCCCCAAGACAGAGTTCAGATGTTTTTCCAAAGCTTTATTTTGTAGTAGTTACCTCAGCAGTCACCATTTACTGACAAAGCTTTATGAGATGTGGAACAGGAAGATGAAGGGAAAACTAAAGGGCAGATAAGAGAAACCACCAGCAAGGGGAGAAAGAAAAAGAAGGCAGACAGGAGTAGAGGGAGAGGATGAGAAGCTGGGCAAAGCAGAGATCAGCCCTGGGATCCCACAGCACTGGAGGATGGCAGGGACCAGTCGGGGGGTGAGGCTGTCAGGGAGAACCAGAGAATCAGAACCATTAAGGCTGGAAAAACCCTGAGATCAAATCCAACCCTGACCCACAGTGCCGAGGGGTAGCCCTGTCTCTGAGCACGTCATCCTCATGTTATTTGGACACTTCCAGGGACAGTGATTCCCCCACCACTGCTTTGGGCAGACTATCCCACTGTTGGAGCTCACAGGGCTTTTCCAGCCCTGATGACTCTGTAGTTCTGGTGGTGCAGGTGCAGGTTCTCCTGGGATGAGTCCACTGAGACATGGCTGGTGGGGATTTAATCCCTAAATCTGGAATAAGAGCTGTCCAGGCAGGCAGCTCATCTGAGTGAGAGCTGTTCCAAAGCAGCAGCCTGTGAGCTTGCCTTTAACTTTCCCCAGCCCTGCTGAACCTCCCTGAAAGCTGCTGCTTGTTCCAGCTCTGAGGCAGCACTGCTGGGTCTGCAGAAGTGCCCAGTGCCTGCTCTGATAACGACATCAGGGAGTCTGGGGGAGCTTTTAATAAAGCTCAGTCATGGGCACAAATTGCAGCTTCCAGTGGCTTTGGAGGCAGAACCACTCTCATGTGGGGACAGGTGCTTCCAGGGCTGTCCTTATTTAATCAAATCAGTGTGTTTGCCCGGGATGGCAGATTGCAATTAGGGCACAGCACGCTGGTCACAGGCAGGGCTGGCTGTCCAGATTTCTGTCCTCAGCCCTGCTGGGGACAGAGGTGTCTCCCCCGACAGAAGCAGCTGCTGGAAAGTGCAAAAGCCATGGCAGGAGTGAGGCAGCACAGCAGCGAGACTAATGAGCCTGCTCTGCAGCCCTGGCCTCCTGAAATTAATTTTGGACTCAGGGAACTTTTCCTGCATTTTTCCTAGCGCTCCTCTGTGGCTGAGGGACGCCTGTGCTGGAGGTAATTGGGTGGATTTAAAGCTCAATGCTCGGCTGTTTGAAATGCTCAGGAAGGAATTTTCCCCTGAAACAAAGCAAATTGTCCTTGGGTCAGCTTCTCAGCTGCTGCAGTGACAGACAGCCTGTGACCTCTGCTGAGGGTGGGGTGTCATGTGCTTTAAATGATGTTTTGTAATTAATTCGTTAAAGGCTGAAACCTTCAAAGGGAGCCAGAGGAACCCAGGAGCCCAGATCCTACGGAAGTGCAGCCAGGTTTACACAGATTTCTCCAGGGTCCTCAATTCCCACCATGTTCTGGGAAGCTCCTGGCCCTCGGGCTGGGGGTGAGAGCAGCACTGGAACCCACAGAGGGGATCTGGGTCCCCTGCTCCAGGCACCTGACCCAGGGCTGGCTGAGCCACGAGAACATCAGGACAAATGGACAGGTCCAAGTCCTCTCTGCAGGCTTCCAAATCTCCTGCCCTGATCCCAGCCTGGTGGAACTCGGGACTAGGATGGGTTCAGGGGCCCATCCCAGCCTGGGACCCACCACAACAGGACTGGCAGGAGTTTCATGCTTCAGTTCCCAGTGACTACATGAGGTTTGGGGAGGAAGACAAAAGGGAAAGTTCATTAATGAGGATTCAAAAGCAGGAAATTTCACCTTCTGAAAAATTTCCCTGGTGTTGACATTTGGTCTTCTCTTGAATGAAGTGCAGACAATCTATACATTGAAGAACATTTGGACTGAAGAAGGTAAAAAATTATCTTCGGGGTGGTGGGATTTAGCTCAGGCAACACAAGGGAATGTCAGCTGTCCCTTGAGTTTCTGTGCAGGTGAAAAGAGTAGCACATAAAGCAAACCTGGGAACAAACACTTCCAAGAGGAGCTGGCAGACCCAGAGGGGAGTGTCAGTGCAAAATGAGAATGCTTCTTTGGATTATTCTCCACTGAAATTCTGTTAAAATCAATTTTCTCATCAATTTTCCTCAGTTCTGAATCACTGTGATTCCCAATGAGATGTGAAAGCTGCTCTTGGCCATTTGGGGTCACTGAATACAGAAGTTCTGTGCAGTTGGAAAGCATCACAATTTGAAAATTCACACAGTCAATGTTTTTGCATGGTAATTTCACTAAAGTGGTCCAATATCACAAACAATCCACACAGAATAAAAAGTGTTTGCAATACCACACAAGAAAAACTGACCAGTTTTGCAATGCTCCAAGCCCATTTCCACTTGGGTAAATCAGAGCAGACAAGTCTTTGTTCCTTTGACTTTATACTTGTTTTTTTTATGGAAAATCCTCTTCTCTTCTCTTCTCTTCTCTTCTCTTCTCTTCTCTTCTCTTCTCTTCTCTTCTCTTCTCTTCTCTTCTCTTCTCTTCTCTTCTCTTCTCTTCTCTTCTCTTCTCTTCTCTTCTCTTCTCTTCTCTTCTCTTCTCTTCCCTTCCCTTCCCTTCCCTTCCCTTCCCTTCCCTTCCCTTCCCTTCCCTTCCCTTCCCTTCCCTTCCCTTCCCTTCCCTTCCCTTCCCTTCCCTTCCCTTCCCTTCCCTTCCCTTCCCTTCCCTTCCCTTCCCTTCCCTTCCCTTCCCTTCCCTTCCCTTCCCTTCCCTTCCACAGAGTAAACACTCACTCCTGTCCCCTCCAGACCCCTCCCTGTGCCCAGTGTTCCCAGTCCTCCCACCATGCTGGTGCCTTCCCTGCCGTGCTGTGACCCTGCTTTTTGAGCTCCACATTCCTGCAGGTCCCAGGACACCTGGCAGGCAGGGAGGTCTCTGGCCCTGCGCTGGGAGTGACCAGGGCTGAGTGAGTGCCCAGTCCCAGGGACAGAGGAACATTTGCCTCCCGCCACTGGTGCTGGCTTGATGGAGGACTGGGCAGGAAGCAAAGTCAGGCCTCCCCAGAATGGTTGTCTTTCAAACTGGTAACAAGGGCTTGATTTTGCAGAGGGTGACATTCCTCAGATTTTTCCCTGTGATTAATGCTTTCCCTGTCTGCCCCTGCCCCACCAGGAGCTCCATGGCTGCACAGTAACCCTTTATGTGCTGCAGGGCACAGCCAGGAAATGGCAACAAGGCCTCAGAGTCTGATCTGGCACTCAGGAGACCTGAGGGACACCCTGGGTCCCATGGCCAGGGCTGTGGTCAGAGCATGGTTGTGGTCAGTGCAAGGCTGTGGTCAGACCAAGGCAGTGGTCAGACTGAGGCAGTGGTCAGTGCAAGGCTGTGGTCAGACTGAGGCAGTGGTCAGACCAAGGCAGTGGTCAGACTGAGGCAGTGGTCAGTGCATGGCTGTGGTCAGTGCATGGCTGTGGTCAGTGCAAGGCTGTGGTCAGTGCATGGCTGTGGTCAGTGCAAGGCTGTGTTCAGACCAAGGCTGTGGTCAGTGCAAGGCTGTGGTCAGTGCAAGGCTGTGTTCAGACCAAGGCTGTGGTCAGTGCAAGGCTGTGGTCAGTGCATGGCTGTGGTCAGTGCAAGGCTGTGGTCAGACCAAGGCAGTGGTCAGACCAAGGCAGTGGTCAGACCAAGGCTATGGTCAGTGCAAGGGTGTGGTCAGACCAAGGCTATGGTCAGTGCAAGGCTGTGGTCAGACCAAGGCTATGGTCAGTGCAAGGGTGTGGTCAGACCAAGGCTATGGTCAGTGCAAGGCAGTGGTCAGACCAAGGCTATGGTCAGTGCAAGGCTGTGGTCAGACCAAGGCTATGGTCAGTGCAAGGGTGTGGTCAGACCAAGGCTGTGGTCAGTGCATGGCTGTGGTCAGTGCAAGGCTGTGGTCAGACCAAGGCAGTGGTCAGACCAAGGCAGTGGTCAGACCAAGGCTATGGTCAGTGCAAGGGTGTGGTCAGACCAAGGCTGTGGTCACTTCAAGGCTGTGGTCAGGCGAAGTGCAAGGACTTTGGTAGGTCTGAAACAAAAGCAGTAAACTTCCAGTCAAGATCAGGATGGAGAGGGTTATTCCATGTTTACTGTGCTCGGTGACACAGCTGGAGCAGAGGAGCTGGCAAAGAGCCTTGGTCCAGCTGCTGGCCTTCCTTACGTGCCTCATTTATGGTCACAGAGCATGGCAGCAGCAGCATCACTCATCTGAGACCTTCATGGCCATCAGACCCTCCCAAATGGGGAGGTCCGAGCTCCTCTTCCTGGGGGAGGGAGCAAATCCTCAGACTGCATCATCACAGAGCTGCTGTGAGAGCAATGGGCAGTGCTTTCCACCACATGCTGATAGGACAAGGGGTGATGTTTTTACCCTAAAAGAGGTCAGTTTAGATCAGCTTTCTAGAAGTTTTTACAGTGAGGGTGATAAAACACTACAGCCAGTGGCCCACTGAGGAGGTGGCTGCCCCACCCCTGGAAACATTCCAGGTCAGGCTGGACAGGGCTCTGAGCAACCTGCTTTAGTTGAAGATGTCCCTGTGCATGGCAGGGAGGTTGGATTAGGTGACCTTTAAAAGTCCCTCCCAACCCAAACTGTTCTGTGATTCTGTGAGTTTGTCCCTGTCCCTGTGCTCAGGTGAAATGTGAGCAGCTGCACAAAGGCTGCACAGCTCTTTCAAGTCACTCCGGTTCCCTGAACAGGCTTCTTGGCACTTCTCTCACCTTCCTTGGTCCTCATCCCGGCTCATTTCTTCTCCTTGTCTCCCCCTGGAGCTCAGGGCTGTCCCCTCCTGCAGGGCTGGGGAGGGGCAGCCAAGAAACCAGGGCTAATTGCAGCAGTAATTAAAAGCCAAGAGCAGTGCTCAGCCAGGGTGATGTCCCAGGCCAGCAGCAGCGTGGCTGTTCCAGGAGCGGAGCGTGCCTCAGGGCTGGGCTCGGCCCCCAGAGCCGTGCTGAGCACGAGGGGCTGTCCGGCTGTCCGGCTGTCCGGCTGTCTGGCTGGCTGGCTGTCTGGCTGTCTGGCTGTCCGGCTCTCTGGCTCTCGGGCTGTCTGGCTGACCGGCTGTCCAGCTGTCAGTCTGTCCGGCTGTCAGGCTGTCCGGCTGTCTGGCTGTCTGTCTGTCCGGCTATCTGGCTGTCAGGCTGTCCGGCTGTCCGTCTGTCTGGCTGTCCGGCTGTCCGGCTCTCTGGCTCTCGGGCTGTCTGGCTGTCTGGCTGTCAGTCTGTCCAGCTGTCAGTCTGTCCGGCTGTCAGGCTGTCAGTCTGTCCAGCTGTCAGTCTGTCCGGCTGTCAGGCTGTCCTGCTGTCTGTCTGTCCGGCTGTCAGGCTGTCCTGCTGTCCGGCTCTCCAGCTGTCCTGCTGCCTGGCTGTCTGGCTGCCTGGCTGTCCGTCTGTCTGGCTCTCCGGCTGTCCGTCTCTCCGGCTGTCCGGCTGTCCGGCTGCCCGACTGCCCGACTGCCCGGCTGTCCTGCTGTCCAGCTGCCCGGCTGTCCAGCTGCCCGGCTGTCCGGCTGTCCGGCTGTCCGGCTGTCCGGCTGTCCGGCTGTCTGGCTGTCCAGCTGTCCAGCTGCCCGGCTGTCCGGCTGTCCGGCTGTCCGGCTGTCCGGCTGCCCGGCTGTCCGGCTGCCCGACTGCCCGGCTGCCTGGCTGTCCGGCTGTCCGTCTGTCCGGCTGTCCAGCTCTCCGGCTGTCCGGCTCCCAGAGCCCAGCAGGCCGTGCAGCTGCAGCCCAGTGCTGACAGCAGCTTGTCAGCGTGCTGCCCCAGGGCTGCGTGGCAGCAGCTCAGGGAGCAAGAGGCAGCCAAGGATGCTGCTCTGAGCTGCTGCTGTCCTCGGGAAGTTGTGTGGAAACTGTGACAAGACACAGATGATCTGGGGTGAGGTTTGTCTGCAGAGAATCACAGAATATTCTGGGCTGGAAGGGACCCACAGGATTGTCAAATCCAACCCCAGGCCCTGCCCAGACCCCAAAATCCCACCCTAGCCATCCCTGGAGTGCTGTCCAAAGGCTCCTGGAGCTCTGGCAGCCTCGGGGCTGTGCCCATTCCCTGGGCAGCCTGGGCAATGCCCAGCACCCTCTGGGGAAGAACCTTTCCTGCTCTCAGCCTGACCTGCCCTGGCTCAGCTCCAGCATTCCCTGGTCAGAGGATGTGCCTTCCTCCTGTTGGGATGTGTGTGATGGGCACAGCTGCACAGCTCGGCTCTGCAGAGTTTGGCTCTGATCCTTCCACTCCAGGGTGCAAAGCAGGAGTAGCTCTACAGATATCATGGAAGTTGTTTTTTGAGGCTTCCTTGGTTATGTCTAACTTAACTGACTGACTAGTATATATTTTATGGTGGTTGTCACCTGGAGGTCATTTCCAGGGTCCCAGCAATTCTGGAATTTGGTGCTTGAGAGACCCTGAAGGGCTCAGCTCGCCCTTCCTTTCCTTCCTTTCTCTTCCTTGTCCAGCAGAGCTTTGCAGAGGGCAGTTTGCCTCCCTTGAGGGGCTGTAGATCAGAGCCCTCTGCAGTGGCCCTTAGCTGCCCTCCCCAGCCCTGCCTCCTGCAGCACAGCAGCAATGCTCTCCTCAGCTCTCTGGGCTGTGCTTGCTCTCCTCAGTGGCACAGCCAAGCAATCCAGTCCCAGCTAACCCAGTGTCCCTTGGAGCAGCTCACAGCGTGGCACAGCTCACGTGCATGGGTGTTTTCTCCACTCCTGCTGGAAGCCCTTCTGTGCCCCATCCCACTGGGGTGGCAATGTCCCCGTGCTCTCTTGTACAGCCATGGAAATCTCTCTCTCTCTCTCTTATTTAGATGAATGCTGAGTTACCAAAAATGCTCATTTTCTAAGAGGCCACAGGGAAAGTGTTTGAAAATGATGGAATTACAATAACTTGGTAAGAAAACTTTAGATTGCTCAGAGCTACTGATGAGACTTCTCTGAACTGAGAGGAAAATGTTCTTCAGTTGTCACTACTGGGTCATGGAGAAGAGCTGCACTCCTAATTTCTGCAGGGAATTGTAGCTCTTGGGGCTCTCTTGGAACAGGCAGAGGATTTGTCTGTATTTCTTGGCCAGCTTTGAACAAAGTGATCACATTTTACCTCTGGGGAGGGAGAGCCTTTCCAATAACTCCAAAGCACCTGTGCATTTCCTTTATGAAATGGCATAAAAATGTACATTGCCAAGTTTTCATGTCTCCCACAGAAGAGAGTGCAAGTGGTTTCTCTCTCTCCAAGGGAGTGCAGAGTAAGTGCAGCAGTAATGACCTCTCCAGGCCCAGCTTTGATGGATTGCTACACTCAAACCAGCTGGGAACTGCACCCACCGTGTGTCAAAGATCTGTGTCCTCTAAAGGAAACAAGATTTTATGAACCAAGATGAGATGGATCCAACTGTCAGAGTTAGAGTAGCCACTGTTAGAAAGTCAGGCCTGCCCTGCCACAGACAAATTTCCCCTGCCAGTGAGTCAAGAAGGAGCAGTATCTCAAGTATCACCTTAATGGTTAATAGGAGCAATTTTGGGCTGTCAGATGCTGGATAGAGACAATGCCACAGGCTGCAGTAAATCTGCATAATTGGTACTTAATCAGTAATGGTGGAATCAGTCAGAGCTGTAATTAAGAGTGTGAAATTTCTGTGTTTATTCCACAGGTGTAATGAGGCCAGAGCCTCTCTCCCAGGGGTAACTCTGCCACCAGCAGCAGGTCTCCAGTGTGACCCAGGCACAGCTTGTGTGGTGAGGCAGCCCTGCCACCAGGCAGGGACCAGCCTTTCCTCTGGCTGCTCCAGGCCAGCAGGGCCCAGAAGAGCTGTGCAGAAGCAGAGAAAACACATTTCCCCTGTCCTCACTCCTGGGCCTGTTCCAGGGAATGCCCGAGCAGCAGAGGATGGCACTCTGAGCTGAGCTGGGCTGGGAGGCAGGCCGGGATGGAGACAGGGCTCTGGGGACAGCAGGAGCTGAAGGCTTTCCAATTAGCACTTTGGAGTGCAGTCAAGGGCTGTCAGGGCCCTAATTTACTAAGCAGTGTCCCTCTCCCCATATATCCCTGTGACAGCTCATTCCTTTAGGCGTGATGGAGTGCGTGGCTGGCCTCTAACTGTTCTCCCATCCATCTCCCTCCCCAGTTTGTTTCCTCAAGAACATTTTCCAAAGGAGAATTTCCATGGCTTGTGGTCACGCAGGTTAATTTATGCCAAATAGTTATTCCTGCTGTAAAACAGAAACTCAGATTTCTCTGAGTCCTTTCCACGGCCTGAGGGGAGGATGTTGGTTGGTGTAAATCACCACAGAGAGGGGACAGCAGCAGGGATTTGTGGATTTGTTGATGCCCCATTGCTGGAATCCAAGGCCAGGCTGGACACTGGGGCTGGAGCAGCCTGGGACAGTGGGAGCTGTCCCTGCCACGGCAGGGGTGGCACTGGGTGGGCTCTGAGGTCCCTTCCACCCAACCCAGTCTGGGATTTTCTGATCCAGACAGGTCTGCAGGGTGGCAGCTCCAGCAGAGGCAGTGCCCTGGGCTCCTCTGGTGCCCACGGAGTCAAACAGGGTGAGAGGCACCCGGGTCAGTTTAGAAATTTACTCAGGATGGGATCAGCCATTCCTGAATATCCATTTTGCTCCCTGGATTAGGAATGCAGGGCGGGCAGCTAATTTGGATGGAGGTGTGAATACCCATTTAAAGTCACAGGGATTTTAAGTTTTGAAGACTTGAAATGATGTGAATCCAAATGAACATAATTACAGGGTGCACAGGGAGGAAGGACACACCAACATCACCATAAGGATCACTAAAAAAGGAACAAGAACACAAATCCAGAGCCAAGAGCACGAACTCTGCTGTGAAAGAGGCATCGGGGGTCAGATCCCATCTGGTGGGACCTGCTGCCTCCCTTAACCCCTGCAGTGCTGGTGATGAACCGGGGTGCCAGGCAGAGGTGGGGCACAGCAGAGGGTGCAGGCTGCAAGGGCAGTTTGAGATCCCACATTTCCTCAGTGTGGGTGAGGTTTCAGGGACACAAAGACACCTGTGCCTCGGGGCACACTGCCTGGCAGCAAATCCCTCCGAGCCTTTGTGCCTCTGAATCTTTTCTGTTCAGCTGTATTACAATGAAAAGTACTGTAAAGGCAGGGCTGGGAGGGGGAGCAGGATCAGGAAGCACTGAGATCAGTCTTGTTAGTTGTTAGACTGACAAGAATAATGGAAAGGAGGAGGAGAGGGCAGGAGAGAATGCAAAAGCATTAGGCAGAAATTCTGTGAAGCTTGTGCAACCTAAAATAAACCACGCTCTGCACGCAGTGCCGTTTAACCTCCCGCCCCTGTGACTAATGAATTTCCAGTGCTGAGGGAAAGAGAAAAAACCCAAACCAGCACAACAACGGCAGAAAGCCGCTGTAGCCCACAATTAACGGGCCAGCAGCACAAGGAGTGTGTTTTCCAGGCTGCTTCCAGAGCTGTTCCAGCAGGGTATCTTCAGGCCATCACTGGAGATGGACAGGCTCAGCACAGGACTTCAGCTCCCTGGCACTGTCTGGCTGATAAAGATTTTAATTGCAGTGTTTATGTTTCCAGCTCTCCAGCAACACAAATCTGTGCTGATAATGTGTTTTAAGGGACCAGAGGTAACATTTGGAAGATAAATGTGATGTCAGCTGCCCACTGGGTTACGCAGACCTTATGGCCAACTAAGGATTCATTATCCATTGTAGTTTGAGGGTTTTTAATGGGTTTTCCAGGCATCCAGCTCTGGTTTTATGGAACTTTGCCTCTTTCCTCTGCTTTTAGATACCAGTTGGGATTATCAACTGATGTAAATCATTCAATTCTCCTTGACTGGATTGGGTGGGGTCTGGGGTGGGATCCTGAGCAGCAGAGTTACCCTGAAAACAGGACACTACTGTTCTTATTATGGCCTGGGATTTGGGGCTGGAGCCCCTCTGCTCTGGGAGAGCTGGGAATGTTCCCCTGGAGAAGGGAAGGCTCCAGGCAGAGCTCAGAGCCCCTGGCAGGGCCTGCAGGGGCTCCAGGAGAGCTGCAGAGGCACTGGGGACAAGGGACAGAGGGACAGGACACAGGGAATGGCTTTGAACTTAGGAGAGTAGAGTTAGACTGGACATTAGGAAGAAATTCTTGGCTGTGAGGGTGGGCAGGCCCTGGCACAGAGCAGCTGTGGCTGCCCCTGGGTCCCTGGCAGTGCCCAAGGCCAGGCTGGACACTGAGGCTGGAGCACCTGGGACAGTGGGAGGAGTTGGAAGTCAATGATCTTTAGGGTCACTTCCAACACAAACCACCACATACTTCCATCATTCTGTGAGCCCAGCAGCTCTCAAAAACAGGGCACCAACAAGACACGGGTCTAAGTGGAGGAGCAACAATTTGTTCTGAGCTTCAGGAGACAATCCTTGTCTGCAAAGGAAAGGATTTCACCCTGTGCCTGATGAGCAGCCCCTGGGGCTGTCGGTGCCTCTGAACCCTGGATCAGAGAGGGCAGAAATTCCTGGGTGCATTTCCTGCTGAGGGGGAGGTCCGGTTCCAGGCCCCAGCCAGCACAGCTGCTGTGTGGGGACAGCACTGCCTGGGCAGTGATGGTGTTAAAAACACGTTAGAAACTGTTGTAAAATAGTTGATAGATCGTTAAGCATGTACAGTTAGTTTGGTTAATATATTGTAAAAGGGGTTTAAAGGGTAGTTATAAGAAATAAGGTACTCAATGTACCACAACACACCTCAGTAAAGTGCAGCACTCCCCAAGTGAGGCAAGCCAGCCTGGGCAGAACTGTAGTGGGTCAATCAAGCGCCTTAAACCTTCATGCAAACGAAGGATCCAAAAAGAAACCCACCCAAAGGGACAAAAACAGGATAAAAAGGGGGATTCTGACCCACTGAACCCGTGCTGCTCCACCTGGGACATCGGGGACATTGCTGCTGAAGCCATCCCAGTGCCGGCACTGCAGCATCCTTGAGGGATCGCTCCTGCTCGGCCCGTGGGCCCCCTTGCTTTAGGCCTTTCTTTTATTATAATAAATGCTGAAATCACTGTAGTACGGCAAGTCTGGTCCCATTTTTAACAACGGGGGCTGCTCTAAACCCAGGGATCCTGGACCATTCGGGCTGGAAGGGGCCCTGGGCTCAGCAGGTGCAGCCTGGAGCACCCAGCAGGGCCAGCAGGGAGGGCTCCTTGGCCAGGCCAGGAATGTCCTTCCCCCCTGGCCAGCACAGGCTGTCCCATGTTCACTCCACCGTCTCCAGTGACTCGATTAACACGGGAAAGGCAGTGCAGCACAGGCTGATCTGGGTTAAGTGCCTGTGGGACACGTTCCAAAGTGCCTCCCTGTCAGCCTGGAGAGCTGGGAGAGCATGGTCCTGGATGTGCCATGCAAGGAAAGCTGCTGGGCAAGCTCCATCTTCTCTGCCCAGCAGCTTCAGTTTGGAGCCACCCATCAGGAGGATGCAGCCCCAGGCAGGAGAATCTTATCCCCAGCCTTTAAAGTGAATTGGAACCTGTTTCATGGAAGTTTCGACACCTCCTGTACAGAGCTCAAACCCTCCATGGTGAGTGAGACGTGTCCCTGTGTCTTTGCAGCTGGATTTCAACAGGAACAGTGCTGGAACCCTCCTGTTTGATCCCCCCAGAGCCCACATTTGTATAAAATCAGAAGAAAACCAGCAGGAATATTTTCCCTTCAGAGGTGATGAGAGGTGAAAATTCCCCCCACGATTTCTGCTCTGCTCTGGTTCTTTCCCTGCAGCTTCCAGAGGCGTCAGACTCGGGAACACAGAGACAGAAAATATTTAGAATTGGCACTGGATTTATTTTCAGTCTTCCAAAGGCGGTCCAGAAGGGAGAAGCAGACTCTGAAGATTTATATGTTCTTTGAATAAGCAGTGAGCAGAGCTTTTAATTGATCACAGCTCATTTAAAGCGAGAGCTGAGCAAACCTGGGGCTCTTGCAAGGCCAGGACTAACAAAGACACACTTCCAGGTGGCCTGGGAAATCCCAGTGCCCTTGGTGAGGTCCTCTGCTGTTGGAAAATTCTGACTCCCAGCAGCATCCTTCAACCTCCAGTCCCTGGGAGTGACGTGCTGGGCATGGCCCACCCGTGGGCTCGTGTGCAGATACCAAATGCCACAAAAGAACGTCTTTGGGATCTCTTTGTGGCCCAGTTAGAGCCTTTTGCCTCTCATTTTGGGCTGCAACCCCCAGACTATGGCTGTCCTTGCCAGTGCTGGTGACCAGCAAAAATCCACGGGAAGACAGCAGAAATTAGAAGCAGTTTTTGACCAGCTTGGAGCAAATGCTGTGTAGAGAGCTGTGGATCATTTTTCACTAGGAGGGAATTCAGTTAGAAGTGGAGGGATGGGGGCTGTGGGTTACTGGAGAATATGGGCTGAGTGGAGCTGATGGTTTGAACTGAAAATAAAAGTAAGGCGATGATGGAAGTGAAATGTCAAAATATTTCTTTTCAACTTGTCTTATGTTTCACATCAGAAACACCAGAGCACTTTCAAAGCAAAACCTTTCAGCTTCCATTTGTCATCTGAAAGTGGAATTTCTTTCATAGTGGACCTGGTTATTTTTAAAAAACTTCAAAATTAAGCAAAAAATTTAATTAGGAGGAAAAGAGAAATATTTTGGGTTGACCCCAAATGATAATTTTTCCAGCTTTTTTTCATTTCTCTGAAAATAAGAGGGCAATAGTTGGGCTTGACTTACTTTAGTTGTTTTTCATTGATTCCAGTAAAATCATGGGCCTGAAAAAAAATTATTCACAAGCCCTGAACCTTGCTCTGAACCAGGCTGCATCTCCTGGGGCGTGGGCTGAGTACCTTCTCCTGATTATAAATAGTCTGTGCTTATAGACAGTAATTGAAAATATGAATATGTGAGGAAAAAAAATAAATTCCTCCTGAACTTCTCAGCAGTTTTCTGCATGCTGGCAGATCTCAGATCCCCTGGGGATGTAGCTGGAAGCACATCTGTGCTGGGAGATGGACAGGGCTGGAGAGAGCCCTGGGACAAGGGGCTGGCTGTGGGAAGGGTAAGGACAGAGCTCCGGGATGGCTGCAAGGAGTGGGCTCCAGGTATGGCCACCCTGCTGCCTTCCCAGAGCAGGAGAAGCACCAGGGGAAATCTCAGCTCACATCAGCTCCCTGAGCATCATCCCTGAGCAACATCCCTGCCAATAGCATCCCTTCCCACTCCATGCCATGCCATGCCATGCCATGCCATGCCATGCCATGCCATGCCATGCCATGCCATGCCATCCCATCCCATCCCACTCCATGCCATGCCATCCCATCCCACTCCATGCCATGCCATCCCATGCCATCCCATGCCATCCCATGCCATGTCATGCCATGCCATGCCATCCCATCCCATCCCACTCCATGCCATGCCATCCCATCTCACCCCATCCCATCCCATCCCATCCCATCCCATCCCATCCCATCCCATCCCATCCCATCCCATCCCATCCCACCCCACCCCATCTCACCCCATCCCATCCCATCCCATCCCATCCCATCCCATCCCATCCCATCCCATCCCATCCCATCCCATCCCATCCCATCTCACCCCATCCCATCCCATCCCATCCCATCCCATCCCATCCCATCCCATCCCTTCCCATCCCATCCCATCCCATCCCATCCCATCCCATCTCACCCCATCCCATCCCATCCCATCCCATCCCATCCCATGGATCCCATCCCATTATCCCGTTATCCCACCCCAGAGCTGCAGGCTCTGTGTGACTCTCCCCACAGGAGCTGTGGATTTGTTTCTGTTCCCTGCTGAGATCCGCACCCTGTCCTGCAGGGGCTGGCCTGGGATCTGCTGGGCAGCCCCATCCAACAACTGCTACAAACAAAAAGCCAAAATATTGCAATTCTGGCCCCATGTCAGCTGTGGATGTGGAGCCCCTTCCATCTCCCAATTCCTTGCAGATTCCTGTGATCTGCAGGGTGTCCCTGCTGTCCACTCCAGGGTGCCACAGCCACACATCCCCCACTGCCTATTTCCTAAAGAATTTGGGTCATTTCTGCCTCTTTCTGCTCTTCCCTTTCCTCCTTCTCCCAGCAACTTCTGAAACCATTGATTTTTTCAGCCACTTTCAAAGCAGAGAGACTTTTTTACAAGGGATGGAGTGCAGGACAGAGGGAGTGGCTCCCACTGCCAGAGGGCAGGGCTGCATGGGATATTGGGCATTAGGAATTGTTCCCTGTGAGGGTGTCAGGCCCTGGCACAGGGTGCCCAGAGCAGCTGTGGCTGCCCCTGGATCCCTGGCAGTGCCCAAGGCCAGGTTGGACACTGGGGCTGGAGCAGCCTGGGACAGTGGGAGGTGTCCCTGCCCAGGGATGGGTGGCACTGGAGGATCTCTGAGGTCCTTCCCACCCAAACCAGCCTGGGATTCTCTGATGGTTCCCTGGAGCTGGAGCAGGTCCAAGGCAGCACCTGCCACATTGCCACTGGGGATGATGGAGGGTGCAAACACCTCCCCTCCACACCATCAGGGAGCTGCTGGCCCCCAGCAGCGCTGGTGCAAAGGTGGAAAGAGAAGATTTCCAGTGCAAAACTTCCCAGGAAATCTCCCTTGTAGACTCTGACACATGTTGGGGCTTTAGCACTGAAATCTGAACAGCCTGGGATTTCCTCTCCTCACACGTTTGGGTTCTCTGTTCTGTGCCTGTCACCTTGGCATTGGATCCACACTCCACACCTTGCTCTCACCACATACAGGAACTTTACAGACACAGAAAAGAGAAAAAAAAAAAAAGGAATAAAACCCAACCAGAACTACAGCCTAAGAAACACCAGTTTCTTGCAGGACCAGAGGGACAGCACAGCAAAAGAGGCTCTTTGCAGGAAAGAGCAGCTAAACAGGGAGCAGTTCTCTGCACCGAGGCTCTGAACTGAGATCCCACCCGTGCTCTCAGCCTCATTTCTGGGCAGCTGCACCACCAAAAAAAAATTGCAAACTAATCAATCTATACTCTGTGCTGCTCTAGAGAACACTTTGGGGAAATTGCTCTTCTGTATTGTCTGTCACGGAGAGGGAGGAAAAGAGACACATCTTTTTCCACAAACATTTCATTTTACAGGCTCACAGAGAGGAGAGGGGGCCGGGGGGAAGGGGCTGGTGCTCACCCTGGGCTCAGCAGAGCTGGGGGAGGCACAGCCACTGACCCCAGCTCAGAAATCAGGCCCAGGTCCCCATTAGACAGGCACCACTGAATCCTGATTTATTGTTTTCCAGGAAAGAGGGGAGGGAGATGGAGGTCAGGCAGCGTAAAATCAGATAAATAGGAGATGTGAGTCATCTGGGGCCAGCTGGCACTGCTACAGACTCAGGACAAGCAACTTGTTTGCTGTAGGAAACCTTCCTTCAGCACCACTGCAGGGCAGAGGGGCCTCCCATGCCAGGGCCGTGGATGCACACGGGGCATCTCCTGCCTTATTCATCTCCTGCCTTGTTCATTTCCTGCCTCTCCCATCTCATCTCCTGCCTTGTTCATCTCCTGCCTCTCCCATCTCAGCTCCTGCCTTGTTCATCTCCTGCCTTTCCCATCTCATCTCCTGCCTTTCCCATCTCCTGCCTTTCCCATCTCCTGCCTTTCCCATCTCCTGCCTTTCCCATCCCATTCCTGCCTTTCCCATCTCCTGCCTTTCCCATCTCCTGCCTTTCCCATCTCATCTCCTGCCTTTCCCATCTCCTGCCTTTCCCATCTCCTGCCTTTCCCATCTCATCTCCTGCCTTTCCCATCTCCTGCCTTTCCCATCCCATTCCTGCCTTTCCGATCTCCTGCCTTTCCCATCTCTCACCTTTTCCATCTCCTGCCCTTCCCACTGGAGCAGGGAGCTGGACAAGGCTGGAAAACCAGAGGCAGAATTAAGCAGAAGGAAGATCCTTGTCAGAAGAAGCAGAGTTTCTGATGAAAACCACAATTAGCCCAGAGTGCAGAGGCCAGAGTGGAGAGTCATCAAATTATGTAAGGGTTTGGGATGGAAGGGACCCTAAATCCCATCCCATCCCACCCCTGCCATGTCAGGGACACCTCCCACTGCCCCAGGCTGCTCCAGCCCCAGTGTCCAGCCTGGCCTGGGACACTGCCAGGGATCCAGGGGCAGCCCCAGCTGCTCTGGGCACCCTGAGCCAGGGCTCTTCCCCACCCAGGGAAAAATCTCTCCCTAATACCCAGCCTAAGTCTCCCCTCCTCCAGCTGAAGCCATTGCCCTTGTCCTGTCGGACTCGGCTAAGTGGTGCCACAGGAGGCCCAGGGGGAGAGCAGGGCCCCTTCCCTCTGAACCACAAAAGGATCTTCAGGAGCCCCAGGGAGAGAAAATAACTGCAGCTCTTCTCCTGGCCCTGCCTGGCCTCCTGGAGCAGGCAGAAAATCACCTCTGATGTGCTGCTGGGGCAGGAAGCTGTGCCTGTGGCCCAGCCCAGGGGGATGAACTGCAAGGGGAGAGATTATAATTGTCATTGGAAGCAAAGAACATCCTCCAGTGCTTCCCTGGAGGAAAGCCACACAACATGTAATTTAAAAGCTGTGAGAGTAAATGTGAGAGAATAAAGGCCTGGACAATAATGCTCTCCCTCACTTTTGGAGTGCTTATTGGAAACACCAACTGGAGAGCACAGAGCAAGGTCTAGCATGCTGTGGTGTTTAAAAAAACAAACTCGGGAAATGTCCTGGCTAATGAAATGGAAGAATCTCCTCTAACAAACTGGGAAGTGCTCCCTGAAGGAGTCACACAGTGAGTCACACTCAGGAGAGGACACAGGGCACAGGTGTGTGCTGCAGCCAGAGGGACCCAGGGGCAGGGACACACAATGGTTTGGCTTGGAAGGGACTTAGAAATGCTCTTGTTCCACCCCTGCCATGGCAGGGACACCTCCCACTGCCCCAGGCTGCTCCCAGTGTCCAGCCTGGCACTGCCAGGGATCCAGGGGCAGCCACAGCTGCTCTGGGAATCCCAGCCCAGCCCCTGCCCACCCTCCCAGCCAGCAATTCCCAATTCCCAAAATCCCATCCATCCCTGAGCTCCCTCAGCTTAAGGCTTAGAAGTCAGCAGTGAGCATCCCCTGTGCATGGGCTTGGCAGAGGTGTGGGCAGAGTTCCGAGCCAGAGGGAGGATCCGGAGTGCCCTGGGCTCCTGAGGGGGAGTGGGAGCAGCTGTGGCACCCATCCAGCCCTTGATCAGCATGAAGGAGCCTGGACACTGAGGATTTCAGAAAAGCAGTTTGGCAGTATTTCTCCTAGGAAGTGATTTAGTAAGTTAAAAAGTGACAGTGTATCCAGGGGAGAGCTGCTAAAATATTTACAATTATATCATTTGTAAGAGTGATTTGAGGGGAATGGAACAGTTTAGTTCTTCTTTTTTTCCTTCTCTTTTTCTTTTCTTTTTCTTTTTGGTGTGTGTGGAAAGTGTCTGCTTCCTTTGAAAATACTCATGTTGCTCATGAAGACTGAACCTGGGGAAGCTTTTTTGGCCAAAACCTCACTAAACACTGCGTTCAGTGAAAGGCTGATATTTTTTTTTTATTCTTGAAAGAACAGAAGTTCTTCTGGTTTGATTTCATCTCTGTTTTCAGGAAAGAACAAAACATTTGCTAACCACATCCACCTTAAAGGCTGGTAAGGTCAAATTCTTGGAATATCTTAGAAAACTTGGAAGTGGTCTGAAAAGTTTGAGTTCAAACCTTCTTCTGGGCTGTTCTTACACCCTCTGAGATAATGAACCAATGGATGACACCAACATCAAGGCCCTGGAGAGGTGTGAAAAATCCCTTTGAAATCGATACCAATTTCTGGCTCAGAATTCCCCAAATTGTCGAGACAGCTGCTAAGAGCAGATCCAAATTCCTCCTAATCCAAGGCAAGATCTGAGCACTTTGAAATGTAACTTGATTCGAAGCTTGGATCTGAATTCCACTGGAAATTCTCCCTCTCCTCCTGCAATGATGCTTCAAAGAGCATCAAAGGCACCAGAACGTTCCATCAGGACAAATCCAGCTTCTGCAGTGAACTTCTTTTTGAAATTTGGTTTTTCACTGCTGGTTAGCGAAAGGGAGGACAGGTGTGTGACAGGAGGAAGGTGCACAGGAAGGCTGTGGCTCTGGGATGGTTCTGTGGGCTGGCTCCAGCATCTCCCTGGCCCAGCACAGCAGAGTCAGACCGGGCTGACTGGGGCCAGCCAGGGACCAGCAACACCCCAGGTGCAGATGATCCAAGTGAGAATGGAACTCAGCTCCCTGCTGGTTTGTACCATCCCAAGACTTGGCTAAAGAGAATCACAGAATCCCTAAGGCTGGAGAGGACCTCCAAGATCATCCATCCAACCTCCGACCAAGCCCAAAGTGAAGGAATCTGTTCCCAGCACAGAGCTGAGCTGCTTGCAGTGCTCCTCACCCTGCTGTGAGGCACCTTCCCACGTCAGCACAGCCTCCAGGCCCCACAGCTCCCAGCTGTCCCCAGAAAGGAACCCCCTCCCAGAAAGCTGAGCTTCTTCCAGGACTTCTGGGATCAAAGAATCATAGAACAGTTTGAGTTGGAAGGGACTTTAAAGATCCTCCAGCCCAGTCCATGGCAGGGACACCTCCCCCTGTCCCAAGTGCTCCAGCCCCAGTGTCCAGCCTGGCTTTGGGCACTGCCAGGGATGCAGGGGCAGCCCCAGCTGCTCTGGGCACCCTGTGCCAGGGCCTCACACCCTCACAGGGAAGCAGTTATGCTGATATCCCACCTCACCCTGCTGTGTCAGTTTGCAGCCCCTGTCCTGCAGTGATCTGCAGGGTGTGAGCGCAGCTCTGGTCCCCTGGGACTCTGTGGGTGAAGCTGGAGATGCCACCCCTGTGCCTTTGCTCCGTGCCCAGTTCCAGCAGTGGGGCCAGGTCTTCCCCATCCCTGGCTGCAGCTCCAGCCCATCCCTGGGTGCAGCTCCAGCCCAACCCTGGCCCTGGGTGCAGCTCCAGCCCATCCCTGGCCATGGCTGCAGCTCCAGCCCAACCCTGGCCATGGCTGCAGCTGCAGTTCATCCCTGGGTGCAGCTCCAGCCCATCCCTGGCCCTGGCTGCAGCTCCAGCCCATCCCTGGCCATGGCTGCAGCTCCAGTTCATCCCTGGGTGCAGCTCCAGCCCATCCCTGGCCCTGGCTGAAGCTCCAGCCCAACCCTGGCCATGGCTGCAGCTGCAGTTCATCCCTGGGTGCAGCTCCAGCCCATCCCTGGCCATGGCTGCAGCTCCAGTTCATCCCTGGCCATGGCTGCAGCTCCAGTTCATCCCTGGGTGCAGCTCCAGCCCATCCCTGGCCCTGGCTGAAGCTCCAGCCCAACCCTGGCCATGGCTGCAGCTGCAGTTCATCCCTGGGTGCAGCTCCAGCCCAACCCTGGCCCTGGCTGCAGCTCCAGCCCATCCCTGGCCATGGCTGCAGCTCCAGCCCATCCCTGGCCATGGCTGCAGCTGCAGTTCATCCCTGCGTGCAGCTCCAGCCCAACCCTGGCCATGGCTGCAGCTCCAGCCCATCCCTGGGTGCAGCTCCAGCCCAACCCTGGCCCTGGCTGCAGCTCCAGCCCAACCCTGGCCATGGCTGCAGCTCCAGCCCATCCCTGGCCAAGGCTGCAGCTCCAGTTCATCCCTGGCTGCAGCTCCAGTTCATCCCTGGCCATGGCTGCAGCTCCAGTTCATCCCTGGCTGCAGCTCCAGCCCATCCCTGGCCATGGCTGCAGCTCCAGCCCAACCCTGGCCATGGCTGCAGCTGCAGTTCATCCCTGGGTGCAGCTCCAGCCCATCCCTGGCCATGGCTGCAGCTCCAGCCCATCCCTGGCCATGGCTGCAGCTCCAGTTCATCCCTGGCCATGGCTGCAGCTGCAGTTCATCCCTGGGTGCAGCTCCAGCCCAACCCTGGCCTTGGCTGCAGCTCCAGCCCATCCCTGGGTGCAGCTCCAGCCCAACCCTGGCCTTGGCTGCAGCTCCAGCCCATCCCTGGGTGCAGCTCCAGCCCAACCCTGGCCTTGGCTGCAGCTCCAGCCCATCCCTGGGTGCAGCTCCAGCCCATCCCTGGCCAAGGCTGCAGCTCCAGTTCATCCCTGGCTGCAGCTCCAGCCCATCCCTGGCCCTGGCTGCAGCTCCAGCCCATCCCTGGCCATGGGATCAGAGGTGAAGAGGCAGCCCCAGGGAGCTCTGCAGTTCCACACGTCCTTGGCAGCATCCTGAAAGCCTGTGCAGCCACAGACACAACACTGCATGCCTGGAAGAGGGGAAATAGGCACATGATGATGCCAAATCAGCACCTAAAAGCTCTCTCCTTGTAGCCTGGACTGAAAGCATGGGTGGAGGAGCACTTCACCCCAGGAAGCCTCCCCTCCCTCGCCGCCACTTAGGGCACAGCTTTGGCTGCTGCTGCTGACTCTGCAGGTGGAACATTGCTTGTCTGCTCGGGCAGAAACCCCAGCACAATCCAGCTCCTCCTCATTTGAGCAGTAGCAACAGAGACAGCAGTGTGGGCTGCTGGTTTTTGGAAGGGGGGTCTGTAAAAATGGAAATGTACACTGGAAATCAGCTCCCATGGAGCCGTGGCCTTGTGCTGTCTTGTGGAAGGTTCCTGCCCGTGGCAGGGCTGGAACAAGGATGCATGGAACATGCATGGAACATGGATGCAGGGAACAAGGTGCTCTTTAAGGTCCCTCCCAAGCCAAGCTGTTCTGTGGTTCTGTGAAATCTCCATTCCCGTTGAAGGCACTACTTTGTCCTAGCCCTGTGTGGGCACGTCATACAGCAACCTTGTTCATTTTTGCAGGCCCTGGTGTTCTGAGGCTGAGACCAGAAGCAGTGAAACACCTCTGACAACTCCTGCGGGGGCTTTGCCTGGCAGGAGAGGGACCAACAGCCCTGGACACCAAACATTGCTGCTGACTTGTTATGGGCACTGGTCCAGCACAGAGATCAGAGTCCAGCACAGAGATCAGAGTCCAGCACAGAGATCAGAGTCTAGCACAGAGACCAGTCTAGCACAGAGATCAGAATCCAGCACAGAGATCAGTCCAGCACAGAGATCAGAATCCAGCACAGAGATCAGTCCAGCACAGATATCAGAGTCTAGCACAGAGATCAGAGTCTATCTAGCATAGAGATCACAGTCTAGCACAGAGATCAGTCCGGCACAGAGATCAGTCCGGCACAGAGATCACAGTCTAGCACAGAGATCAGTCCAGCACAGAGATCAGTCTAGCACAGAGATCAGAGTCTATCTAGCATAGAGATCACAGTCTAGCACAGAGATCAGTCCGGCACAGAGATCAGTCCGGCACAGAGATCACAGTCTAGCACAGAGATCAGTCCAGCACAGAGATCAGTCTAGCACAGAGATCAGAGTCTATCTAGCATAGAGATCACAGTCTAGCACAGAGATCAGTCCGGCACAGAGATCAGTCCAGCACAGAGATCAGCTGCCACTGCAGACCCCCAGCACAGCCCCATGACCAGCCTGGGGGTGTCTCCAGGCAGGTACCTGCTCTCAGCTGCGCTCTTCAGAGCCAGAGGAGCTGAGACACAGCTCATGGGGGCAATGCTGACAGAACCCGGGACAAGAGGAGCTGAACCCAACCCCTGCTCCTCCCCTCTGACTCCGAGGGAAATCTCAGTGCCTGCCCCCAGCACTCAGCCTGGCACGTGTTTGGAGTTCCAGCCTTGGGTTTGCCAGGGAAGGCACATCCCCAGAGTTCCAGCCTTGGGTTTGCCAAGGAAATCACATCCCCAGAGTTCCAGCCTTGGGTTTGCCAGGGAAGGCACATTCCAGGCACACCCCAGGCACATGCAGGGCACATCCCGGGCACACCCTAAGCACACCTTGGGCACATCCCAGGCACACCCCGGAGCTGTGGGAGCAGGGAACACTCCTGGCTGGCAGTGGGGCTCTTTGCTGCCACTTGTCCCAGCCTGCACAGGGGCTGCCAACACCTGCCTCTTCCACACACCTGTGCTGTGCCCGCAGAGCTGTGTGATAGGAACATGGACCACGAGTCCTGGGAGGGGAAAGGGTTTAAATACAAGAGCACAGAGCATGTGTTTGTGCTCCTGCAGAAGCAGTTCCATGTAGTGCTTTCTTACCCCCAAGTAATTCTCAGGTCCCTGGCACCTGTCCCGAGCACTACTCGTTTTTCAGCCGGGGAAACTGAGGCAGGCTGCGGGAGCAGCAGTGACAGCTCCGAGGGGGTCAGTCCTTTGCCAAAGCAAAGGGAGGGAGGCTGGGCAGTGCTTTGGGCATTACAAACTGTCCTTCCTGGATGTGACACTGCTCCCTCTCCAGCCTGGGAGGCAGAATATCGCCCGAAGGTGACAGCCGCAGCAGATTTAAGGGCCAGGGAAAAGGAGGAAGATTAAAGGACAGAAGCAAAGCTCATCCCCTGTGGCATTCTACCACAACCATTTTCCACTGCGAGGTACCGAACATCCATTAAGGAAGCTTTTAGGACCAGCCCCTCCTTTGTCTTACAAAGGAGCCCAGATGCCAAAGCCCCAGGAGTGGCAGCAGCTGACACAAACTGGGCCAGGGGCACCTCAGAACCTGCCAGCAGCTGGGGCCACCCCAGCCGGGCCTCACAGCACCGTCACTGCACCTCTCCACCACCAGTTAACCAAATTAATTAAAAGAGAGACCATGGATGTTTATCAAACATTGCAGAGCAAAGGCAGCACGGCCAGGGTGATTGAGGGATTCAGGGCTGTCCAGGAGGAGGAGTTTCAGTCAATGAGCACCGATGATGGGCCCTGGAGGGGTTTTGTTTCTCAGGAGCAAAGGGGGCCGGTTCTGCAGGGATCAGAGCATCGAAGGAGTTTTATTTTGGCAGTCTTGCTTCTAGTTCACTAATGGCTTGTGAGAAGAGAGGGTGGCATCTCACCCAGCTGTGACACTAAACAGACCCTAGTTATGGTCTTTTACATGAAGGAAAAGGATCCAAGGGTGTGTTTATTTGCTTCCTTTTCCTCTGAGCATCTCCGTCTTCTTAATCCCTGCCCCTGCTGCAGCAGTACTGAGTGTGAACCTCCAAAGCAAAACCCAGGGGAGTTCCTGAGCTTTCCCACTGCAGTCACCCATTCAGGACATGGGATGAGCAACCAGCTCCTGTCCAGTGCTCTCCTCTCCTGACAAAGCAACTCTGGTTTATGGAGAGTTTGAGCCACGGAGGAAATCATCGGATTAGGAAAGAGAAATGTGAGGGTTTTCTTCCTTTTAATTGAACAGGTTTCCATCAGGAAAAAAAACAACCAAACCAAAACCAAAAAAACCCCCCACGCTTAAAATTACGGTGAGCAATGTGTTCATGTTTTGTTATTAAAACTTAAACTCATTATTAAAACTATTAAAACATTACGAGGAAGTAATCCTTCACTCCTCAGTGGCAGCCATTGTCATCTTCCAAGGAATCTTTTGAGATGTGAAGGGAGTTTTGTAATTAGCACAGACCCACGGAATACCCTGAGCTGGGAGAGACCCACCAGAGTCATCCATGCCGCCCTGTCCCTGCCCAGACCCCAAAATCCCACCCTGGCATCCCTGGAGTGCTGCCCAAAGGCTCCTATCTCCGTGCCCATTCCCTGGGCAGCCTGGGCAGTGCCAGCACCCTCTGGGGAAGAGCCTTTCCTGCTCTCAGCCTGACCTGCCCTGGCCCAGCCCTAGTTGTTCCAGCTTTGTGAAGAAAAGATCATTCTTTGCCCTTTTATTCCACCTTCTCGCCCCCTCCTCCTCCGGCTGCCCTGCATCCCTCCAGGGCTGCCGGGACCCTGCTGCATTTCCCATGCCAGCTCCTGTTTCCCTGCCCTGCCGGCAGTTTTCGGGAGAAGCCTGTGGAGCATTTCCATTACAATGGAAGGGACTCCGAGTCCCCGGTTGCCCTTGAAGGCAGCCCTCCCTCTGAGGTGGAACAGAGCCTTCAGGAGAAGTTAAGGACAAACCCCTTCCCTTACAGCAGCGCTCCTGTGACAGCCTCACTAATTAGTTGTGATTAACAGTGATAACAGAGCTATCCGATCTAATCGGCAGCAGATTATGGTAATTACAGGGATTCTCCGCTCCGGGAGCCCTGGCTCAGGGGACAGGCGGATTTCCAGGCACTCGGGGAAGGTGTTCCCCGCACGGCTGGGGATGCCCGGCCACCCAAGGGCTCGGCAAGCCCACGTCCCACCCCTGTCCAATTAACCACAATTAACCATGGAAACGCTTCTCTTCCGAGGGCCCCTCACCCTCCCTCCAGCACCAGAGGCATCGCCCTCTGTGCTTGGTGTTTCCTTTCCCCGTGCTGGATTTTAATTCTTGAAATTGGCCTTGAGGAATAAAACCCGACACAATAGAGACACAGTGGGACATCCCTGCTGGGGACAGCGGTGACCAGAGACAGCCCCAGCCCTGCTCTCCCCGCTGGCACTGGCACCGTCACTGTCACCCTGCCCCGCTCCTGTAAGGCACAGTCCAGCCCCGCAGCAAACCCTGCCTGGAAGGTTGATCCCCACGTGGAGACCCTGGAGGCACTGCTGCAGTAGAGCCCTGAGGGGCCGCTGCTCCTCCAGCCTGCACCCTGTGACGTGGGCAGAGCCCAAATATTCCTTTCCCGTGAAAGAAGGGCCCTGGGGTTCACAGGAGAGGGAGGGAAGGTGAGGGGCTGGGGCATGCAGAGGTGGGTCACACCACGGTGCTCCCTGCACCTGCTTTCTAACCCAGCTCCTGCCGTGTCTGAAGACTTCCTGAGTGAAACACCTTGTCAGGCACACCTTGAGATGAGCACCTTGCAAGGCTCACCTGGAGATCAGCACCTTGTCAGGCTCACCTGGAGATCAACACCTTCTCAGGCACACCTGGAGATGAGCACCTTGTCAGGCTCACCTGGAGATCAGCACCTTGCAAGGCTCACCTGGAGACCAGCACCTTGTCAGGCTCACCTGGAGATGAGCACCTTGTCAGGCTCACCTGGAGATGAGCACCTTGCAAGGCTCACCTGGAGACCAGCACCTTGTCAGGCACACCTGGAGATGAGCACCTTGTCAGGCTCACCTGGAGATCAACACCTTGTCAGGCTCACCTGGAGATGAGCACCTTGCAAGGCTCACCTGGAGATCAGCACCTTGTCAGGCTCACCTGGAGATCAGCACCTTGCAAGGCTCACCTGGAGATGAGCACCTTGCAAGGCTCACCTGGAGATCAACACCTTGTCAGGCTCACCTGGAGATCAACACCTTGTCAGGCTCACCTGGAGATGAGCACCTTGCAAGGCTCACCTGGAGATGAGCACCTTGCAAGGCTCACCTGGAGACCAGCACCTTGCAAGGCTCACCTGGAGACCAGCACCTTGTCAGGCTCACCTGGAGATGAGCACCTTGTCAGGCTCACCTGGAGATCAACACCTTGTCAGGCTCACCTGGAGATGAGCACCTTGCAAGGCTCACCTGGAGATGAGCACCTTGCAAGGCTCACCTGGAGACCAGCACCTTGTCAGGCTCACCTGGAGACCAGCACCTTGTCAGGCTCACCTGGAGATGAGCACCTTGTCAGGCTCACCTGGAGATCAACACCTTGTCAGGCTCACCTGGAGATGAGCACCTTGTCAGGCTCACCTGGAGATCAACACCTTGTCAGGCTCACCTGGAGATCAACACCTTGTCAGGCACACCTGGAGATGAGCACCTTGTCAGGCACACCTGGAGATGAGCACCTTGTCAGGCACACCTGGAGATCAACACCTTGTCAGGCTCACCTGGAGATGAGCACCTTGCAAGGCTCACCTGGAGATGAGCACCTTGTCAGGCTCACCTGGAGATCAACACCTTGTCAGGCTCACCTGGAGATGAGCACCTTGCAAGGCTCACCTGGAGATGAGCACCTTGTCAGGCTCACCTGGAGATCAACACCTTGTCAGGCACACCTGGAGATGAGCACCTTGCAAGGCTCACCTGGAGATGAGCACCTTGTCAGGCTCACCTGGAGATCAACACCTTGTCAGGCTCACCTGGAGATGAGCACCTTGTCAGGCACACCTGGAGATGAGCACCTTGTCAGGCTCACCTGGAGATCAGCACCTTGTCAGGCTCACCTGGAGATGAGCACCTTGCAAGGCTCACCTGGAGATGAGCACCTTGCAAGGCTCACCTGGAGACCAGCACCTTGTCAGGCTCACCTGGAGATCAGCACCTTGTCAGGCACACCTGGAGATGAGCACCTTGTCAGGCACACCTGGAGATGAGCACCTTGTCAGGCTCACCTGGAGATCAGCACCTTGTCAGGCTCACCTGGAGATGAGCACCTTGCAAGGCTCACCTGGAGATGAGCACCTTGCAAGGCTCACCTGGAGACCAGCACCTTGTCAGGCTCACCTGGAGACCAGCACCTTGTCAGGCTCACCTGGAGATGAGCACCTTGTCAGGCTCACCTGGAGACCAGCACCTTGTCAGGCTCACCTGGAGATGAGCACCTTGCAAGGCTCACCTGGAGACCAGCACCTTGTCAGGCTCACCTGGAGATGAGCACCTTGCAAGGCTCACCTGGAGATGAGCACCTTGCAAGGCTCACCTGGAGACCAGCACCTTGTCAGGCTCACCTGGAGATGAGCACCTTGCAAGGCTCACCTGGAGATGAGCACCTTGCAAGGCTCACCTGGAGACCAGCACCTTGTCAGGCATACCTGGCGACCAGCACCTTGTCAGGCTCACCTGGAGATGAGCACCTTGCAAGGCTCACCTGGAGATCAGCACCTTGTCAGGCTCACCTGGAGATGAGCACCTTGTCAGGCTCACCTGGAGATGAGCACCTTGTCAGGCACACCTGGAGACCAGCACCTTGTCAGGCTCACCTGGAGATGAGCACCTTGTCAGGCTCACCTGGAGATCAGCACCTTGTCAGGCACACCTGGAGGAAGAGTCAGAGCCTGCTCCAAAGGACGGGGACAGGACAGGGCCAGGAGGGATTCACAGAATCCCTGGATCTGAGCTCCCTGGGGCATTTCACACCCGGTGGCTGTGGCACCCAGGGACAGGGGCAGTGGTGGCCCTGGCACTGCTGGGGAAGGTTGGACTGGCTGATCTCAGAGGGCTTTCCCTATTTATTGCTCCGAATGTGCTGCCCAGCTCTGCTGAGAGCTCACTGGAACAGAGCTGAGGCAAACAGCTCGGGCAGCACCTGCTCCCTTCCATGGGCTGGCCGCCTCTGGGTCTGCACTGAAATCAGCCTTTTGGTACATCCTGAGTGATCCAGAGCTGACATTTATGAGGGATTTTGGTTCAAAGGGGTTAGGATAGAGGTGCAAATGCTGATAAATTACCTTCCTCATTTTTTTCCCCTCTCACAAAGCAGAATAAAAATGCCACAGACTCAATTTCTATAATGTTCTGTTTTCATCTGTAAGAAGAAAATTTTCAAGCTTAGGTGCCAAAAGCAGGAAAATTAAATCTCTATTTAGACAGTTAAATAAGAGGTTCAATTTTCAAAGGCACAATACCCTGTATTCTTAATTGCTGCCAGAAGAGACTGAAACCTTGCTTTACTTTTAAAAGGGTATTTTTTAAGTCTATAAAGAAAACTTTCTTATTTGTAAGCATTTCAACAGAACATGTCCACCAGTGAATGAAGGACAGATGTTCACTGAAAAACAACGTGCTGATTTTTCCTTTTAAAGTTCAATTCCTCGCAATAGGCAACTGAGATGGATTCAGGAGCAATGGAGTTACAGAAATCAAAGGGAAATCAAAGGTCCCATGCTCAGCTCTTCTTCCGCTCTCAGCATTGAGGGGCTGCATCCAAGCTACTGCCAGTGGAAATCAGGAAATTTGGGGAAGGGTTTGGAGCCCCAGGAGAGACTGAAGGAGCTGGGAAGGGGCTGCAGAATCCCTGAGGGAGCCGGGAAGGGGCTGCAGAATCCCTGAGGGAGCTGGGAAGGGGCTGCAGAATCCCTGAGGGAGCTGGGAAGGGGCTGCAGAATCCCTGAGGGAGCTGGGAAGGGGCTGCAGAATCCCTGAGGGAGCTGGGAAGGGGCTCAGCCTGGAGCAAAGGAGGCTCAGGGGCCCTTGTGGCTCTGCACAGCTCCTGCCAGGAGGGGACAGCCGGGGGGGTCGGGCTCTGCTCCAGGGAACAGGGACAGGAGCAGAGGGAACGGCCTCAGGGGAGCCTCAGGGTGGGCACTGGGAGGAATTTCCCCCAGTCAGGACTTGGGTGTGCCCAGGGAGGTTTGGAGGCAGGGGCGGAGGTGGCCCTGGAGTGCTGGGGGTGTTGGACTGGATGGGCTCAGAGGGATTTTCCATCCTGAAGGATTCTGTCATTCCGGGTTTTCCCCTAGCTCCATTTCCCCACTTTGTGGAGCGAGCCCCTTGCTGCCTTTAGTCCCAGTGTTGCCCTCCCTGAGCAGCTCCAGCACCAGCCTGCTCTGCCCCATTGATCATTCCAGCCTGGCACGAGGCTCTGTGGCAGGGCTGCCCGTGGAGGGGGCACAGTGCCTGCAGGAGGGTGAGGCTGTGCCCCACGCTGGGCCAGACACACCAGGGAGAAGCTTTCATGGAAATCCTTCCAAACCCCAGCAAAAGGATAAGGAAAGCATGGTTTAAACTTGCTTTCAGCTCCATTCCTCCCCACACCCAACGTAACTTCTGCTGACACCCAGTCCTCTCCCTGAGCTAAGTACATGCCAGGGTTGCCCAGGTTTTAAAAGCACAATTCTGTTTTGTCCAGCCTCTGCTTTAATGGTGATCTCCTTAGCCCCCAGCGCAGGCAGGGAGGTCTCTAAGCAGACAGGAGTGTTGCCAGAGTGCAAGCCTCAGGATGTGACCTTGACTGGACCAAGCCAGGAGAGGCTGTGGAACTGGGCCTGGTGCTAAGCACTTCCCATCATTCCTCCCCAAACGCCAAGAGCCAAGATTAACAGTGACGGGAGATCAGCTGCTCTGAGATAACTTAATGCATGGTGGAAGGGCTACCAGGGTCAGGAAGCAGAGGAAAATACAACCCATAATTCTGAGGGGAAATGGAGATTTGTCATGAGGCACTGAAAAACAGCCTGGTGCTGGAATGAATAACTCTGCCTGGAGAAGAGCTGTCACCTCCTGACGGGAGCACTTCGTCCCCTTGTCCTTCCAGCAGAGCTCTGGGAGAGCCAGCCCAGCCGTGGGGAAACATTTCAGTGTCAGCCCTGCAGCAGAGCATGCACAGAGCACTCTGCTCCCAGGGCTGCCCTCCAGACCAGTCCCAGCACCCAAAAAAAAAACCAAGTGATGGCAGCAAATGCTCAGGCCTTGCAGGAGGGTGTCCCAGCACGGGGCAGGTGATGCTCTGCCCAGGCTGCATTCTGTGCTGTATCTAGAGGAGGGTTTCAGTGTGGGTGATGTTGTGCAAACAGTGAACAAGTGAAATCTCTTGTTCAGAAAGGATCAAGGGCACCAAAACCGCATTTCAGGGCGAAAGTTGTTGAAGCAGCTGCTGCTTCTGGAAATAAAACAGATTGGTGCTGCAATATCACTGTTTTCATAATGCCAGGGCTGCTCTCCAGCACCTGGTACCTCTAATAACTCCGTGGGATGAACTGTGGGTCACTGGGTGTTGAATATTGAAGGGTGGAAGGTGCACTGGGGGCACTGAACGAGGCTCTGTGCCCTCGAGGCTGCTCCTGCATTACCCAGGACAATGATGGCAAACCTCAGTTATGAACCAGGGGCACCTGGATAATGCAGAAGGACACAGGCTGCTCTCCAGGTCATCAGAGAAAGTTTAGAAATGAGAACAATATCCCTTTGTTATTAACAAAAGGAGGAGGGAAGGAAAGCATTTCAGCAATAAAAAAATCAGTCTCTGGTTTATTTAAAAAAATACTAAAACAATGAGCTGCAAATGGGGAATCCAGAAAACTCCTTTGATAAATGTCAGTACTTTTAAATTAGGACAAAGGAATTAGAAAAATGGAGGCTTATGTTTAATTCACTCGAAAGCAAATTAAAGGGTTTGGCTTATGGATGAAAGAGAAAATTAGGTTATTTTTTTCCCTGAGAGTTACCAAGGCTACTGCAGCCCAGAGAAAGCCACACAGCTTGGCGAGCTGCTGTTGACAGGGCTGTTTGCACATCTTAAGTGGATTTAGGAGAAGTGGCTCCATCTCAGGAATTGGGAGCTGGACCAGACACGGTGTCACACCTGGCAGGGACAGCACGCTGTTGGGTCTGTCTAACCCAGGGATCTTTCCCAAAATAGTCCTTCCTGCTCCTTGCTTCACCAGGGGTGATGAGCAGGGAGCCTCCAGCAGTGGGTTGTGCGGTTTTTCAGAGGCTCAGGTGCTTTAAAGCACATCCTGCACCTGGGCATGGTGCCCCCAGCATTTCCCTGTGACAGAAATGCTGCCCCTCACTCCAGGTGTGCCCAGGGCCAGCTCATCCTGCCACGGCTCACTGGGAATTCCATCTGGCAGAGAAAGGGTGCATCGAGTGCCCTTTGCAAGGAAACTTCACTTGCAGGTTCATGACTTCAGGCTCTGTACTATTTCATCCTGTTTCTGCTCATTCTTGAGATCTTCTGTGAGATACTCAGCTCCTGCTATGTTTCATGGAGGTTTTTCATTAGAACTTAATTTCCATCTTGGGACCCAAAATTGTTATGGCAAATCTTAAACCAATCAGTTGTTCAAGGCCAGGCTGGACAGGGCTGGAGCCCTCTGGGGCATGGAAGGTGTCAGGGGCTGGAACAGGATGGGCTTTAAGGGCCCTTCCACCCTAAACCATTCCATGAATCTATAATTCTCATTTCTCAGCACATTTTCCTTCTCAGTGCACTTTGCTTTTCCCACCCTCCTCAGTGGTTCATATTACAGAAAGCAAAGTTGTCACATTGATTTTTTTCTGAGGGATCTTACAGACGCCAAGGCAAACACAGAACTGGGTATCAGCCATGATTCTTCCTTCATTTCTGGACAGGGTCTGTCCAGCTTCCCTTGTTTCCTTTTGAGGTGTCCCCTGAATGAATGGACAAAGAGTACAGGGAGATCGAGGTCATTACATCATTCAAATTCCCTTTTCCCTTTGGAAACATCAAAATTACTGCAAGCCATGGAAAGTCAAACCTGCTTGGCAATGAGTTTACACACCCTGCAGGTGCTGAGACCCTCCAGTGTCCTTGGAAGAATGAAGATATTCCTGAAAAGGTTTCACAGCAGCTGCAGTTACTGGGGTTTGCTTTGGTTTGATTTGATCCTAAATGCTAACAAGCAACTCTCCTACTCTCCTGCCAGTCCAGTTTCAGAGGCTGAATTGTTCCAGAAGTTCAGCAGTGAGAGGGTCCCATAAGAGCACATCTGCAAGCAATAAAGAGGAGCAAGAGGAAAAGCTCCTAAACACAACCCCCAGGTTTAGTTCACAGCTCCTGCACCCTCCCAAACAGCTGACAGGCCAGAGCCAGGACCCTGCTCCTGCCCCTCCTTCGGTCAGGAGCAGCCACTGACCAGAGAGGGGCTGCAGAGCAGGTGAGCCAGGGCCCCAGCAGCAGGAGATGCAGGTCCCAGCAGGGGATGCAGGTCCCAGGAGAAGCAGGGGATGCAGGTCCCAGGTGCAGGGGATGCAGGTCCCAGCAGGGGAATGGAGGTGCCAGGAGCAGGGGATGCAGGTCCCAGCAGGAGGATGCAGGTCCCAGCAGGGGATGCAGGTCCCAGCAGGGGATGCAGGTCCCAGCAGGGGATGCAGGTCCCAGGAGAAGCAGGGGATGCAGGTCCCAGCAGGGGATGCAGGTCCCAGGAGAAGCAGGGGATGCAGGTCCCAGCAGGAGGATGCAGGTGCCAGCAGCTTCTCCAGCTCAGGAGAGGGTGGCTGCCCTCAGCAGTGACCTCACCACCCATGGAAAGTGGCACTGCAGCTCTCCTGCCTTGCTCCCACAGCTGGTTTGGGATTTGGAGCCCATCTCTGGCCATGGGATTGTGCATGGCAGGGTCCTGCACAGCAGCCTTGAGAACACACACCAAAGCTTTCCTTGCTTTCCAGTGGGACCAGTTTCACTCTCACAAGTGCATTTCTTTTAATCAGCATATTTTCTGTGCTTTCTCTGCCCAGTGATTTCTCCACGGACCTACCCAAACAATCCTTTCTTTCACTGCCTTTGCTAAATCTGTTGTCTGGAGCTCTGGGGAGCAGCTTTTTGGGATAGGTGTAACAGGAGCAACAATGGGGTGTTTTCCCAGCTGACTGATCAGTACCTTGACTCATCTGCACAGAAAGGGAGCAGGTGACTTTCGGGGGGGTGGAAGGGGTGGCTTCACTGCACTCATCCCAGCACCCACCCCGCGAGGAGGGGAGAGCCAGCTCCGATGAATGAGGCAGCAGGGAACAATGGCTCCTCTCTGCACAGCATCTGTAGGAACTTCTCTGGGCAGCTTTTCCCAGTGCAACCCTTGTCTGTCCTGGTTGTCCCACCAGTAATTGCAGGAGGCAGGAAATGCCTCCCTGGTGGGATGGCCAGGGGGGTTGTCTGTGCCTGGACTTTCCACGTCCCCAAACCCCCCATTTTTTTATTTCCTCTTCAGACTGAGGAAGAAATGATGCTTTCATTGCACTGACTCCTTGGCAGCTTCCCCTTGTCCAGAGGGGAGGCTGCAGCCTGTCCTCAGCCCGGGTGGCACCAAGGCAGGCTCCACGCTGCTCCCCCGGCTGTGGCTGCCAGCAGGCAGGAATTTCAGGCAGCTCCCCTGGGCTGACCAAAGGAAGGATTTCCTGCTGCTCAGACCTCAGAGAGGGACAAGAGCCAGAGAAAGCAAGTCCTCCCATGCCAGCCCTCTCGCGTGAGGGGGGACACTGAGCTAAACCCATCCCTTTGGTGGGATGGGGCTCAGGGCACCTCCTTTGGTCCAAGAGCACCAGAATTCCTCATTCCTGAGAGAGGAAAAGACATTTGCCAATGTATTATTTTTTTCATTTGTTAAAACCCCACTAAAACTCACATATGTTCCAGTGATTTTTTTTTTCCTGGACAAACAGCCACTTCAAAAATAGAACACTGAAAAAGAATCTGCAAAATAATTAAAAATAATAATAAGCAGAGAAATCCAATCATTTCCCCAGTTTCCCAGTTGATGTTTCTACTGCAGCTCAGTGCAATTTCAGCTTGAAATTTGCTTAAACATAATCATATTCTTCTTACAGAAATCAAAAAACCCAGCTCCAGAGCAATGTTTTTTACTCCAAATGAGGCTTTATTAACACTTTCTTTTTCCCCACTGAGCAGGTCAGGAAATGCTCATTTTGGGTGTGAAATACAGTTGCTAGAGACACTCATGTATTTACAACTTTTCAATTCTGGCAGAGGACTAGGAAACCTGTTAAGTGGATAGTTCCAGACTGGAACATGGTAGAAGCTTTCAAAAGGAGAGGAAGGCCGGGGAGGAAGGCCAAGGATCACACTTGCCTTTTGATTTTCCAAGCGGGAACTAAAAAAAGGAAAAAAGAAAATAAAAAGTACTTTCTTGACTTTTTCTGTTTGATGTATAACACCTACAAATGGCTGTATGAATTATTTCCCTTCTCTGTTTTACTCCTGAAAAATAAAAGTGTGCAGTTCCTTTGCAGGAAGGATTAATGAGGTGATGCCACGAGGAAATGCAAGTTAAGAACCCTGAACAGCTCCAGCAGAAAAAAAAAAAACAAAAAAAAAAACAAAAAAAAAAAAACTTCCCAGAGCATTTAAATACCTGTTCAGTGAAAAGATCTGAGCCAGCAGTGGGAAAAAGCTCTCTCTGCAAATATCCAAAAGCACTGCCTGTGGGAACAGTGTCCTGGTCACCCCCTGAAGCATCCAGGGAGCCAGGGAAGGGAAGGGAAGGGAAGGGAAGGGAAGGGAAGGGAAGGGAAGGGAAGGGAAGGGAAGGGAAGGGAAGGGAAGGGAAGGGAAGGGAAGGGAAGGGAAGGGAAGGGAAGGGAAGGGAAGGGAAGGGAAGGGAAGGGAAGGGAAGGGAAGGGAAGGGAAGGGAAGGGAAGGGGGCTGTGTTAGGAGCAGCACAGCACCCTGGCTGGGAACAAGGCTGTCCCTCCTCCATCGGTCAGTTAATTACTGGGGAACCTGAGGATGTCACTTCACATTTTGTGTCTCAGGTACTCCATGCATGAAATGGAGGTAGTGAAAAATGATGCTCACTCATCATAATCATAAAGATTAAGGAGGCAGGCTGTGCTGCTCGGCTCCCCAAGCCAGGGTCACCTGCTGGGCTGTGGGGATCAGAGCTGGGGGAAGCACCAGGGAATGGTGGCGAGGGACCAGAGCACCGCGGGGAAGGAGGTGTGGGGCCCTGCACATCCCCCGAATTACAGAGGCTTTTGGAGGAGAACTGGGAGGTCATCACATGCAGGGGACTATGGAAGGTGCCGTGGCCGGGACGGGGGGAGGACACGGCCCGAATCTTCAGGGCAGTGTCACTGCCAGCAGCAGTCGGGAGCAGGACACGTCTCCAATGCGATGGGTCCGGTGCTTCCATCCGACTGGGAGGGCTGGGAGGAGGGCAGAGACGCCGGGACCCTGCCGGAGGGCAGCGGGTGAGGAAGAAGCCAGCCCGGGCTGGCAGGGCGGCAGGGCCACGGCCAGGAGCCGGGTGCAGTGGATCGCGGCAGGACCCCCGCCCGGGGCTGCGGGGCGCGGAGCGGGAGGCGGGGGCCGGGCCAGGCCCCTCCCCGGGCCGGGCGAGGCGGCGGGGCTGCCCGGAGCTCGGGCACGGCGGAGCTGTGCCCGCCGCGAGTCCCGCTGCCGAGACACGAGGGAGAAAGCAAAACACAAAAACACACCACAAGGAGGGGGAAAAAAAAAAACAACAAGGAAAATATTATAGTGAGAAGAAAGGCACATTAAATAATCAATGCTCCTGCAATAGCCGTGCCCACCCCGGCGGCCCCTCCGCGGAGCATGGCGCGGGGGGCGCGCAGCCCGGCGCGGCCGCGGGCATGACCCGGGCTTGGAGCGGGCCGGGGGGGCCGGGCCGGGCCGCGGGGCCGCCTCCCTCCCTCCGCCCTGCCCAGCCCTCCGCGCATCCTCCGGCTCCGCCGAGCCGCGCCGAGCCGCGCCGGGCCGGGCCGGGGGTCCGAGCCGAGCCGAGCGGGAGGATGAGGGGCGTCCTCTGCTTCTGCACCCTGATCCTCCTGGGTGAGTAGCGCGGCGCGGGGGCGGCGGGGGCGCAACTTTGTGCCGGGATCGCTGGCGGGGGCATTTCGGGCACCCCGGGCGGGGAGATCTCCGCTCCCCAGCGCTCCCGGAGCGGCGATGAGCCCGGGTGGCATCACCGAGCCCGGCTGGACGGGCTGGGAGCCGCTCGGGGAAGGTGCCGCTGCCCGAGGCAGGGCGCTCGGAACGAGATGCTCGTGAGGGTCCTTTCCAGCCCGAGCCGTTCCACGGCTCCGTGCCCATCCATCGGCTTTCTGCCGCCTCCTGCGCTCCGGACCCGCGCGCTGGGCTCGCTGCTGTCCTTTCGGATGCCCTGCTTGCCGCGGAGGTGCCAGATGTGCCCGCGGGTTCGGGCGCTTCCCGGGGCACAGGGGCTGTGCTGCGAGCGGGCAGGAGGATTTGCAGAGCGCCGGGAATGCCCCGGCGTGCGGGGCGGGCAGCTGCGGGGCTGGGGCAGGTCCGTGCGGGGCTGGGGCAGGTCCGTGCCGGGCTGGGGCAGGTGTGTGCAGGGCTGGGGCAGGTCCGTGCAGGGCTGGGGCAGGTCCGTGCGGGGCTGGGGCAGGTCCGTGCAGGGCTGGGGCAGGTCCGTGCCGGGCTGGGGCAGGTGTTGCGGGGCTGGGGCAGGTCCGTGCGGGGCTGGGGCAGGTCCGTGCCGGGCTGGGGCAGGTCCGTGCGGGGCTGGGGCAGGTCCGTGCGGGGCTGGGGCAGGTCCGTGCCGGGCTGGGGCAGGTCCGTGCGGGGCTGGGGCAGGTCCGTGCAGGGCTGGGGCAGGTCCGTGCGGGGCTGGGGCAGGTCCGTGCCGGGCTGGGGCAGGTCCGTGCCGGGCTGGGGCAGGTCCGTGCGGGTGGCAGCCCCAGCTCTGTCCCCGCTCTGTCACAGCCCCGGCGAGCCGCGCGTGTGCCGGGCTGCCTCGGTGGTCCCTGCTGAGATTCCCTCACAGCCCCCGGACCCAGCTGTCCTCAGAGCTTTGTTCCTGCACCGAGAGCAGGGAGTGGGGACCCCAGGTGTTCCCTCCATCCCTGCGGAGCGCTAAAGGCAGCCCTCGTCCCCTGGCCTGGCTGGGAGCGCCCCGGGCCCGCGGGGATGTGGCTGCAGCTCCGGGGCTTTGAGCATCCCGCTCGCAGCCTCCGCTCAGCCCGGAGCGGCCGCTCCTCCTGCTCGGATCCCGGGGCTGCCGCGTCCCTGGCACGGAGGGGACGTGGGTGAAGGGGCTGCAGCCCCCGGCAGCGGCTGGGACTGCCCGGGTGCCACCCCGGCTCCTCCCCGTGGGTCATTTTGTCCCCTCCCGGGGGGGGCACCAGAGCCAACATTGAGCCTGTGCTTAAACAGACCAGGAAGGGCTGCGGGGAGGCTGGGAACGGGACGCGCCTGTTCTCTTCGGGTGCCCCTGCAGGAGGAAAAGGTCTTGGGGTGACTGCAAGTGGCTGAGACATCGTGGGGCGCCCGGCACTCGCTCCCTGCACGGCCCGCACCCCGCTGGAGCCCCGCTCCTGGGGAGAACCGAGCCCCTGGGGAGAACCGAGCTCTGGGCAGGACCGAGAACTCCTGGGCAGAAGAGAGCTCCTGGGCAGGAGTGGGCAGGACCGAGCCCGGGCAGGACCGAGCCCGGGCAGGACCGAGCTCTGGGCAGGACCGAGCCCGGGCAGGACCGGGGCTCTGGGCAGGACCGAGCTCTGGGCAGGACCGAGCCCCGGCAGGACCGAGCCCGGGCAGGACAGAGCCCGGGCAGGACCGAGCTCTGGGCAGGACCGAGCCCCGGCAGGACCGAGCCCCGGCAGGACCGAGCCCGGGCAGGACCGAGCTCTGGGCAGGACCGAGCCCGGGCAGGACCGAGCCCGGGCAGGACCGAGCTCTGGGCAGGACCGAGCCCCGGCAGGACCGAGCCCCGGCAGGACCGAGCCCAGGCAGGACCGAGTGGGTTCTCCCGCGGTGGGGAGGCTCTCCCGGAGCTCCAGGTGTCTCCCCGTGCCGGCTCTCCCTGTCACTAGATGTCAGCAGCAGCAACTCTTCCCAGTCCCAAAGGTGGGTGGGGGGTCCGTCCGGCCCCAGCAGGGTCTGACCGTGCCCAGGCAGGGCCCGCTGTGCCCCGGGGGCTGGGACAGCCCGGGAGCGGGCCCGGCCCGGCTGGATGGCCGCTCCATCCCGGGGCAGGGGCCGTGCCCGGGCTGGGCTGGGCTCAGCCTCCCCCCCTGAGGCTCTCGGGGCTCGGGTGCCAGTCCCGGTCCCTGCGGGAGCCGCTTTCCAGGCGGCTCGCATTGGCTGCCTCACTGATTGACTGCCTGATGGCTGACTGGTGGGCTGATCGATTTCTCTGGAGAAAGTGGGCTTAGAGAAATGAGCAAATGGCCGGTCCCATTGTCGGCAGTGCCGCTGGGAATAGGGGACAGGTGTCAGGGATACACTTGTCACCTCTGCTCCAAGCCAGAGCAAAGCCATCCGCTGCTATTCACCCTTTGCCCTTCTGGTCCTGGGGTCTCCAGAGGGACCTTTTCACCCCTGGACTGGCATTTGACCCCTGCAGGCACAGCACCACCCCAGCAGCTGCTCCTGGACACCCTCAGCCTTTTCCCTAGGTATTTTTGGGATGTTTGTGTGGATGGACATGGAGATGTGCCAGGGAGATTCCCTGCAGGGATCCAGGGCTGGAGAGGGCAGGCACCAGCCTGGCAATTCCCAGCTTCATCCCCACTGGCTGTGCACCCTGTGGGCTGCAATGCGAGCTCCTCACTTTTGGTGTGTCCCCTCTGGAATTTTTGGGATGATCCTGGCTGCAGGAGGCAGTTCTTGGTGAGATGAGGGCTCTGCTAAAGGCACTGTCACCATCAGCCAGCCTGCATGGAGATGCAGGTTCCTGCTGGCACAAGCACACAGGGTGGCCTGGAGCAGGCCACTTGCAGAACTGAACAATGTTCTCATTTTCCTCAGCTGCTTTTCAGCCAGATCAGCTCCCTGAGCTGTCCCCCAGCAGCCACACTGGTGGCAGTTTGGGGACAGAGCAGGAGCACCGTGCCACCCCTGGGGACCAGGACACGGCTCTGGCAGTGCAAGGACAGAGCAGGAGCACCGTGCCACCCCTGGGGACCAGGACATGGCATTGGGCAAGCTCGTGGCTGCTGTCGTGTGCCCTGCTATTTACTTGGATAGAAATCCCACCCACGGGGCAGTGGTGGGGCTGGCAGGGAGACTTTGGAGAATCAGGGCTCCAGGAAGCACTGATGGAGTTGCATAGAGAGTGTGATAATTCGACAAGGACGCTGGGCTGCACTGTGAGCAGCCCCAGGGAGCTGCCGGCTCTCAGGACACTCTGCACTGACAGGACCCTGGGCTGAGGTGAGAATGGGTGCTGGGCACAGCTGGAGTTTGCTGTGGGAGCAGGAGTCAGCTCTGGCCCTGGCGGGAGGAGGCAGGAGCTCCAGGGGGCTCCAGGGATTATTCCTGCTGCAGCTTTCCCTGGCTGGTCCCTTGCAGGATTCCCTGTTTGCCACAGGCTCCTCACAGATCCCATCAGACAGGGATCATCTGGCGGATCTTCACTGCTTTGGGAACTCAGATCCCACGGGAAGGGCAGAAAAAATCTCTTGAAAAATGCATCTGTGTGTGTGTGAGAGGGAAACTCTCCTCAGATTAGTGGCTTTGTCAGTTCTGACAGGAGCAATCCGTTATTTGCATCAAGGAATGTGATAATTATGTCTGTCCGTGTTGGTGCACAGGAGAAATAAAACTTCTTCCTCAACAGGCTGCCCACAAAATGCTGTGCAGATTCCTCTGCAAGGACCTTACCACACCCAGAAAATATTTTTTCCAGAGCTCTGCAGCCTTAAATAGTAATTATTGCTGGGTAAAAATTAGTACTACTTAAGGCTAATAATTAGTATGAATTACTGTGAATAGCATTTTATTTTGCTTTTGGAGACAGAAATGTCTTCCCTGCTCTCCTGGCAATTTTCACAGATGATTTCTATTGTGCCTGAAATTCCCTTCATCATTTTCACACAAGACTTGTTCAGTTTTATAACTCACCACTTGGTCATTTTAAAACATGACTTCTAATGTCTCTAAAGTTTGCCACCTTTTGATAAAAATACCTTGCTCCAAGATATTCATGATTTCTTTTTCCCTCTAGTGGACTTTATATTCCTTTTGCTTCCTTAAAATATATATAAATGACCTCTTTCTTCTCAACCCAAAAGTGAGAGAGGACAAATTGAAAGGCAGTTCTCCTGCTAGAAGAATTTTTTCAGAAGAACACATTTCACTGAAAAAATAAAAAGGAACAAAACTATGGGAAGCTTGTTCCTGTCAATCTTCAGCTCAGTACAGCTCCCTTGTTTTGAAAGCATCTGTCAGAATCCCCCCTGGCAGCACCTCCTGGCAGTGCCCCCATGCCTGCAGGGCCGAGGGGCAGGGCTGGGCAGAGCTCACCCACCTGAGCCCCTGCCTTCCTCCCTCTGCTGCATCCCAGCGGGGCTCGGGGGGGCTGGACCCCTGGGAAAGGAGGATGGATCCATGGGAAAGCAGGCTGGATCCCTGGAAAGCAGGCTGGATCCCTGGGAAAGGAGGCTGGATCCATAGGAAAACAGCCTGGATCCCTGGGAAAGGAGGCTGGATCCTGGGAAAGGAGCCTGGATCCCTGGGAAAGCAGGCTGGATCCTGGGAAAGGAGGCTGGATCCTGGGAAAGGAGGCTGGATCTCTGGAAAGCAGGCTGGGTCCTGGGAAAGGAGGCTGGATCCCTGGGAAAGGAGGCTGGATCCAGGGAAAGCAGGCTGGATCCTGGGAAAGGAGGCTGGATCCTGGGAAAGCAGGCTGGATCCTGGGAAAGGAGGCTGGATCCTGGGAAAGGAGGCTGGATCTATGGGAAAGGAGGCTGGATCCTGGGAAAGCAGGCTGGATCCTGGGAAAGGAGGCTGGATCTATGGAAAGCAGGCTGGGTCCTGGGAAAGGAGGCTGGATCCCTGGGAAAGGAGGCTGGATCCAGGGAAAGCAGGCTGGATCCTGGGAAAGGAGGCTGGATCCTGGGAAAGCAGGCTGGATCCTGGGAAAGGAGGCTGGATCCTGGGAAAGGAGGCTGGATCTATGGGAAAGGAGGCTGGATCCATAGGAAAACAGCCTGGATCCCTGGGAAAGGAGGCTGGATCCTGGGAAAGGAGCCTGGATCCCTGGGAAAGCAGGCTGGATCCTGGGAAAGGAGGCTGGATCCCTGGAAAGCAGCCTGGATCCTGGGAAAGGAGCCTGGATCCTGGGAAAGCAGGCTGGATCCTGGGAAGGCAGGCTGGATCCTGGGAAAGGAGCCTGGATCCCTGGGAAAGGAGGCTGGATCCATGGGAAAACAGCCTGGATTCCTGGAAAGCAGGCTGGATCTCTGGAAAGCAGGCTGGATCCTGGGAAAGCAGGCTGGATCCTGGGAAAGGAGCCTGGATCCCTGGGAAAGGAGGCTGGATCCATGGGAAAACAGCCTGGATTCCTGGAAAGCAGGCTGGATCTCTGGAAAGCAGGCTGGATCCTGGGAAAGCAGGCTGGATCCTGGGAAAGGAGGCTGGATCCTGGGAAAGGAGGCTGGATCTATGGGAAAGGAGGCTGGATCCTGGGAAAGCAGGCTGGATCCTGGGAAAGGAGGCTGGATCTATGGGAAAGGAGGCTGGATCCTGGGAAAGGAGACTGGATCTATGGGAAAGGAGGCTGGATCTATGGGAAAGGAGGCTGGATCCTGGGAAAGGAGACTGGATCTATGGGAAAGGAGGCTGGATCCTGGGAAAGGAGGTTGGATCCCTGGAAAGGAGACTAGATCTATGGGAAAGGAGGCTGGATCCTGGGAAAGGAGGCTGGATCTATGGGAAAGGAGGCTGGATCCTGGGAAAGCAGGCTGGATCTATGGGAAAGGAGGCTGGATCCTGGGAAAGCAGGCTGGATCCCTGGGAAAGGAGGCTGGATCTATGGGAAAGGAGGCTGGATCCTGGGAAAGGAGGCTGGATCCTGGGAAAGGAGGCTGGATCCCTGGGAAAGGAGGCTGGATCTATGGGAAAGGAGGCTGGATCCTGGGAAAGGAGGCTGGATCTATGGGAAAGCAGGCTGAATCCATGGGAAAAGAGGCTGAATCCATGGGAAAAGAGGCTGAATCCATGGGAAAGGAGGCTGGCTCCTGGGAAAGCAGGCTGGATCCCTGGGAAAGCAGGCTGGACCCTCCAGGCTGAGAGGGCGAGGCTGAGGAGGTGGTGGGGAATGGAGCCAGGGATGGATGATTCCCTGCAGGTGGAGAGGGAGCAGAGCCCAGCCCGTGGGCAGGGGTGCTGTGGGGGACAGGGACCCAGGGCTGTCTCACACAGGGCAAGGAGGGTTCAGAGGTGAAGCCACCATTTCTCCTGGGCAAGGAGAACCTGGGAGTGCCACAAGGAAGGTAAATGAGTGTGCAGGAAGGTCACATCACACTGGAATCACCCGTGAGTCGTCCAGGAGCTGGGGCTGGTACCAGGGCATGCACAGCTGGCTCTGGCTGAGCTGGAGTGAGCTTGGTGGGTGCTGAGACAGGCTGTGGGCCTCGTGGATATTGCCAGGCATCTCCCTGCATCTCCCTGGGAGTGCTGGAGGCCCCACCTCTGGAAGCATTCGAGCTGAGGCTGGATGGGGCTGTGAGCAGCCTGGCCTAGTGGGAGATGTCTCTGCTCCTGAAAAGTTCCTTTCAACTCCATCCAGTCCATGACAGGGATTTTTGATTAAATGAACTTTAAAAGGTCCCTTCCAGCCCAAACTGTTCAGTGACTCTGTGGTGAGAAGTCCTGCCCCAGCTGCAGATCTCTTGGGGCCCTTCAGTCCCTCAGCAGTGGCACATTTGTCCCTGCCCTTGGGGATGGGGTCCTGCTCACCCCCATCCTGCTGTCCTCAGAGCCGGCTCATCCCTGCTCTGCCCCCTGGCACGGGGTTCAGCTGCCTGCTGCAGGTGGCTGGAAGGGCTGGGTGACCCCAGAGGGACAGAACAAACCTCACTGCCCCAGTGTCCTCATGGGAACAGCTCTCCCCTGTGTCCTGTGGTGTTGGATAAATACTCCCCAGCTCAGAACTGCTCTGGCCATGTCCTGTCACTCTCACGTCTCATCTCCCTTCATGTGAGTCCATCTCCTTCCTCCACAGGTGTCCCCTCCAAGCACAGGGGTGCCCTTGTGGCTCTGCACAGCTCCTGCCAGGAGGGGACAGCCGGGGGGTCGGGCTCTGCTCCAGGGAACAGGGACAGGAGCAGAGGGAACGGCCTCAGGGGAGCCTCAGGGTGGGCACTGGGGACATTCCTCATGGAAAGGGCAGGGGTGGAGTCCCCATCCCTGGGGGATTTCAGAGCCCTGTGGCTGTGGCACTTGGGAACAGGGGCAGTGGTGGCCTTGGCAGTGCTGGGGAATGGTTGGACTCAGTGGTCTGTTCCAATTTAGAGGGCTTTTCCAGTTTAAATGATTCTGGGACTCTGTTTTTCTCTTTCTATGCAAATCCATCTGGAAAGCAGTTTGCATGAAGGATGCAGTAAGAACAGTTGGGCTGTGGCTCTGATTTATAGAATCCAACTGGCAAGGCCTGTCTGTGATACCTGTCCCCTCCCAGGGCTCTGGCAGAGTTATTGCAGCCCTCCCCCTCTGCTGGTGACATATGGCTCCGAGGCTGCTCTGACACACAAGTGCAGGCAGCTGGCTTTTGAGGGGAGAGGAATGGGACAGGTTTTTTCGTGCTTCTTCCAAAAGGAGGATCAAATTGCTCATCTTTCAAACACCTCCAAGCTCAGCCATCTCTTTGTTCCCCCAAGGGGGTGGCAGTGCACTTTGGGATGGGAGCTTAAGCAGCTCCAGATGCTAACGGGCTGAGAGCTAAGACTTGAGCGGCTGCTGGGTTTTCCCTCCTCGCCTCCTGTTACTTGTACAATGAAAAGAAGGCAGGCACATCATTTGGTTAGACCCCACCTGCATGCTGCTGTCCCACGCTGCTCAGGGGATCAGCTCTCCTCTCCTCTCCTCCAGGGACCCCAGCTGCCCGTGGCTGCCAGCCCAGGAGGGCTGGAAGTGCCCAGGGAGGAGTTCAGCTCCAGGCAGTCAGCAGGAGCAGCCCGGGGAGCCCTGTGAGACCTGAGGTGTCTGGAGCCTCAGAGCTGAACTGGGCCCAGCAAGTGCCCAGGACAGGTCCTGAGAGAGCTCCAGGGTGCCTAAAGAGGTGCTGGAGTGAACTCCATCTCTGCAAAATAATCAGTCTTTGCCTCGAGCTTCGCATCAAATGAGGCTGGCTGGTGCCTCCTGGGAAATCCCATCCTCCTCGATTAATCAGAGCAAAGGAAATGCAGGGCAGCCACAGCCTCGTGGGAAGGGAGCCTTCACTTGGAACGTGGCTGTGAATTCTTGTTTTGAGCAAACACAATGTCTGGGCCACCACTCTGCAGAGTTCATGTGGTCCTGTCCGTGAGAATTTTACATAAACAGTCAAATCAATCATAAAGGGGTTTGAATTTCTCAATTCATCTTCTTTTACTGTTGCAGTCTTTATTGAACACTTTGCTCTTTTTTTTTTCCCTCCTGCTGCCCAAACTGGATCCCCCTAAGTGTCACCTCCACCTTATTTAACTGCTGCAGCCTTTATTGAACATTTTGCTTTATTTTTTTCCTCCTGATGCTCTAATTGGATCCCCCAAAGCCTCACCTGCATGGTGATGGCAGCTTGCATGTCTTTCTGTCCCTTGCTCAGTCTAGGGAAGGTGGCAGGGGTGGAATGGGATGGGCTTTAAGGTCCCTTCCAGGCCAATCCCCCCACGTTCCCTGGCTGGGTGCCCTGTGTCCCCATCACTGCTGTCTGGCCTGCACCCCACAGCCTGGCTGCAGCTGCAATGGTTTGTCCTGCAGCCAGCCCGCCCCCCGCCTCAGAGCTGCTCCAGCAAGGAGATCCAGAGAGGCTCACAGCTCCTCAGGGACCCGCTCTGGCTCTGGATAAGCAGCTTTTGGCTCAGTCCCAGTCTCCCCGGTGCTGTCCCTCCTGGTGTGCAGGGCGATAAGCTGCCCGAGCCAGGGACCCCAGCCCTGCAGCCCCAGCCCCTGCAGCCTGCAGCTGGCTCCTGCAGCGCTCTGCAGCTTCCCTGGGGGCTGCTGTGAGCAGCACAGGGCCCCTCCAGGGGCTGTCACAGGCTGGAGGTGACAGAAGCCCCTGGAGCCCTCTGTAAGGCAGTGCAGGTGAGGACGTGGTGTCTGCGAGCGGGGAGGGAGCAGAGCTGCACGCTGAATTATAGGGTTTGGGAAGAGCCCAAGGCGTTGGAGCTGTTTGTGTGAGCCCTGGGTGAGGCTGAGTGTGCTCAAGTGTTTCCTGCCTGCTGAGGAGTTCACTCTCCTTGCAAGGTTAGTTGATTTGACACGAGTTACAGCAATTTCACGGTACATTTTTCTCCCCTTCCAAGACATTTGTCTTGTTTCTTCCTCTTGGTAAGAGAACATAACCCAGCGAGGCTGCTTGAGAGACAAACTGCTCACCTTGGGCTGCTGTCACAGGGACAGTCCCTGGGGGAGCACAGAGCTTGCCTTCAGTGTGGGGAGAGTGCTCGGGGGTCGTGGTGCTCAGAGCCCACAAAACCTTCAGGTAACATGACAGAGGTGTCTCCACGAGGAGCTGGCATGAGGAGGAGCTCGAGTGTGTGAGGAATGTAATACCTTCAGAGCAGAATGTAATATCTTCAGATGCTGTGGCTCTGACACCTCACCCTGAGCGCCCCAAATTTGGGCAACACTGTGGGCTCGCACCTTTTGTCTGCTGCCTGGCAGGGAACTGCTGCAGGAGAAACTGAAATGGTTGCACTCTGTGATCCCAGAGGTGTTTCCTAACCTAAAAGATTCCATGGTTCTATTAATAAAAGCTTTGATTTCAAATTACCCAAAGGGAGGAGAGCCAGTTTCCCCTAAGAGGGCTGATGGGATCACTGCAGGACTTGTCAGGCTTTGGAGAATTAGCAAACCTTAAACCAGAATTGCTGCCCTGGGGAACTCCCCAGAAGTGTTTAGGTGCCCCATTCCCTGGGAACATGCTGATTTTCCCTATCCAGTCAGAAGTCTTGTCTCCTTTTCGTGATTCAAAAGGAAATGTCCTGAGATGAGAAACCTCCTGTAGGATGGAGCTTTAGAGGCTCTCCTGCTGTTTTGGGAACTTTGCTGAACATGCACTACAAGAGCTCTCCATCAGGGCCAGGAGATTTGGGAACAGAGGAGAAGGTCTGAGCAGGTCCTGCTCTGGAGGTGGGATGTGGGAGAGAAGAGGCTCCTGAGGTGCCAGGAGGTGCAGATGGAGCCTCCCGTGGTGACAGGAGCTCAGGAGCTGGCAGGAGCAGCGTGCAGGATGAAGGTCTGAGAGCCCCTCTGGATCCAGGGGAGCCCCGAGGGCTGCACTTCCCTTCTGCCCAGGGGATGTGATTCTCTGCAGGTGGGGTGACAGCTCGGGGCCATCTGTCACTGTGGGGTGTGGGCACACATCCCAGGAGAAGCAGCAGCAGAGTTCCACCTTCCTGGGCCCAGTGCACTTTCCCTCTCCTGGTGTTGCCTCATTCCTGCTCCCCACAGACCAGCCAGGGCAACCCTTAATGTGTGCTGGAAAGCCTGATGGTAATTAAGTGCCTGACTCCAGGGGCCCGGATCGCTAATTGAGTTCATTAGATGCTATTGCATTACCAGTAAGTTTTGATCATAATGGAGGGGCTGGAGCAAAAAACAAACTAACAAACAGGAATTTAAAAAAAACCCAAACAGCAAGAAGAAATCCAGTGAACTCCCTCAGAAGTGTTTGATCTGCAGTGTTTGTCTGTCTCATAGGATGAGGAACTGCAGCATCTGGCTCTGGCTCTCTCAGGTTTTGGATAATGATGCAAATTCATCCAGGTGTAAAATCAGGACCTTTTTAAAGTAGGGGAATTCTTGTGAGGCAGAACCAGGAGTGTTTGACCCGGGATATTTGTGTTTGTGGCCAGCAGCAAACTCCAAGCTGGGATCAGGAACAAGGTGACTTCCAGCAGCCCCTGCCCCTGTGAAGAGCACAGAACCCACTGAGCTCTGTCTCTGCGCTCAGGCTGGACCAAGGTCAAGTGAAATCTCTGAAAACCTTCCTTCCCCCATCCCGGGGGATGCTTGGAGAACAGGGATCCTGCCTTGCTCTGCTGAGAGCTCAGCCCCACAGGGGATCAGCCGTGGAGGGGGAAATGTGACAGCCTCTGGTGGAAGAGCAAGCTGGAAAGCAGAAGCTCATTTCCCAGAAAAATATTGGGCTTTTGGTACAGTTTGACTTTTGAACAACAGTGACAGATCAGGAACAGTAAAATTTGAAATAAAAGATAGCAAGTGGAAAATGAAATGCTTATTAAGTATAATTCCAGGGGAAGAAAAATGAGGACTAAAATGAAGCCGCAGATGTTCCTCTTCTGTTTTATCTGCTTTTATTAAGAAAACAGAAAATGGTCTTCCCAGAGGGACCTTGGACAGGAAGAGAAATGGAATCTGTCTCTCACGTGTCCCCTGCCCACACACCAGACAGGGATGGTCCCAGAGGCTGCAGAAAATGGGTTTCATCCCACCTGGTTTTCACCTGGGAGGAGAAGCTGGAGGGACACTGCTCCTCTCTGCAGGTTGGTGTTACCTCCCAGCACTACCGAGCCAGTCCCAGTGACACCTCTGGCTCTTCCTTGACCAGTGAGATGAACCCAGCTGAAGCCACCAAGTTCTCATGGTCCTCCAAGGAGCAGCTGATGCAGGAGGGAGAAGTCAAGGACCCATCATTTCAGTCTATACAACTTAAAAACAAAAGATAAAGAAAATGAGACTAAAACATTATTTAGCGTTTGGTTTTTCTACTTGCAAAGCCCAGATTTCCCCAGGGAACATACTTTTCCTTGGTTAAAAGAGAAAGAAAGAAATCCAGTGAGAAGTTTCTGTTTCACAGACCTGGTGGCTCCAGTCCTGATGGTGGTTGGGACTGCGTGGAGTTGGTATCTCTTCTGGTGGTCACAGAGGCCACCCAGAGCCCAGGAGCATTTGGAGCCTTGGGAATTGCTTGTCCCACCTGTTGAAGTCCCTGAGCAAAAAAACAAACTAACAATCAGGAATTGAACCCAAATAGCAAGAAGAAATCCAGTGAACTCCCCCAGAAGTGTTTAATCTGCACTGTTTGTCTGTCCCATGGGATGAGGAACTGCAGCATCTGGCTCTGGCTCTCTCAGTTTTGGACAATGATGCAAATTCATCCAGATGTAAAATCAGGATCTTTTTAAAGCAGGGGAATTCTTGTGAGGCAGAACCAGGAGCGTTTGACCAGCCAGTCCTGTGCTGCACTGCTCAGGAGCCAAGGGCCGTTCCCAGCCCGTGTCTGAGGGGTTGCTGTGCCTGGCAGGAGGCACAGTTCAACAGCCTGGGTGGGCAGCTCTGCGTCACTGCACCTGCGCTTTCCTGGGCTCAGAGGCGAGGCAGGGCACTGGGGCCACCCTGCCCCTGCCAGCCCTGCCCCTGCAGCCCTGTCCCTGCCAGCCCTGTCCCTGCCAGCCCTGTCCCTGCCCTGCCTCTGCAGCCCTGCCCCTGCCAGCCCTGCCCCTTCCAGCCCTGCTCCTGCCAGCCCTGCCCATGCCCTGCCCATGCCAGCCCTGCTCCTGCAGCCCTGCCCCTGCCAGCCCTGCTCCTGCCAGCCCTGCCCATGCCCTGCCCATGCCAGCCCTGCCCCTGCAGCCCTGCCCCTGCCAGCCCTGCCCGCTGCTCGGGCAGCCCCAGAGCCTGCTGCACACCCGTGTTTGTTCAATCCCCTTCAGCTCACATCCACCTCCCTCCCTGCTGCTGCAGCCCAGGGCAGAGCCCTGGCCGTGGCAGGAGCTGGCACAGAGCAGAGCATGGCCCTGGTGGGTTATGGAGCAGGCAGGCTGGCTGCCAGGCTGGGTGCCAGGCCGGGCCATGCTGGGTTCCATGCTGGGTGCCATGCTGGGTTCCATGCTGGGTGCCATGCTGAGTGCCAGGCTGGGTGCCAGGCCGGATGCCAGGCTGGGCTCCATGCTGGGTGCCATGCTGGGTTCCATGCTGGGTGCCATGCTGGGTTCCATGCTGGGTGCCATGCTGGGTGCCAGGCCAGGTGCCAGGCTGGGTGCCAGGCCGGGCCATGCTGGGTTCCATGCTGGGTTCCATGCTGGGTGCCAGGCCGGATGCCAGGCCAGATGCCAGGCTGGGTTCCAGGCCAGGTGCCAGGCTGGGTTCCATGCTGGGTGCCAGGCCGGATGCCAGGCTGGGCTCCATGCTGGGTTCCATGCTGGGTGCCAGGCTGGGTGCCAGGCCAGGTGCCAGGCCAGCAGCAGCTCCCAGCAGAGCCCCTGTAGCCCTGCCCTGCCCTGGGCAGGCAGAGCCTCTCCCGGCCTGCCCTGCAGTGGGCACGGCCTCGCGGAGCAAGGGAAGGCACGTGAGAGGTGCCCGGGGTGCCTGGTTTATCCATGCTGAGCGGGGAAGAATGGCACGGGAGAGAACATGATCACACTCTATAAATACCTTCAAGGTAACAGTGCCGGGGGAAGAAGAGGATTAGTCACACTGCTGTGAGACAGGGACGGGAGGAGAGACAGCAACAGCGTGAAGCACTGGAGGAAAAAGTTTTGAGTATTAGGAGTGAAATGTTTAGGCTATTTTTCTTTCTCATTTATGATGGAAAAAGAAATTGCAGGGTCTCAGTTTGAGTTATCCTTGAGGCTCAATGAATTTTTTCAGAGCTGTGAGTCACAGGCATGAGCAGTAACCAGTGCGTGGCTGTGAGGGATCTGCAGGAACTGGGTGCACCAGGAGTTAAACAAGGGGCCAGTGTGGCCTTGGGGACAGCAACAGTGTCACCAGGCAGGGGGTCACCCTGCTGCCTGCGCCTCTGGGAGTCCAGGGCTGGCCACAGCTCTTCCCCTCTCCCCAGTACATCCCAAACTGGTGCGGAAGGTCCCGAGGGAAGGTGGTGCTGCTCAGTCCCAGTGCCACTGGATGTGCAGCCAGGAGAGGCTCAGGGCTGGAGCTGGGTCTGGGCGAGCCCTGAGCTCTGCCTGAGGCTGCAGGGGTGAGCTGGCTGCCGCTGTGCCCCAGGGCAGCCTGGGCACCTCACACCCAGCCTGGGCACCTCACACCAGTGTACCCCTGCCAGGCAGACCTCTGCCCCAGCCCTGGCCCTGCTCTCCCGGGGATGGAGCTGGCCAGGCAGGAGTTTGGAGCTGCCCTCCCCGAGGGGCTGGCTCCACATCCAGCCTGGACAGCCACTCCTGTTGTCACCTTCCATTATCCTGGGACTCAAAAGTGAATGTTTACAAAAAAACACGGGTTGCTGCTGCCGAGATGTTTTCCCCCTCTCCTCAAGTAAGTGCCAAGAACTCTGTATTCTCATAACAAACCAGCTGGGCAAATATAGGTGTCCTTGGAGAAAACCCTTCAGGCTGGTAAGAATTCACACATTGATCCACTAAAGGCAAACAATTTAATTGTGTTGTTCTTCCAACTGTGTCTTCCTTAGAAAATGAATCTTGTGTATGTCAGTCTGTCCCCCCCAGTAGGTTTTGAGCCCCTGGGCTGGTCAGACAGAATCGTAGATTGATGGAATGGTTTGGGGTGGAAGGGATAAAGCTCATCTTCCACCTCCTGCCACAGGCAGGGACACCTTCCACCAGCCCAGGTTGCTCCAAGCCCCAGCCAACCTTGTTTGATAAGTTTCAGAAGAAGTTCAGATCCTACAAGCTTTGGAAATGGGAATGAGCTCCTCGTGCTCCCCACTGTGGGAAGGGTTAGTTCAGAGCAGGAAAGGTGTGTGTGGAAGGAGATGTGGAAATCCAGCTGCTTTCAGAGTGCTCTTGTTTTGTGCCAGGCTGTAGGCACACAGTCTGTGGTGGCTGGGAGTGGGATGAGCCCCGTCCCCAGTGGGTGCAGCTGTGCAGGACAGGTGAGCAGCACTGACAGCCATGGCGTGCCCAGGTGTGCTGGGCAACCACACAGGGAACAGAGGGCACACAGGTGCAGGGCATGAACGTGAGGGGATAAAAGGCTGGGCTGGAGAACAAGAAGGGCAGATGCTGGCAGCCTTCTGAGGTGACATGGTGTTACTGTGTGTGGGGTGAAGCGTTCTGGAATTCTGTGGTGACACTCTGAGTATCATGGCCATCTCAACTGTGACGTGTGCTGCAGCACCAGGTGAGTGTTTGTTCTTAGGAGTGTGGGTGGCTTGTTGCAGGAGCTCCCCAGGCTGTATTTTCTTGCTGTGGTGTCACCTTGGATGTGCCCAGGCTGTGGGAGAGTCGCTCTGGGGCAGCAGGAGACTCTGGGTGGGGAGGGGAACTGGGGAAAGAGCAGGCTCAGGGAGAAGCCCCCAGGGTTTGAGTCCCTCTCAGTGACAGAGCTTGGAGAGCAGGGGGCACCTGGCTGTCCCAGGGCTCTGTGTCAGCTCCAGCCCCAGGCCAGCGTGTGCCTGCCCCGGCTGCTGGCTTGGGAGGGACACGGGGACACAGCTCTGTCCATCCCACGTTGTGGGGGGCAGGAGGGCTCCAGAGCTGGCTCCTGCAGCTCCTGGGACCTCGCACAGGGAAGGGACAGGGATCAGGGGACCTGCCTGGTGCTTTCTCTGCTCCCCGAGTTTGAGTGGTGTGCTCCCATCTGAACCTCAGTGCCCCTTCCCTCATTCCTTGTCCTGCTGCCCCACAAATCCAGCGCACAGAGCTTCTGATCTGCCCCTCTGTGCGTTACACAGAAATCAGAGTGATAGATCACAGGGAAAAAAGGGTGAAAGAGAAGGAGGGAAAAAGATGTTCCTTCATGGTGCTTTTGTTTTCTAACAATGTTGACATTATGTGGAGTAACCGAGTATAAAATCTGCCTATCGTTTGGGAGCTGGTGTGCAGGGAAGATGTTATTATCCCAGCCTTTTATGCCTCTTTACCCTGTCTGGATCAGAGGAGATAAATGTGTAGATAGGAGCCTCAGCTCCTGTCTTTATTTAAGCTGTCAGGTACTGCTGTGTTATTTTATGATGATTGTTATAGAAAGCCTCCACAAAGAGATATATGTTTCTATATTCCCCCTTGTTTCTTATTTTAATCTATAATTTAATAATAAAATAGATGTATTTCCCTTTATTATTTTTATTTGTAGAGTTAGTGCATCTCGTTCACTCTTATTTTTCAGATAAACATTCACAGTCACAAAGCACTTAAAATATGCACATAATCAATCTTCGCTGTTCTCTTTTGGGCTCCCTTTTGACTATTATTGCAGTCGTGCTTTAATTTACACATTAATGCCAAAGCATCCTGAGCGTAGAGCACGTTCCCAGTGGGGACACACGAGTACGTGGCTGTCACCACCTCAGGCACACCCACGTGGCCCAGGCCAGGCACAGCTACACGTGGGGTGAAGCCAAAGCCACTTCTGTGCAGGTGCAACAGCCCACAGAGCTAGGAGCAGTGTGCAACAGGGTGCCCAGAGAAGCTGTGCCTGCCCCATCCCTAAAAATGCTCAAGGCAGGTTGGACGGGGCTCTGACCAAGCTGATGTTGTTGGAGATGTCCCTGCTCATTGGAGGGGGGGACTAGATGCCCTTTAAACTCAAACCATTCAATGGTCTGTGTTTCTCTCAGCCCAGAGGCAGAGATGCTGGCCAGGCTGGTTTTGTGTGGGCATGCAGTAAAACCCCAGAGCTCAGCAGCACGGGGCTGCGCTCAGCCTCCAGAGGAACACTTCCCACCCGGAGCTGGCCATTCCTCACTGCTCCCCATTCCTCACTGCTCCCTGTTCCTCACTGCTTCTCAGCACCCCGGGCACACTCTGAGGCCAAGTTACAACGGGGCAGCAGCCAGCAAACGTGAATAGGAAATACACGGGGCACAGAGCTTTGCTGGTACATCCATGTTCACTCTCCTGCTTTTTCATGGACAGGGACTTCCTTTCTTCTGGGTGAATTTCTACTGGTTTTACCTGTCCATACCCCAGGTAGCCAATGGCTGTGTGCTGGTGAAAAGGGTTGCTGGGAAAGCAAGTGATTGGCTTATCAAAGGACAGAATCACAGACTGACAGACTGGTTTGGGGTGGAAGGGACCTCAAAGTCCATCCAGGGCCACCCCTGCCATGGCAGGGACACCTCCCCCTGTCCCAGGCTGCTCCAGCCCCAGTGTCCAGCCTGGTCTTGGGCTCTGCCAGGGGTTCAGGGGCAGCCACAGCTGCTCTGGGCACCTGTGCCAGGGCCTGCCCACCCTCCCAGGGAACAGTTCCTTGCCTTGTATAATTCCGTCCAAAATACTGAGGCATTTTCATTGTCTCAGGGCATTGAGCTTCCCATGGGTTCCTGGGAGAGTTGGGTACCAGAGAAGGAGGTGAATCTGTGGGCCTGAACCAGATATCTACTGTACATCTAGATTTTGGGCGAGTTTTCTTGAGCTGAGCTCATCACCAAGGTTCCTCTGGTTCTTGTTCTCCCTGAGTCCTGTGACCTTCCCTGCTTGAAACATCCATGTGTTCTGCAGCCTTGGGCTCCAGAGAGCACCACAGGAATGACCATGGCTGAAGCCAGCCAAGGGCTTGTGAGCTGGTGGGCTCTTGGGTTAAACAAAGGTCATTGAAAACATCTCATCCCACTTCTTTCTCTGCAAATACGTGTCTTTCATCCTCTGCAGAGACCTGTAATCCTTTGTCTTTTGGGGGAAAGCATCTGCCTTCTGTTTTGGTTTTATTTTGGGATTTTAAATTATGTCATGGTGTAGCCTTTACAGAGCTAAAAATGTTCCACACGGCAGCCTGTCCTTCCCTTGGATGGGTGTGAGGAGGGGCTGTGACTGACCCAGGTCCATCCCTTGGATGGGTGTGAGGAGGGGCTGTGACTGACCCAGGTCCCATCCCTTGCAGGGATTGTGACTGACCCATGCCCCAGGTCCATCCCTTTTGGGGGCTGTGACTGACCCATGTCCATCCCTTGCAGGGGCTGTGACTGTCCCATGCCCCAGGTCCATCCCCTTTGGGGGCTGTGACTGACCCGTGTCCCAGTGCCCACGTGCTGTGCTGTCCTCCCGGGAGCCTGGTAATGGCAGCTGCCTGAACAATTTCCAAGCAGGAACTTGGCACCACTTCAGATTTAAAATACAGGCAATTAGTGGAAGTGGTTTCAGTCTCGATTATTTCCCTCTTATGGCAGAAAAAGCATCTGTGGAAAGCTGGACAGTTTCTTTCCAAGAGTGTTGAAATCATGTCCAAAGGGAACAGGAGGGAATCCCAGAACTGGCTCAATGTCTCTTATTCCTGCACATCTGAACCCTGTGCCAGGCAGTACCCACCTCTGCCCAACATTTTCTCAAGTCCTGGGTCTAGAAACTGTAACAGGAGTTGCAGGGGTTCTCAGCAACCTTTTTACTCTGTTTAGTTTAAATGCAGTCACTAACATCCAAATCAAAGGCACTGCATTTTTTAGAAAAACATTAGGAAGAGTGAACAGCTATAGAAAAGATTTCTTCTGCTCCCAGGCTGAAATTTCCAACAGGAAAAATCAGATGAGAAGAGCCCTGGGTCACACTGAGTCTACCCAGACATGTCTCTGTTCCAGAGGGGATTTTTGTCTGGGGTAAGCTGATATTTCTGTGCTGGCACTCAGCCCATGCCCTGCTGCCAGGTCACAGGGCTGCAGGATGTTTCTCCACATCCATCACTTCTTGCAGGGGCAGGGGAGAGTCCTTGGGGATGCAGGAACTCAGGTCCATGGGTGGGCTGAGGGCAAAGGCTGCTGCCCCACAGCCCCCAAAGCAGGGAGCGAGTCTCTGCACCACAGGAGAGCAGGGCTGGAGAGCTCAGTTGTGTCCTCTCCTGCCAGTCCTCAGCTGGCCTTTAAACTGGAGAGGTGCACAGAGCATCTTTGCAGCACCCTTCCCGAGGCTCAGGACAACTCTGGAGGTGTGCTCCCTGCATCCCTGACCCTGCTGTGTGCTCCCTGGGGTGTCACCAGGCTGGCACCTGAGCTGTTTCTCCAAGGAGAGCTGCAGCCAGGCTCCAGCAGAGGCTGAGGCGTTTCCTTGCCCAGGAGCTGCCCCAGGGCTGCAGGCTCTGCAGAGCTCTGGCAGGGCTGCTGTGAGGTCCCTGCTGCAGTCCTGGCCCAGCCATGTCTCTGCTCCCAGAGGTGTCCCTGTGGGACAGGACTGGGGGCTCTTAGCCCTGCCAGTGACCTGAGCCTCTGAGGAATGACACACATCCTTATTTTGTCCTTCTCCCGACACAGGCAGGGAAGGTGCAGACCTTTTGGCTTCATGTAGGAAATTAATCAAAAGCTTGTGTGAGGGAATGACCCATTGTGGTGCCACTGCAAAGCCTTGTCCTCCTCCTCCCCTGGCCACCTTCCCTGGCAGTTTGTGACAATGAAATTCTACCTGCCCATCTCCCCAAAGCCTGCCACACCAAACCTCAGAGATCTGGTCTAGTCAGAAGGTTTGCAGAGAAAATGAGGGTTTTTTCCTTCCTGGCTGGCTTCCACCAGCAGCAGCTCCCACTCTCCAAGGCACATCTCAATTAATTAATACAGTCAAACCTTATTAGAGACAATCGTTGGGCAGAAATTTTCCAGTCCAGAGTTCTCTTTGCTTTTCTCCTTGTTACTTCTCACTGTTGCCCTCCTCCCTGGTGCCTTTCTCTGCAGTGGAGCCTCTCCTGCAAAGCCTGGTGTGGAGTGGGAGCTTTTCAGGGTGGAGTTGAGGCTCAGCTGCCCTCCCAGCCCAAAGCCCAGCTGCAGTGGGGATCCTGAGTGGATCCCAGCACAGCTGGACTCAGCCTGCCAGCACCCACGGCTGGGCAGCAGCAGCTCGTGCCCCCAGGGTCCCAGCAGCTCCCAGGTCACCCCAGATGTGGCATTGTGGGCAGAGCAGCCAGTTCCTTTTCTGAGAAAAGCGAGAGATGACCCTCAAAGCCTCTGTCATGGTGCCACTGGGAATGCTGAACGTCCTCCAGGCAGGCTGAGGTTTGACTTGAGAGACTCTGAGGACCCAAGGAAGGAAGGAAGGACAAAACCCAGACCCAGCACACTCAAAACCAAAGCACACATCAGCAAAAATAAACAGAATTTGGTTTAGTGTCAGCATCCCCAGCAGCTGCAGTCCCTCAGCTGTGGTTCTGACCCTGCAATAGCCAAGTGCAGCAGGCCAGGGCACGGTCCTGAGGGCAGGAGGGGATGCAGGGAGGAAGGGCCAGGGCAGGGCTGTGCAGGTGAGGCAGCAGGAGCCCCTGCCACCCCCCTGGGGACAGATGCTGCTGCCCCCGGAGCTGGGCTGGGCTTTGCTCCCTGGCCCTGCAGAGGCCCTGGGGTGTCCCAGCAGCAGCAGGAATGCCCCCAGCCCTCAGCCCCTGCCCTGCAGTGCCCGTGGCCCTGCCCCAGGGCGTGGGATGGGCACAGAGCTGGCAGCTGCCCCAGCCTGGCCAGGGCTGCAGGGGCCCGGAGGGGATGGGGCCATCTCAGCAGGGACAGCGTGTCCCAGCCCAGGCAGGGGCTCTGGAAGCCCTGCAGGCACAGCAGCAGCAGGGGCTGCTTTGTGTCTCTGGGGAAATGAGAGGCATTTTCCAGCGCTGTCAGGGCAGAGCTGACAGCCTCAAATTATTGTTATTATTTTCTTTTAACAGGAATGCAAATATGTCAGCCTTTCTAGGTGGCTTCATTAAGTACCCAGCACATCACTCAGAGCCTCACAATTCTTGTCAAGTACCGACATCCCCATCCCATGTTCATTGCAGAGTCTGAATTCCTCTGACTCCGTCTTGTGATGACAAACAGGTTCAGAATGGGATTAAAAAAATATCCAAAAGATAATAACAGTTGTTTTTCTTCCTTACAGCTGCTAAATAGCAGAGAAAATACGTGGCAGGGTCAGTGCAGCTCACAGCCTAGGCAGCTCAGTGCTGGGTCATTGTGATACAGGTGAAGAATTAGGGCTCACCCTGGGATTTAATGGATTTGTCCTGAAACAGGGGGCCATGCCTCATCCCCTCTGTGCGCAGGAAGGAGAAATTCCTCTTTCCCATTTTGCTTCTTGATTGAACAGGAGGGAACAAGAACAGTGCTGCAGGATCATTATTCAAGCTGATCAAACTGAGACAAAAATAAATTGACTAACAACAGAAAAATCATTTTATTACACAAAGGTCTTAATTAGTCTGTTTATTTTCATAAATGCATTGAGCTGTTCTTTGACCCTCAGTACATGTCATTCCATTTCCTAGGAGTTTTACCCACCTTCTCCCCAAGTACCAAACAAGGGATGCCCATCACTTGCCATGTCAGAGACCACCATGGTCAGAGACCCCACAAGTCTCACTTGTGTTTGCTGCAGCGTTTGGGCTGCCCCAGCAACTCAGAACTTTCCCTCTTCTCGAGTCTACCTCAACTCTTTCTGTCCAGGCTGATTTTCCTCTTCCACTGCAGCTCCCTCCCTGTCCTGTGAGGAGCTCCTTCTCCTCTCAGGCTCACTCCACTGAGAGCTCCTTCAGAGCCCCCAAAACATGGGACAGCTCAGTAAAATTCCTGAGTAAGTGAAGCTTGGAGAGGTGCTTTCCACATCTTTGAGTGTGGGGACCTCAACTGAGAGTTTTTGGAGCACAGAAGAAAACACAATTAAAGAGGGGGGTTTTAAGAGACAAGTCATGACCAGTCACCCTGGCCCTGCTGCATTTCAAGATCAGTCACAAAAATGTGCTCAGTATTGAGCAGAAGGGACAGCACGTGGATTGGCACAGAGGGGAGTTGCTCCAGGTGTGTGTGGAGAAGACTGTGCTGGCTGATGTGAGGGAGAGGCAGGTCCAAGTGCATTTGAGCAGCACTATGTCTTAGATGCCTGAGCCTTGATCTCCAGCTGTATGAAAAAAAAAATAGGTATTTCAGGCTCCAAAGGCTTTCAGACTCTTTAATGAAGGATAGGTACTCCAAAAACTACAGACTGAACTGGCAAAGGAATGAAGGAATCTGGAGGCACTAATTAAAGCAGCACGGCCGCTGTTCTGTCACTCACACAGCTGTGAAAGCTGTGGGGAGCTCAGACCAAGCTTTGCATTTGATGATGCAGTAATATTTTATAGCTGAGATAACGTTGTGGGGCTGGTTTATTGTCAGCCTCTGCAGTAGCACACCTGGTTTCTGGGCTGTCTGTGGCTCTCGGGGGCGCAGGGCACAGACCAGGGCTGAAAGCAGAGGCATCTCTGGAGAGCACCAGGGGGAATGGGGTAACAGCCTGCCAGCCCTTGGAAAGCAGGGCTGGGGGCTCTGAAACCCTCTGTGTGTGCAAAAGCAAGCACAAGTCAGGGAAGAAGAAAGACCAACATCCTGAGGTTAAATTCTTCCGTCTTGAGCCAATGCAACATTCAGTATATACAGCTGTCAGCACTTCAGGGGGTACTGTAAAAAACATGGGGACAGACTTCTTTACAAGGGCCTGAAGTGATAGGGAAAGGGAGAATGGTTTTACTTTAAGAAAGTATGGATTCAGACTGGATGTAAGGCAGAAATGTTTTACCGTGAGGGTGTGAGGCCCTGGCACAGGTGCCCAGAGCAGCTGGGGCTGCCCCTGGATCCCTGGCAGTGTCCCAGGCCAGGCTGGACACTGGGGCTGGTGGAAGGTGTCCCTGCCATGGCAGGGTGGGAGTGGTGACCTTTAAGTGTCCCCTTCACCCAGACCTTTCTGTGGTTCTGTAGCATCCATTGGCTTGCAGCAGGCACTGGGAGAGCAAAGCCCTGGGGAAAGCAGCCCCAGCCAGGCTGGGAGAGGACAGTGACAGATCCTGGGGGCTTGGGGTGCTGGGGACATCAGAGTGCTGCCTGATCCCCAGGGCTATCACAGAACCATGGAGTGCTGTTTGCCTGCCCTTGCAGCCCGAGGACTGGGTGTGGACTGGAGCGGAGATGGCACTGGAGGGCTTGGCCACACTCCCAGTGGAGCTGTCACTGCTGGGGACAGGCACACGAGGCTTCAGTGTCCCCTGCACTGCTGCTGTTCTTAGGTCGGCAGTTGTCTGCACCTCCACACACCCGGGCTCTGTTCTCATTGTCTTTGCTTTTCACAACAAAAACTTGCTGATTTCCAGAATTAGCCAGCTGTGTGCTTCTCCTCACCCTCCCCGATGATCTGCATGTGAATTGTCAGCACCACATCTGACCAGGGCACAAATTCACCTTTAAAACACACACTCCTTCTCACCAAAGCCCCATGGCAGAGGAGACCTTGTGGCACAAACTCATCTGTGGGTTCAGCACCTCTGTCTCCTCATGCAGGATCCCAGCCTGGAGGCCTGGGCTTTGGGGGTCTTCTTTGCTGTTAAGAGCTTCATATGCAAATAGATTGCTCTTTGGGTTTGGGGTGGTTTGCAGTATTCTTTGTGCGACCCCAGAGCACGTTGCTGGAGGAATGCTGCCAGGCACAATTCCTGCAGGCTGCTGCTGAAGGAGGATTTATCTGCCCTGTAAGCAGAGCTGGGAGCTCTGCTCTGCAGAGCCCGAGTGCTGTGTGTGCAGGCTGGGCTCCAGCCTGCTCAGAGCTGCTCCAGGGCTGCCCTTCATCCTGGGAGGGCCGGGCTGGGCAGAGGAGCAAAGGAGCGCAAAACAAGGCTTTTTAGCTCTGCAACTAAACAAAAATGGAAATCCATCTCAAGCTGGTAGTTACTGGGCAAAAATGGGCTGTGCAGGCTTCAGTGGCTCTTGGGGAGATCCCTCTGCCCCCTTTTCTTAGTGTCGGGGAAAGCATTCCCCCTCAGTTTAAGAAAGGAACTCCTCACGTTCCTGGTAATGCTGGGGAGAAGCTGCTGCTTTCAAGGTCACACCTGGGCCTGTCAGGGAGTATTTAATGCAGGTTTTCCCAGCATCCCAGGACTAAACTTGACAAACTTGGAAAGGAAAAGGAAGATGTTGCACCCCAGCAGAAGGACACCCTGCTCAGTGCTGCAGTCCCTGTGCAGGGGGGCCTGGGGCAGTGGGAATCCATTCTCTGGGATTTCTGACCCTGCTGGGGGCCGTGCAGAGGGGCTGCCCTGGGGGAAGGACTCCCACAGTCCCCCCTTCAGACTCCCTTGGGTCTCTGTGAACCCGGGGTCTGCTTCTCCAGGTTGTTTTCCTGTCCGTTTGTCCTCATGGGAGCAGTCTCTTCTCAAATCCAAATGCAAGCAGCTAAAAAACCATTATGTATTTTACATATTTGCAATGGATTTCCTCATACTTGCACTCTCATTTTCACTCTTTTCCCCTTCAAAGGTCTGACCTTAAGGCAGAGAGTGTGATTCTGGAAATTTTACTTATGGCTGCAGTTGTCCTGTGGCTCAGGGATATTGTTACATGGCCACTCCAAATATCTCTTGATATTTTCCCTTCTAACTTAATTTTTTCCTAATCCAAGGAAAGATCCAGGAACCAAAGCCAAGCAGTTAAATCATCCAACTCTATTTCCCTCCCACACCCCCTCCCATTCCTCTTGTTTGTTCAGGACAAGTCTGTTGGCATCACAAAAGGTTATTTCTCTTTTTTTGAAGCCTTTCCATAATATTTTCTTTATTTAAAATCTTGTAAGGAGGTTTTTACACTCGGCACTACACAGCCTTTTTTGGCTGCATTGATCACCCCTCTGTATCTTATTTTTAGTGTTTAAAACATCAGGAGAACTTTTCTCCTCCTGAACAACCTTTCTGTAGGGACAGCCCAGGATGGTGATTTTTTTCTCTTTATTTTGCCTCTGCTCAGGAAGAAGGTTTACAGGCTGGTAAGTCACTTTTTGGGTTCTGGGTGTCACAGGACAGACAGAGGAGCCCCAGCTGAAACCCTGCTGCAACAGCAGCACTGCCAGGCACCCGGGGTGGAAGCTCCCTGGTGGGAATTTCAACATGAAATATCTGTCAGAAGTAAAGCTGAAGAGGTGGAATCCCCTCCTGTGTCTCTGCTTTGTGTAGATCCCCCCTGTTGCTCCAGGAAGGGTCATTTTCTGCAAGCTCTGAGGTTCACAGGAGTGAATCTCCACAAGCTCCGAGGTTCACAAGAGTGGTTCCGAGGTGCACAGGAGTGTTCTGAGGTTCTGGAGTGACTCTGAGATTCACAGGAGTGGTTCCAGGTGGCAGATGTCAGGTGCAGAACCCATGGAGCTCCCCACAGCAGGACACTGTGGATGTTCACGTGGGTCTGTGGGGACACTGGGCATGTTCCCCAAAAGAAATAAACTTTGAGGGCTACTGATCTGCACAGAAACCACTTTTTGCTCAGGGAGGGTGTCCCGTCCCTGGCAGTGCCCAGGCCAGGCTGGCCAGGGCTTGGAGCCACCTGGGCCAGGGGAAGATGTCCCTGCCATGGCAGGGGTGGCACTGGAAGACCTTTAAAAGCCCCTTCCAACCCAAACAATTCAGTGGTTCACGTCCACAGGGTGAGAGGAGCTGGGGGCTGGAAAGGTGCCAGGGACAGCCCCAGGTGCTGGCCCCTCCTTCAGCATCCTCAGGGGTCTCCCCTTGGTCCCCACGGCCCAGAGGGAGCTCGCCCTGGGCAAGGGGGGCTCCTTTGGAGCAGCAGCCATGGTCCTGCAGGGCTCTCCAGCCTTGGGGGCAGGAAGGGAAAACTCGGAGAGATGGGCACAGCAGAGGTGCCTGGACACGCTCACGAGAGAACAGAGCACGGGACAGTGAGGGGGGGAGCAGGGAGAGAAGGTGCTCTGGAAGGTATCTGGGCACAAACAAAGTAAATAAAGTTAGTTTGTGTGCGTGGAGTTTGGGCTTGCACAAAGAGCAGCTGTGCAGGACCTGTGAATGCTTGGCAAGGGTAGGAGGAAGGAGTGCTTGTGTCCTGGGATTAATTTAAGTCACAGAAATGTGATCCCAAGCAAATGAGCTGATTTCCAATGCCCAGGGCAAAAGGAAGGGGGGAAAAGTACACAAACCAAATTAAAGAGAATTGCAGTGATATAAAATCAAACACGGGAGTATGCACACCCAACCCCCAGATTCCCAGCTAAATCCTTAGCTTTCATCCCCATGTTTATGAGGGATCTCTGCTGATTCAGACGTGCTGGAGTTCTGGCTCAACAATTTTAAGTGGCCAGCATTCCTTTAAAAGATAATTGGTGCCTGCAAAGGCTTTTCTTCCTCCTATCCACCTTCCCACCAGAATAAAAGATTCCCCCACATAATAATTGGCCAAAATGGAAATTGCCCACGTTTTTCCCTCAGGTATGCACAGCCAAGCAGCTGTGGTGTGGTCTCAGCTGGGAAGTTCGATTTTATTCTGCCATTCAGCCCAGGTGCTCAATAAAAAATGCAAGAGTGACAACAACAACAAAAAAAAATCAAAACTCAAAGGGCAAAGAAGGGAATATTGCTGCCAGCTAAACAGCTCCTTTTAATCTGGGCTCCGTCCTCCTCCTTTTGAGGGGAATGGTGTTGCTATTAAAGTCAGATGAGAGGGAGAGATGGGATCCCAGGTGAGCGGAGCTGGAGTGGTTTTGGGAGATAAGATTTAACGTTCAGAGGCAGAGGCTGGAGCTTTGTTGTTGCAGAAGGAGGGGTGTGTGTGCTGGGGAGGCTGCGGGGAGCACGAGGGATGTTTGACTTCACTGGGAGTCAGTGCAGGGCTGGTTTGTGGGGCTGTCCAAGGACAGAACCAGCTGGGAAAGAAAACAGCTCCTGGCTGGGGATGGGCTCTGGAAGCTTCCATCCCCTGTTAGAAAGAGCTGGAGCTCCTCGTGATGCAGCCCTGCCTTTCTGAAGGTGCCCAAAGGCACCTCTGGATGTGGCTGAGGGGGCTGCCCCGAGCCTGCCCTGCTGCAGGGCAGCTGGGGCAGCTCCAAGGCTGTCCCTGCTCCTGCATCCCCTCAGTGGCACTGAGCTCCACCTGCCCACCCCACACTGCTCCTGCATGTCCCTTCCTGACTGTGCCACGGGTCCCCCTCCTGGTCCCTGCTGCTGCTGAAAGTGCTCAGGGACATTGGCCAAGGATGTTTTGGAGGAGGGCTGGAGATGCCGAGTGCAGTGCAAGTGCAGTTTTTCCAGGCGGGGGAGCCCAGATGGAATCCCTGGACACAAATGTCCAGCTGCATTTGGACAGGTGCTTCTGGCCCTTTGGCTGCCTTGGTTTTGGAGGAGCATGGACAAGGTTTGACACTCTGACAGGCAGCCCACTGTCCTACCAGAGCAGCAGACAGAGCAGAGGCAGAATGGAGCCAAGGCTCTGCCAGATCTCTCAGGTCAGGAGTGAATACAAACTGGAGCCACAGGACTGGTGGGGAGGTTTGGGCTGTCTCTTCTCTGCCACAGACTTTTTGTGTTCTTTGGGGAAACCTCTCCACCCTGCCAAACCCACAGGGATGGATGGATGGATGGATGGATGGATGGATGGATGGATGGATGGATGGATGGATGGATGGATGGATGGATGGATGGATGGATGCTACATTTTATTATTTTGAAAAGGCTTTAGAGTACAATAATGGCCTTCAATGCAAGATATTCCACATGTTAGCACTGAAATGGAGCAAAAGTTCAGCAGTAATCTCAACTTGATGAGAACTAGGTGTTTTCCTGTGTTCCAAAATGTCCATTTCTTTTTGTCCCAAGGTCCTTATGTGCTACTGGGAAAACAGGGGAGAGAAAAGGGGAGTATTTTCTTGCTCTGTGAAATTGTAGTAGTCTGCTATGGAAGAAAGAGTGAAAGCATCAGTCAGACATGGGTTTTACAAATTCCAGCTGAATTTGGCACTTTGCTGTTGCAGTCCTTGCAGCAGGGTTAAGTTTGTGTCCCCTTGCAGCTCACCCCAAATGCAGCCTCAGAAAGGCATGCTTTGGGTTGTGGATGAGTCATGCCCACGTGTCCCCATCTGGAACCTCCCAGAGGGCTGCTCCAGGTGATGTTGGGCAGACAGGAGGAGCCATGTGTCTGTGCTGGCAGGAGGGATGCAGGACTCGTGCAGGGGCTCAGCATGGAGTGCTGGTGCAGCACGCTGCTGCTTCCCTGCCCCAGCTTTGTCCTGGGCCGGGGTGCTCTGGCACTGCTGCAGGATGGGCACCAGAGAGCTCCCAGCATCACCTGCTGTGGGCTGGGGTCATTCAGTGAGCTCCCAGAAAAGGCACATGAAGCCCTCCCAGACTGTGGCAGGAATTGGGTGGGACTGGTCTGAAGCTGAGAACTGTGTGGGAATCCCCACATCCCAACACCAGCTTCCCAATTACCCTCTTTTGTTTGGATCAGGGCTTTGTCTTTGGTTTTCAAAGCCTTCCTAGCAGGGGCCATCTCCCTGTGATGGGGCACAGGCTGCCCAGAGCAGCTGTGGCTGCCCCCGGGTCCCCGGAGCTGTCCCAGGCCAGGCTGGACACTGGCTGTACCTTTGGTGGAAGGTCCCTGCCCCTGGCAGAGAGTGGAACTGGATGAGATTTAAGGTCCCTTCCAACCAAACTATTCCATGCTTTAAAGAGGTGGTGATGTGGAGGGGAACTTCCCTCAGTCCCAGAATGAGCTGACAGAGAAGGGAAGTGACTTGTCCAGGGCTGTGCCACTAGCCCGTTCAGAAGTGGGAGCAGCCCTGAGCATTCCTGGTTGTGTTTGATGCTTATTAAGAGGCTGTCAGGCTTTCAATGACAAACTCAACCTCAGCCCTCACTATCTTGATGAGCTTTTCTGTGTGTTAACCAGCTGCCAAACACTTGATCAGGAAAGTGTCTCTGAGCTTAACAGAGTGAGAAAACAACCACACACTTCCACAAAAAGGCAGGGACTGAGCTCCCAGAGCAGACACTGGTGTGAGACAGTGAGAACCCTCGAGATACTGAGTGTGTAACATCCAGACATCCTCCTGCATTCATAAAATTGGGGTCAACAACACCATTATTGATGCTAACTATGGCAGCCCCATTTCCCAGAGTGTCAGCTGTAATAAAACAGCTCCCCAAATGTCAGGCTGAGCATAAAGGATATTAGAAGCCTAATGGAGCACATTCATACTTCTAATTGAGAGTAAAATATCATCAAACAACCGAGTACTTTGACAGGGTTGTTTAATAATTAGGCCAGGATGCAAGAGAGAGAGAGTTCAGCTTGCTGCTGAAAATGAGGCAGGGCTTATGATGAGGGGAATAAAGACAGTCTTTTACAAAAGCAATTTGAGAGGAAATATTGCTGGAGAGAGCTGTAAAAAATGTCATGGATGTGGTCTCAGCCTGCACAGTCCTGGGGAGGGTGAGTGCAGTGCACAGACTGCCCAGGGAGGCGAGTGCCAGAACTAGATGTTGGTGAATAAGCTAAGTTTAAAGAGCAACTTTGTCGTTTGCTTTCATTTGGATTTTTACATCAAAGACCTCATTTATCCTCTCCTCCAAGCAAAGGCTACAAGAGGCAGAGCTGCCCTTCTACCTGAGCAGTAAAAAAACTTCAGGGGCTTTGAGCTAAACACATGAAACACCATCTTTGTGACCCTGCTTTGACTTTGACAGTCTCTGGAGATCCTCCCTGTCCCTTGGTGACTGGACTTCTCCAAGTGACACCATCCCTCCTGTGGCTACATTAAAGTGGCAGGGAAATGTTTGGCACTGCAGAGATGGGAAGTTTTCCTTGTCCTACATGGGGACACAGCACTTTGAGCACCTCCTCCCAGCCCCGTGTAGCAGCAGCTGCTGCCTGCAGGGGCTGCACCCCACACAGGCTCCATCAGCACCACCCTGGCAGGCAGGGTTTGGGCACACCTGGCCAGGTGGATCTGCAGTTTGGGCACACCTGGCCAGGTGGATCTGCAGTTTGGGCACACCTGGCCAGGTAGATCTGCAGTTTGGGCACACCTGGCCAGGTGGGGCTGCAGGGGCAGAGGGGGCTGTGAGCACACACGGGGAGTGTGAGAGGTAACCAGGCACTGCTGTGACAGAGGTGATGAAAGTCTGTGGCACACAGACGGGAGATGGTTGAGAAGAGCAGAGTGGTTTTTGGGTGCAAGTTTCCTGCCAGCACAGTGCTGACTGGATTTTAGGGTGCAGGTTTCCTGCCAGCACAGTGCTGGCTGGATTTTGGGAGGGGAGGACAAAGGGATGGAGCACTGCTCCCATAGGAAAAAGCTGAGAGACCTGGGGGTGTTCAGTCTGGAGAAAAGAAGGATTCAGGGGGAGCTTAAAACTCCTTCCTGTGCCCAAAGGGACTGAAAGAAAGATGGGGACAAGTGTTTTATCTGGACCTGCTGCAAAAGAATGAGGGGTGATGGTTTTAAAATAGAAGAGGGTTGATTTAGATTAGATATAAAGAAAATGTTTTTAGGATAAGGGTGGGCAGGCCCTGGCACAGGGTGCCCAAGCAGCTGTGGCTGCCCCTGGATCCCTGGCAGTGTCCAAGGCCAGGCTGGACAGGGCTGGGAGTCCTGTTCTAGTGGAAGGTGTCCCACCATGGCAGGGGGTTGGAGATGGATGGGCTGGAAAGGTCCCCTCCAGCCCAAGGCATTCCCTGAACGGGTGGAATGATCTTCTCCTGCCTCCACCAGCTGTGCTTACAGAGCAGCTCCTGTGCACTCTGCCAACACCAGCAGTGGGGTCTCTGGCACCCTGGCCCTGCTCCAGCAGTAATAACTCCATCCTGCCTCCCCAAATTCCTCCTGTTCTCTCCGTTAGAAACAATTTTCTTCTTCACTTCATGACCCAAACTGTTGCCTCAATTAGTTGCTCAGTGTTGATTAAACAAGCCAGTTCCTTTAGATGGTTGGAAAGGAGTCTGTGGGGATTCGAGCACTAATGGAATGCACAATATTAACTGAAATCAATAGAATTAATGGGTTAATTCCATGCTAATACGTAGGGCTGGAGGAGAAGTTAGGCTAATGAAAATGCATGTATTCCCTAAACTATTCCATTTGCATCAGATGATTCATCCACCACTGCTTCTTTCAAACACTAATGAGATTAAAAGCACTTTTACTGAGTGTACATGACCAAGCACCAGCTCTGCCTCACCAAGTTCTCTGGGCAGGGTGCTCTCTCTGTTCTCTGTTTCTCTGCAGGTTAGCAGGGGAGCTGAGCAGGGGGCATTCTGCTCTGAGGGCCAGCAGCTCTTTCCTGATGCCTGTAGGATGATTTGGCAAGGACCATCCCTCGGTCTGCCCTGGGCTAGTGAAGTGGTGTGAGGGGTGAAGAATGAGGAGCTGTGGCCATTCTGTGCCCAGCTAAACCTTGCCTTGCATCACCTTTTGTTTCCTTATACTGGAGAGAAACAAAAACTGAAAAACAAAACTGAAAAACAAAACTTCTGGGTTTTTCTCCTCATGCTGATTTCCAATGGGAAATGGGTCTCAAAAATTGCAAATGTCTGGGTCTTCAGGGAGAAATGTACATTTTCATCAGAGTTATAGAGTCATTAAGGCTGTCACTGGGCCCCAGCCCTTTTCAAAGGGAACCAGAGAGGCAGTGGGATTCATTTGGTCTGGAGGTGCAGGGGATGCAGCTGTGGGCAGCAGAGGAGGGATCCATCCATTGCACACTTTCATCAAGGGCAAGGAGTCAATGGCTTACCATGAACCAAGATTAGAAGTTTCTGAGCACGCTGGAGAAACCCTGGAATTTAGGATATCATGGAAGTGTGCCAAATTGAGGGGCACATCTGTCAGGAATGCACGTGGAGGGCTCAGAGAAGCCTGGGTACAAAACTGCCCAGTAAATTTTTCAACCTTCTCTTGTCCTTGCAAAATCAAAAGATCCCCGAGGTGAGTCTTGATGACCATAAGGTTTTCCTGCATAAGAAAGTGTTGATAGAAACATCAAAGGATCATTCAGGTTGGAAAAACCCTCTGAGACCATCAGGTGCAGCCACTCTGCAGCACTGCCAGGGCCCCCCTGTCCCCACGTGCCACATCCACAGAATCCAGGGATTCCATGGCCAAGTGGCAGCAGAGAGAGCCCCTGAGCAGGCACTGCAGCACTGGCCAGCCCAGGAGCTCTGTGTCCCAGGAGCTCTGTGTCCCAGGAGCTCTGTGTCCCAGGAGCTCTGTGTCCCAGGAGCTCTGTGCCGTGGCAGGAGCTGCCTTGCACTGCTGTGCTGCACGTTTGCACTGCTGCAGGTGCAGGGCCACAGACCGTGTTTGGTCTGTGTGTGGGGCTCATCAAACAGCCCTTTGCATGCCCAGGCCACCCAGGAGGATGTGACTCACCCAAACCAAGGCCAGAGCCAGCTGTGGGGCCATTCTGGCACAGCCCCCGGGGCAGCCCCAGCCTAAAACCAGCCCCAGGGACTGGGTGGGGGCTCTGATTGAGAGTGGGCTGCAAAACCTTTGGAGTTTGACTCTGCTCTCTGGGAAATACTGACAAAATCAGAGCCAAGAAAGATGGTCCCAGCAACCTGATGACTTTTTGGCAAAAGAGGAAATGGTTTTGGCCAAAAAAGAGGTGGTTTGGCTCCTGAGCTGCATCTGTAGAGATGAGCTCCAGCTGCAAAACTCTGAGCAGAACTGACCAGATTGCAGGACACCCGGTGGCAGCAGTTCAGAGGCCACATTTGTCTTAGTTTGGGGACATTTGGGTTTTCTGCTTGTAGGCAAAAATATGTCATCTTTTTGTCTGTGCATCTCCATTTTCTCTGTGGGTGGGTAAAAAGAAATGTTTCATCCCACAGCACTTTGGGAGACCATTGTCAGAGAGATTATTAATTGGGAGCTGGAACTAGACAACCTTTAGGATCCCATCTGACTTTTAATCTATGATTCTGTATAATTACTCGTTCTATGATCCTGTAAGAAATTTTCTTTTAAAAATTGCTATTTGGGACAATTTTTCCCTGAGAATAGGCCTTGCCCAAAATAAAATGTAGGGAAGGGTTTGTTTCATTAGGGAAAGGGAAGGATTGGTTACATAAGTTGAAGCAAACCCTTCTTTTTGGTTTCAATGAATTTTCTCACCAAGTCTGCTTTGTGGAGTGCCTCCACAGCTGGGCTTGGGTCTAATCCTCCACTTTCACCACTCTGTGGCAGGAGCAGTGAGGAAACAGAGGGTCTCTCACCCCCCACGGGCAGCCACGATTCAGTGCCTTCACCCAGCCAGGCACATACAAGTGCCAATACAGGGTCAATGCAGTATTTTTCTTCATTTACAAGGCGTGAGATCGATTCCCACAGGAAATCTGTCATTTCTCTGGACCTGAGCACCACTGTGTGTCTCACATGAGGAGCTCTGTATTCAGCAGCACTGAAGGGAGGTGGGAGCTCATTTCCAGAAGTGTTCTGTGGTTTTAGGAGCGCACCCCTCACAGAACAGAGTACCAGGGGAAATCCCAGCCTTGGTGCTGGCCAGCCCTGCAGCAGGGCTCAGGCTCTGCCTCTCTGCCCTGTGTATGGAACCCACAGGAAGGCAGCCAGGAGGCACAGCCTGGAGGGACCCGGGGAGCCTGCAAGCCTCGGTTCTGTCAGTCTTCCTCTCCTGTCCTGTAGTTGTGAAATCCCAGAGTGGCTTGGGCTGGAAGGGACCTGAAAGCTCATCCAGTTCCTGTCACGGGCAGGGACACCTTCCCCTGGGTTAGTTTGCTGTGTAGAGGTGGACAAATCTCCACTGGGGCCACCTTGCGTGGCTGCTGGGCCAAGTGGGGGATGTGAACCCCCCTGGCCCAGAGTCACCCCTGTGGGCGCACAGCCAAGCCCTGTCCTCACTCCAGCAGCACAGGCATCAGTGTCTCTGCATTTCACCTGGACACCACCAGTGCAGGCCCTTCCTCTCTTTCCAAGCCAAAATGGGAGATCCCACCTGCTCCCTTATGCTGACACCAGGGGAGAGTCTGGGCTGCAGGGTGTGAGTGTCTTGTAGATGGTTCAGTGAAGGTGCCACAAGGCAAGGGATGGGACAGACACATCCATCACACAATTTTCTGCTGCTCAGCATGGATTGGAGGACTCTGCTCTGCTCCCAGAGCAGCTGAAGTCCTGCAGGGCTCAGCAGCAGTTTGGTTGTGATGCTCCATTTGGTCCAGTCCTGTAAGAGGCAAATGAAAACCAGCATTTGGATTTTCATTTCCTTCACTTCTGATTTTCACCACAAAGAGGATTTCACTGAGGATTAGAAAGAATTTATTCACAGAAAGGGTGGTCAGGCCTTGGCAGGGGCTGCCCAGGGAGGTGGTGGAGCCTCCATCATCCCTGGAGGTGTCCAAGGAAGGCCTGGATGTGGCACTCGGTGCTCTGGGCTGGGGACAAGGTGGGGGTGTCACAGGATGGACTCGATGGTCCTGGAGGTCTTTTCCAACCTGAATGATCCTGTGATTCAGAGCAGAAACTCTGCCACAACCTTGCTGTCCACTGGCAGGGCCAGGGCCTCCCCAGGACACCTTTGTGTGTCCAGAAGAGGAAGCAGAGCTACCCAGGGACACCAGCTCATGAAACTTGCCTTTGATCTCACACTTTTATACACCACTGACTTCAGTGCAGAACTGACACCATCAGAAATAAGATCAAAGCCTGTTCCTTGTGCACTAGAGGCATCTGTGATGTCAGCGAACACCCAGAGTCACCAAACTGAGCTCTGTGGAATTTCTGTGGTTTGAAAGTGGCGTGGCTATGATTAAAACCTTGTCCTTACATTAATTCACATTTCACAGGCCTTTTCTGGGATGTTTCACATTGTGAGTCTGCTGGGGAAATTCCAGCTGCAGGTTCTAGATTGATGATCTCTGATCCTGTCATCTGTTCATTCCCTTGTCCCTGTGGCTGCCCAGTCACAGATGAGGAGCAGCAGTGTGGCTTCCCCCAGGCTGGTGTAAATCAGCATAACATCAGAACAGTCTGAGTCAGCCCTGTCTTCACTCAGCTGTGCCAGCTTTAATTCCTGGAATGGGGGTTTCTCCGTGGAGTATGGCACTGCAGCAAGCTGGGAACGTGCAGCACAAGTGTAGTGCAGAATTCCCAGCTCACAAAAGCAGAGCAGAGAGGGACTGCCTGGAGAGGGGGGATGGAGAGGGATGGTGCTGCCTGTGGTTCAGAGCCAAAGGACAGTGGGGTCTGTGACCAGCATCTGCTTGTGATGCAATCCCAAATGCAGTTTGTGCCAGGGGAACTGTGTGGTTCAACACCTGGCCCCCAAGCATCAGCCCAGACCTGGGGTAGATGTAGGAGGCTTGAGGATGCAGGGGAACTTCTCAGGTCAGAGTTCAACCCACCTCCATCGTGTTTCCATGAAATCTATCTCTGAAAATGCCCCATGAGAGCTCAAAGAAAATTGGAATTGGGTGCAGGATGAAATAAGCACTTCAGAGGGGATGTGGCCAGTAGTGGTACAGAGGCACCTTGAAGGAGAGGGGATTCAGCTCCAGAAAACAAAGTCAGGCTGAAATGATCAAAACCCCTCCAGGATTCAGGAACTTCTTCCTTATTTAATCACACACTTGTGGATTGGCTTCTTGCTCAGCACTGGAGGCTGCCTGTGTCCCGTGGGCACCGAGTGCCATCAGGGGCCCTGCAATTGGGATCTGCTGCCAGGCACAGCCGTGCCACGAGCAAATGCCCTTGGCCAGCTGAGCCAGCACAATTCTGTGCCTGCTCCCAGCTCTGCGGGGCTCCAGCTTCACTCCAAACCAACAGAAATAAACCCCTTGTGACTGTCACCTACTTGCAGGACCCCCAGGGTCTCAGAGCTGTGTGCTAGCATCTCCAAACTCCCCTCCCAGCTGGGGAAGCCAAGGCATGGAGTGCTTGAGCAATTCCCACCTCTAGAAGCAAGGCCAGGATCCCTCCCCTGAGGTGCATCCCAGCAGGCACACATCCCAAACCAGGCTCTGAGTCCTCCCCTGAGGACGTGGGGCTCACCCCAGGTGTGCTCTGCAGAGGGCTCAGGAGGGGAGGAGGTTCAGCAAGGCAGGATGAGGCGCCTGTGCCACTCTCTAAGGCAGCCTGAGAAGTGCTTAGTGTTTATTTTGTGTTTGTTCTGCATTGCTGAGGACAGTGGGAGGTCAGCACAGGTACATTACACCCGCTGGTACCTCGTGAGGAGGATGGTGATATTATCAGAGAAGGTTGAGGCAGGAAAGCCAAGCAGTCAGAAGACAGGCGGTGACAGATCCAAGGCTGTCTGTGCTGTGTAATTCCCTTCCTCCTGTGCGTTTCCATTCTGATATGGGCTTTAACTGCATGATTAAAAATATTGATACTCTTCTTGGACAAGATAAAAATCTGTAGTGTGGAGGTATTGAATAACTGAAGACACAAATCCTCATCTTTGGTAGACAAGCGAGGCAGATGCTGTGAGCGTTTTCTTTAGCTCTGGGTTTCCAGGACGGGAGGAAAACACAATCCCTCATGACAGAATGGTGATATTTCAGTAGAGAGAGGAGTCAGGGGCCATGGCAGACAGGCAGTGCTGATGATTTGCTGAGAAGTTGTGTGCAGTACTCAAAGCCTTCATGGGCACACAGATAAAAACTCCACACTGGAGCAAACCAGCAGAGCTGAGGTTGATGTCAGAAAAAGGGGGGATAGGCACCCACCCCATGCCTGGGAGGGCAGAGTTTGAGCCACTGGATCAGTGGATTGGGGGACTACAGAAATTGTCTAGAATTCTGCAAAAACATGCCAGGGACAGAGGTTTTAAGGAGTGAAGTTGTGGCAGAAGGAAGATGAGTGATTTTTTTATCAAAGGGTTTCCAAGAATTTAATCCTGACAGGAAAGCAGCAAAAAGAGGTGGGGGAAGAATTTGGGCCAGTTACAACTAGAGGAGCCAAAGAAAGCACATTTTGGCAAGAGGGGTGATTAACCTTTGGAACAAACTTCCTGGGATGATAACAGACTTCTTTCTCTCTTGAGGTTTTCGTGTCAATGAGAGCTCTTCTCTGGCAAACAGACTTGAGCCAAGACAAGTCACTGGGGCCGTGGCCACCGTGGGTGGCTGCAGTGCTGTGGGCTGTGTGAGGGAGGGTGAGCTCCGCCTCACCCCGTGCTCTGCTGTCTCAGGGCCCTGCCTGGCCCTGCTGCAGACCCCACTGGGCTGCATCAGCTGCCTGCTGGTCTCAGCATGCGGTGCAGCACGTCCTGCTGCAGTGCAGATCCTGCCAGGGGCCAGCCCAGGCTCCAGACCTTCACCCTCTCCCACCCACGGCTGCTTTTTGCTCCAAACCGAACCACATCCAGCCTCTGTTCACCCTTCATTCCTACAATCCCTGTGTCCACCCTAACTTGTAGCCTCTCCCTGACCTTGTTTCCTCCATTACACCTGTTAATAATTCAGCAGAGGCCACACACGCCGGGGAGCCTGCACTCCCAGCCCCACTGCAAGGGCCCCGTGCTGCACACCCAGCAGTGTCCTGCTCTGGGGCCACCCAGCTCTCCGTGGTGGGGCTGCTGCAGAGACGGGCTCATCCCCTTCCCTCCGGGCTGCTGTCTCCTCCTCGTGGTTTCTGTCTTTTCCAGTGCTGGCACTGCCCAGAGAACGGCACAGCCCCAAGGCTGCCACAGCTCCAGGAGCCTTTGGACAGCGCTGCCAGGGATGCCCAGGGTGGGATTTTGGGGGGTCTGAGCAGGGACAGGGGCTGGGCTGGGTGATCCTGGTGGGTCCATTCAAATCAAAGTATTCTGTGATCTTTTTAACCAGGGCACTGCAGTCATTACCTCGTTTGGAGGTTCCCAACCTGCACAGAATCACAGAATCGATATTCTGAGTTAAAGGGGTCCTTCCAGCCCTCTCCTGCACCAGATCCTCTCTGCTGTTGAGCAGAAAGGCCAGCACTGAGGGTGCCGTGGGGAAATGCTGTAGCAGCTCAGCTCTTCCTTGGCACTGGGACCCTGAGTTCATCCACAGCTGATGAAACTCTTCCAGGGTGGGAAGCAGCCCGTGCAGCCCTTTGCTCATCCCTGCACCCAGCCCGGAGCACTGGCCCTGACTGCAGCAGCTCTGCAGACAGAGCTGTGACTGTAGGTGAAAGGCAGCAGAGGAACTGCCCTTGGCCAGTGAAGAGGTCCTGGCCAGCCCCAGACAGCCCAGAGGTATTTTCATTGTGAGGTGGAGGAAAGGTCCCCACCGTGGGTTACTGGCACAGCCTGTGTTTTCTTCAGCAGAGCAGCACAAGGCTGAGAGCAGCTCCATGTGGGGGGAAAAGGGTTATTGAAATTACAAACACCATTCAAGGAGAGCTGGGATTAGCTGGATTTTACAGACAGTTAGGACGAAAGCTGAACTTTATTACTTCTGCCTTTTTCAGTTGCCTCTGGTCTATTCAAACTTCATGACACTTAAAATTAGATTGAACTCTAAGCTTCTCTAAATTGGGAAGCTGAAGTCAACAGGGAACAGGGACGAGAGACCAACATCTCTTTTACCTACATTGATTAGATGATAAAAAATATGATTTCCCTTTAAAGGTTCTGTTGATTTAAGTGTCTGAAATTCACTGATGTGCAATAGAGTTTTTAATAGTACACATGTTCCTGGTAAATCTTCATAATCAATTTTCTTTATGCTCTTCTCTTGCATTTTCTATCATAATCATCTTTCCTCAACTCTCCTCAGCAAGTAATTCTGAATTTCAGGCTTGTTTGCAACCTGCTGACCTCTCCCCACCCCCAATATGAAACCTATGAATAATCATTGGAAGTGTGTCATAAATAATTGCGTGTGAACTGCAGCCAGTAATTAAATATTAGGATTCTGCTCCTGTTGCTGGGTGAACGCTTGTTTTACAAGGGTAAAAGAAGCCTTCAAGCAAGTTACTAGACCTTTGTATGGCTCAAGTTATCTTGGATTACAAGATAATTTCTTACAGCAAAATTCATGTTTGGTTATTTAAGCTGAGACCAAAACCAGATTTTCATGGCAGAAATAGTGAGGGCATAAGGAGAAAGTTCAGCACAAAGGTTCAAACCTTGCTTAATAACTTATTATTATTTAATTTCCTTCCATCCCCTGGGAGCTCTGGGATGGAGGGAACAAGCCATTGCTGTGGCTGCAGGTCTGGTGCAGGTGCAGACCCCGTGGCTCGAGGATGCTGCTCCTCCCCTGGAGTTTGGGAAGCGCTGCCCTGTCCATGGCAGGGGGCACTGCTGGCTCTGTGCTCCTGTGGTGAGCAGGAAAAGCCTGTCCCACCCTCAGCCAACTCTCAGTCTGTTTGGCTCCAGGTGCTTTTTAAATCCCTGGCACAGGTCAGGGCCCTTCTCTGAACAACGAGGTTCATTGTGGCCACATTTGACACTGGGACTTCCTTTTCACAGTCCCCTCTCTGTTTCCCTGCACCCCTGCTGCTGTGGGACCAGGGCTGAGCTCCAAGGGCTGTCTCCCTCCAGGTTCATCTGTCAGGCCCCAGCTGAGGTGCTGCCCTGCCCAAAGCTCTGCTCAGCTGCTGCTCCAGAAGCAGGCAGGATTCCCATGGGGCCGTGTCCCATCTGTCCCCGTGCTGTCTCAGGTACCTTGGAGCATCCCAGGTTGCACTGAGTGCCCACAGGTGGGCAGCTGGCTCCCCAGTGCCACAGAAACAGACACCCATCTCAGGGGGGGAAATGAAATGGCTGCCAACACAATTATCAGAGAATCATGGAATGGTTTGACTTGGGAGGGACCTTCAAACTCGTCTTGTTCCACCCCCTGCCGTGGGCAGGGACACCTTCCTCCAGACCAAGCAGCTCCAAGCAGCCCTTGACTTCTTTTCCTCTGTACCACCCTCATATGACAGATAATTTGCTATTTGCTGTATACTCTATATTTTATTTTTTAACACACTGCCTTTGTTGTTCATTTGTTGCCCATTTCTGCCCAATGCCTCAACTCAGCAGCCCTAGGGGAAACCAATTTATTATCCTGGTTTTGGAGCCACCCCAAGACATGATCCATTTATCTTTTCTCTTTCTGACCATGTTTCCACTATTTTCTTTATTCTGTGTCCTCCACATTGGTTTTATGCTTTTTATGACTCAGTTCCCCAGCTGAAATATCTCTTTTGCTCTCCCTTTTATGAGATGTGTTAGGAAAGACTTGCCAAGGCTGTGCAGATCTCGCAGTGCAGCCTCTACCTGCTCGGCACAGCACCCTAAATATTACACGAGGTACAGACACAAGGCTTGCACTGCTTCCACAGGTGCAATTCTCACCCAGGTCTGATGATTAAAACAGTATCTCTGGTCTGACTGTCAGCCAGCTGATGTTCTGGGCAAGGCAGATATGTGCAATGAGAACCCCTCCTATGTGTGAGGCTGTATTAATGCAGACTGGGGCTGTTGTGTGGCTGTGCCCTTGTGCTGGTGTGGGATGGGAGGATGGACTTCAGCTCCTTCTGGGTTATTCATGGCATGTCTCAGACTGTGAATCCTTGCATTTACAACCTCAGTGCCTTTCTACTGTGAAGTCTTGTTTATTGCAATGTAAGTTCTCATGGTTTTGTGCTTTTGCTGTTCCAACGTATCCTGCCTTTCCCCTCCATGCCCTCCCACCCTCTGTTTGTAGTCTGACTCCCCCATGAGCCCCACGGGCTGTGGGAGTTGTTCCAGCCAAGTGAGGCTCCCCAGGCTCTCCTCAAGGCACAGGAGAGATTCTAGAGAGTAACTGCAATTTAGGTTCCTCTTTGTATTCCCTGACTATTTTCCTGTATGTGTAAATACATATGTATGGCTATATGCCTAAATTCCAGTTGTCTTGTGTCACCACTCACTTCTCGCTGCCTTTTCCCTTCCTCCGCTAAAATCTTCCCTGGTCTTTCCAACTTGGCTTCTTCTTCCAGTTTCGCTGTATGCCTTATTCGTCCTTACTTGTGATTTACTCTACAAACTCCAGCCTTCATGTCTAATATTTAGTGTTAGAGGCAAGAAAAGGTCAGTGAGAGATGAAGGGATGATGGATAGATGCAATGACCTGTGCTGGTACAGACATGTACACAATTTTGTCTTTGAACCCCGGGTTGCCTGGAAAAGTGTCACTGGAGGACATTTATTGGAGCCCTGTGGCTTCGTAACGTCAGGAGGAGAATCTCTGTTCTTTGATTTTAATCATCATTAATCTTCATAAATCTTCAGGAGGGTTTAGCTTTTGTTTGAATGAATTTTGCAACTTCCAGAGAAAATAGAGGCGGGGGAGTATAATTGAGTGCTTGTTTAGTGCCAAATTCATCTTAAAGCAGGGAATGCAAAACGCATAGCAAGTGTTGAATTATATATGATTAAAACTGCTTCAGCCTTTGCAAAGAAAAATAAAAAATGGCCTTTTTATTCACCGGTTAATCATGTGCAAAAAAAATTCGATGGAACAAAAATGAACTTAATCACAGAAAAAGGGGTCACGGTTGCTGCTTGACACATGGCTGGGATCCCCATCATAACCATGCAGCACAGAGCACGCTGGCATTTAAGTGCTTCAAAGAGGTACATTAAGAAGAGGGTTCATTGATAAATGACCCTTTAAAAGCGGGTGAGATTTTGTCCTCAGCAGTGAATGCTCAAGGTCTGCACAGTTGTCTTGGCCCATCTTGGCTGCTCTTGTGTTTTGCAGGCAGAGCTGGAAGGTTTTCCAGTGCTTAGTTATATGGAGTGATGTGCAGGACAGATAAGAGTGTTGAAACTGCTGAAGGCAGGATCCAAACACTGTCCATTTCTGCTAACAATTGCTGGTCTGGCAGCAGTTCAAACTCAACACCCGTAGACTTTTCTGATCCAGCAAGTGCCAGAGATCAAACGAGGAACACGTAATTTTCTCCTCGCTTCTCTACAGCAAGAACAGGGGCCTGAAAATGACTGCTGGGCCCTGCTGAACCAAGAGCATCAGAGGTTTTTAGGGCTGTTTGATGCCATGGGCATCACAGCTCCCCCGGAGAGCTCGATGAACTCTGTGTTCCCAGAGCTCTGTCTCTGAAGGCATTGCCCTTCTGTTGTTATTGGCAGCGTGGACAGGGGATGCTCCGTGCTCTGCCTTCCAAGCTGCTCCAGGCACAAAGGAGGGTGTGGGGTGTGCAAATGGGCTCAGCTTGCCCTGGAACAGCAGTTCCCTCAGATCTCTGGCAGGGATGGCAAAGGAGGACATAGGCCTCTAGTATGTGCTTTAAAAACCCAGCCACCTTCCTGCAGCGTGGTGGAGGTGTCAGAGTTTGGTGGGAGCCAGTGGATGGAAACAGAGTGTTAGTAGCTGTGTTGGAGCCTGGTGAGGCAGGGAGAGCTACCCAGGGAGTGCTGCCCAGGGACACCTTCCACTGTCCCAGCTTGCTCCAGCCCCAGTGTCCAGTCTGGCCTTGTTCTGAGAGAGCCACGCTTCACACAGACTTTATTCCCCTTCCATTTGTGCCTGTCTCCAGTGTGGTTTGTTTGGTTTGGAGGTGCCTGTCCTCGTTTCACAAGTCCACACCTGCCACAAGGTCTGCCGTGGAAGTGTCACAGGGACAGAGGAGGGGAAGGGACCACGTGTATGACACTGCTGCTCCAGCAGGGAAGGGAGGATCAAGAGTTGCTTCTGACACGTGCTGTTGTAAATAATTCCACTGCTGGGGATTAAACACACCCTCCATAATCTGTTCCACTTTTTAACTTCCCATGTAACATTTTTCTTAATATTGATCTAAATCTCCCTTGCTGCACATTTACTCAGAATTACATCTCATCTCATGTCCCACAGCAGTGGAGGGATATCTATCACTGTCCACATCTAAAATGTCTTGTTTATGTATTTGAGTGCTCTGATCTTGTTTCTTCACAGCCTTCATCCTAAAATACACAAACCCTTTTCTTTCATCCTCATCTCAGCCTGAAAACCATTTATAATTTTAACAAAATTCCTCTGGGATCTTGTCATCTTCCTTAACATGTGTTGTCCTATCGAAAGATGACCCAAACTCCAGCTAAAGCCTTACTGGGGCTGAGAAGTGCAGAATAATTGCTTCCTGTGATAAACACATACTGCTTATGCTCCAGACCACATGTTTTGTGTTTTTCATCCTGTTTCTTTTCCCTGTTCAGCATGTGCCCACCTGTCTCCCCACGGCCATATTTCCCTTGCTTCTATTTCCTAGCTTTGCTTTTCCTTCTGTCTTTTCACACTCACATCTCCCAGTGCCACTTTTGCTTCTGGTCAGTGTCATCCTCCTGATTTCATACACTGCCTTGAACAGACCAAGATAATTTTGAATTCCAGTCTTGTCTTGCCCATTTCTTGTGACCCCCTCCTCATCTTCTGTCAGCCACAAATTACAGAAATCTGTTCTCTATTCCATCACTGGAGCCATTATGGGAATATTGAACAGTACCAGACTCAGGACAGACTCTCAAACACCTCTGAGCCTGAAAATGTGTCTTTTCTGGTTTTGGAGCTCTGTGTTCATGAGCACCCACTTGGCTGTGACTGCTCAGAGGCCACTCACTCTTGGACCTATTCCAAATGTCTTGGAGAGGTCAAATCACATGTCACACCTATTTTCCTGGACAGTGTTATCCGTGAGATTGATCCATAATTCATCTGGTTCTTTTGCCTGCTTCTTTTAAAAGGGCAATCCTTTTCCACTCCTTTGGGATCTCATTCTTCATAAGAGCTGGAAAGGTAAAGATGTTACTTTTCTACCATCTCTAGTAGCTCATATACACAGGCTCTCTGACAGGGTCCAGCAGCCCCTGGGAGAATGTATTTTTGTGTAAGCAATTCTGTGGCATGAGGGGAAATGGATTTTAAAGCAGAATTTGGAGGGGAAGATCTCTTATTATTCCATGGCGAGTGTGGTGGGATGTGACAGAAGCAGCCTGGATGTCATTCCACAGGTCTTGCCCAAAAGAGTCCATGTCCCCAAATTACTTTGTCTCCTTGGAGCTGTTGCCCCTCTCATCACCCGTCACATGTTCTGACCTGCGCCACAGCAGAAGCTCAAGGTCTTGGTCTTGGTTATGCCAGAGAGGGAGAAACCCGTGGCACGAATGCCAGATCCATTTCTGTTCCCAGTTTGGGGCAGCAGCTGTGCAGCCATGGATCACCAGCCAGCACAACCAGCCCTCTGCCCACCCTCAGCCTCACTCCACCCTCTCTTTTTTGGTCAACAACTCCTCCTTGGGGACTGGCTGCAGCCAGAGACCACAGCAGATGGAGAGACCCTAGTGAATGTGGAAAAGGATGTGAATGACTGGATGGTATCTGGAAAGGAAGGGTAGGCCAGGGGAAAAAGAGAAAATAAAACAGTGTTGAGATGTCTTTAATAGCAGTGGTGAGCAGGGCATAGAAGTCTGTGCTGTCAGATCCTGAACCCTCAGTGCCTCAGCCTCCAGAAATGCTGCTCTGTTCCTGAGGCAGAAGTTAAGGGAAAGGTTTGGGCTATGTGCAAACACTGAAAACTGTTTTTCAAAATAGAAGTCGCTGCAATATGCCTGCCCCTGGGAGCAGTAGGAAAGAAGGACACGTCCCTCAGATGGAGATTAGATCCAAACAACTCAATAGGAATATTCAGAGAACATTTTTTCCCTTGTGTACTAAGGGAGGTATTTTGAAGACAATAGCTGGAGATGTGGGGTTTCTTCATCCTGTGATCTGCCCCTCTTGGGTCTTTGCAAATTGCCCTGACTAAGAAGACTTTGAAAATCTGAATTTCTAATGCCCCTGATGGGACATGTTCCTTATAAAAATTTCCCTCTGGTTTTTAACTTGCTCCTAAGGTTTTTGACAGGAAAATGCAAGAATTATTTGAAGGAAATAAGGACATTGCAGTCCACATAGACTGGGGGGTAGGGGAGAGGGCAGCAAAAGGGTCAAAAAATGGGGCATGGCAAAATAAATCTAATTTGAAATCAGAAATATGGGGTATTTGGGAGAAAGTGTAAGTGAATTGACGTATACACAGACTCTGGCCAAAACCATGTGAATACAGAAATGCTGCTTTGACAGCTAAGAAAGATTTGCAGGGTTTGGCTCCTGGAATTAAATGAGCTCTGTTCTTTCTGGGCTGTTATTCAGGATTTCAAGTGAAACAGGAGTGCCAGCGTGGACAGGGAGTTTTGCCAGCCAAAGAGAGGAAAGCAAGCACCTGAGTTTGGGCAAGCTGTGCTGGAGAATTAGAGAATAGTTTGGGTTTTGAAGAGGTCTTTAAAGGTCGTCTGTACAACCCCCTGCAGTGAGCAGGGACATCTTCCACTAGATCACACTGCGCAGAGCCCTGTCCAACCTGATCTTGAATATTTCACCTCAAGATCAACCACCTGGCCAGTAAATCCCTCTGTGAATGACAGGACAGTGTGACAGAACTCCTGTGCATTTTGGTGGAATTGTTTTCTCAACCACTCTGCAAAAAGCACCTTCATGTACAGAGGGATGCCTTTGCTTCAGGAGTTGTTAAAGAAAAATATTCAGGTAGGGCAAATGGATCTCAAAAAAATTGACCCCAGTTTCACTGTTGCTAAAGAAATAGCCCATTCACCTGTGAGAAGACAGGAGGGTGTTCAGCTTTAATTCTCCAGCTGCATCCATGGAGTTTGAGCAGTGTAAGCCAGGAAAACAAGAGCTGAGAGCAGGCACTGCTGTCCTGGGAGTGTTTGAGCGTCATTCTTGAGTGGTGGAGAACTGCACAGGCCATGGAAGTCTGGTGGAAGAGATTTCTCTCATCTCAAACATCATTGGGAATAAACTTCTGGAAGCCATGGCAAAGGAGAGGGCACTGCAGAAAGCTTTTAACAGTGTCACTGGCAGGAGGCTTGGGAGCTGCATATCAATCCAGATCAGAGCTTTCTGTAACTGAGAGCACAGTGCACAGATGCAAGAATTAGCAGTGTCAGTACTACAGCCCTCAGGGATTCTGCAGAATCTGTGAGATCATCATTGCAGTGGCCACCAGTGCACACAGGGATGGAAGAAATAGATATGTGTGAAATGTGTCAGGAGTTTCTACCTTGGAGACAAAAACAACAATGCTGGGTCAGATGTGGTGGACCTGTGGGGTCATCCATGGCACTGAGACTGCATTATTAGAGACTCTCATATTAAGTTACCCCGTAGGAAACAATAAACCTTTATGTGGCACATATGGGCTTCCAGAAATGGTAATTTTTTACATCAGTGCACAGTTAATTAATAGGACTTTGCAAGATTTTGAGGAGTTGGTGAATGCCAGAACTCTTCAGTCAAATTATTTGAAACAAAGTGGAGCTAAGGGAGTTAAAAAAAAAACAAACCTCAGATATTTAATTCTGTATGTGTATAAAACCATTACAGGCACCGAGAAAGATCTGGATCTCACTCTGCTGGACTTAAGCAGACTGCCTTTAAGGCATTGGGTGTTGTTAGCTGAAATTTTGCTCAGAAAGATGAGTATTAGGCTGCCTGCTTATCCAAACCTGGGCTGGGAAGCTGAGCTGATCTTGATGCACAGATAGAGAAATAAAAATACATGTACAAAATCAAGTGATGTTTGAGGAGCTCAGTTACTTCAGACTCTGTGGCTGATGACTCCTGAACGCTGCTTTAGTGGCAGACAATCATAAACTGCAACATGAGAAGAATTTTTGCTTATAAAAGGAGAAGATGCAAAGGGTTTAATGATGAGGTTGTCTAGGAAAGACACCAGGAAAACATGTCACAGTGTGTGCTCCAGTATCTGATCACAATATTGGCCAATGAAACTTTTAAAGATAAATCTTCCTCCAGGTGTGGCTGGTGGAGGAACCCCAAACACCTCTGTGCTGAGCTCTTTGGGGATCTCAGTGAATCTTGTACCAGTGTATCTTGTGGCTGGTGGAGGAACCCCAAACACCTCTGTGCTGAGTTCTTTGGGGATCTCAGTGAATCTTGTACCAGGTGTATCTTGTGGCTGGTGGAGGAACCCCAAACACTTCTGTGCTGAGCTTTTTGGGGATCTCAGTGGCTGCAGCTAAAGGGTGTTGTGCTATGGCTGCTCTGCCCTGAGCAGTGCAGCCATTTGGAGCCCCAGGGACACACTCTGCCAGGAGCTGCAGCACACAGCACATTCTTTCCTCTAAAGGCTGGAAAAGCAGCCTCATGGCAATTACTGATCAGGAACTTGAACATGTAACCCCAGTGGGGGCAGGCTGTTGTGAGTGTCCAGCATGTTGCTGATAGCACAAATACCACCTTGCTTAAATTATTCCTTAGTTCTCCCAGTTTCCCCATATACAAACCTCATTTGTCTTGGCATGCCTCTGCACATGACCAGGCCCCCTTTCTCCTGTGCTTCTGGCACCTGCAGGATGCTCCTGGCCTTAGACTGATATCCTTCTGCTTGTTCCTTACCTTAGGCTTACATCCAGGGCATGGAGTTTTAGTTTCCTTTGTGTGTGACAAATCCAGCTGATGACCAAGGCCATCAGCCTCTGGGAGCTGGCACAAAGAGAGCCACAACACTGCAATTGTAGTTGTTTGCCCAGAGAGGTGTTGGCTGCCCCATCCGTGGAAGCCCATGCTTTCCCCTCTGCATCCATGGCCAGTTGCACTGCCTGACTGTGCCATGGCTCTCCAGGAAAACACGAGGGATTCCTTTTGGGACAGTGTCCTCTTGGCATCAGCCTAACTGGGGGAGTAAAGATCATTTGAATATCGAGAATCCTCAGCATTCTTATTGAGTCACCTTCCTTGAGAATGTGCTTTCTGCAGCAGTTTGGTCAGACACTGGACTGTGGTCAGGCATTGGAACAGGATGCCCAGGAGAGTGTGGAGTGTCCATCCTGGAGGGATTTCAAAGCCCTGTGGATGTGGCACTTGGGGACATGGGCAGTGCAGGGGGAATGGTTGAACTTGGTGATCTGAAAGGGCTTCTCCAACCTAAATGGTTCTATGATTCTGTGTGCAGGTCAAATATTAGACTTGAAGCCACAGAAATTCAAGGGAACAAACTTCTTCCTCACCATCATCTTTCAGGTGAACAGGGGCATGTTTGAGCCCTGCCCAGCACATGGGGAGATCTCTGGATGGGGAGCATGACAGGTCAGAGGTGGGAAAGGTCACAAGGTGATGTGACTGAGCAGACCCAGGCAGAGTTAGACCAAAAAAGGAGCTGTCTCCTGGTTCTAAGCTTGTTTTGCTCAGCCTCAGCAGAGAATCTTTATGTCTTTGCCATGGGCCAGGACATTTTAAAGTCAAATTTAGGTGGAACTTGAGGTCTTATATATCTTTAAGTACTGTTAAATACTTAAAGATCACCTCTGGCCCTTGAGAACCTCAGTTGCCCTTACTGCTCTCTGCTAGATGTTCTCTCACCTCGGCATACAAGGAGCTGCTATCCAGAGACCACCAGTTGTCCCACAGGATGGGATAACTGTGGGATACAATGCACCAGTGTTGAGACCCTGGTGATCACAAACCCCAGTCACCCTGTCTGGTATGACTGCCTAGCTTTGGGAGTGGGAGAAGAGCCTCTATTCCAGCAGAAATTAGACTGAACCTTCCCAATACACCCGTGTCATGGTGTCCCCAGATTTCAGTCAGGAATTGATGTGACAGATCATTTTCTCCGCCAAAACTTCTAGCTAGTTGTGTGATGTCTGTTTCAGATACACAGTATTACAGAATAACTTGTACCCTCTTTGGGACTTCATGAATCCACAAAAGTTTTAAGCCCTCTTCCTGGGTCTGATGGAATAAACTTATTTAAAATAGATAAACAAATATTTGCAACCAGGTCATGCACTGAGCATGATGGTCTGATTTTCATCCTCCTTTCATAAGAATATTGTTTATAGCTGATTTGGTGGTTAGTCTGGCTGAGTCAGTCCAGCAGGATGGGGCATTCCAGAGGCATCTTTAGAAAACAAAGGCTGAAGCCTTGTCAAAAAGGATGTGTTAGTGTAGGGGAGTAATGATATCTAGGGAGACTTTACCCCAAGTCATCATGAGGGCTTTCATGATGAGTTCTCTTCTCCTTAAGGGTAATGGAGACATGATACAACTTGTCATGGTATCTGGGTGTCATGTATAAATCTATGATAAACAGCCAGGCAGATCAGAGAAATGTTTTCTTTGGGTTTGAGTCCATACAGTGGTTATCTCCTACGTGGATCAGCCATTAGTGCAGAGGGAAATGTTCAGTGTGTTGGAAATATTCAGGGTGTTGCTGTGGTTATTTGTATCTCCTCAGTGCCTGTAAAGTCCTGTGTGGAGGCACAGATCAAATAGAGACAAAATATTGCTCATAACGTGGAGGGAAGGGGTGAAGGGTCAGAGCTGGAGGGACAAAGGGTCAGGCAGCACATTTCTAATGCCTGATCAAGACACGCAGCACGTTGTTGGCCTGAACTTTCCAGTATTGCCTTAACACCCTCAGACCTTGCATTCCTGAGATGTTCTCAGCAAATTCCACCACCCCAGTGCTGGCTGGGAAGGATCGCTGGGGAAGATTTGTTTGCAGTGTGGGATTTCATTATGAGTGTGCTATGTTGGTAAAACCATTGAAGTCCACAGAGGACTGTCAGCAAGGAGTAGTGGTGTCCTTCTGTTAGCATTCAGAAACACATAATCACAGAATGATTATATGCAGGTGCTTTTACTGAAGAGCTCTGGGTGTCGGGGGTACAGACCAAAATCTGACTCCAACATGGGTTTGGGATGAACACGTTTTTATATCCTTATCGTTATATAACTACATATTAATTTTTAAACTCATATTGTTCTATTGTATACATTGATTTCATCCAAGCATGGATTCTTGTAATTTCCATCAAACCCCCCAAACATCATTTCTCATGATTCTTGTTATGATTAAACAATAATTGTATCAAATTACCAAACAATTATCACATTTAACAATCATATCATTTATCATATAACAATCATATCATTTTTCATAGTTATTAAATTATTATACAGGTGCAGTTTCACATGATCCAGTAAAGCCTAACATTTTCCCAGGGCCTACCAGGCCCAAACTTTCTTTCCAACTCAGTTGAATATCCCATGATTTTAAAGACATCCCTATGCTATCACTCCTCAGTTAACACAGGAGACTCTGGGGCAGCCCTCAGAGAGGTGTTGGAGCATGGAACTTGCACTGAGATCAGGGCAAGACAGGTGGAAGGGAGGAAACTTCCCCTTGTGTGGAGAACAGCATCCCAAAGGAGGTTTCTGGGCTCTACAAAATCCAGGTGACAGCTCTAAGCTCTGGACAAGGTGTGTGGGATCTCGTGGGAGGGCTGTTCTCAAGCAGAGAGGGAGCATAGGTATGGCAGAGGTGTTTATTGGGGTTGCTCTGCAGGTATTTCAGCAGCAAATGGGAAATGAAATTTGAGCTGTGTACAAAAGTTTGTTCCTTGTGTGATCCTGAGCATTTGGCTATAAAATCATGGCATGAAAATACAGTTTAAACGAGGTTTAGCAGGGGCCACCTGCATTAGCCACCTGGGTCCATTCATGCATGACTACTGGTTTATGGATAGTTGGGAAATGCTAGGAATATTTCTTCAAGACATCCTTGCTCCCCCTTTCTCCAGGCTGAGCCCCCTTCCCAGCTCCCTCAGCTACTCTTCATAGGACTTACTGTCTAGACCCTTCCCCAGTTTTGTTGCCCTTTTCCGGACATTCTCCAACCCCTCAAATGAGGAGTGTAAAAAGATTCCCACTGAATTCATATATAAACTGGAGGGGAGGGAAGAGGGATGTATCCCAGAGCCCCTGGTGGCACTGGTGTGGTCCCTGCTAAAACTTCTAAAGGCCAAGCTGAGCAAGGAAGAGAGAGTGACAGGACTCCACGTTGGTGCTCTCCAGGTATTTGATTCACTATTTCCAGCCCACACGGAATCATCTTCACACTTCTGTATCCCAGACACCGCTGCACTTCCTTGAGAAAGGAAATTATGTCCTTGGAGGAGAGTCAGACCTGCTTGGTCAGCACAAGGCACTGTGAGACACCTATCTGAGAGGAGCTGAGGGTCTGTTAAAATGGGAAGAGACAGGTTTTTCTCTTACTCCCACACTTGAGGAGTAACTCTGGGTGAATGGCACTGAGATAAGAGTGAGCAGAAACAGATGTGGAGCACAGCTACAAACAGGATGTGAAAATAAACTCATTACTCCATCTGCCCACCGTAAACAGCATGAAATTAGCAGGGAGTGAGGAATAAAACTCCAGACAAATGGCTTTTTAAAGGGAGCAGAGGGAGCTGGAAGGGCTGCTATTAGAAAAGCAGAGACACAGAAAGTCCAAGCCACACACAGCTCTGTGCATATCCCAATTCCCTGGTTAGTAAAGGAGGAAGAAAATCCCACAGCAGAGAGTCTGCCAGGAGCTATTTTTGAAGGCAAAGCCAGAAAGGCCACTCCATCTTTGGGAGAGAAGACCTAATATTGCTCTTGTCCCTGCCTGTTAGGAAGCACCATCAATTTTATAAGTCATGGAGATTTATTTTTTTCCCTAAGAGGTGCTGTCTTAATGTTGCATAAAATTACTCTCTCAGGGGCAGTGTGAGGAGAAAAACGTGGCGTTATGTTGTCTCAGTTGCAAAGACACCGCTAACAATAAAAGCTCCTGAATGATTTGGTTTCTAAGTGACACAATTACAGAACGGGTCATTCATGACACTCCAAGTGGCTTCAAACACCTCTGTCATAAAGTCTGAAAGGAGATGCTTTATGCTGTGGGTTTGGGCTGTAAATATTCACCCCTGGCCTTTGTTCTATGAAGCAAGGCTTGTTTGAAGGTATATTTACTTAAAATTTTGCAGGAAAATTTCTCAAATGGTCAATCTGCTTGATTTATTTAAAGTGAGATCCCAAAGTGTTTTACAGCTTTTACAGGCTGGTTGTGTTTATAACCATCTTGGGGAGTATCTTCTGCAATTCATGTAGCGGAGAAAGGGAAGGAAGGTCATAATTTCTGTTTTAACCTACTTTTCTAGCAGCTGACAGGACACTGACAAAGTCATCTCTTCTGGAATACAACCTGCTGGGCTTTATCCTCATTCAGAGGAGATCCTTTGGAGAAAGCCAGAGTAAAATAAGTAAATTATTTTTTCCTTTATTCCTATGGATTCTGCTCAGATATGTTCTCTAGCTCATTTTATGGATCTCAGTGAATTTGCAAATTGCCCAAATGATATTTCAAGGAAACTGGTTGCCTGTGTTCGAAGTTCTTCAGTATATGACAGCCCAAGGCAGAGTTCCCCACATGTTGGAAATAATTTCTCTCTCCATGTTTGGCAGATCCAAACAAGCCTTGAGTGCTAAATAAACTAGGTCTATGAATAAATCAGGGGCAGGAGAACGCAAATTTGAGATAGTGTGAGATTTGAAATACCTGAAGGCTTGACATTGGCCATGAGGCACTTTGAAATAGTCTGCAGTTAGATGAAAGGTTTTTCATTTGAGATTCCACTGGGATACTTCAGGAGGAAACCTCCTAGTGGGTTCATCCAAAGTTTGTAATAAACATAATTGAAGTATCTGAACTCCAGCTGCTACTTTCTACTCTAATCAAGAGCAACAGAGGCAGCTCCTTCTTAGCAAACACACTGTGACTGCTGAGGGAACAGAAATGAGTCTCCTGGGCTCGTGTGCTCAACTGGGAGGTGCAGAAATTAAGGAGAGGTAGCAGTTGGAAGGCTGAAAAGGGGACTTTATGAAGAGACCTGTAGAGTCTTGGAGAAAGCAGAGATTTCATGAAGCTCTCAGAGATGGAGATCAGGGACTCACATTTTTCTCAGGAAGCAGGATTTTCTAATATTGTCCAAGCTGGGTCTCACCAGAAGGAGACACCGGAGAGAGTCAAAAAAGCAGATGGTCTTTTCTGTCCTTTCCCTTCTACTTCCTACCCAAAGGGAAGACAAGTTATGTTAGAGACAGAGTTTTCCTTTGGGAAGTATTGGAGAAGTCCTTCAAGGTCACAACAGCAGTTTCTCTTTGGATAGTACAGTAGGATCCAAAATTACTGTACAGGCACTGGAACTGATTCTCCCCTTCCGTAAACCAGGTCTGCCTCTTCCTCACTCTCCCAAGCCATGGAGCAGTCCTGCTTGACCAACTATGTCAAATGCTCCAGACCATCACACCAGTCCCCTCTCTGCCACCTGGGTGCCACACAACCCCATCCCGCTGAGCACATCTGAGCAGGGCTGAGCTGCTGGCCCTGTCCTTTGCCAGGAGCAGCAATGCAGCCCTGAGCCTTGGGCTGAGCACATCCCAGGAGCCAGCCTGGACATGTCCAGCCTGCTTTAGCAAGGAAGAGCAATAAATAACAGGGGATTGGTCTGCTCTTGGCACGGAGGCACAGCACCACTGAGCCCTGATGAGCTAATTTCTTGGTGCATGTGTAGCAATACCATCTTTCTCCCATGCTTTGGGCTCTCCTCTCCAAATGGAGAACACAGCATTTTGTATTGGTAAAGGAACTCTGAAGACAATTTACAAAAGCTTGGAAAAAGCCAAGACAGAAACAGTGGGAGTCCTGGGGAGATGGTGACAGTGAACAAGGGCCAGCTCCTGGGATATATGTGGGCTGACTACATGTCAAAACACCCACACAGAGCCATTTATAGCTCCAGGAAGGTGTAGGCAGTTAAACCATATTCAAGGAGCAGAGGCCAGGGTCTCTGTAACATTGGGCTACTGTTAACTTTGGAGGACAGAAATGAGATAGAGAGCTGGGAAAGAGAGGATTTGAAAATGTTTTTGTTCTCCAAGAAGGAAAAATCAACCACCAGGAAATGGTCAAGTTTCTGTCACTTACAATCCTGCTAGCAGGCTGATCCTGTCATAGAACCATGGAATGATTTGGGTTGGGAAGGACCTCAAAGCTCATCTGGTTCCACCCCTCTGCCACAGGCAGGGACATCTTCCACTACCCCAGTTGCTCAGAGCTCCATCCAGCCTGGCCCTGAACACTTCCAGGAACGGGGCATCCACAATTTCTCTGGGCCACCTGGAAGAAGGAGACTGCGGGAGACACACGCCATTTCCCGGGGGCACACGCCATTTCCCAGGGCACACACGCCATTTCCCGTGGGGCTGCTCCGTGGCGCTGACCGCTCTCCCCTTCCCTTGCAGAAGGCATGGCAGCAGCGGTTGGCGCGAGCAGGGACTGCCTGCAGGCGGGCGAGGCCTGCACCACCGACCCCGTGTGCAGCGCCAAGTTCCGCACGCTGCGCCAGTGCATCGCGGGCAACGGCGCCAACAAGCTGGGCCCCGACGCCAAGAGCCAGTGCCGCAGCACCGTGAGCGCCCTGCTCTCCAGCCAGCTCTACGGCTGCAAGTGCAAGCGCGGCATGAAAAAGGAGAAGCACTGCCTGAGTGTCTACTGGAGCATCCACCACACGCTGATGGAAGGTCAGTAGAGCGGGGCTCCTTTCTGGTGATCATCCTAAAAGGGAGTTGCTCGCGGCCGTTCTACAGAGCTCCCCAGCTCTGAGGTTGCTGCAGAATACCCCTCTGTGATCTATCTCAAGACATGCTGATCAGACCCAAGGGAGCAGCATGGAGCTGTGTTAGGGCAGGTTTAGGTGGATATCAGGAAAGGTTCTTCCCCCAGAGGGTGGTTAGACACTGCCCAGGCTCCCCAGGGAATGGGCACAGTCCAAAGGCTGCCAGAGCTCCAGGAGCGTTTGAATAATGCTCTCAAGCACAGGGTGGGATTGTTGAGGTGTCCAGTAGGGCCAGAAATTGGCCTTGAGGGTCCCTGTGGGCCCCTTCCAACTCAAGAGATTTGATGATCCTATTGATCCCCATGGTATTGACGTTTTGTAAAAGCACTACTGAAATCCTGAGATGCCGCCTTCCTTTTTTTTTTTTTTTTTTTTTAACCCAGCCTTTCTTTTATGGCATTCCCAATATACATTGAGACCTTTTGCTGGAGAAATGCACAACGTATTTTGTATCTAAGTATGTTAACCAAGACCATAAACACTGTAAATTTTATAGAAACGCAACATAAAGCATAGGCATTGAGGAAAAACAGCATGAACTTCAAAAAAATCACTCTCTTAGAATGTCTCAAGTGCATCAGTGTCTTTGTGTTAGTGAAGATTTGGGGCTGGTGACATCAAGTTGGAACTTAAAGTGTTCCCAGAGCCAGTATTCAATAAGTTTGGATTTTGACGTTTTTTAAGAGTCACCATAAAATTGCACCTCAGTGACCATAACTCTTCTTTGTCAGGCTGGTGAGTATTTTATGCACCATGAAAATTAAAATGGGGAATAAAACAGACCCTTCCAGCCATGGGCTGTGAAGTGGATTAATAAAACACTCCTGGCTGATACCTGAAAGGAAAAGTGCAGGGGTGAAACCACAGACCAAAAGGCCAAGCAAAACAAAGCAAATGGACAAAGCAGTGCACAGGCTTTCCAGGATGGGAGCTGGTTGATCAAATTCCTGGGAAGCTTCCAGGTACCACAGCTGGCAGGGTGCAGAGCATGGTGCTATGAACTGACTGGGCAAATACAAGACCTGAGCACCCTCCAGTACCTGGCCTTTCTCATAATTAATGCCAGATTTGTTTCCATTGAAGGGAAGTCTGGGGAAGAGGTGGCAATCCATTTTCTCCATTCTTCTTAGTGGGTGGTGTCACAGCCCCTTCCCAGCTGACCTTGATGGCTCAAACTTGAAAACAGGTCACCTGTGACATGGCTGTGTAGGGCAGTGCTGTTATGAGGGTTTCCAGCTCTGGGACACAGAGCTTTATGTTGGAAGGGACCTGAAACACCCTGGAAATTCCAAGCCCCTGCCATGGGCACAGAGAACACCTTCCTCTAGAAGGAAGAGAAGAGAGAGGCTGGCAAGGAGTGCTGAGAGCAGGCAGGGGCCAGCTCTGGGTCTCCAGATGCAGAATAGGAGTTTGGTGCTGGATGTTCTCCCTGCCCAGTATGCTGGGACTTCCACCTTGGGAATGCCTGGGAGAGGGCTGTTCTTGGAGGCTGACAACAGCTCTACTCCACTTCTCCGCTGTCATGTCCTGAGCCCCACACTTTTTCAAACTGACTTCATTTGCAATGCAGATTTGCACACCAAACTTTTGATTTCCTTGCCTTAATTTCCCCAGGGAAATATATTTCGTAGCAGTCCCATGTTTCAGAGTCCTTACACATGTTTAATTGACTGCGAAAGGAAGCCAATCCACACAGTCCATGTAGAGTTTTGTTTCTCAATCACACATACCCAGGAGGCTGCAAAAAGCTTCTTAGAATCCCTCTTGCAAAAACAATTGTGGAAGTGCTGCTCAGGGAATTTACAAAGCACACTATTTACTCAGCTTCTCTTGAGCACACCCGTGTTTAGCCACCTTCCCACTTAGAGACACAATAACATGATGACAACCCGATAACAACTCTCTGATAAGGTGCTTTATCATCAGGACATAAAACTGCTATGCTGGAAAATACAAATGGGCCCCTCTCTAGTCAGTAACGATGCAAGATATTTCAATGAAGGTGTAAAGCTGCCTTGTAATGCGCCGGTGGTAATTGCACAGGGCTGTGGACACGGGGAGCCATTTCTTTATGCCTCTGCTGCCTCTTGCTGCAGCTGGAGGTCAGCACACGCCCAGAGCGTGAGGCTGGATAGTTCTTCTATCCCAGCCAGTACATCTGCTGCTGCTGTACACATCCATCTAAATGTCTAATCAAAAAACAAACAGATACTGAGTTGTTTGCTTCAGTAATATTCCATGGTATCCATCAGGCTGATGGGGCAATACAGACCATTGCACAGATGAAAGGGAAGCACCAGTTGAATAAAATCAGGCTCCCAGAGACTTAAAAATTACAAGAGGAAGTTTCTTTAGGAGCTGTGGGTCATTAACTTTGTGCCAAGTGAGAAAAGGCTGTCGGCAAGGAGAAAGGGAGAGGTGATAGTAAATAGGGAGTGTGTCATCACCCACATAATCCTGTGCACAGCTCTGTCTGTGTCCTAAAAACAGGTGAGGACCTTTGACTCAGGGAGGGACATAGAAGAAACTGCAATAATGGTGACAGGAACCCTGTGTATGAGTTCTGCCCTTGAGTAGGAGCCTGTGCTACAGTCTGATGTCCTCTCTGGCAATCCCTGCAATGTGCCCCATAGCTTGAGCTACAGAGCTGCCACTCAACAGTTCCTGACAGGCTGCCCCACTCCAAAACGGAGATACATTTTTAAAGCCTGTCACATTCTATTCCCTTCTCCAAGGATGTGTCCACACACCTGTTCCCATGGCTCTGAGTGTCCATTTGCTCGTGGCCTTTAGAGCATAGTCCGCTTGGACCCACCAAACAATCTTTCACTGCAGATGTTGAACCTTGTGCATCTCAGCCATCTCTCAGGAGCCTCATCTGCCTTCTCACCAGCTTCTCTCTTTCCCCCAGGCATGAATGTCCTGGAGAGCTCCCCTTACGAGCCGTTCATCAGGGGCTTTGATTACGTCCGGCTGGCATCCATCACTGCAGGTAGGTGGGTGGGAAATGCTCTGACACCTCCTGTGCAGGCAGGGAGGGCTCTGGCTGGGGGTCAGGGGCTGCAGACAGGGAAGTCCTTTGTGCTCCTTGTGAGCATTGCATGGGTCAGGTCTAGCAGTTGTTTTTTCCAAGGAGTTCCCTCTGATTCCTTTGCTAAACTGTTACATGTTCTGGGAAAAACTGCTTGTGATTTTTGTCTTTTTGGATGTTTCATGTCTGTACTATGAAGGACTGGGACTTAGATGTGCTACAAAGACCCCTTCCAATGACCCATCCCAGGCACACTCATTCTCCATAGCAGGTGGATGATCTGTTCCATGCAGACAGCTCATCAAACAGGAGCTGCTTGGGCGTTGTTAGGTTTGGGAAGGTGCTTCCACATCAGTCACGGGATTGAACTCTGCAGGAAAAGAGGTCAATAACTCAACCTATGTGTTGATCCCAGCCACAGCCTTTAACCACCTGCCCTGAAGGTAACCTGAGGACCCAGAGCCATGTTCTGCTGTACATCTAACCCTGTTAATGGCTGAGCAGAGCAGCCTGACACCTTTTAACTGCTCGAGGGCTCAGCACTTCAAAGGTCAGTGTGGCCGCCAATAACCCGTCCATCACCAATGGCACAGCTGCCACCACAACCAGCCTGTGCTCCACAGCTTTCCAAGAGGAAGCTTGGAAAGGAGCAGGTATTTTACCAAACTACCTGTCTGGGAGCAGGTAATGTGCTGCTCCTGTGTCTCTGGCAGATGTGCCCAAACAGCTTTCCCAAATGTGTGCCTTGCTCTGGGGTGACATGCACAGCTGGAGTGAACCCAAGCGAGGAAGGAGCAGCGTGTCCCTGCAGCAGAGAATGTCTGCAGTCCCCACCATGGCCAGGTGCTTGTTGGGTGACAATGTTCTGCAGCAAATTAACCCATCAGCCCTGGACAAGGGGAGCAGAGGGGATGGGAGGTGCTCCCTGACCTCGCTCTTACTGACTCCACCTGGCAGATTGGTACATGGACAGGGAATTTTTTTGCTGGGACATGGTTTTCTTTACTGGAGCTTTTCCCCTTCTGCTGAGTCCCAGAAGGCTTCAGAGCACGGGGAAATCAAGGGATGGGGATTTTTACACGTGGTTAACACATTCTCAGGTTTTTAAAGCAAATTGAAATAGGTTGTGCAGCAAAATGAAATGGACCCAGAGCAGCAGGCATTCTTCAGAGGACTTGGCATGCACTTAGGGACACTAAATTTCTTAGCCCTTTTGTCCTTATTCATACTAATCAATATCTTCTATTACATAACTTATGACCTGCTGCCCTCTGCCTGTCCAGTGTCCAGGGTCAAGTGGTCAACACTGCCAAAGGACCCTCTTTCAAATCTACCAAATGAAATCCCAAGAACTTGTTGAAACATAAGACACCCCTGTGACCATAGGCCAAATGAACAACAGGTATATTAAACTAAATTTTTCATAAACAATATATGGCCACTACTAAAACTGTAGAAATGGAACCATATCTCTCCACTCTAATTGTAGCAGTGATTTAAAAAGCACATCCGCTGGTGTTGCGTGGGAAGAGGAGAAAATCCAGCATGTTCCCTTTGATTTATTGGCTGAATGGGTAATGAAACCCTTCCAAGTAACTGTTTCCTACACGTTAGCTGGCAGCTTCCCAGCATAAACCGATGCTCTGAAAATATTCATCTCTGAACAGTTTTAAAGGTAAGTGTTTAGTGAAGGGATCACAACAAGCAAAAGTTTCACCCACCATAAAATAACTGAGAAATTTGGAATTTGACTTCCAGCTCACTGTAAGCAACAGGGGGCAACAGGAAGGAAAAAATAAATGCTGGGAGAAGGAGCATCTGATAAAGTCAGGGAAATAAAGGAGGGCAGCCAGCTCTGAAAGGCTCAGGGAGACTGTCAATGTTTTAACACTTGTCAGCAGCAACTGGCTGGTTTTAACTCCCAGTCAAAGATAGGGCTTGACTCTGCATTGAAAATTTATCATTCTGGGGATTTTTCCTCAGTGGAAAAATCTTTCTCTGCTGGGGAAAAAGTCCTTCTGGTATGCTTCTGGTCTTGATTTTAATTCAGAGAAGTGAAAACCAGCTTCAAATTCATCTTCTCTCTCAAGCTTGAAGGACCTTTTCTTTATCTGTTCCATCAGACACATTCTGATGTTCCCACTGACTCCTGCCAGGGACACTGTAGCATTTTCCCCTCTATAAAACAGACCCCCATCCACCTTTGAAGCAGCCCTACATCCAGTGTTAGACAAATGCCTTTTCCTCTTCTTTTCCCTGTTTTCACAGAGAAAGCTGTTGGCATATAAACTCACGAGATCCCTTACTTTCCCACTGAAGACACTGTTTTTCTCACCCATCACTACAGTTTTTGCTTTATGTTCCTGACCTTTCCCCTTGCTGCAGGTTTCCTCCACCTTCCCTGCATCCCACAGCACATCTCTGCTCTCCCACCCAGTCTGGGACATTCTTTCTCCTCTTGTTTAGGACAGTGGACATGCAGAGTGATTTTGCTGATGTAAGTGAGGGGTGACCCTGCAAAGGGTGTGGGGAGACACCCACATGCCCTCGTGTGCAGATAGCATCGGGTCCCAGGGGCTCTGATCCCAGCCTGTGAAGGCACTGTCACTGCTGGGGACAGGGGGATACTGGCTCAGACTGGTCTATGGGGCACTCTGTGACCCAGACAAGTCTCGCTTAGCTGGGCAGATCCTGGGGTGAGCAAAAAGAGCTGCTGCCAAAGCCAGACATGACCTTTCAGAGGCCAGAAGAAATTCCCTGTCCAGGGCAGTGAGGCTGAGGTGCCAGGAATTAGTGCAGACCACCTTGTAGCAGAGACTCAGTCTTTGATCTTGAGCAGCTTGCAGAAACAAGAAGGTCCATTAGTGGAGGTCCCAACACTCAACAGATCCACTCATGGCCATAAGTAGATGGACTTTCTAATGCCTGCTGTCTTCCAGGCCTCAGGCTGGTTAATCTGCATTAGTAAAGTGTTACCAGATGATCAGATTAAAGCAAAATTTGTTTTATTAAAGCTACGAGCTTGGTGAAATGAGCTCCGGGAGGTGAAGTCTGGTATGTGACTGTGGCACTTCTTGGGAAAAGATGAGTGTGGAATGGGGATTTGGTCTTACCAGGACGTACAGAGCAAACCTGCACTTTACCCTGGCTGGAGCGGGTGTGGTGTCACAGGGTGGCCATGGGTGGGAGCGGGGGCATGAAGGCCTCAGGGGTGGTGCTGCTGGTGGGGAGATCAGCACAGCACCACCTCACCATGTCCCACCACCCCACAGGGTCTGAGAACGAGGTGACACAGGTGAACCGGTGTCTGGACGCCGCCAAGGCCTGCAACGTGGACGAGATGTGCCAGCGGCTGCGCACGGAGTACGTCTCCTTCTGCATCCGCCGCCTGGCCCGGGCCGACACCTGCAACCGCTCCAAGTGCCACAAGGCTCTGCGCAAGTTCTTTGACCGCGTGCCCCCGGAGTACACCCACGAGCTGCTCTTCTGCCCCTGCGAGGACACGGCCTGCGCCGAGCGCCGGCGCCAGACCATCGTCCCCGCCTGCTCCTACGAGTCCAAGGACAAGCCCAACTGCCTGGCGCCTCTGGATTCCTGCCGGGACAACTACGTCTGCAGGTGATGCTCACAGCAGGGCTGGTCCCCACGGAGAGCCCTCCCTTGGGCCAGGGCCTGGTTACAGCCCTGAGCCACTGGCCTCAGCTGCAGGGTGCTCCTGGGGCACATCCCCACAGCCATGACAGGCCGTGCCGCCACGGGCCCTTCCATCAGCCCTGTCCTTTATCCTACAGAACGTGTTCACAGGCAGAAGGGGATGTGAGATGGTCACACTGAAGCTGTTTAGACATTTTCTGTGGATTTTTGGCTTCGGTTCTAGAGAAAGACCTATTATGGAAACAATTCCAGGAAGGTGCAGGCTAAACAGAAATATGGGGGAGAGTCCTTACAGCCACTTTCACCAATCCATCTCCCTCTGCTTCTCTTCCCCAGCCCAGAGCATCCTCAAGGAGCACCCAAGGTATCCTGACAGCCACAAGCACTTGTGAAAGCCTTAAAACCGTGTTTGTTTTCTTGCTTGTTTAATTAGAAAAATTAATCTATATACGTAAAAAATACACCCTTCTACTGCGAGGCTGTGTTGGAGAGACCTTATAGCACCTTCTAATACCTAAAAGAGCCTACAGGAGAGCGACTTTGGACAAGAGCAAGAAGTGACAGGACAAGGGGGAATGGCTGGAAACTGAAGGACGGTAGATTTAGATGGGCTGTTGAGAAGGAATTCCTGGCTGGGAAGGTGGGCAGGGTGCCCCTGGATCCCTGGCAGTGCTCAAGACCAGGCTGGACAGGACTTGGTGCACCCTGGAATAGTGGAAGGGGGGTGGAACAAGATGATTTTTAAGTCTTTTCCATCCCAAACCATTCAGTGATTCAATGATTCAGTGATTCAATGATACTGTGATTCAGTGATTCTGTGATTCAGTGATTCTGTGATTCTATGTTTTGGTGATTGCTCCAGGAGTCTGAGAGTCCTGGTGTTATTCCAGATCCACTGCACAGTCTGTGCCAGCCTGGTTTGCTCCTCTGCTTCCATCCAGCCCCAATCACACACACACAAACCCATCCCGTGTGCACACTGACAGCAGAAGCCCTTCAGTGCTTTTCCTTCATCTGCACTATTTTCACCTCCCTGTTTCTCAAAAAGTCTTTGATGTTCCGGAAGGTTAATGCACAGAGAGCCCTCGGGAGCAGAGCCCAGCTGGCAGTGAGAGATGTAAGGCAATAACAGCACCACGGGGGCCCAGCCCAGTGCCCTGCGTGCAGCTGGGCCGCGAGCAGACACCTGGGGAAGAGCACAAGAACAAGTGTAGGACACACCTCCCTGTATTGTCTCCATCTCTAATTGCTGTGGGGTTTGGGACTTCCTGAGCTGAACTTCCAGCAGCCATCCCCTACCAGCACAGCATCTTTTAATTACAATAAAAATATTATGTATTTTCACAGAGGAAGGTGAGAGCAGCAGCATCCTCTTGGAAGCATGAAAGTACAAACACCCTCAGCACTGTGCACCCCAGAAACATGGAGGCAGGAGAATGGCTGAACTGTGCACAAGTAGACTCTGAAAGATGCAAAGCCCCTGGGCTGACCAGGCCCTTCTCAGATGTTGTCCCCTGGCTACCAGGGAATCCAAAATGGACGGGTACCAGCCTCTTCCTAACATGACAAGAGGGCCCAGAGGGAGGAAGAGGTTCAAAGGGGAGAGTGCTACTCCCCTGGAGAGTGGAAACTATTTCCTGCAAGCAACACAGCTGTTAATTATCTGGTCCCTTGGTCTCAGAATATATAATATAAAATATCCTCTAGAGACACAGAGGGAGCAAGAGGTTGACATGTGACCTGGTCAAAGCCAGCAGTACAGAATCCACAGGGAGAGCCAGGAATAAATCATAAAGAAATAGAGTGAAACACTCCAAGTCTCACCCTGTCTGCACAGCTCTAGCCCTTTGAACCTCCCAGCTCAGAGGGGTGGGAGGATTATATAAAAGTTGCAGTCACTATCTCCCTTCTCAAAATCTCCAAACAATGCAGCAAGTTTTGGGAAAGAAGATTTTGCCTGTCCATGTTACAGGAGAAAAGGGTTGATAAGAGGCAAATAAGGGAACAAAGATGAGAAAAAAGAAGGGTGTAGGGGAGAAGTGGGCTGGAAAGTGCAGACTGGAATGCTGACTCTGACCAGGAGCAAGAGCAATGTGTCTGAAAGAGAGAGGATGTCTGGGAGGAGAAACATGCTCAGTTGCTCAGTTTTTCTGAGATTGCCCAGGCAGGGTAAACATTTGAGGTTCTCAGTTCTCAGCTCAGATGGTGCAGGTTGTCAGTGCTGGTGCTTGCTTGAGTTTCCAAAGCACCTCAAATGCCACATGAAATCCCTTCCTGCCTGGCCTTGGAATGAATGTTGAGATGGATCAGGGTCTCCAGCTGTTGCTGTGTCCTGCCTGAAGGCTGTGTGTTGATGCCTCAGATATCCTACAATCTCCAAACACCACCATGTGCCAAGAGCTGACTCATGCCTAAAGAGTTTGGTGGCAGATAACTGGTTGGCAGAATGATTTGCCTGCTCCACAGGCTCCAGAGAGTCCTTCTCCTGAGAATGGGCATCAGCAGGAGCCCTGGTGATGGATAGGTTCATGTCTGAACCTCTGGACATTTCCCTTGATCTGAGGTGACCTCAGCTGTATTTAGAGTCTTTAGAGACAGAAACTGGACCAGAGCAATTCTCTGTTTCATCAAATCAGACTAGAAATGAAAGCTGGGGTGTTTAGTCAAAGTTATTACCCAAAAGATAGAAAATGACAACACAGACTGATTTCCTTCCTGGCTTCAGCTCTTCCCTCAAAAACCAACTTCACACAACAGAAAGCAAACATTTCTTCCAAGACTGGACTTATCTTGCAGTCCTGGAGGAAGCCTGTAAAACATTGTCTGCAGAACCTGTTCAAAACCTTCTCCTGGGTTTGTTGGGGTAGACAGGAGGTTGTAAAAGCACATCTGTTCCAGCCATTTGAAGAACATCCACAGCAGCACTTTGCAAAGGTGTTCCCCTCTGTGAACACCACGAGTGTGCTGTTACATCCCCTTTGCCGCAGTTACCTGAGGTGACGTGTCCCGTTTTGTGCTCTGGCTCCATCAGGTCGCGCTACGCGGAGTTCCAGTTCAACTGCCAGCCGTCCCCACAGGCCGCCAGCGGCTGCCGCAGGGACAGCTACGCTGCCTGCCTGCTGGCCTACACCGGCATCATCGGTAAGGGCCGGCTGCTCCGGCTGCTTCCCGGCTCGGGAGGGAAACCTCTCCTCTGGGAGGGAAACCTGTCCCCTGGGTGGGAAACCTCTCCTCCAGGAGGGAAACCTCTCCTCTGGGAGGGAAACCTCTCCTCCGGGTGGGAAACCTCTCCTCTGGGTGGGAAACCTGTCCCCTGGGTGGGAAACCTCCCTCTGGAAGGGAAACCTGGCCCCTGGGTGGGAAACCTCTCCTCTGGGAGGGAAACCTCTCCTCTGGGTGGGAAACCTCCCTCTGGAAGGGAAACCTGTCCCCTGGGTGGGAAACCTCTCCTCCAGCAGGGAAACCTGGCCTCTGGGTGGGAAACCTCTCCTCCAGCAGGGAAACCTGGCCCCTGGGTGGGAAACCTCTCCTCTGGAAGGGAAACCTCTCCTCCGGGTGGGAAACCTGTCCCCTGGGTGGGAAACCTCTCCTCTGGAAGGGAAACTTCTCTTCTGGGTGGGAAACCTCTCCTCTGGGAAGGAAACCTCTCTTCTGGGTGGGAAACGTCCCCTGGGTGGGAAACCTCTCCTCTGGAAGGGAAACCTCTCCTCCAGGTGGGAAACCTCTCCTCCAAGTAGGAAATGTCTCCTCTGGAAGGGAAACCTCTCCCCTGGGTGGGAAACCTCTCCTCCATGTGGGAAATGTCTCTTCTCAGTGGGAAACCTCTCCTCTTACTCTGACTATGAGGACAGTAAGGTGGAGAGCTGAGCTCTCCGGGACATCACAGAGTCATGGAATGGTTTAGGTTGGAAGGGACCTGTAAAGCCCATCTCATTCCACCTTCTGCCATGGACAGAGACACCTTTCACCAGACCAAGTTGCTCCAAGCCACATCCAGCCTGGTGTTGGTCTTTCTCCCTTCAGTAGCATGACTAAGCTATGGGTATGGGGTAACTTTAGGTCAGCTGCAGTGGAGGGAGAAAAAACCATGGGCTACTGCAAGATTCGAGCTTCTCTCTCTAGTGGAAATAGACAGGCTGTCCCAGGGTGTCTGCTCTGCCAGGGAATCCCTGATGCCATCACCAGTGATGCTGGTGGAAATCACCATGCACTGCCATTCTGCCAACTTCAGAGGGTGTCAGATCGGGGTTTCAGATGCTGCAGAGCCCAGCTGGCAGCAGTTGGCACAGCACAGACAAGAGCCCAAAGAGAAGTGCCAGTGGCCTTTGGACCAGGTCTGTCCCAATAGATGAGACAGATTGACATTTTTGGGCCAACATTTCATTCCATTTTAATCCTTCATTCTGGAGACTGAGATGGCATTTTTCAATGACAGCATGAAAACCTTTATGCACATTCACATACAGTTTTTGAATGCTCAGCCTGGAGAATAAAAAACTTCAAGAAGACCTTAAAGCCCTTCCCAGGGCCTAAAGAGGCTCCAAGAGAGTTGGAGAGGGACATCGAATAAGAGCCTGGAATGCCAGGAGGAGGGGGAATGGCTTCCCACTGCCAGAGGGCAGGATCAGATGGGATGTTGGGAAGGAATTCCTGGCTGTGAGGGTGCTGAGGCCCTGGCACAGGTTGCCCAGAGCAGCTGTGGCTGCCCCTGCATCCCTGGCAGTGTCCAAGGCCAGGTTGGACACCAGGGCTGGGTGCAGCCTGGGACAGTGGGAGGTGTCCCTGTCTATAGTGAGGGGGTGGACTGGATGGGCTTTAAGGTGCTTTCCAACCCAAACCATTCCATTATTCTCTTAATGTTACTAGGGAACCTGAATTCCCAGAAACTGCCCATTCCTTGGACTGATAGCACTCTTTAATTGACTGAAGGCTTTGGTGATGGTGGTATGACCAAAAGGGTTGTGACTGCTCCTCTTCTCTTCCCTGGGAGCAAACCAGACCCATGATACCAGCACTTGAAGGGTTTGCTGCTGTCATGAGGGGCTTGGCTGAGGCAGTGTAACCCAGGAGAGCAGCACGAGGGGATGTCCCTGTCCCTTCCTGGAGTCCCTGCCCCGCAGTAACTCTTGTCCATCGGTCCTGGCAGGCAGCCCCATCACCCCCAACTACATCGACAACTCAACATCCAGCATAGCTCCCTGGTGCACCTGCAACGCCAGCGGGAACCGGCAGGACGAGTGCGAGAGCTTCCTGCACCTCTTCACCAACAACATCTGTCTCCGTGAGTGCCACTGCTGCACACTGGGGGGCTTTGTGGATGGGGATGGGGAGATGCCATGGTGCTCTGGGGGCTGCAGGTGTCCAGCTCCCTGTGCTACCAACAAAGGAGCTCTGCAGAGCCTCTGGCATCCATTTGGGTATTGCAGAGAAAGAGGCTGGGAAAGAGAGGCTTCCCCCCGTCACTCTTGTGCCGAGAATGACACAGGAACAGGCGAGAGGCAGTATTGTAGAAAGAGCAAAAGAAGGCTAATTGATTATTATATTATATTATTCTATATTATATTACACTATGCTACATTACATCTAAACTTAATCTGCCAAGCACTCAACTCTGCACACAACTGCACTCATCTCATGACTGTCAGCCGACAGTCCCGACACACACACACACCTGGCCCTGACTGGCCAAGGAAACAAAACACCATCACTCTGGGTAAACAATCTCCATATTGCATTCTACTTTTGCACAAATGCAGGCACAGCAAATGAGATAAGAATTTTTCCTTTTTTGAGGTTCAGAGAATGTGAATCTCAGAAATATTCTTGGGAAGTCGTGCCTTGCTTTTCTCTGTCAAGAGAAACATGGCTACATCCCCTTGCCCTGACAACCCTTTTCTCCATCTTTCCCACACCAAGAAAATGCCATTCAGGCCTTTGGCAACGGGACTCACCTGAACACAGCCGTGGCCCCGTCCATCCCCCCCACCACACAGATGTACAAGCAGGAGAGAAATGCCAACAGAGCTGTGGCGACCCTCAGAGAGAACAGCTTGGAGCACCTCCAGCCCACCAAGGTAGGAGAGGGCAGGCCTGGCTTGGGGAGATGATCGGCCATGTCTGTGCCTCCTGCAGCCTCCTCACCTCAACTCCTTCTTCCACTTGTGTCATTTCAGTCACATGCAGGCATCCAACCTACCCTCCACCTCCTGGAGGCCTGATTTCCCTTCCCTTCCCTTCCCTTCCCTTCCCTTCCCTTCCCTTCCCTTCCCTTCCCTTCCCTTCCCTTCCCTTCCCTTCCCTTCCCTTCCCTTCCCTTCCCTTCCCTTCCCTTCCCTTCCCTTCCCTTCCCTTCCCTTCCCTTCCCTTCCCTTCCCTTCCCTTCCCTTCCCTTCCCTTCCCTTCCCTTCCCTCAGAGATATGTTTCATTTGGAAGCACTGGGAAATCCATGGGTTTTCACCCAGCATCACTGGCTTGGCTCCTCACTGTCCTTCAGAGCATCAGTTCAGCTTCACACAAGCATTTCAACTTCCCAGGACACAAGTTCCTCCCTTGTTAGATGAGGATTCTAGAGGTTATAATGCAGAGGTTGAAGATTTGCTAAGCATTGGAAAATTTGAAAGGTTCTGTTCAACAGTAAATTATTACTATCAAAATAATATTAAATTGAAATAATTTTAAAACAAATAGCACGTTCATTTACTGATGATGGCCATGATAGGTATTAAATATTTTATTTTTAAATAAAACAAAATGACCTTGACTTGCCAACCAGAGTAATTTTCAGATTCAATTATTTTCCTATTGAATAATTAACAGTGACCCTGATTTGCTGAACGTTCAGGTTACAGAAGCTGTCAGTTTTAACTAGACTCCAAGGACTGAGCGTGGGCTTTGCACTGGGCTGACTGATAACTTCAGAACTTCCAGGAGTGGGTTATTTTAAGGCTTATCACTGTTTCTTTTGCTGGGAGAAGACCTGATTCACCTCTCTCCACCCTGTTTTCACAGGTTGGTAGGTGGAGAAAAGTGGCCTCAGGTTCCCTCACTGCTCCCCAGGGCACTGGTGGCAGTTGTAGGGCACAGGGCACCTTCACCAGGCCAAAAGCTTGGCACCCAGCAGATCTGGAGGCTTTCCCTCCAGCTGGTGCTCCCCAGATCTTAGAGAAATCCAAGAAGTGGCCTCAGGTCCAGACCTAGCACTGAGCACTTCATCCTGGAGTGAAGGAGAAGCTGTGAACTGTTGGTGACCAGGACAGTATTCCCAACAGCAAGTGGGAAGCTGGAAAAAGCAGCTGCAGTAGAGGATGGCCCTGCCACATCTCCAGCCTCCTCGTGGGAGCAGCACATCCCTCCTCTGAGGTGTGAGTGCTGCTGGAGCGTGGCCACTGCTGGAAACTGGAGATTTGAGTCTTGACTTTGGACTCAGCTTCAAATCCAGATCCTGTTCAATGTTTAATGAGGTTGGCACCTCTGGACCTGAGGGGAAAAGCTGGTGAAATGTCTCCCAGCACCATGGAGGTATATTCCACACCCACCTTTAAGGTCACCAGGTCAAGCCACTGGCCAGCAGTGGCTCCATAAAATACGTGGGTGGCCACTGACCTGAGAGGGCATCCAGGCACCCACCTCATACAGACACCTCCAGAAGTGTCCAAACAAGTGCTGTGCCCACAAATGACTCTGCCGCTGTGACACCACCTTCACCAACAGCTGAAGAGCTGTGCTGACCTCCAGGCCAGAGTTTGGGTGCTGAAATCAGCCCTGGCCCCTCTGCACATGCACACACCTGGGGCTGCACAGCCCCGAGCCCCAAATCCACTGAGGCACCAAGGAGGCACTTCAGTTTGGTTAGAGAGATGGAGCCCCTCTCCTTGAAGAAAAATAGAGAATTGGAATTGTTCAGCCTGGAGAAGAGAAGCTTCAGGGTGACCTAATTGTGGCCTTCCAGTGCCTGAAGGGGCTCCCAGAGAGCTGGAGAGGGACTGGGGACAAGGGCTGGAATCCTAGGACAAGGGGAACTGCTTCCACTGCCAGAGGGCAGGGTTAGATGGGATATTGGGACCAAATTCTTGGCTGTGAGGGTGGGGGAGTCCTAGCACAGGGTGCCTAGAGAAGCTGTGGCTGCCCTGGGAAGCTGTTCCAGGCCACGTTAGACAGGGCTTGGGGCAGCCTGGGATAGTGGAAGGTGTCCCTGCCCATGGCAGGGGGTTGGAATTGGATGGTCTTTAAGGTGCCTTCCAACCCAAACCATTTCATGATTCCACGATCAGCCACAGCTCTCACCCCACACTGTCTGCTTTCTCTTCCAGGTGGCTGGAGAGGAGAGGCTCCTGCGGGGCTCCACTCGTCTGTCCTCAGGGACCTGCAGCCCAGCAGCCCCTCCCTGCTGGGCAGCCTCTCTGCTGCAGATGTGGCTTCTCCTCAGCCCTGCTGTGCTGAGCCTCCCGTGATGTGAGGAGGGCTGGCACACACCAGGAGAGACTCGATTTGTGTTGGTTTCTTTACTGAACAACCAGACCAGTAACTTTTTTCAGGAGGAGAGCAGGGAGAAGGGAGGGGAAGGGAAGGCAAGGTGAGTGTTTGGGCATCCCTTCCTCCTCCTCATCTGTCTGCCAGTTTATTTGATTTTATATGATCAGCATTGTTGACAACCAGCTCATTCTTGGTCCTGGCCACCTTTCCACACCACAGCTTGGTTGTTGTTTCTCCAGCTCTCTATGGATAGGGCTGAAGCCATGGACAATTCCCTTGGAAAAGATGAAGGAGAGAGTTGATCCAAGAAATGAGAGCTGCAAAGGAAATGCTTTTTCCTGCCCAGCCAAGAGGGGAAAGACTTTTGATGGATGGATGATTGGATCACCTGTCAGGAGGTTTCCTGAAGCCCACATTGAGGGGCTCTTGACAGGACACATGGGGTCCAGACAGTCTGCACAGTTGCTCAGGACCTGAAGGACAATGCACCTGGTTCCTTCAGACTGAAGAAAGTAGAAAACTGGTGGGAATGTGGTTGGTTTTGCTCACTGGAGAGGAACCTGAAGCACCTCTGGGGAGGACCAAGTAACCACCCTCTGAACTGGCTGGCAAGGATTATCCACCCTCTCAAACCCATGGCCAGAGTGCAACCAGCATCCACATCCCAGCTGTCACCTCCCCCGGGCCCTCCTTCTTAGGGAAACCTGTGTCCTGTATTAATGGTATTCAGGAAGAAACACGTGTGTTGCATTTTGTTTACAGCTGAATTTTTTGTGTCCCAACCCAAACATCTCTATCCACTGGTCCTGTTCAGTGTTTTGGGGCATTTTTGTCACATCCAAACAACCAGAGGCCAATATTGTCCCACTCCAGGCTACCCTTTCTCCATCAGGGGCCAATGTGTGAGCCCATGGGCAGGGTGTGATGTGAGCCCAACACATCCCACCCTCACCTGATACCTGTTCACCCTCTGGTCTCACAGGCACTGGGTCTCCAGGCAAGGGATTTTGTTGGTTTTCCTGGGAAGAGATAGGACAGGAGAGGTTTGCTAGGAACCACCCTGAAGACAGAAACACCCAGCCAAGAAAGGCCACATCATGAATTACATCAGGGGTAGGGACTGGATTGCTATAGTTTCCCCTCCTTGAAAAACTGGCAGAGGCAACCACCTGTGTCCAGGTGAGCAGGTCAAGGGCTTTGCCTCTTGCCAGTTTCTGTTTTTTCAGTGAAGATATCATTTGAGCAAGGGCTGCTGAAGTGACCTTTTCTTCTGAGCCACAGCCAGAGCCCAGGGGAGGAAAGTGAGGATCAACATCTCTCCAGTGTCTTGGGGCACAGAGGGCAGGTGTGTGACCCTGGATTACCTGAGCACCCCAGGGTCTTTCCTTGAGGAGGGGAGCTGAGGAGTCCCCCTGCCCTCTTGTGGAGCTGAACCCCTTTACTAAAACCAGGAAAGAGGATGGTAAGGAAGAGTGAGAAGTTTCCCAGGATAAATGCTGACCCAGGCTGAGTGCCATGGGAAGAACAGCAATAGCCCCAGAATCCCCCTGCATGTGTTTAGGTCTGGCCTTTGCAGCAGTCCATTTATTGTTTGGTTTGTGCTCCTCCAAAAAATAGCATTAATTCCTTGGCATTTGAATGCATGGAAAGGCTTAGGAGGCATCTGACACAGCAAAGTCCATGGCTTTTTGTTCCCATTTCCTGCAAAACCTCTCCCATTGTTTATTGCTTCAGATTTTCTGAGAAACTGCAGCAACTTCCTTGGCTTTTGTTCCAACCAGAAACCAGTCTGGTTTTCAGCTGAACACCTGTGGATGTGTCTGACACAAGCAGAAATCCTCCTGCTGCATCCTGTCCAAAGTGCTGCTCCTTGAGGTCCTATGGGCTGTAGCACCTGGTTTTCCTGATCCAGGGCTGTGCAGAGGAACACACCAAGTTCCAAGGCTTGTGTGCAGGGAGACAAGTCACACCCTGAGCCAAAGGTTGTATGTGAGAACTGCATGGCCAAGGGGCTCACTCTGCTCAGGAAAGCAGACCAAGAGGGAGAGCTGCAGGCAGGAAAGTCCTTTCAAGTGACCCCACACACACACAGAGCTGCTGTGAACATCTCCCCTTTATCCAGGACAGCGGTGTCTCCTGAGAGACCAAGTGGCACAAAGCTTGTGTCCTCGCAGCTGCAGGTGGAGAGGGATGAAACCCTGCCTGCTCAGCCCTTCAAAGGCAAGGAACTACCTCAACACCACGAGGTCATGCTGGGAATTGCATTCTTCTGCTCCTTTCCTTTCCAGTCCTGCAGTCGTGCTCTGCTTTTCACACATCTGGCCCCATCAGACCAGTCTCCAGCAGCTTTTAGTTGTGCCCAGGCTGTCTGCACAGGATGGGGATGTGAGTGTCAGCTTCTTTCCAGGAGCACCCACTCCTGTGTCTCTCATGTGTCAGTGATGGTGAGGTACCACTTTGCCATTTCCTGTTCATTCAGCAGAGGAGTTTTCCTGGGTGGTCAGGATGCCTGGTGGCCCCACCTCACCTCTCCCTTCAGACTGGTATGCTGTAAAAAGAGGTGGAGAATCCTACTCAAGGACTGGATGAGATGGAGGAGACTTCCAGAGGTTACCTCATCCCAGTACCACGTCCCACACCAGCACCTACTGCACTGATTTCAGTGAGAGACATCATCATCATCTCCCCTGGATTCACATCACAGGATCAGGAAATGGGTCAGGTGGGACCCTAAAGTTCATCTCGTTCCAGCCCCACTGCCACGAGCAGGGACTCTTCTATTAGACCAGGTTTCCAAGCCCCATCCAGCCTGGCCCTGGGCACTTGCAGGGCTGTCTTGCTTTAAGGGCTCTGCAGATGTTAGTTGTCTCAGGCATCAGAGCCCCATCAGATCCTCAGTTCCCATGTCCTGTCCTCCAAGCCCCGTCCCAGGTCCTGCCCTTCTGGGGGTTCCTTGGGGTTCACGGATGCTTTGGGATGAAATGGATGAGGCACAGAGCAAGGAGCCTCTCAACCAGCAGGAAACAGCTGGGGAGTAGGAATTAACCAAAAAAAAATTTTCCCCGAACTTTCATGGCTTTGTTCTGATTATTTGGCTCTTTTCACCAAGATTTAATGTTGGTTCTCCCTCCAAGCCTGTTCATGAATCAAACTTTGCAAAAAATGATGACTTTTGAACCTTTCTGCTGGAGGAAGCAAACATGATTCCTCTCCTCCCACCCACCAACATGTGTGCACAGACCACTGCTTTTTCCTTGTGAAAAGTCAGTAATTTTTTGGATGAAATTCCATCTCTGCTGAATTCTGTGAAGTGAACCATGGATCTTCATTTTTAAGTCTCTTGATTAACCACAGAAGTCATAGCAGCTGCTTGTAAAGGCAAAAGACTAAGTGAGCCAAGAGACAGGGAGACAATTTTTTTTAGGAATTACTCCATTCCTGACAATTTCCATAAGCACAAAGAAGAATCATGGGAAAAAGAAAGGAAAAAAACCCCACAGTTAAAGAACCAGCCAGACTTTCTGTAGCCGCTGAACTCTATTTTTTGGCTGCACAGCACTACTGCCAGTGGCTGGCAGCCCTGAGAGCCTGTGAAATATTGTGTATGTACTTATACCTGTCATGTCATGTCATGTCATGTCATGTCATGTCCAGCATTGTCCAGACGGGAGCAGGAGCTGGGAGGGAGACCCGGGGCTGGGAGATGGTGCTGGAGCAGGAATCCCATGTGTGCCCCTGCTCGAGGGGAGGGTGGTGCCAGCCCAAACTGAGGTCAAACTTGTACTTACCTTTTCTGTACGTGTCAATATTCAAACATATCCATGAATAAAGCACACACGCATTTTCCTGACCCCTCGCTCCTGCCTGCCATGCCAGCTTGTCCCTGTCAGCACGTCCTGGATGGTGCTGAGCTCTGCTCCTGTGCTGGAAGGGCAGCTGGAAGGAACTGGTGGATGTTCTCTGGGGGTTGAAGAGTGGTGGGGCTCAGATGAGCCGTGCTTGGCTGGAATCATGGAATATCCTCAGCTGGAAGGGACCCACAGGGATCATCCAATTCAACCCCAGGCCCTGCCCAGGCCCCCAAAATCCCACGCTGACATCCCCGGAGCACTGCCCCAATGCTCCTGGAGCTCTGGCAGCCTCGGGGCCGTGCCCATTCCCTGGGCAGTGCCAGCACCCTCTGGGGAAGAACCTTTCCTGATCTCCAGCCTGACCTGCCCTGGCCCAGCCCTGCTCTGGAGCAACTGGCTCCAAGAAAGCCTGGAAATCATCCTAAATTTAGAGTGAGGAGATTCTGGAGCACGAGAAGCACTAATAGCTGGAAGAAGCTTTGGCTGACCCTCAGTTCTACCCTGTCTCTGGGTCTGGGTTTGGGGGTGCTGGCTCTGCCCACAACAAAACTGAACACCACTCCCTCCTACAGCCAGAGACATTAAACAGAGGAAAGAGCACAGGAAGTGATTTTTCCACATTCCCAGAGAAAAGGTCTTGCCTTTCTTACCTCACCTGTGTAGCCCCCAGGACAAGATGGACAGAGCTTGGAGCAGCCTGCTCTAGTGGAAGGTGTGCCTGCCCATGGCAGGGGCTTGAACCAGATGGAGTTTGAAGTCCCTTCCAGCCCAAACCATTCCATGTTTCCATGACACACCAGAGCCTGGGGCAGCACAGCAGGCTTAAAGGAGAGACCTGCAGACAGGACCCACAGTCCCCATCACGCTGTGGCTGCAGACACAGCACAAGTAAAATCCTGCAGCTGATGTTCAACTGCTGCAAGGGGATGTTGAAATCAGAAACAACAATTTACCACACATTATCTCCAAGCAAACAGTGCTAAAATGCTGATAGGGATGGAGACATCCTGCTTTGGTTATTAAAACACTGAATTTCTCCAAAAATAGTGGATGTTTGCCAAAGGGAAAAGCTGCAGAATTATCTCTGACATGAAAAATGTTCCAGGCATTTCATGGGGTTTTTTTCTAAGGGGAAGTGGAAATTATTTCTGGCGGAAGCAAGGATCCCAGGGAACATGTCAATGGAAATCCTGCCAGTCACTCTGTTGGAGGCACATTGTGGCTGCAGCCTGGAAGGCAGAGCTGATAAAACAGCCAGAGAGCTGCAGGTGGGATGGATGGATGGATGGATGGATGGATGGATGGATGGATGGATGGATGGATGGATGATGGATAGATGGATGGATGATGGATGGATGGATGGACGGATGGATGGATGGATGGATGGATGGATGGATGGATGGATGATGGATGGATGGACGGATGGATGGACGGATGGATGGATGGATGGATGGATGGATGGATGATGGATGGATGGATGATGGATGGATGATGGATGGATGATGGATGGATGATGGGTGGATGGATGATGGATGGATGGATGGATGATGGATGGATGGATGGATGGATGGATGGATGGATGGATGGATGATGGATGGATGATGGATGGATGATGGATGGATGGATGGATGATGGATGGATGGATGGATGATGGATGGATGGATGATGGATGGATGGATGGATGATGGATGGATGGATGGATGATGGATGGATGATGGATGGATGGATGGATGGATGGATGGATGGATGGATGGATGGATGGATGATGGATGGATGGATGGATGATGGATGGATGGATGGATGATGGATGGATGGATGATGGATGGATGATGGATGGATGGATGGATGGATGGATGGATGATGGATGATGGATGGATGGATGGATGATGGATGGATGGATGATGGATGGATGATGGATGGATGGATGGATGGATGGATGGATGATGGATGGATGATGGATGGATGGATGGATGGATGGATGATGGATGGATGATGGATGGATGGATGGATGATGGATGGATGATGGATGGATGGATGGATGGATGGATGGATGGATGGATGGATGATGGATGGATGGATGGATGGATGGATGGATGATGGATGGATGGATGGATGGATGGATGGATGGATGGATGATGGATGGATGATGGAGGATGGATGGATGGATGGATGGATGATGGATGATGGATGATGGATGGATGGATGGATGGATGGATGGATGGATGGATGGATGATGGATGGATGGATGATGGATGATGGATGGATGATGGATGGATGATGGATGGATGGATGATGGATGGATGGATGGATGATGGATGGATGGATGGATGGATGGATGGATGGATGGATGGATGGATGGAGACCCCAGACATGGCCGTGCTCTGGTTCAATTCCCCATCCAGACAGTACTTCATGGTCAGCCACCACAATCCAGACCTACCCACTGAAGTTTTGCTTCCAAACTGCATTTAAAGATCAGCATGAGGACCAGGAGAGATTAAATCCCATCCTCCCATGGCATTGCTGGTCACCATGGATGCGGGAAGATCAGAAACAGCCCCTGCCCTCACAGGTTTGTGGAGCTGCACCTGGGCTTCTTGTAAGCAGCAGGGAAATAAGGAGGGGAAAGGTGCTGTCCTTCTTGGTAGAGCCAAAGTGCTTCAGTCAGTGTTTTTTTGGCTAAATTCCCTGCAGATGTGGTTTCTGAGTGATGCACATGGGCCAGGAACACAGAGAAGAGGGGCTAGGAAGGGCCTGATCCTGTAGCTGATCATAGACTTATGGAATAGTTTGAGTTGGAAGGGGCTGTAGACCATCTAATTCCACCCCTGCCATGGGGACACCTCCAACTGCCCCAGGTGCTCCAGCCCTAGTGTCCAGCCTGGCCTGGGGCACTGCCAGGTATCCAGGGCAGCCCCAGTTGCTCTGGGCACCCTGTGCCAGGGCCTTACACTCTCCCAGGGAAGAATTTATTCCCAATATCCCATTCATCACTGCCCTCTGGCAGTTGGAAGCCAAGTCCTCCTTGTTCCAGCCCTACATGCCAATGAAAAACATCCCATTTCAATGCAGTTTGAGCCCTGAAATCTCGTTCTTTGTGGGGAAGATTTATCTCTTCTGAGACATCTCTAGTGCAGATCCCAAATCCCAAGCTTGTCACTGAGTCTCAGGAGTCACCAAGGAGAAGAGGTGACAGTAGGACCTCGTGTACCTTACCTCAGAGCTTCCATAGGGTGATGATGGTGTCCCAAAATCCTGTGACCAAGGGTGTTGGGACTCTGACACAGTCTGGGGATGCGTTGCTGTTCCCAGCCACCCTGCAATGGGAAACATGAGTAGCTCAGCCCACCTCCAGTGATGCTGACACCTGGGTCCAGCAGCCTCATTACCAGCCAGAAAAATCACCAGCAGGTACTCTCACCTCATTAGAAAATCTCCCCCACCTCATGCCTTTGGCAAGATCTCAGTGGTTCCATTCTGTCCCTGCAATCCCTGCTTTGCTGCTTGATTAGTTCAGAAACCAAAAACCCAGGGAGAAGTTCAAGAATCTGCTAATTCTTTTTTCCCAAATGGCAATTGGCTATGGAACTTTGGCTCTTTTTTATGCCTCTCTTCCCACCAATGGGGAAAAAAAAGGAAATGTTGGTGTTTCTGCCATGTTGTAGATGATTTACCACCAACCAGCCATGTGGAACTACCAAAGAGCTTACCCAAACCACACCTCTCCCTGGGTGGAACAAACACCACGCAGCCTCCACTCCAGGATTTCTGGGGGCGTTAAATTGGTTTTATAAAGACTTAAAGTCCCTTCTTACTGTGAGTGGTCGATACTTAAGGTTTGTGGAAAGAAAAGCTAGACCTCAAATTCCTCTCTGGCTCCTTACCCAAAACCATTCATTAATGACAGCTGAAGACAAAGACCATCATCCTGGATGGACACAAAGCCTTGGAAAACCTCCATGCTCTCTTCTCTTCCAACCTCTTTTCTTTGCTACAACACAAGAAAAATCAGAGCAGGGATGAAAAATGGCTCCAGCCTTCTGTGGTTTTTCCTGCTGTCCAAAATAAATTTAAAGCAGCTCTAAAACCACTACCCCCTGCCCATTTCATTTCAAGTCTGGACACCCCATGCTGTGCTGTCAGCCTGGCATCCTCTGCTCAGCTCTGCAGCAATTGCTGGAATTGGGCTCCTGCATCCCAGTTTAATGCCATGGAATGAAGCAGCACAGCAGCCTTTGGAGGCGACTGTGGCTGAAACCCTCATGGCTCATAAATGTCAGGTTCAACTCTGCTTCATCCCAGCAGTGCTTAATTCCAAAGTTGGAGAGTGACATAAAAATAAATGGAGAGCAGCGATTGAGTCCCAGCAGGACTCGGAGCGCGGCTGCCTGGGTGTCACGGATCAAGTGACAGCTTCAGACAAGCCCTGCCTCAGGCACCGGCTTTTGGCAGCAGCTCTGCTTAGGTGGCCTGCACCTCAATCCCTCTGGCTCACAAGATCTTAAGGCTGGCTGATTAGGGCTATTATAAAATGTGTTATTTATTGAACAGACAGGAGGTAACAGACAAAAGGCCTTGAACAGTTCCTACACAGTACAAAACAAGAGAACTACTGAGAGATTACATAAAACAGTGCACAACATCAAGGTTATTGTTATATATTAAATATATATTGTTATATACTATTGTTATATATATTAAAGCTAGCAAAGACACAGTAGAGAACAGAAGTCAGTGGAACTCACCACCCATAGCGTACACAGAGTCCTTCCACTCAGCCCTAGAGAGAGTAACCACAAAATTGATGTCCCAGCTTTGGGGAAAAGCCCCACAAATTTCTAGAGAATGTGCAGAAGACTTTTGCTTTGTGCAAGGTTGGTGTAGCTTTTATAGTTTGTAAAGTGGAGTGTCTGTCAGTGAAAAATTACAGTTGATCTTTCCACATTCTTGCTTCCACAGCAAGATTTTTATTGTCGGCTAGTAGTGTCACTTCCCCAGCGCCTGAATAACCATGAGACAGGCATCTTTAGTGAGTTATTTCACCAAATGGCAAGCTTTTGTGAAGGGCAAGAAGCCTTGCAGCAGCTGACAAACAGCAGGTGAGTCCCTGTGGTGGGAGGTGTCCTCCACCTCTGGCTCCCTCTGCAGCTGCTGTGTGTATCTGAAACACCCGCTGGTGCCAACATCTGATAAACCATCAGCAGAACTGCTGGTCCAGTTTCCATGGGGGAGAGCTTTTCCTCTTTGGATTGAAACAAAGAAATTTACTGGAAAAAAAATTGTTAGTGAGAGTAAGAAAGGGAAGGGGCTGAGATTTTATAGCTCTGTTGGGGTTACGTCAGGAGGGGCAGTGGAGGAGCAGCTCCAGTTTCTACTCTCTGGGACAGGGAACAGCTGGAGCTGGGCCAGGGAAGGTCAGGCTGGAGGTCAGGAAAGGCTCTTCCCCCAGAGGGGCACCTGGGGGAAAGTGAACCTGAGAAAGAAATGGAAACTATTTAATGACTGCCTTTGTCTTAAAAATCTAGAGATTTAACTCTTTGAATTACATCCATCCGTCCCCCACCCAGAGGACACATCCCTCCTTCCTCCTCCCAAATTCAGCACCTGCCAGGAGCCACTGATACCCACCACCACCACAAGAGAAACTCACCCTCACCTCAGCCAGAAGCCTTCAAAACACTTGCAATTATTTCCCCTCCCATTTTAAGAAAATAAATAAGTGGAAAAATTTAACCAGATCATCTACTTTTTATTTCAGAGGAAAGATTTGCATTATTTACTTTTATTTATATACATGTACTTCACATTTGTATTTAAAATGCACAGACCTCCCAAGAATTTTCTCGTTCCGGCTTTAAATTAGCTGTTATTTTACAATACAAAAAATTATACCAAAAAACTGCAATCCTAAATGTGTGTATGTATAACACCCACAACCCCAGCAATGAAATAGTTTACAATACTTGCTCCTATTTACATATGAATGCAATAAATGCTAAATTATACATATTAACAAACTAAGCTCAAGTCTGAACACAGATAAGAATCATAAATAATTACAGAACAAAGAGGGAAAAAATCCAGAATACAATTAATTCAAGAATCTTAGTTTAAAGAACATTTATTGTGCACAAATTTCAGAGTAATATAAAACTCTTTTTTTTATTTTCTTTTTTTCTTTTTTTTTTAATGGACTGACATGTGATACACTCTGCGACAATTGGGGTTTTTTTTCTTTTTTTCTACTGGTGAGGTTTGTGGAATCAATACTAAATGGAGAGGAAATGTCTAAGGAATTCTAGTACCTGGAAGACGCACACAAATTGTGTGAACAAAGAAACAGACTGAACAAAACCTGCCCTGATGCAGAAAAAATCAGCAGATAACACATATTGTAGTAGTCCTGGCATGGAAACTCAGCTCCTTTCAGCAGCTACCAACAGAAAAAGCAGGAATTGGTCTAAAATTGCAAAGAACACACCCCAAAATGAGGAGCACACCCCAAGCCATCCCTTCCCTCCCTCCTGCAGCACTCGGGGAGCACCTTCCCAGCACAGCCCACCTGCAGCTCCAGGAGCTCTGCCAAGGCAGCCCCTTCCTCCCTTCCCCGGCTGCTCCCAGATGGAGAAGCCCGGAGGGGCAGAGGAGCTCGGGGCTGCTCGGGCACGCAGAGCCTGCTCGCTGCTTTCTCACAGCGCAGTTTAATGGAAATAAATCCCAGTTTCCAGCGGGAAGGGGCTGAGGGCTCCGAGGTGCAGCTGGTGCCTGTCCCCAGCTCAGGGTCTCACGGAGAAGGAAAAGCAGCTGGAACACCTGGAGCAGCGAAGGACGGAGGGGCAGCCCAGCCCCAGGGGTTACAGAAAAGGCCCAAAGTTTGATTCCAGCCTCAAACCCTCCCTTCACCTCAGGCAGGGCTGAGCAAGCCCAGTGCCATTCACAGCCATCCCACGAACCCAGGGCCTGGGACCTTGGTCACCTTCCCTGCAGAGAACTGGAGCTTTGGGCACCCTTCAGGACACAAACTACCCCTCAGCAGTGTGGATCTGCCAGCACTGGCTGCCACGTCCATGGAAACACACCACTGCATTTGGGACAGTATATGCCATGGCTTGATGTTAATTGCAGGCATTGCCCCATGCCTGCTTTATTTTGGTAATTTCACTACAATGCATTTTAAGCCCAGAGAAAGTGATAATAACAACTGAAAAGTTGTGTCTCATAAATATTCTTGTATTCCAAGTATTAAGCCAGAGCATGGCAAGGTCATGCTACACCAGCCCAGAGAAAATTCTGGGCTAAAAACCATGGAAAATGGGGAATAAAAAAAAAAAGGTGTTATTTGGAGATCCACTGGCACCATTGTTTTCTCGAATAAAAGGGACCCAACAGTTCTGAAATTTCATTACTATTTTTTTAAAGGCTCCTCTCAGAGAATGAAAATCTTCTGAGGGTCAAGATATCGAATGCTGAATTTCAGCCAGTTACAAACATCTGAAAACAGTGATTTTGAATGGAAACACTGCCACAATTTTAGTAACAAAGGCCTTAAACTACTGATTTAATCCTCCACTTAGTGACCACTACAAGGACCTTTATTACTTGTATCCAAATGTTGCTTTCCCCCCTTTCAAATGGAAAAGCCATTATTTAACTTGGTTTCTACATTTAAGTGAAATACATTTGAACACACAAAAGTCAAGTTATGCCTCCCTGCTTTGCAAGATATCACGATATAATCTGGTGTTTAAAGCTCTGGAAAGTTATCTACTACTGATCAGATGAAGGAGTTATTAAGACAAAACTCATACATAACTTAAAATCATCCAAAATACATTCAATATTTTTTCTGGTTTATATACACTTTAAATCTCTCCATGTTCTGCACGTTACTGTAGAGTTTATGTACAAGTGCAAAATCTGTGTGCCATTTGTCATTTATTTACAGATTCTCCCATGAAATAAGGTTGTTCTTTGTCCCCCACCTCACCTCCAAATGAAATAAACCCAAAAATCCTTCACTTTTGATACTGGCCTGGTGATAAACTGCCAGCAATTCCTCTTTCCCCGATCCTTTCCCATGTTTTTCCCTGTTTACCTCTAAGCTGGGATGAAACTGCAGTAGAGCTATGTATGAGAGTTCTCTTCTCCCTCATCAGAATGGAGATCAGATGCAGGGCAGAGCTACATCCTAAAGGAGCCAGTTCCTTTTAGTTATATAAGTAATTCTTGTTGCTCTATTTACATTTTTTGGTTCTGATAAACCTTGACTTTGATCATTTTTGCTCACCTTTTCAGTATCTGACACCTCATTTTGGCCACACTCCTGGCACACTGCAGGCTTTGCAGACCAGACAGCCCAGCTCTCCAGGAGTGAGAAAACATCCCAAACTCTGTATTTATGTCTTTTTATTAAAGTAAAAATCTATCACCCCTCCAGGCCTACGGTTCTGAAAGCTGTCTGTGATCAGGAAAACCCAACAACTTTAAGCACCTGCCCAAGAGCTGTCCTGAAGAGGGACACTCGAGCACAGGGGCTTTCACCATCTGGGCTGGCAGTTCTCCTCCCAAAAGCAGCAACAAGAAACCTGCAAACATCAGGATGTGCATTGTGGTTGAAAATACACAGTAACAGGGGAGGGATTTTAGTCCAGTCTTATTTCTCCAGTTCAGATTAACCCTATCACTGAGCAAGTTAGAAAATATTATCAGGAGATGAATCTGTCTGAGGTAATCCGTGCATCAGGTAAAACTTAAATTGCCTAAATCCCTTCATTCTAAGACAAATCTCAACCCTTTTCCGATCATAATTCCTTCTCCTCACAGAGCACTGAAACTTCTACTTTAGAAACAGATGCATTTATATACATTTATATATATAATGCATTTTTCCCAATATTTTTCTGCAGTCCAAATATTTTATTTCAGTCCTGCTGCACTTGTTAAATGACATTAAATCAGAATTATCATCCACCACAGTCCTTAAGCCATCAGGCTGTTTCCATCACCACTGTCTGGACACACACAGCAATCCACCTCTTTATTGCAATGCTGCCAGGCTCCAAAGAGCTTCTTCAAAATACATGGTTAGGAAAAAAACACCCCAGGAATGAATGGCTGATATGTGACTGATCACCAGAACACGCAGAAAAAAGGAGCAGTTATTTGGGTTTCAGTTTGGAAAGGTGCTGCCTGGCCACACCCAAGAGCACTTCCCTTGCACGTGTTACTTCTCCATTTATTAAATATCAGATGTCCTCAAGAGAACCCAAGAGCTCAGTGGCCTGGGTGAATCCACGATGACTGTGATGGAGCCATAACCACACACCTGGTTTGGCACCTTCACCAACCCCTCCCACCAGCTGCAGCCCACCACGCCGTGTGGCCCTGGGCCACACTCCAGGGGCACACTGGACACCACCACACACAGACGGGCAGGCTCAGTCCAACCTCGAGCCTCAAACCACAATCCCAGCTTGTCAGAGCAGTTCAGATGGTTTGATGCACCCCCCAAACACCAAACCTTCTCTTTGCTGCTTGCAAGTCTCATCCTTTCACCAACCAGCAACTTCTTCAACCTCTAACAGAGCTCAAGCTCAACAGGAAATACCAGGATCCCATCGTGTAGAACTCAAACCTGTGCCAAAACAAAGCTGCTCTGCTTGATTTTTATTTAAAGTTCTTTTTTCACTTGATCCTCAAGTGATCTGGCACCCGGAGTGTTGCTTTTTACACTTCATAAGAAGATGGAGCAAACCATAACCACTGAGGAGCAATGCCTCCAAGCTCAGCTCTCATCCAGAGGATGGCGGGAGAGAAGAGGGAGGAAAGGGGCCAAAATCAGAAAAATGTGATGTGTCTGACTGGAACACAGACTGCTTCTATGCAAATGCTGGTGAAACTGGGAGTTTTCTTATGGGATACTGAAATTCTACGTGCCTTCCAGATATTTGCATCTGGGTGAGCATCTGCTTGGTCAGGAAAATGCAATTTTTTCTGACTGCATGGGACAGAGGACACAGAGTGCCTTGGGTGACTCTAGATGTGAGTATACATACCTTTAAGAGAACTTAATTATGTTAAAAAGCAGCGTGTGTAGCAGTCTCCTCACTCCTAGATCTGTTCACGTCTAGGCACTTGTGTGTGGTGTACTCCAAGCAGGTTAAGACTATGTAAACTCTGAGTCTTTCCAAAGCAACATCCAACTTTCCAGTTACTTCATGTGGTCTGAGCAACATCAACCTTTAAACCATCCCAGCTTTTGCCTTCCTGGACCATGATGACTATAAAAAGGCTGTGCCTGGAAGAGAGTTCCACTGAAATAATGAGGGAACAATTACATATTAAATGAAAACAAAGAATGAAGATGCTTTGAAGATTAATAGTAGTGTTTATGTGTTGAGAGCTGACACCTGTAAACACTGGATCTTTTTCTTTTTGTACAGTTTGATAAATACATGAACTACAAAGCACTTTCCATGTAGAAACCTGAGTGTCATTCATTGGACTACTGTTGTATTTACACTGACCAGGAGTGGCGGCGTCGGACCTCACCGCACCTGCAAGGAAATCACTTTGCTTTAACCTTGAAGAAAACAAAGGAGCAATCTGAAGCCATGTGTCAGTAAAACTTAAGTGGAGCAGTTGTCAAATAAAGCCAACTAGCACGTAGATGAGAGAAAAAAACTGGGTTCAAGGAAGTTGTGGTTTTTTTCCGGGTGCTTCTAGTCTCTTGGGACACAACTTGGAAATCTTCCTCCTCCTTGGTATTACTTTTCCATTTTGTTTAAAACCCTAGACAGTTTCTGATGTCCATGCATCAAATACAGGTTCCTGGCTGTGCAGGGGGCTGCTGCTTCCGATTTCGGATGGCGCCCGATTTCTCTTTGTAGGCAATTGGCATCTGTTGTGAAATGTCCACCAGAGCACTGGCCACCGCGAGACCTGGGCAACAGAACAAGCAGTCAGGCACCAGGACAGCCACAGCAATAAACCCTTCAGAAAGAGCTGAGAAAATCCCTCCAGGCCACAAAATGTGTAGAATTTTTTAAATAAACTAGAAAAGTGTTGTGGCCCAAGAATTAAACTCCAGCCAATATTCTGAAAGGAGCTGAAATACTGCATGTTTAATTAGAAGCAACAGCAGGAGGAAAAGATGCAATAAGGGTGGGTATTACTGAATGTAAATCTTTAAATGTCGAAGGCTGAACCCTTAATATTGAAGGTGTCTTTCTCTGCACCAGTAGGTGGACTACAACAAACCTGAAAGCAAATGTGCATGGAGGTTTCACTGCCCCTCCCATGGATACATCACCTCTACAACTTCCTCACGGCAAATCAGGGAGTCATAGAATGGTTTGGGTTGAAAGGCACCCTAAAGCCCATCCAGTTCCACTCCCTGCCATGGGCAGGGACACCTTCCACTATCCCAGGGTGCTTCAAGCCCTGTCCAACCTGGCCTGGAAAATTCTAGAGATGGGGCAGCCACAGCTGCTCTGGGCACCCTGTGCCAGGGCCTCCCTGCTCTATTCACAGACAATCCACATCTGGACTTAGCTCAGCCCAGCTCAACACCAAACCATCCAATTCAAACCTCTTTCTAAAGCCTTTGCCTCACCAAGCTCACTGGGCACTGGGGAACCCCAGTTAAATCCCACACTGCCCAGGAGATGATGTCCCAGTGCCCTGACACCAGGTTTGGGTGTGAAGGGGTTGAGAACAAGGGTGGATGGTGAAAAGCTCTTTGTCCAGAGCTCCTAAGAGGAGAGCAGAGATGCTCTGAAAGGACTTCTAGTGACAGGACAAGGAGGAATGTTTTCAGATTGACAGTGGGCAGGGTTAGATGGGATATTCTTCCCTGTGAGGTGGGGGAGGCCCTGGCACAAGTTGCTCTGTGGCTGCCCCATCCCTGGAAGTGTCCAAGGCCAAGTTGGACGGGGTTTGCAGCAACCTGGGATAGTGGAAAGTGTCCCTGCACATGGCAGGGGATGGAACTGGATGATCTTTAAGGTCCCTTCAAACTCAAATCTTTCCATGATTCTGTGACTTGATGTTCCCCTGCAAATGGAGCTGGGAACAAAGTTGGACAGGCCAAGTGACAAGGCCAAGTTACTTCACAGGTAACTACTGCAAATGTGACTGTACCAGATCACTCTTTCCCCCACCCAGCTGTTAATTAAAGCATAGTCCAATATCAAGTGTTCATCCATCAATTGACCTTATTAAGTAATTAACTCAAAACTCATGTTGGAAGCCAGCAGGGCCCAGACCAGGGAGCCCTAAAATACCTTGAGCACATCCCAAGCTGAACTATGGCTACAGCAGCTTCTGTGGGATCGGGAAGGGTGAACCTGTAAGGCTGGGGAAGGAGCACAGAGTTCATTCCAAGCCATCAGAGACAACAGCAATCCTCACCTGACTGTCCTGGTGGTGGGATACCCCCAAGTCCTCGAGGCAACCTGACGAACACGGAGAGAACGGCTGCCTTGTTCCCAAAGCAGGGCTCCAGCGCGATCGGCTTCGGGACAGTCTGCAGCCAGGGAAGCAGCGGCAGAAAACAAATGTTAAACAGCGTGTTACACCCTCCCTCTTCCCCCAGCATCGCTCCTTCAGCTCCTGCAAGCCCCAGGGCATGAACCACCATGAACCACACTGCTGCGCTGGGCAGATTTCCAGCACACAGCCAGCAAAGCTAAAACCACTGTCAGCAACAATCAAAACACGAGTCATCACAAGAAAACACATTCACTTAATAAAAATCAGGCTATTAAAAAGTCAAGCACGACACAAGGCTTGTATTTCTCCCCAAATTCAATAACAAAGGAGCAGCTTATGTAATCAACAGGATTGAGGTTTTTGTTCCATCGACCCCATCAGCAGCCTGTCACTGATATCAGCATGCACCACCACGGCTATTTGATACTCCAAATTCTATTTCCAGAATTAAAGCCCATGTACCACCTCAACAGCACTCTGTGCATTAACACAGTAAACAACATTTTCCCAAGAACAAAAATAAGTGTTCAAGGCCAGGCTGGACGGGGCTTGAAGCAACCTGGTCTAGTGGAAGGTGTCCTTGTCCATGGCAGGGGGAATTACATGGGCTTTAAGGCCCTTTCAATCTGTCATTCTAATGTTTACTAGGCAGTCAGCTTTCTCCCTGGAGGAGCAGAGGACTAGATCCCTTGCTGACTCTCAGTGTCTGTGACCATCTCCCTCCCACTGCACTCTTGTGATGATTTTACCTGAATGATCAACAGCCAGCTTCAGTATGTCATTAGAAAGCCAAAATGCAACAGCCCAGCCCAGAAACTAAAGCATGTTCTCAGCTGGGCCCCAACCCCACACACAAGTACAGAGGATCAGTGCTACTGTGGGCTGCAATAACAGCCACATTAGGATGCAAGTGTTCACCAATGAGTACAGGTTCAGGAGAGTTTCTTCTTTTGTTCCACATCAGCTAAAAAAGCTGAGAAACACTATTTTTACCCAATACACTCAGTGCTGTTTTCTTGTTTAGTATGGACAAATTCCACTCTGGTGTTAATGAAATAATTAGTTCTTTTTCTATCAGGCATCAAACTACACCACAGTACTCAAATATTCAACAGAAACTCAATGCAATGTAAGCCATGAAAAAGCCTGAACAGGAGTTAAACATGCTGTTACATTACCGCTGCTCAATAAAAAAGACAAAAGGAGACAACAGCAAGCAAAATGAAACTTAAAACTTTCCATATCTCCCATTTACTGCAATGACTGCAGCAGTGTTTGTTGGTCTGTGCCAGGCAGATAAATACGTGCTGCACGGGCTGGATGATGGAAGCTGCTGCCTGGTTTATGACAGCACATTTCTCCATCTCCCCACCCCCGACAAAGGGACCCAACTCAGAGTCAAGCTTTTCCCAGAAGGAAACAAGCACACCCTGGTGCTGTATCCCAGAGACTCAACTGCCAGAGGTAACAGAGAGAGCACAGAGAAGGAACTGCAGGAACAGAGCCCACGGACTTCTGCCTTGGAGGGGGAGTAAGGACCCAACACAAAGCTGGTCTTCTTTTGGAGACACTCAAGTATCCTACTTATTCTACTGTTAATAAAACAGTTCTGCTCAATTCCAGAGATTGGAGAATGGCACTTGGGTTACAGAGAGCTCTTGTGCTCACCCTCAGCACTGAGCAGAAGGAGCAGCAAGGGCCACACAGAGAAGTCATGGAGGGAAGACAGTGAAGGAGTAACTGAATAAGAAACTGTATTTTAAAATACTTTTAATGTATTTGTTTTCAATGGATTAATGGCCATGGAGCTGCTGCAGGGCTGGAGCCCCTCTGCTCTGGAGCCAGCCTGGAGAGCTGGGAATGTTCCCTGGAGAAGGGAAGGCTCCAGGCAGAGCTCAGAGCCCCTGGCAGGGCCTGACTCCCACTGGCCAAGGGGAGATTGGGCTGGGATCTTGGCAAGGAATTGCTGGCTGGGAGGGAGGTGAGGCCCTGGCACAGGGTGCCCAGGGCAGCTGTGGCTTTCCCTGGATCCCTGGCAGTGTCCCAGGCCAGGCTGGATGGGGCTTGGAGCAACCTGGGAGAGTGGGAGCTGTCCCTGCCATGACAGACCATGGAAAGATGACCTTTAGAGTCCCTCCCAACCCATGAGGATGCTCAGCAGCACATTAAGCATCCTCCAGCCAACCTGCAGAAACAGGAGGTTGGAAAATCCACCTCAGGGGTCACCCAATCCAGCCCTCCACTAACACAGGCAATGGCACATAAAAGCACAATTCTCTGCTTTAAGAGTAGCTACACTTTCATCCTGTGGCATCACCTCTGGGAGACCTTTCCAGATCCCCTGGTCTGGATCTCACCACTCTGCCACCAGAAACTTTCTTTTAACCTCAAATCATTGACACTTCAATTTATTCATCTGCCTCATGTTCTTCTGTGCCTTAACCCTCTCCCTGGGCTTTACTCTGCAGTACATCTCAGCCTTCTTTTGGATCAACTGGAAGAGCAACACTCCGAATTCCTTCTCTGGACACAAGCACTGCCTCCTCCAGCTCTCCAAGAGTCCCTCTCTGCACTGGTTCTCGAGCACCAGTGACCTGAGAGGCATTTCAGGCTCTCACAGTGGCTCCGTTGTGGTGTCCAAATCACATTGAGTCTCCTGCACATCATAAAATAGAAAGAAACAGAAGTTGTTCATTATACAGCTCTCAGTTGCAGAGCTGAAGGGACTTGGAGAGGAATTTAGCTCATTTCTCAGCCCCAGGCAAGACCCTCTCTCCTTCTCTGCCCTTTCCAACTAATGAACCCTGAGTGTGTGGCAGAAATTCTCATTATGAGTCCCTGTGGGCACAATCTTCCCTTCCCATGGATTTTTTATTTTGGTCCTCAAGGTCACACATCTTGCTCCTCTCTGCTCTCCTGGTTCCACAGCACAGATAACTGGGGACAGGATGTAGCCCTTAGTCTCCTTCCTTCCATTGTCAACCTGCCCAGAAAACAATCAGAATCATGGAATGTTTTGGGTTGGAAGGGACCTTAAAGTTCATCTCATGCCCTGCAGGGAGCAAGGACACCTCCCACTGTCCCAGGCTGCTCCAGCCCCCGTGTCCAGCCTGGCCTTGGGCACTGCCAGGGATGCAGGAGCAGCCACAGCTGCTCTGGGCACCCTGTGCCAGGGCCTGACACCCTCACAGGGAACAATTCCTGCCCCATATCCCATCCATCCCTGCCCTCTAGAAGTGGGAAGCCATTCCTTTTGTCCTGTCACTCCAGGCCCTTGTGAAATCTCTCTCCATCTTTCCTGGTGGGCCCTTCAGGTACTGAAAGGCTACAATTAGGTCAACCCAAACCCTTTTATTTTCCAGGCTGAACAATCCTAAAAAAGATGAGGGTTGGTAAAATACTGTTAATATTTCCCTGTGTGGGGAACCTTATTTCTCTCAACCATGCACAGCAAGGATAATGATGCACCCAAAATCTGTCAGGCAGTTGCAAACTAATTTGGAAGGAATTAAGTACGACATCACTTTGCTGCAGCTAAGCTTCATCTTGAAACTAAAAGGGGAAAAATGGCCTATTGTCCATCAAATCCAGCTTTTCCTGAGACAAGCTGCAGTTAATAACAACAAAAACTCGCCTAAAGAATCAAGTCCTGCACATTTATTTTTGACAGCCCCAGTTCAGGCACCTGTTTTCTGAACTGTGACTCATTGTGCATCTCGTCTCTGAGCGCTGCTCGCCGTCCGGGAGACAGAGCAGGGAGGGAATGACTCAGAGCCACTGAGGGATGAGGAATCTGCAATTGGAGCAAGGAGGTCAGCAGTGAGTTGAGTGATGGAATGAGGAATTTGGAATTTGAGCAGGGAGGTCAGGAGTGAAGGACATGCTGTGCCCTCTGCAAGGCAGAACCGGCGCTGGAGCCAGGGAGCAGGTTCTGCACTCAGGGAGGGAAATGTGAGATTCCAGCCAGCAGCTTCATTGGGCCCTGGCCTGCAGACCTCACCCAGCACCAGCCCTGCCCTGCCTGTCACCTGATGTGACCTAGGTAGGTGTCACCAGGACACTAAGGGTCTAAGGAGGAGCTGGCTGGCTTCATCAAGTGGAATTTTGGTGGGGAGACCTCAGAGGATCTCAGGTCTCCTTTCTGTGCCGACTCACGTGGTTTCTGAGTGCTCTTATCATACAATTATGGAACCCCCTGAGTTGAATGGGACCCACAGGGATCACCCAGCCCAGCCCCTGGCCCTGCCCAGACCCCAAAAATCCCATCCTGGCCATCCCTGGAGCTCTGGCAGCCTCGGGGTCGTGCCCATTCCCTGGGGAGCCTGGGCAGTGCCCAGCACCCTCTGGGGGAAGAATCATTCCTAATCTCCACTTAAACCTCTCCTGACACAGCCCTATATCATCTTTTGTTGCAAATCCAAGCCATTCCCCTGCAAGAAGATTTTGAGTGAAGTTGGAAAGTAGAGATCAGATGTGAGAGATGGCTCTTAAGGGTAAACTTTAAAAAGGTACATAAAATAGGTGTATTTCCAAATTTTGTAACAACCTCTATCAGATGCTTAAAACCTGCCTCTGCCAGCAACTTCCATTCAGAGGTTTTGATAAACCCATTGTTGAATTATAGAAGTGATTCTTTTTTACTGAAGGCTTAATGGCACAATAAAGTAGACATTATTCAAATCTATTCAAATAAGGTGCATCTCTCAGACACTCAACACAAGAGGACTGCTTTGAGAGGTGCCTGAACAGCAGAGTCCCATCACGGGAGCAGATACAAGGGGAGAACAAAGCCCTGGTGCTCCAGTGGGTGGGAAAGTCCACAGTCAGTGGCCATGGACAGACAGCTGCAGCTGGCTGAGTCATCAGGCCCCTGCCCTGAGGCACCTCTGGTCCTCAGAGAAATAGGGATAGCTGTGCCTCCAGCACAGTGGAGAGACAAATTCATGGAGCTGATCACAGAACCATGGAATGGTTTCAGTTGGGAGGGACCTTAAAACTCATCTTAAAGCCATGGGCAGGGACACCTCCCACTGTCTCAGGCTGCTCCAAGCCCCAGTGTCCAGCCTGGCCTGTGACACTGCCAGGGATGCAGGGGCAGCCACAGCCAATCTGGGAATTCCAGCCCAGCCCCTGCCCACCCTCCCAGCCAGCAATTCCTTGCCAAGATCCCAGCCCAATCTCCCCTTGGCCAGTGGCAGCCATTCCCTGTGTCCTGTCCCTCTGTCCCTTGTCCCCAGTCCCTCTGCAGCTCTCCTGGAGCCCCTGCAGGCCCTGCCAGGGGCTCTGAGCTCTGCCTGGAGCCTTCCCTTCTCCAGGGAACATTCCCAGCTCTCCAGCCTGGCTCCAGAGCAGAGGGGCTCCAGCCCTGCAGCAGCTCCGGGGCCTCCTCTGGGCTCTCTGCAGCAGCTCCACGTCCTCCTGCTGCTGGCCCCAGGGCTGGGGCAGCTCTGCAGCTGGGCTCTCACCTCAGGGCCACAGGGACACCATTCCCACCTTGCCTTTGGGATCAGCCCGGGCACGGGGGGCTCTGCAGCTGGGCTCTCACCTGAGGGGCACAGGGACAGAGTCCCCCATCCCTGCAGTGACTAACCTGAACCCTCCCCTGCAGGGGCTTTCCATGCTCCTCCACAACAAAGCAACAACCAATGGACATGATGGGAAAAACCCCAGGAACTCCAAGAATCAGAAGGGTACAAATGCCAAATAAACAGCAGAAAGCCAGTCAAGCTCTCCTAGCCTGGAGCAGCCCTGTCTGGGTGGAAACAGGAGCTCAAGGTGCCTTACAGGTGGTGGCACAATCCCCTGTTCCCAGAGGCAGAGAAAACTGCTGTCAGCTGCTTTCCACAGATGATTTTACTGGCCCAAACCAGCACAAAAAGCCAAGTAATTCCAGTTGTTTCAGAGTTTTGATCTGTATTTAGCATGCATAAAGTGTAAGCCATTATAGACATTAAAATCAATAAGAAACAGATCAGGTGATTTCATTAGTCCAACTTCTTCAGCAGGATTTTCCACATGAACAGGGCATTTCCCAGGAATTTGTCTGGGCTATTTCTAGGCGACCCAGATGTGGAATACACCACCAGTTCCCTTGGGAGTCAATTTCACAGCCAAATACTGTCCCCAAGCAGGTTGAATTGTGTGATGCTCAACCTAAACATTTTTATTTCATCTCATTATTTCTGTTTATGCTGCTTGTACTTGAAAAATTCAAAAAGTTAATAATGTGTCACATAAAACTAATGGCCAGAACAATAAATATTCTGTATAATTTCACAAACACAGCATCAGTTTTATTTAGGTTCTGTGATACATTGCTAGCATATTGCGTTTCAAGATGTATTAAAAAAACAACACGGAGAATTTTTTTTTTCCTTAACAAGAAAAGATGTTTCTATGGTTTGATCAAATAAGTCTTACATGGTTTTCAATTTCCAGGAAGAAAATTAAAATAAAGGAAAAATCTTATGGTGGTGGAGGAGAAAAGGAACATTACCCAAACAGTTCAATTTTATTACTTGATTCCACTTGTTCAGGTGATTTCACTCTGTAGAAAAAGGGTCAAATTCCATTTGCAAGTTTTTAAATTGTGTCATTAAAATCTGAGTGAACATTTGCAAAACAAGTTACAAGCAATTTCCTATTAAAAATAGATTATTAAGCTTTAAAAATTATATTCTCAGGGTAGTATGTGTGTCCTGCAAGATAGAGATGAATGAACTTCTAGCAATAATTCATAATAAATGAGTTTAGATTAAAAATTTACATTTACCTTGTACCTGATAGCTAGCTACCTTGGAATTTTAGAGGGGCTGGGGAATGAAGTGAGTCGGTCCCAGAACTGGGTTGCTGCATGAGAGAAACTAACAAAAATCACATTCAAACCCTGAGATGGATGTTAGAGCCTGACACGGAGAACACAAATCTGAGCACCCGGATGTGCAGCCCGCACGGCCCAGCCCCACGGGCCCCGAGGCTGCTCCCCCTGTTCCACACCTGCTCTGTGCTGTCAGGGCTCGTGCGAGTCCAGCAGCACCCAGCCACCAGCTCGGGCTGAAGGGGAGGGATCTGCCAGCTGAATTTGGGCTCCAAGGCAGCTCCCCTGAAATGACCAAATCTCTGTCACAGTTTGAGCCTGGCCACTCATGGATGCCAACACTTGTCCTTCTCCTTCACTTCTCAGCCACAACGCAGGGACAGATGAGTGAGGCCAAGGGGAGCAAATCTGGGAGATACGTGCAGATATATGGGCAGTGGCGGGTATTTATTTTGATTTTGTACAGGTGAAGGGGCAGGACCTTTACAGCTCTTTTCAAGCACTCAGCTGGTTTTTGCACAGGAAAACAAAGTAAAAAACCCAACAAAGTGGGACAGCTGGATGAAGATTGCAAACACAACACACAAAACAACTACTTGGCATAAATGAATGCAAATAAGTCCTTGATAATGCTGTTGAGAAGCTGCTGGTGTTATTAGTACTTCAATCAGAGAGATGCTCGTTAGAGGGAAAAAATGAACTTAGAAAATCCTTCTCCTGTGGGAAACTTCATGCTCCTTCCTCTCCTTGCAGCAAATTCCTCCTTATCAGTTAAAATCAGGGTCCAACCTGCGGAAATGTTTACAGTCTTCAAACCGAAAACTAGTTAAAATCACTTATCAGCCAAATGTTCCCTAAATACAAGGCAGGCTTAACAGATATGTCTGCTGATCTCATGACAGCTCCCTTCCAAAGATCTATATTCGATATTGTATCATGGGAGTAGAAAAAGTGTCCCCTAATATTTTTTCCATAATTTTGCAATAGCATTCAAAACAAGATACTAGGCACTTGTTTACTGGAAATAATTCATTAGGTGAAGGTTTTATCGGGTATTTTTGTTGCTGTTTTGGTAGGAGGGATCACAGCCAGCCTCTATGGAGTTCTAGTGCAGCTAATCTGCTTTACACACCTCAGCTGCCCAGGGAACGCTCCCTTCCTACCACTGGCATTCCTTCAAAGGAGATCCCACATCCTACAGGTGGGCCAACATAAGAGGAATAAACACCAAATAGAAAGTACAAGCTGGGGTGTCCTCTCTGTGCATTCCTTTGTCACCTTGATGCTCCAGGAGGGAGCCTAAAGAGTGGAAGTGGTTCTGCTGAAGACAAGAAGACAGCTACATACAGACAGCCTTGGAATTCCTCTGTGTTAAATGCATGGAAAAGCTCCTAGAACCAGTAACTGCCAGAAAGCCCAGAAATAAGACTTTAGAAATTAAACTGCCTTTCCAAAGGCAAGTTGAGAAACCCAGTGCCTACCTTAGCCAGGTCAGGCAGAACCACAGTGGCATTTCTGGTCTCAAAGGCTGCATGTGATCCATCTACAGCAAGTGCTACAGCAGATCAGGATTATTCTGTTTATCTCCCCCCCTCCCTCAATTTCATCCCCTTCCTGCAACTATTATCCTTCTGAGGACAGGAATGACTTTCAGCCTATTTGTATCATCCTTGAGAAACCCTAAGCTGCTCTGTCCCCCTCTAACACATCTTGATCAGACAAAAAGAAAGTGGCTCAAGTTGTGCCTTGGGAGATTTAGACTGGATATTAGAAAAAATTTCTTCATGGAAAGAGTTGTGAAGCATTGCACAGGCTGCCCAGGGAAATGGGCACCACCATCCGTGGAAATGTTCAATAACCTTGTGGATGTGTACTCGAGACAGTTTAATGGTGAACACGGTGGTGGTGCTGTGTTCATGAATGCACTTGGTGATTTAAAGGCCTTTTCCAGCCTTACCAATTCTATGATTTGACACAGCCTGGTCATTTCTGCTTGGTGAGGCTTTTGTGCATCACACCTCACGCCTGGCTTCCTTCCAAATCCTCCTCTTGCACAGGACCCTCAGTCTCAGCTCGCTGGAGCTGTCCTTGCCGTGCTTACAGTAACCCAGCTCACTGAAGGTGAGTAGGTTGGGAGACGCCACAAAAGCTGGTCCATCAGCAAATCTGATGGACCAAAAGCAGGTCAGCAACATGTGAAGTAAAGGGGAAAGTGAGTCATCCACAGTGACAACCAGAACAGGTTAAAAGCTGTAAAAACCACCATTCCTTGGCCTTTAGTTCTTCGCTGAACTCCAGCTGCATGAAACAGCCCAAAATCAAGCTACATGTCAAAATCAACATGAATTCACCCTGTGGAAGTGCTGGAGCTGGCAGATGATTCATTTCAAATCATTCCTCACCTGCAGCTTCCCCAAACCCTCCACTTACTACTTGCACAGGACTTACTACTCATTTCTCTGCTCCTTTACTGCTGGTTGCAACTTCATTACAATATAAAAGGAATTTAACAAGGGTATCGCTCAGATGCAAAATACAAATAGACTGAAAATCTATTAATTAATCTGTGGTACCCCCTACCCACTCCCAAATCAACTCATCACTTTAGCTCTGCACTTCACAAGCAGATGGGATCTTCTGGCAGCCTTTAAACCACTCAAAAGCACTTTCTCCCATAACAAAGCAAACTAATTACTAGAATAAGATGCTACTTCCCATCTATTTATCTGCTATTTTTAAAGAATCAGCTCACTGTCTGATTCAGGATTTGCAGTGAAGCCCTCAAACAGCAGCATTAAATGCACATTGGTACAATGGTACAGAACACACTAAATGAACTTCAGAAGGATTTTGCTCACCAAATGCTTCTCCCTTTCCCTTTAGGAAACACTAAGGATCATGGATGCAAAGATAATCAACATTTAGCACTGGCTTCACGTGCTGAATCCCTGAACACAGCACAGCAAAGATTGCTCCAGCTCTGCTCTAAAAGATTCCAAAATAATTTTTTTCCAACTTGAGGATTATTCTTTCCCAATGCAACCATTTTCTTGTTGACCCTGTAAGTTCCTTGCTCAACCTCAGCACTTGCTAGGCTGTGCATGTTTTTTCCAAGGTAACTTCTTGCCTTTAGCAACTTCAAGATAGGTGGAAATCAATGTCAAAATTATAAACTTCCCAAATTCTTTCAGGAAAGCTTCTAAGCATGGCTGCAGAGGATTACAAGACTTAGATTAATCCGATAACAAGCCCTAAAAAAACCTGAGCTACAGCAACCAGTTCAGACACTTGGATGAGTCCCAGGCACCCAAGGAAGTTAAACACACTTAGAAAAATAATTGCAATATTCAGCACATCTGAACGCACAAAGAGCTGCAGAGAGAAGCTAACAGATTTTGTAATAACTAAGCAAATTTAGTGGTAGATTTGTGATTCAGTGGGTATTTGCTGAGTAGCAAATAAAGCAAAGCAGCTAGTTACATGTTGCCTAGCTGCAGCCTCTAATAGGAATTGCTTCCCTGCAGGTAAATCACTTTCTATTACTCCTAAGTACCCCAGGAAAACTACTAATTGAAAACACAGTTCTAATACTGTCCAGCTGGAAAACATTAGCTTAGGATGGAACTAGCTTGACACTGTCTGCCAACTGGCTATGGACAATGGAATAGGAAATTAATCTTTTGCAGACAAGACATACCATTTTCCACTTCTCCTTTGTAACCTTCAAATCAACTCGTCATTAACCAACAGCTTTGATTCCCATGGGGAAAGAAAAGCGTCACTGAATTCATGATAATGCAAGTCTGGCTTTCTTGCATTAAAATGAAGACTCCAATTTTGACATAGTGGATGGCAGAGGAACTGGAGGGCAGATAAAACATCCAGCACCACAGTAACATTTCCCTCTTTTCTTGGCTAAGAGTTAAAGAACAGTCCGACCACAAAGCAACCACAAAGAGAAGTGCAGTTGTCCAATTCTGTATTGCCCCAGCACATTTTCCTGCAGCACCCTCCTGCCAAGAGCTTTTTCCCATGCAGGTGCAAAGGGGATGAGGAGAAAAACCCAAGCTGCTGGCTAGTGTTAAACCATAACACCCCATACATATTCAGACTGGTTTTTCATTTCTGTGTAAATTCATTTCCATGCAGGGACCAACAGGTCAGACTATCTCAGAAGCATCATTCCCCAAGTTACTTCCAAACCACAACCTTCCTGAGCCTCCTCTCCTTTTGTGAAACACTCTGGCCTTCTATGACTACTTTTATTCCCTAGCCAAGTTCTCCAAGATGAGAAAAAACTATACAAAACCCATCAAATCTAGTAACTCTCCTTGTCTTGTAGAGGCACCCTTGTTCTGCAGCCACACCTACCAGCAGATGATGGCAGGGGTCCCTGCCCATGGCAGGTAGCTGGAACAGGATGATCTTTAAGCTCCCCTCCAACACAAAACATTGACTGATTTTATGGAGTTACCCATCAGCACAACATTTCAGATGCACATTCATCTCCTCAGCTCCACATTACTGTGCAGGATTCGTGCCATTGCAGGGATCAGACCACCTCATTTGTGCCCAAAACTGATTAAGAAACATGTACCTGAGTTATCAGCACAGAGGCAATTACCAGTTGCTAATGGTTTCTGGGTTTAAATAGGATATTTCTCCACAGTCTGTGTTATTATGCTTCAAACCAGCTTCTCCATCCATTCCAGAGGAACCCAAGGAGGCCAGACAAGATGAGAGCAGCAGAACAAGAGGAGGAATAACACGTTCATCAGAGCTGAAGAGATCCAGAGCTTATCCTCGCTGTAGTTTTGAGTGCAGACAACTTGTCAGAGATCAAAAAGTTTAGAACAGCTTTGTTCTGGCCTGATCCCACAGGAGAGGTATTTTTAGCTACTTCCAGACAACAGAAGAAGACGAAGGGAAGGGCCCCAGACAGACAGACTGCAACCCAAAACCATCAGCAGCCAAACTACATCCCCACAGATCTGCCTCCAGCTCCATGCAACATCCATATACATCCCATGGCCTTTTTGATGAGCAATGAAATAAAGGTCCAGTCTAATTTAGTGAGTGACAATCTGATTTTGCAAGGGTGGATTCCCAAGTCTTGGTGAGCTGTTAGAGGTAATGACTCCCAGTACCTGCCTCATGACAGGAGGAGGGAAGGAAGGAAGTTATAAAATTATAAAAAAAATCAGAAAATCTGAGGATCTGGAGTCAAAAGAAAGTCAATGGGGAGGAGAACCAGTCAGAGCATCCACAGAGAGGTCCAGATACTCAATAACCGAATTACTGAGGACCTTTGCAAATTTTACTTTACTTCCACAATGCTCCAAACCAAGTACAAGACAGGATGAGAGGAGACAGCCTAATGCTGCACCAGGAGAAGTTTAGACTGGAAATTAGGGAAAATGCCTTCCCAGAAAGGGCTGCCCAGCCCTGGCACAGACGCCCAGGGCAGGGGTGGAGTCCCCATCTCTGGAGGGATCTGAGCACCATGTGGTTGCGGCACTTGTGTGGGAATGGGGCAGTGCTGGCCCTGGCAGGGCTGGGGGAGTGGGTGAACTCAATGGTCTTAGAGGGATTTTCCAACCTTAACTATTCTGTGATTCAATATATTGAAAAGCTGCTCCTACACAATGTCCACCCAGAACGTGGTGCAGGACACCAATCACACAGAAAAGTATTAAAACTTGCCATGACAGACTATATTTACACACAAATAAGGCAGAGCTAAAGCTATACAGGCAACCTTAATGGTGGCATTTTCTGTACTTAGATCAAGACTTAAAAATTATTACTGACCAAATAGAGGTTTGGGGTCAGACTGCTTTCATGTGCTTTACAATTATTAAAATCCATGTTTCTTTTTCAAGAACTAGCTCTCTTGTTATAGTAAGAGAGTGTGAGAAACTTAGCACCTGGACTAATCACGGAATGTCAGAATGGTTTGGGATGGAAGGGAGCTCAAAGCCCAGCCAGTGCCACTCCTGCCAGGGCAAGGACAGCTCCCACTGCCCCAGGCTGCTCCAGCCCCAGTGTCCAACCTGGGGCACTGCCAGGGATGCAGGGGCAGCCCCAGCTGCTCTGGGCACCTGTGCCAGGGCCTCACACCCTCACAGGGAAGGATTTCTTCCCAACATCTAATCCACGTCTGCCCTTCTTAACCTTTAAGCCTAATGAGAAAACCTTCCAAAAAACTTCAGTCTAAGTAACAAAGCAATCCAGCTGCCTTAGATGAGAAAGAAAAATAATCAGTGTATTTAGGTTCTTAATTTTTTCTTTTTGTATAAAAGTCTGTGCTGGTCAAAGCATCACATCAAAAAGATCTTTGAATTAATTCATCACCTCTTAAATATGCTTTTACTAAAAATTCAACATGTTGTGTGTAAGAATGTGCCAGCCTGGTGTATGACCATAATTTCTTCATGCTCTTATTTGCTAATCACAAGATATATTGGAATATATATTTGTAATCAGAAATATGTTAACGTTATCCAGCACACAGACATGATTATATTCACACTTGTCTTGAGATATCACAGGGAAGGGTTTCTATTTGCAGCACCTACAACTATTTCCAGCCCAGTGTTCTCTGGTGTAAAGCTGAAATTCTTCTCTATTTCAAAGCATAAAAACTAACAAGGCAAATCCAACATCAGTATACATTAATCTGAACCAGCCCAAGAGTTATAAGAGAATATCTGAAGGTATAAAAGCAAATTAAAATGGTTCCTGTTGGACCTCCTGGACTTACAGTTTCTTGCAAGTATGTACAAAAACAAGAGGATTTGAGATTGCTGTGTAAAACATTCCTGGTTAATTGTGGTGAGACCATCCCAAAGCCCCAGCTCTCACCTTTATGCTTCCCCCGATGAGATCTGGTGGCTCTTCATCTGTTTCTAAGGCAACGTTGATGGAGGCGAAGGGGCGACTCGCCATCTGTTGCATCTCACGTAGTAGTTGCTAATTTATTAAACAGAAAAATATTATCATCATATTGTTCCAACACAAAGATGAAAGACAAATGTATCTAAAAAGTTCTGCCCAATACAAAGGGACATCAATGAATATGGAAAAATAACCTCCAGGGGCTTGAATGGCCTTAAGAATACAGATAATGGTAAATATTCACATTACTAGAATTTAACAAGTTATTGGAAGTAAAGCTGAACGCACAATGTGAGCCTGACACGTCTCGGAGGGAAAACGATTTGACTGAGTCTCCATAAAGCAGTTATTTACTTTTTAAGCTGTTGTTTGTCATCACCTGTCTGATTCCCATTCCATAAGATTTGTGGGAATCATTTTAAAATTAAACTAGCAGCAGTGTGTAACTACTGTAAGAATGAAGTTGCTATTTTTTATAACAGCACCAGCAAAACACTGTCAGGTTTCTATTGAATAATCCCCTTTTTTATTGTTTCCTTGCTGAACACAGAAAATGGCAAACATGTCCTTATTGCAAAATGTTTTATTAAAATAAAAAACCTTTTCCTGGGCAAATCCCCACAACCCCTCATGACACAACACATCTCTTTTTTGTGCTCTTAAGCACTTCTAAGCATTTCGATGCAGTTTCCCCTTTTTTAACACACAAAAACCAGATACTTTCTACACAGCTGGGCTGGAACCAGCATGTCAGTTTTAGCTGAGCTGTGGACACACTTCTTTTTGGCTCCAGTGACTAATCTCTGATAGTGACAACACAGCCTGACAGGGGAGGCAGAAGCCAGAATTCCATGAGGCAAGGGGTCCAATGGGACTCAGTGTCTCTGTTTAATAAGGGAAGAGGCAAACACTTTGGGCAGTGCTCTTAACCTTAAATGCAGAAACTGCCCAATGCTCTCACACAGATTTACACATTTACCATCACTACTTATTACAGTAATACCAGTTATCCTCTATTTTAAGCTGGACTGAGGCACCACCAAATGCTCTCTAGAACTCCCACCATTGCCACTTGCATTTTCCCATTAATTCTGGGCAATCTGACACTCCAAGCCCAAACTGATCATTTACAGCACTCAAAAACCCCATAGAAAACCCCACAAAATGCATTGTGCCCCAATACCCCCATGCAACACAAAAGAGGATGAAAGGAAGGTGCTGTTAACCAGCAATGTTGTTTGGAACTGATTCCCAGAATCACCCAGTCCCAGAATGGTTTGGATTGGAAGGGACCTTAGGGACCACCCAGTGCCACCCCTTTGCTGGGCTCAGGCCCTGCCCGTGGCTCTGGGGCCATTGCTGGGCCTGGAGCAGAGCCTGGGCCTGCCCTGACCTCTGCACACAGGGACACACTGGGACAGACAGACTGGGACACACAGGGACACACTGGGACAGACAGGGACACACAGGGACAGACAGACTGGGACAGCCAGGACAGACTGGGACACACAGGGACACACAGGGCCAGGCAGGGCTGAGGCCCCTCTCCCTGGGGCTCCTCTCCAGCTGAGCAGCCCCAGCTCCCTCAGCCTCTCCCGGGCACAGGGACGCTCCAGGCCCTTGCTCAGCTGCACGGCCTCTGCTGGCCCTGCTCCAGGACATCCATGTCCTCCCTCCCGTGCTGAGGATCCAGAGCTGGACACAGCACTCCAGAGGTGCCTCCAGGGCTGGGCACAGGGGCAGGATCCCCCCTGCCCTGCTGGAACTGCTCTTCCTGCTGCCCCCAGGTCCCAGTGGCTCCTTGGCCCCCAGGCACAGCTGGCTGTCCACCAGGACCTGCTGGCTAGTCCTCCCCAGGTGCAGGACCCTGCATTTGTCCCTGTGGGATTTCAGCAGGTTCCTCCCTGCCCATCTCTCTGTTGAGGTCCATCTGAAGGGCAGCACAGAACCCCTGGGGCTCCTGCCACCTCTGTGTCACTGGGAACTGCCCAGGAGCCACCCACCCCTCACCCAAATCACTGATGAACCAAACAACACTGCGCCCAGTACAGAGCCTTGGGGCACACCACTGGAGACAGGCCTCCAACTAGACCCTATGCCACTCATTGCCACCCTCTGGGAACATTCTATGGTCTTTGCTTTGCCAAATCACCTATAATTTTGAGACTTTCACTGCAGAGGACTGTCTCTGTAACTTGGGGGTGCAGGCAGGGCATGACGAGGTCAATGTAGATAAGCTTGGGGGGTGTATCAGCTTCTACGGCTCTCAGTCTAGCTAAAAAAACGGTAAAATTTTACTGCCATAAAAGGCATGTGGTAAAGTTTTCCTTAATTTTTGAAAGAAAAAAAGAAAGGGGGGGAAAAAAGGCATTTTGAGCAGATTGTAGATACTGTCACGAAGCAAAAACCCAACAAATCCACACAAATGGAGTGTTCGTAAGCAAACTTGTGTGTAACTCACACTTGGGAAAAAGGACACGAGGAGTGTTCGGGTATTTAAAGCACACCAGCAGATTGCAGACGAAAGCAAGTGTGAAACAGATTGCTGGGTTGTTGTTCCTGTAATTGTCCCCTTCAGCTATCGCAAAGTGCTTTGTTTAATGGCTATAAAATCAATGAACAAGCTGTCCTGATGAAGATGTCCAAGAGACTGACGAACTAAAAACTATTAGTTCTTCAAAGGAAGTTATTTTACTAAAGAAAATGTGCAATTTGGCAACATGACTCCTACTGAAGTCAAAAGTAGCTTTGAGAATATAGAATCACTGGATGGTTTGGAATGGAAGGAATCCCAGAGATTATACAGTTCTATCCCCTCCCACAGACAGAGACACCTTCCCCTACCCCAGGCTGCCCCAAGCCCCATCCAGGCTGGTCCTGAACGATTTCAGGGATGGCAAGGAAACAGCCCCTCTGGGCACCCTGTGCCAGGGCCTCCCCACAATTCCTAATTCCCAAGATCCCACCCAGCCCTGTCCCCTGGCAGTGGCAGCCATTCCCTGTGTCCTGTCCCTCTGTCCCTTGTCCCCAGTCCCTCTGCAGCTCTCCTGGAGCCCCTGCAGGCCCTGCCAGGGGCTCTGAGCTCTGCCTGGAGCCTTCCCTTCTCCAGGGAACATTCCCAGCTCTCCAGCCTGGCTCCAGAGCAGAGGGGCTCCAGCCCTGCAGCAGCTCCGGGGCCTCCTCTGGGCTCTCTGCAGCAGCTCCACGTCCTCCTGCTGTTGGCCCCAGGGCTGGGGCAGCTCTGCAGCTGGGCTCTCACCTGAGCACAAAAATGCCCAAACCCGATGAAGTCAGAGGTCCAGGATGCAACCAAATCAGCAAACGCCTAAGGGAACATCCTTTTCCTAGCACCAGCTTCTGGTGTAGCACAAGTCATGTTACAAAGTTCCCCCTAAAAATCAGGAACTAATTTAAGAAGCAATTGTTCTATAACTTTAATGTCACGGTGTACCCCAAGGCTTGCACCATGCCTGTTTAACCCAGACATATATCAATCCTTCAATATTTGTTTGGTTTGTCAAAATTTTTAATTAAAAGATTTTATGATGCTGTAAGGGAGAAAATGTGACTTTTCCCCAGTCAAGAGGCTGATCATGGCTTTACAAGTCAGCAGCTGTTAACATCTAGATACTCCAGAACCTGCCTTTCCCTCATTCCTAATGATGGGCTTTCTGAGATTTCAAATAATGAACCTCAATACTCTTTCAAGCAAACCCTGGTTTTCCAGATAACACGATTAATAGGACAACCTGGGAATATTTTAAATTGCTTAGGCCCAAAGAGGATTTTAAAGGCAAAGTGTTTGAAAGCCTTACAAAGAAATCACATCAAAAAGCCTGTCCTGGAATACACCTCTGGCCTTTAATATTTATGTAACTGCAAACTGTGAGAATGTGCACACCTTTCATTTGCATTGAGTGTGATTTTTTTTCCATATTGCAGAATTATGGAATGGTTTGGGTTGGAAGACACCTTAAAGACCATCTTGTTCCATCTTGCTTTCTAGAGGGACCCCTTTGGAGGTTTTCTCCCAAATTTGCCCTAAACCAGGACAACCCTCCACTCGACCAGGCTGCTCCAAGGCCAGTCCAACCCAGCCTGGAACCCTTCAAATAAAGTGATTCCTACCAGGAATATTTTTAATTCACACACATTGAATAATGGACAATCTAAAATGAAGAGTGTGTTACTGATGGGAGAAAAACCTCCCAAGGAAGTGAGGAAAGCCTTGCCAGGCAGTAGTGCAGGCTCTCTCAGAGAAGACAAACAGCTATTCAGGTTACCAGGTTAATTGACTAATATAACCTATGCTGTGTTTCCTGACAGGAAAAGCCTGGACATTTTATTCCCACCATAAAGCAGCCACGAGGCTCAGTATAACCATCCTGCTTACGTCCATCTCAGCAACTGCACCTGCAGAGACTGCTTCATGAGCACAGGGCCCCAGGCAGCTTTGGGGATGGGGCCCTGGTATTTTCAGCCATGAAATAACAGTGATTTTTCCAGAAGAAAGTCACATATCCTGGATTTTATTTGCTCCTTATGAAGAATGGCCTTAAAAATAAGCTTATCAAAACAGTGATCTAGAATTCGTAGGGAACTCTAGTATCTATATGAACAATTTTTCTCTTTTTTTTTTTTTAAAGAAGGAAAACACACCAGGAAGGAAAACAGTAGGAACTCAAGGAGGACAGCAGTGAAGAACTGGCACAGGTGCCAGAGCAGCTGTGGCTGCCCCTGGATTCCTGGCAGTGCCCAAGGCCAGGCTGGACACTGGGGCTGGGAGCAGCCTGGGACAGTGGGAGGTGTCCCTGCCATGGCAGGTGGGGGACAAAATGAGCATTAAGGTCCCTTACAATCCAAGCCATTCTATGATTCTAAACCCATGGGTGTGTTAAGTGAGCAGTGGGCATCAAAGAGCTTTCATTTTAATGGACAGTAAAAGCAAGCAGGATCCTGTAGGAAGAGGAGGAAATTCCAGCAGACAGGATGTATTCAGGCTAGGCAGCCTGGATGTCTGCTGGTGTGCCTGGTACCATTGCAGAAGACCACAGTCAAAGGAGGTGAACTTCAACAAGGGGAGCCAGACAAGAGCAATGGTCTGATCACCAGCGTGTTTTGCCCCAGGAAATCTGTAGCTCTAATTTTTCAAGGTATTTCTGAAACTCAGAACCCACTAGTTTTTAGAAGTACAGCTACTCTGAGCATTCTGAGGACATATATTTGGTTTGAGAAGAACATTTGTTGAAGACATTCACAGAGCAAGCTACACTTCCTTTACTTTGACAGAGTCACAGAATCATTAAGGCTGGAAAACCCTCTAAGACCATTGAGTCCAACTATTAACCCAGCACTGCTAAGGCCACCACTAACCCATGTCCCCAAGTGTCACATCTGCATGGCTTTTAAACTCCTCCAGGAATGGGCAGCTGGGCCAGGACTGGAAAGCCCTTTCTGTGAAAACCTTTTCCTTATATCTACCCTAAACCTCTCCTGGTACAGCTTGAGGCCATTTCCTCTCATTCTGATGAGACAAATACTATTAGAAGTCATCCTTGAAAATTCATAATGACAAGCTTCAAGGCAGCAGTGAATTTTAGATGGTGCCTCAAAGCTACAGTTATGACCAAGCCCCTGCTCAACTGGGTCTTTGATCCTGGAGTTCTGTACCACCATGGAAAACATCAAGCTCCACTCTGTCATGAACAAGCAAAATCATGCACTGTGTTCTCCATGCTGTCCACAGCCAATTTTAAAACCCGGGAGACTCCAAAATCAGTTGTGTGTTCTGAGCCACACCCCTGCCAGTATCACACGAAGTCCCAGCTCTGGTGTCACAGCAAGAGAGAAGAATAAGGATGATTAGAGGGAGAGAACACGAACACCCTTGAGTACAGGCTGTTAGTTGAGGTTGTTCAGACTGGTATTTTGAGCTTATTCCTGCAAATCCTTTTTCTTCAAGGGCTCCATTTGAATTCAGCAGGCTGCATGTCCCATTTATGCACAAATAAATATTCCCATATGCACATAAACTATCAACACCCTATTTTCAGGCATGATTAACTCAGCTGGAAGAACACATCCCAGAACCCACCTGTAATGACATCTCCCAAAACTGCAGCTTGCAGGCTGCTGACAATCAGTGTGGGAAGGGGACACCACCCTCATGGCGTTCCCAAGGACCTGCAGAGAAGGTTCCAGCCCTGGTGGCAGTGGCAGCTTGATGGCTCTGCGCGCCTGCAGGGCCAGCTCCAACAGCTGCTCAGGCCCCATGGAATCATGGACTGGGTTAGGTTGGAAGAGACCATAAAGAGCATCTAATCCCACCCCTGCCATGGCAGGGACACCTCCCACTGCCCCAGGCTGCTCCCAGCCCCAATGTCCAGCCTGGCCTGGGACACTGCCAGGGATCCAGGGGCAGCCACAGCAAATCAGGGCCTCACACCCTCAGAGGGAACAAGATCCCATCCAGCCCTGCCCCCTGGCAGTGGGAGCCATTCCCTGTGTCCTGTCCCTGTGTCCCTTGTCCCCAGTCCCTCTGCAGCTCTCCTGGAGCCCCTGCAGGCCCTGCCAGGGGCTCTGAGCTCTGCCTGGAGCCTTCCCTTCTCCAGGGAACATTCCCAGCCCTGCCAGCCTGGCTCCACAGGAGAATCCCTGTACAATACTTGGAAGTAACATATAGATCCTGCTGTAGGAATATTTGCTTTATGTCATCATAACTTGGTGACCTTGGGGGAAAGGGAGTTACCTTCCAAAATAAAAATTGGCATCAGCAAAAAATAAACATACAAGCCATAAATATTCTATGAAGACGAGCCACAAATGTCTCAGAACTAAGTGATTTAAAGTATTTAACTACAATTACACTAACTACCATATAAGTCAACAAACAAACAATTTTCTCTGACGCTTTCATCATCACTGAAAATTAAGTTTTTAAGCCCCTAGAGCAGTGCACATATTAATGTTAGCTAATTAGTTTTGTAACTGACTTTGCAGGCTATGTTGAAAGAGAGAGGAGGAGAGAATTAATGTTCAAATCCTTCTCAACAGGCATTTCCACACTTCAAAACTATAACAAACCACAAAGCAAAGCTGCTGGGAAGTTGCCTCATGCTGAAATTACAGAAGATATTTAATTCAGGGCTGATTAAGATAAGCAAGTTATTCATCATAATCATGCCCAGTAGGAGGGCATAGAAATCCTGACCTTTAATAGGAAGAATGAGATCATTTTTAAAAGACCAGAAGGATCTAGTCCATGCAGACTAAAATATACACCAATACCTGATAATTACACAATAGCACAGTGAAGCTTTGACTGAGTAGAGCTCTTCTGGAATAATTACACAATCTCCCTGATTTTTCCAAATAACTAAATTAGATATCTGTACAGCTGATGCCTACCATCAGAAAGAGACCGTGGAGTCTGAAATTAGAATAGCTTCAACACACCAGTAGTGGGCTTTTTTAAAAATAAGGTTGAACTCTCCTAGAGCTGGGCTTGCTAGAATCATGAAATCATGGCGTGGTTTGGGTTGGAAAGGACCTAGAAGCCCATCCAGTTCCATCCCCAAACAGAAGGTTTGATCCCATGGGTTGGTATCCCAAGCATGATACTCGAGCTTCACCTTATTTGATACTCCAGCTTGATCTTTGCTCAAGCTCCCACCAGTTCTTCTACAGGATAAAACCAACTGAATTCTCTAGCACCAGCTCCCCTGAGGACTGTGTCACAGGAACTCCATGGCCTGCCAACGCCACATCTGTGGCTGCCAGCCCCATCTGATGGTGTCCTACACACAGAGGTTAGGGATCCAGCTGCTCAGCTGGAACTGGCCATCTGCAAGTTCCCCCGAGAGGAGCTGCACTGGGCACAGAATGACAGGAGCATGTTCAAACAAAACCAGACCATCAATTTCCCCCCTAAGCAGGAATCTCTTGTCAGCACTAATATTTTGGGATGTTTTTCCTCTTCAGGGCATCTCTTATTTCTGCTGCAATTTCCTTCAGTTGGTGACCAAAGCCACATGGATCACTGCAGAGCACACAGTGTCTGTATTTCGGAAAAAGCCTCCTGGCACTATGAGCTGGTTCCCATTCATGGATTTTAAATTTAGGGAGAGCGGAAAGTTACGATTATTTGATCTGACCTCCTGCCTAGCACGAGTCACTGAATTGCACCATGTGATTGACCTAGAAAAGGTCCTTCCAAAAGCACTGATTCTGAGAGCCACGTTTCTAAAAATATAAATTATTGGCATTGCCACTCTCACCATTTAAAACAGGAGAAAAAGAGAACAGTTTTTGACTTTTTATCCCCAGTTGCAGACATTGGGTGTTACAGATTGGTTGGGTTTGGAAAGGACCTAAAGTTCATCCAGCTCCAATCCCTTGCCACGGGTAGGAACATACTGTTTAAACTTTTGGCTGATCCTTTAGAAGATCCTCATCCCATCATGAATCTTCTATGATTCTATAGAAACCTTCTATCAAACTTTAAAAATTCTCTACAAATCCATTTCCCATATGATTCCTTTCTGCAGCCACTGATTTGCATCACCAAACCTCAATATATTTTTCCTTGGAGAAAATGAGGAATTTGTGATGCTTTAAACTCTTGCTTATCTTGCAGATAACAAATTAACCTTGCAGTGTTGTTCTCCACCATCTGCAACACCCAAAACATTGCTGAGAGTAGTGTGGACACTGTACTTCCAATAACTGGTTGCACCTAATAGTAACACTGAGTTCTTATTTTACTACTCATAAATGCAGGAAATGGAAATTTACATATGGCTTTTAAAACACCACAGCCACCATCACTTCAGTCTATTGTCCTGGGAACAGCTATTCTGGGAAGTAAACCCACCTTCACTGCATAAAAAAAAGATATCCAGGTTCATGTTTCCCACTGTAATGAGAGAAAATTATTGTGCTTACCACGTGGCTCGACCTCCTCAGTCACCTGCTGGCTGTGATTTCTCACTCCTCCAATTCTTGTTTTCCCTACAAACCACCCCAAACCCAAGCTTAATATTTTTTGTTGTTGTTGACAGACTCCAAATAGTGCTGTCAGTGCTATGGAACAAGAAGATCTACGTGGCAAATGACTGCTGGGAGCTTGGAGAATGCACCAGTAAACCCTCCAAAGCACCTGGGACTGCCCAAATCTAGAGAAATTTGTTGCCAGACCTGTTAATATTTCTGCAGAACTTTGACACCAAATTCTTTGGAGCAGATCCTGGTCCAAAACACCACTGAAGACTTTAAATGATGAAGATCCTGAATTACAGTTAGTTGAAAATATTCCAAATCTAAAGCTTTTCTTTGACCAAGCATGCCCTTAATCACATTCTAAGAGAGAAGATCTAAGAGATGAATGAAATACTAAGGGATCAGAGCAGGAAGGGGAAGAAAAGGAGGGCAGGGTAATAAATAACACACAGCACAGATCCCTTGGAACATCTTTGCTGTAAAAACCACAGGAATCTGCTTGCCTATGTGGTATTCTGTGTGCATGGATGCTACAGCAGAGGATGCCAGTGGAAACTGAAGCACGACTGAGTTCTGAATACACTTGGGAGGGAGAAAGGTTCCAGCAAGGAGGTCGAGACAGAGAAGGATAATTCCTGCAGCAAATCAATACACAAACCCCCTCCTGAATAAATGGGTAACTTGCACAGTAAAAATATTCAGTCTTATATAGCCTTGGTAAGAAAGGAGGCAAAATACAGATCATTTTGTTAAGGGTGAAATGGAGCTCTAGACACCCAAACTTAGTTTTCTCTGTAGGTGCTTGCTATTTTTTATACTTTATATTTTTTTATACTCCCCCCACATTCCAAAGAGGCACAGGGAGTGATCCAGCTGACCCTCCCCACCCTGAGTCAGCCACACTCCCTTTGCTGGGAGGGAGCTATTCCTTGCTCCCAGTGAAGGAAACAAAGAAGACTGAGGGTGAAGAGGACTTGGATGCACAAACAGAACAACAGGACAGAAAATTCCTGACAGCAGATGAGCATATTGAAATTCTAACATCATGCTCATACTTTGTGCATTATTCTCTGTTACCACTGTGATTCCTTTAACATGTCATTTTCTGCAGACAAGACAGAGAGGTTTCCTATCCCTATATCTTAATGTCATTCAACTCATTCCAAGCCTCCTATAAAAGCTGCCTTTTTATTTCTATTTTCCCTTTTTAAGATGTCTGAAGATACTCAAACATGGGGCTTAATAGCAAGGGAATAAACACACAGTTTACAATTCCATCTCCTGAATGCCTGATATGACACAAATCATTCCCATTTTTACTGCAGGTCAAGTTTTATACTTTGCAAGGCCTGAACTTCAGTTCAGTGTTCCAAACTCATTTTCCTACAAGCCCACATTGGCTATGCTGTGCCTGCACACCCACAGACCCTTCAGCCTGGAGACTGAGAAGCACTGACCCAGACACCTGCAAGCAGCTGGGCAGAGGTTTAGCTGAAATGCAGAAAAGAAAAGCCAGGACAATCTTGTGTGTTCTACAAGATCCTGATGGAGACTTTGGATTCGTACCATGCTGCCTTCTCTGTAAGGAGCAAAGCAAACCTGGTTTCAACTTGGTTTCAACTAAATGATGCTGCTGTGTTCCACCCCCCAGCCACATCAAGCACAGCTACCTGCCTTCTCCCAGCACATTTCCCAAGCAATCCTGCCTGTGTAATTTTGACCAGTAAACGTGGCAGCACACTCCCTTCCTGCCCTACAGGTATCTCAGAATAAGCCTCAGCCATCAGCTTTTCACTCAGCACTGCCATAAGGATTTGGGCACTTGCAGTGTTCCCACTGGAAGCAGAAGGGATGGACAGCTGGGAATTACCAGCACATTCCATCATATCTTACTGGCCTCTGGGCTGAAATCAGAGAGCAAGCACAGAGTTACTACACACATGGGAAGTTACTACAGAGTCACTACAGACATGAGAAACAGGTGATTGTAACTTGACTACTGCAAAAATACAGCCCAAACCAGAGAAAGATCTTCCTTCAGGGCTGCAGCATTTTGTGGAATCATGGAACACTTTGGGTTGGAAGGGACCTTGAAGATCTAGTTCCAACCCCTGCCATGGGCCGGGACACCTTCCACATCCCAGGGTGCTCTGAGCCCTGTCCAGCCTGGCCTGGGGCACAGCCAGGGATCCAGGGCCATTGATCACTATTTAAAATACTAAAGAGACCTTTGCTTGGGTTTATCAAGAATCAGTAAAAAACACCTCTACCTTCAAGCTATAAAATCATCTTAGATAACAAATTCTTGGGTGGACTTTTGCTCCTGGAGAAAGTGTATTAATATATGTAATGATGGCAAAACAAAGATTTTAAACTGTTTTAACAGAAAATGAATAGAACAGCAGAGATTCATGAATTACAAGATAGATTCACTAGATAAAAAGAGAGAGCAAGATAAATAACAGCAAAAGACAGGAATGTGCCTGGAAAACACCACCCTGATGAACTGCCTGTCAAACAGCCACACATGTAGATTGAATTTAGACTGAAACATGCCAATATGTTGCCAGTACTCCAGGGCTGGTTTTTTTTTTCCTTAAAACATGTATCAGACTCTAACTTAATTTATAGAGACATTTCTCACTTAGGCCACCACTCAAATACTTTAACTCCAAAGCACAGTATTTACTTCTTGGTCTATGTTCCTTATACATTCCTAGATAACATTTAACCCCAGGAGCCACAGGGGATGTTATGCTGACTCCAGCTTAGTTTCTTGCCAAGAAAGCAAGCAGGAAAAAAACAGCTGCCCTAGTAAAAATTTATCTACCTTCAGAGAATACAGAAAACCTCAAAGACTTCCATTATTTCCAAGATTAAGGGTTATCTGTTTGAAAAGCAATGATTATATTCTGCAGTGAGTTCACCACTAAGAGCAGAAACATGTGAAGCAGAAAGGGGAAGAAGAGTTATCAGACATCATCCTGCTTTATTACCAGAGAGGAGCTCCTCATATGGAATAAATTCATATTATTCACACCACTGCACTGCAAAGTACAACCAGCTACAGATTTCTGAAGATATGCAGGAAACAGGGACTTGCAAAGAATTCCAACACCGTAAAAATTAATCCCCCAAATCCTCTTGATCAACTCCTACACGGGAACAAACCACGATTGAACACAACAATGACACGGGTGGGTCTGCAGCTGCCTAGAGCTTCATCCCAGCAGGACAGCTGGGAGGAAAACCTAGAGGAATGGGCAAATCTCGCCTGAAAATCCCAAAGTAGGGGAGAAACACATGCCATTCCTTAGGGAATCTGGCCTCAGGTGATGACACATAGATAACTATATACAGAAAGTGCACATGGACTTGCTCGAATGATGTCTGGCTTCTCTCATTTTGCATAGAAATAAACAGATCAACACATGAGAAAGCTCCTAAAAATAATTTTACATGCAGCCCAGCCCAACCTGTGATAGCTGCACGTTCCATGCCCCTAGCACACCAAGAAAACCAGATGGGTGTGTGGGCAGCTGCTTGTGGCACCCAGGACTTCCCTACAAACACAACTGGTGTATGTGGGCATTTGTGCTGACAAATGGGGACTGAGGACACACTCCTTGTGCCACAGCAATTGGCCACCTCACCTTGGTCACCCTGAGTGCTCCGGGTGGAACAGGACAGCAGGTTCCATTGAGGAGCAAGAAAAGAAGGTAGTGAACAAAAATAAACCAGGGATAAACAAGGAGGAACTAGATTTTGGAGTGTAAAGCACTAAGTTATTTACATGATGCAAACACAAAAAGTTGTGAAGCTCATTTGGACCATGGGTAGGTGAAGAGGAAATAACTTTGGCTCTAAAATTCACATTTTTAAGGAGTAAGCTACTGGGTGGCTTTGCCACCTTTTTTGTATGCTCCTAATGTTCCAGGGGAAAAAAAAACAACCACCCAAAATATCGGAATAAGATTTATTTTGAAAATAGGGATTTGACTTCTTTTTTAATGCATTACACAAGAGCTAATGTTTCTATTTTCTATTTCCTATTTTGAAACAGATATAAAGAATCTTCTAATTTATGTGGTTTGGTACTTAGGCTGTCTAGAAATAGAAGTTCTGGGAATTCAGGATATTCACCCATATTTTTTTAGTGCTTCACAGAAACTGCAGCATTGGGATACTAAAATAACATAATTTGTCACTGAAACTGTAATCAAAAATGTGCTAAAGGCCTAAACAGCAGTATTAACTGAATTAGCTTAGCCTTCAATTTAAGGTTAATGTGATGCATATGTGAATAAATATGCATCTAGAGAGAACAACTATTAAAAAGTTATTTAAGGAACAACACTTTATCTCTCTCACCTCTCTCCTTCGTGATGCCCAGCAACTTTGTTTAATCTTCCAAACCACAGCTGCCACCAGGAGCAATGACAGGAAACAACTGGAAAGGAAAGGGAAAAAAAAGAAAATAATATTTTATTGCTCTTGCTCTTAACACACTTGCAGCTGAAAAACTCTAGGAAATGCAAAGTTAAATGAAAAGTTTGTATATTAGAGATACTCTGAAGAAAGATAATCCAGCACAGTTCAGTGCTTCTGATACCCAGTGAGGAATGACACACTCATTTTCATTATTTTTATTGTTGTTTCAAAGTTCCTTATCTGATTTCCTTAAATGACAGTAAGGCTGAAAGATTTAATCAGATTTAAAAAGCCACTATTGCCTACCTCTGGTGATATTTTAAGTGAAAGGATAACCCCCAAAAAGAAAATCCTTGAAAGAAGTAGAGAAAATTGATTATTATTTTGTTTTCAAATTACAAAAATAAGATGCAGCGTAGAGCAGGCAGGCTGTTGCAGAGCTACAGGCATTTCTTGATTTCCCCAAATCTGTATTGGTTTTCTTCCTCAAAAGAGGAGGGAAAAAAAGATGAATGGATATATCAATTTCCGGGGAAAATGCATGGAAAAAGATAAAATAGAAAAGAGTAGTAGTAATAATAATAATAATAATAATAATAACAATAACAATAATAATAACAATAATTACAATAATAATCATCTGTATTGACAGATATGATCTGATCACACTGAATACCTAATGAGCAACCTAGTGGCACGCAAGCCAAGATTAAAATCTGAGCCCCTGTGGAAGCCTCCTTCCTCAAGGACTGCACTGGTGGGTTACAGAAAACATCTCCAAAGCCCTCCCCACATTCCAGTACTGAAAGACAGGTTAAAGGAAACTTTCCATGGAAGGAAGATCAGTCAGAACAGGTGAGTTATGTGTTCAGCTGCAGCATTCACAGGAACCACGGGCTCCCACAGGGCTTTCTCTCCAAGAGAGAACCTGCCCAGCACTGCAGGGATGTTCTCACAGCCGGGGGGGTCGGGCTCTGCTCCAGGGAACAGGGACAGGAACAGAGGGAACGGCCTCAGGGGAGCCCCAGGGTGGGCACTGGGAAATTCCTCATGGGAAGAGGGGACAGGCCTTGGAACTGCCCAGGGCAGAGGTGGAGTACCCATCCCTGGGGTAATTTCAAAGCCCTGTGGATGTGGCACTTGGGGACATGGGGCAGTGGGGACAGTGCTTGAACTTACTGATCTCAGAGGGCTTTGCCAACCTAAAGGACTTTGTAATACTATGACTTGGAAATGCCTATAATTAAACACCAAGATAGGCAGCAGGAACCATTCCCTGAGAAATGCAAAACGTGAGGAGACAGTTCTTGTTGCCGTATCACCATCTACAGACTATGTGATATGAAAACTCCATGCATGGGGCACAGACACCCAAAGGCAGCCAGTCAGTGATGGCATTACATTTTTCAGGCTTAGATATACACAGAAATATCTATCTTCACTGTCATACAGCATATAATATTAAAACATGTGCACTTGTTTGACTTGCATGGCCCTGGCACAGGTGCCCAGAGCAGCTGTGGCTGCCCCTGAATCCCTGGCAGTGCCCAAGGCCAGGCTGGACACTGGGGCTGGAGCACCTGGGACAGTGGGAGGTGTCCCTGCCCACAGGACTGGATGAGCTTTAAGGTCCCTTCCAACACAAACCATTCCATGATTTTATGATTTCAGATGCAGTTTATGTGCACCATGAGCTGCTGCCAGGGCTCATCAGTGTGTACCTCCTCAGTACACCTTTGTCTGGGGAAACAAGATGGAAATCCAGAGGGCAGAGGAAAATGCCAGCAATGTCAAAAACACCATTCATCTCAAGCACCTCTGTTAAGTTACCCATTTCAGAGGAGTTTCTCTGGAGGAGTTTCTCAGGAGGTCAGACATACAGATGAAGTTGCATTGTACCACCCTCAGCCACAAAGTCAGTCACCTTTACACAACAACATACTCCAGTCTCGTGTATCCATCAGACAGCTCCAGAAATACACACAGCAAGTGGAAGACACACATCAAAACATGGTGAACTGCTGTAAGGATGGCCCCTTTTTAGGAAAAAAGTGACCTCAGCAATGAAAACTGTTGGACCTCTTATTTTGGGTCGATTTCATAGAATGACAGAACCTATGTTGGAAAAGACCATTAAGATCACCAAGCCCAACCATTATTAACTCAGTACTGCCAAGGCCACCACTAAACCACGTCCCCAGATGCCACTTTTTTGGTGGCACTGTAAATATGTCTCCCTACATATTATTTACTCCTTCGGAGAAGAAAGCCAGAGTGAAGAACTGAGAATCACCTTTACTACTAGATGCCCTTTCCAAAATGCAACACTGCACAAGTCTGCATGTTCCAGAGTCCTTCACTGGTTTCTCTTTCCTGCTCATTTCTGGCACCAGAGCCAAGACTTCTTGAGAAAATACAGAGAGGAATTAACAATTAAAGACTAATAAAAACTTCTCCTAAAATGCTCAACACAGTACCATTGTATTTCAAAGGAACAGCACCATACATCTTTGTATTGTCACAAGGAGGCAGCAAATACCCACAAAAGCTATAAAATCACTAAGGAAATATATTTTCCTCCTTGAACTAACACCCCTTGGAAGCACTTGGGGAGAAATAAAAGGCAGAGCCTGCTGCAGTCCATCACCTGCTGGAAGAGCCCCAGGGGTAGAGCAAAGTCAAGATCTATTGTTGCATTTACTCAGCCTAAACCATCCTGAAATAAGTTAAAAGACCTGATGTGGGCATCAGTAGCTTTGAAGAAGGGTTTTTTCCAACTTTCTCTGGGAAAACAACGTTGTAGATATGGAAGCAGCAGAAAGAAGCAGCTGCATGCAGAGAGAGAGGTGTTGGGAAATGATTTGGAGTGAGAGCTGAGGCTGGCAGAGTCCTGGGTAGAGCTGTGCTCTGCCCTGCTCTCTCAACAGCTTCAGACACATCTCTGCCATGAATATCCACCTGCTTACAAATGACTTTCAAAATAAACATTTACTGCAGGATTTGCTTTGCCCTCTCCTCTTTTTTCCTCCAAAAATAACATCCTGCCAAGAGCATCCTTCATCCCAGAAATCCACTCTTCACTCAATCTTCTCTCTGCAGCTTCCCCCATCTCAAATGGCTCCAGGCAGAGCTCAGAGCCCCTGGAGGGGCTCCAGGAGAGCTGCAGAGGGACTGGGGACAAGGGACAGAGGGACAGGACACAGGGAATGGCTGCCACTGGCCAAGGGGAGATTGGGCTGGGATCTTGGCAAGGAATTGCTGGCTGGGAGGGTGGGCAGGGCCTGGGCTGCAATTCCCAGAGCAGCTGTGGCTGCCCCTGCATCCCTGGCAGTGTCCCAGGCCAGGCTGGGCACTGGGAGCAGCCTGAGACAGTGGGAGGTGTCCCTGTCCATGGAAAGGGGGTGCAACAAGGTGATCTTTAAGTTTCCTTCCAACCCAAACTAATCTGTATTTCTGTCAACTGTTGGATTTGCATTTTCCTATAGCCTGTGACACATCCAGTTTGAGACCAGTTAAATTTTTCCAACAGAAAAAAAGGAAACCAGCAAACTCAGGTGTGGAACCAGACTGGAAGGAAGAAGAACCATCAAGAGCCACCTAACACCCTGGAGAGTTTTTCATCCCAGGGAAATTTGAACAAGACGCCATTTCAGCCAAGTTCTGCCAAGCAGAGCTGCCAGTGGCTGACACAGTTATAAAAATTAGTGCTTACACAGCATAAATATTGCAATGCATGGAGGAGATACATTTACATTTTATGGACAATAGTCTATTTGGCAAATAGCTTTATGAATTCATTCTTAATTATTCATTAGATTATTTAAGTACAATAAATGAGCAATGTGGTTATAAATAATCTCTCCTCAGTTGGCTTCAAGACACACATGAAACCTCAGCTGATTAGCCTTCAGGATACCACAAGGTATTCCCACAGTGACACAAAAACCTGAACTTAAACATACTGTCTAGTTTTATTCTGGACTTTAATCTTTTTCACCACAGAGAGAATATTCCTTCGACTCCTGGTATCCTTAAAACTTTTCAAACAAGTACACTTTCATTTTTAGATGTCTGGAAAAATCCATCAGCGCTTTACTGTGATGCATTCTCAGGAAGGGAGAAGAAACTCCATCTGGTGTACTAGGGCCCAATTATTAAATCCTCGTGAAATGTTTATCCACATCAGAATTGCTTGTAAAAAATGGCAGCTTTAAACACCAAAATGTACAGCAGCCTCAGTGCTAATGTGCTTTAACATATACAGGTCACTTAACAATTTCAAAAAGCACTGCCATGATTACTAGAAACACAGCCCAAGTTATTTTGATGAATTAGAAGCTATTTAAATGCTATTTACAAGGAAATTTTAATATGCTGGAGAGCTACAGGACACATTTTAAAGTACTGGATGCATTAATCCTTGCAATAATTGGAACAAGTGTATAACATGCACGTGGTTGGTTGGGCTCTGCCAAACAGCTGCCTGCAACCCACCAAGCCAGATTCCTGACCTCATCCTTCTGCTGAAGTTGGCACAAGGCTCAACAAGCCACAGCTCACCTTTGTTATGGCAGAGGAGGGCACTGGAGGCAGGGAAGGGGCTGGGGCACAGGGGCATGGGTTAAACCCAGGTGGAAATTAAGCACTGCTAAGACACTCAAACCCTTTCCCTTCTCCCCCACCCTGGTGGCATGGGGAGGAGACTCAGTAAAATTTGTAGGCTGAGAGAACAGTTTAATAATGGAAAACAAAAAAAATACAATAAGTAGCTAATAATAATAATGATATTTAAAAGAGAAATGAAAGAAACCAACCGACCAGCTGATGCACAATAAAACTGCCCAGCACCTGCTGACCAGTGCCAGCCCCCCTTCCCAGATCAGACCCCTGCAGGTAACGCCCCCAGTTTACACACTGGGCATGATGCTCTGAGCTGTGGAATATCCATTTGGACAGCTGGGCTCACCTGTCCCAGCTACAATCCCTCCCATTTGAGTAACTCCTCACTGGCAGAGCAAGAGAAAAAAACCAAAACCAACAAACTTCTGAGAAAAACAACTTTGCAAAATCCAAATAGCAACACCCATTGGTGTATTGTCAACATTATTCTAACTCTGAACCCAAAACACAGCACTAGAACAGCTCCTGAGAAGAAATTAACTCTATCCCAGCCAAAACCAGGACAGCAAATCTGATGAGAATTCCTGAGGGAGCTGGGAAGGGGCTGCAGAATCCCTGAGGGAGCTGGGAAGGGGCTGCAGAATTCCTGAGAGAGCTGGGAAGGGGCTGCAGAATCCCTGAGGGAGCTGGGAAGGGGCTGCAGAATCCCTGAGGGAGCTGGGAAGGGGCTGCAGAATCCCTGAGGGAGCTGGGAAGGGGCTCAGCCTGGAGCAAAGGAGGCTCAGGGGCCCTTGTGGCTCTGCACAGCTCCTGCCAGGAGGGGACAGCCGGGGGGGTCGGGCTCTGCTCCAGGGAACAGGGACAGGAGCAGAGGGAACGGCCTCAGGGGAGCCTCAGGGTGGGCACTGGGAGGAATTTCCCCATGGAAAGGGGGTCAGGCACTGGGAGTGCCCAGGGAGGTTTGGAGTGCCCATCCCTGGGGGATTTCACAGCCCTGTGGATGTGGCACTTGGGGACAGGGGCAGTGGTGGCAGTGCTGGGGGGGTGCTTGAACTTGCTGATCTGAAGGCTTTTCCAACCTCAGTGATCTTATGATTCTATTCTATGATTATGGAGGAAGAAGTAAAGAGTGCTGAGAACATGGAAAGAAGGAAGTTATGGATGCTGTTAATCTTCTTCATTTTGTTAGAAATAATGTGAAGATATTCCCAAGCTTTTTCTTTTTCTAATAAAAATAAAAAAGAGGGACTCAGACTATATTTTAAGCATATATTTAGTAATGCCATTTGTGCTGCAGTAAAAAATTATTTAATAAGCAACAAGAGTAAATAAAATATCTGCATCATAACTACAGATTTGAATTACTGCAGGAGGCCATTCCCCTTAATGAAAACACTGGGAATATACATATAGTCAGAGAAAACAATACACAACACATAAAACCATCTGCCTGAGTCCTGTACTGAGCAAACAGTGCTCCTGCTCAAGTTTTTCTGAGGAACAAATCCAATTATTTGTATCAAACTAAAACAACACCATTTCTGTTTGATATTCAGACCCTAATAGGGGCACATGAGGTTTGATGTGCCACCACAAAAACACTAAACTGGCAGCTTTTGTTCCATTTGTGAAATAACACCCATTTCTCTAACAATCGTTGTAAGGCTTCAGTGGGACATGTTGGATCATGGAATCACACACTGCTTTGGCCCGGGAGGGACCTTATATCCAGCTTCAACCACCCTGCCATGGGCAGCAACACCTCCCCCGGACTGGAGCAGACACTGGACTCCCTTAGAAGGGTGTTTCAAGGACAGATAATGAAGACAAGGCAAACAGCAGGCAAGAAACAAAATGAGCTGTGCATGTGAGACCCAGCAGAGAAGTGCAGCAGAGGACACCTGAGGTATATGGTAAATCCATGTAGTAAAGCTCAGGATGAGATCACAGAATCAATCATGGAATGGTTTGGCTTGGAGAGACCTTGAAAGGCCATCTAGTCCAAGGCCTCTGCTGTGAGCAGGAACATCTTCAACCAGGTCAGACTGCTCAGAGCCCTGTCCAGCCTGGAGTGGAATGTTTCAATGATGGGGTATCCACCCTACTCTGGGAAGCCTACTCCAGTGTCTCACCACCCTTACCATAAAAATTTTTTCCCGGATCTAGTCTTAATAGACCCTCTTTCAATTTAAAGTCATCACCCTTTGTTCCATCACTACAGATCCCACTTAAATGTCCATCCCCATCTTCCTTTGAACCTCTTTTAAGGATGTAGAGATCCCAATAAGGTCTCTCAAATGCTCTCTAGGCTGAAGGTTGAAAGGAAGAAAATGAAAAGGGAAGAATGGAAGAAGGGAAGAGAAAGAAAAAGGTGGAAAGAAAAAGGGGGAAGGATTATTGGGCAGTAGTATGTGCTTACAACGCCACAAATATTTTTACATCTTCTGTACATAAAGGTACACTGGTGATTAATACCTGTAATAGGTGTGCTGGCTATTTTTTGGAAGATAAAGAAGCACAGATATGAATTAAAAACGTTCACTAGAAATTGTCAAACTATGTACTGAAAGACAGCTGCACAATCTGTAAATTAAAGAGCTGTGTTATGAAAAGCAGAGAGGAGGAAAGAGAAAACCAGTTTCCTCGCAGTTCATTAGCTTTGCAAAGGTTAATAATGGTTGGAATATCATTTCTTCTCTGGCTCTGATTATAATGCAATATTAACGACCTCGGAACTTCACCGTTCTACCCAACCTTTATCCACTGACATTTTCTTAGCTTAAAATAACACATTCATGTGTACAAACTAAGGGTCATACACAGCCCCCTGCCTGGCTTGGTGCTGAACTCCAGGAATCCAACAGCCCCTCTAAATGTGAGGCACAGCCCGCTGATCACAGTAGTCAGCTCCTAAATGAAATGAAAACCAGTCCCGTGTCCTGCTCCACACTGCCTGCTGCTGTTGGAATGCATGACCAGGCTCCTGCTTTCCCATGCCCCTGTGCACCCCACAGGCAGCCCAGCCAGTGCCTGGGATACCAAAACCCAGCAGTGCTGGGGCTTGGCAAGCCCACAGCGCTCTGCAAGGACTGCACTGACCTAATTCATCTCAATTGTCAGCAGTGAAATTGAAACTCCCCCGGGGTCCCTCCCAGGTGCTCCACACAGCTCAAGGCAGAGATGATGCCTCCAGCTGCACAGCAGAAAAGCACGGCTAGGATGGACCTAACTGTGGACCAAGTGGGGGAAGTGGCTTCCAGAATACAGAAATGTGCTACAGCATCTCCAGCTCAGAAAGATTTCCCAAATTCATACAGTCACAGAATGGTTTGGGTTGGAAGTGATCTTAAAAATCACCTTGTTCCAGCCCCCTGCCATGAGCAGCCAGGGACACCTTCCACTGTCCCAGGCTGCTCCAAGCCCCATCCATCCTGGCCTTGGACACTGCCAGGGATGGGGCAGCCACAGCTGCTCTGGGCAACTCCTGCATTTCCTGCAGAACAGCAAAATGAAGCAACACCCTTAAATGTGCAAACAGAAAGCATCTAAACATCTATTTTCCAGAACAACATCTCTTCAGGTCTCCATTACACCTAAGAAACTGATACATATCCCAGGTTTTGAGTTTGGTGTTAAAGGTACCAATTGGTTTTAGGTTTTCACAAAGCATTTTCCCTGCCTCCATTTTAGGGAGCAAATTCTCAGCCAACTGTTGCTTATTAACAGTACGGGGGCTCTCAGGTATTAGTTATTTATGGTCTGCCTTGAATCCCACAGTAATTATGAAATGTGCCCTAGAGCATTAAAAATGCAAATGTTTCAATAGTTTCCCCTACACCCAGTGAGATGAATCACACTGTTCTAATCCACTGGTTAATTAGGGAGTTATGGTGACTGTAAAATAAAACACCTGGAGAGAAGCTTAGGCGTAGTGAAAGAATCAAAGAATTTCTATCACACTATAAATGCTTAACTAGAAACACCAGTAAACTGTCTTCTCCCAAATCCACATATTCTTATTCCTCTGGCTTGTTAGGATGTTAAATAATATCGCGACATTACTTCTCAAGGAGATCCATGTGATAACAGTGATGGAGGAAAGGAAACTTGCAGCCTTTGGACATGCAGGCTCAGCTGCATGTGCTCACCGAGGCACACAGTGCACTTATCTTCTGCTTCAGCCTGGGACTGGAATCATGGAAGGATTTGGGTTGGAAGGGACTTTAAAGCACACCCAGTGCCACCCCTGCCATGGCAGGGACACCTCCCACTGTCCCAGGCTGCTCCAGCCCCAGTGTCCAGCCTGGCCTGGGCACTGCCAGGGATCCAGGGGCAGCCACAGCTGCTCTGGGAATCTCTTCGAATAGTGAATCTGGAGCAATCCCTCATCCTGAGGAGTTTAAACCCTCATGTGCAGATGTAGTTGGGTCTGTAAAGCACTAATGGACAGGTTTTGTAGTGCAGATTTATCTTACACAATTAGAAAAGAACTAAGGAACCAACTGCTTCCCTCTTCATTTTCCTAATAAGCAATTACCCTGCCACAGAGATTTTTAGGGAAGATGTTGACTGTGAATAATTCAGCAAAACAAATTGTTAAGCCTGAGCCAGGAGTAACAGCCTACTCTGCTCCAATGGCAGGAAGGTGGTGGTTCAAACCCACTGATTCCCAGGGACTGCACTAAAGCAGATTCTACTCTCTAAAAGCTCCATATGAAAAAAAATGATTGAAGTGGTTTATTGATATAAACCACTTGTCTGAAGGATCTGTCTGGAGCTTCTTGCTTTAATTAAATTTAGCATGAAATCTAAAGCAAGATATTATTTTCACTGCTCATTTTATACCAGGCATAATATTGCCTACTTTAGAAGAGGCTGTAAAACCTGGAGCAGTGTTTACTCCATGTGTATCCCTCCTGTAGGACTCCTTATCGATCAGGTATTGGTTTACACTTCTGGAGTATTAGCAATCTCGAAAACACAGGCCAATACACTGGATTTTGAAGCTTTGAAGAGAGGGCCTGCTGTGCTTTGGAACTGTTTCACTTCTTTGTTAGGTCTGTATGCTTTGGAGGAATGAAGAGGAGACCAGTATTCTGTTGGTTCCCTCTCTGAGGGAATCATCAGCTCACTTGGCACTAAGAAATGAACTTAGAGCTGTGTGTGAAAAACAGAAGTATTTGGCTTCTATTGAACTGTAACATATGCTTGTATTTAAATTGACATACGTTCAGAGTTCAGTTTAAAATCAAAAGGTGGTACCTAAAGAGCTGGAAATTACTCCAGCCTTAACTCTTTGCAAAATAACTCCCCTGCTTTATGGCTAACGAGGTGCTACAACCTGCAGTAAGTCACACACATCTGTGGCAAGTCAATGATTTCTACATCCTCTCCAAAGGAACTTCTCCTTTTCCAAAACCCTCTCCCAGCCCCATCCTCCCTTTCCCTTTGCACGCACTAGCAAAGATGTGCGGACAATTCATTTTCTTAACATAATTCCTAATTAAATATTTAAATCAGAGTGAAGATTTCAATTTTCTAGGCTGTGCTGTAAGCAGGATGTTTAAGTTAAAAAAACCAGACCAAGAAGAACCCAAACTCTGAAGCCCAGAACCTAAAGAAGTAACATTTAGCTGTCTTAAATGAAAAGTACCTGAAAAATGTCACAAAGAACTGCACCAGGTCCATAAAGTTGCTGTGCTGTGAGAATGCAATCTGCAAAAGAAAAGCAAATGCTTTCTGTTACTTACTGGAAAGAAAATTCATATTTCAAGATATGTAAAAAGGATTTAAAATGACAATGAAAAGCACCTTTACTCAGATCAATTCATATTTTTCAACACTGTTTTTGAAAAAGAACAGAAATGTTTGAGGGAAAAGAAAATAAATTATAATTTCATATTGTTTTGAAAACGTATATCCCAGAAATGAAGCTGAACAAGCAACTCTGTCTCCCAGCCATGTTCCAAGAAATATTCTTCAGTGCACATTGAAGAAAACATTGCTTCAAAAACTTAGAACAGAGGTTTCACAGAGCTGCAAATAATCTTTAATGAAAAGTGAAAATCTTTAATTATTGTTTACACAGCAACCCAAAATTTATATTTACATTTCAAACCATATCCAGACAACAAAACCTCCTCGAAAAAGGAACTTACTCCAAGAGCTGCAAAGAGGCACGAAACACAGAAGATGATAGAAACTGTGAAAACAGCTATGGCATTCATCTTAGCTCACTGCCCTGCAATCCCACGGCAGAGCAGGAAAACACCAGAACATTTGGGACAAAACCAGAGGGAAGAGGCCAACAGGAAACTGGGAGGTGGTTAGAGGCAAAAGGGAAGATTAGGGAGCCTGGGTAAAAATAACAACGTGGAGGGGAGGCGAGCCAAGAGAAAAGCAACTTGTGCAATATTAGGGATCAGAAGCTCTTTCCAGGTACCTCCTATTTCCTCTGCCTATCAATCTCTCAGCACCACAACAGCTATTAACTCTTTCATGAAGTAACAGAATGTAATCAGAATTAAAGTGAAATCTGCACTGAAAAAAGCTTGTCACGGACATTAAATCCATTTCTAGCATCACTTGTTTTTCTCCCTTAATAAACAGTACTTATGGCAACATTAGCATAAACATAAATCCCCCCTCCCAGCAATAGCCACACCCAAGAATTCATGAATATGTGTAAAGTGAGTAATTGCTTGGGTTTCTGTTGTTCTGGAACATTTTCTGTGGTCATATTTGCTTTAATACCCATTGTAACTTGGTACAGAAGCTGCCCCAAATAGTTTTCTTATCAATAAATTGAAATATTTTGAAGTTGAAAGTTCCTTTGCAGTTCACAACTACTGTGTGGCTGGAAAGTGAACTCCAAACCTGCACACCAGATGCTGCAACCTCAACAGTCCTGCCTATACAAGACAAGAAAACACAGAGTTTCTTGTTGATTTTTTGCTTCTCCAGTGCTTCCCAATAGTCTTCTGATTATTAATAAGACAGTGAGCAAGATTCCACTTTTTGTGTAAAAAATCAGTGCCTAGTAACTAAAGTGGCACAGTATTTGCATAAATGGATATTCTGGAATAAACATAATATTCTGGAATGCCTTCAAGGCAAAGATAATGCTTACTGAAATATCTCACCCCAAAATACAAACATGTAACACAGCTAGTATTAAAAAAAACAACTTTTCGTATTATTTCTGAGAATAACCACGATGCTGAGTGACTGTAAGAGACGCATTTCAAAATAAAGCCCTGGTTATGTATCAACAATCCTTTAGTAGAAAAAGAAAATTAAAAGCACAAAGGAATCATTGACAGGCCAGTCCCTGGTGGATGACCATCAGGATCAGTTTCAGTGATGGAAACCAAAACTTGCTCCCATTAGAAGAAACAAGAAACTATTATTTTTAAAATATGACAGATTCTATTAAAGATTAATGAGACTGTTACCAGAGAAAGGCTTCTCATTTTTTGGTAACAATTGCAGGAAACAAATAAAAACAAAAACAAACAAACAAAAAAATAATGTAGGTTTATTTCATACAGAAGCCTTACAAATCAGCTTTATCAGTGGTGATTATTTTCTCTACCTGTTGGAGTTCTCCTCCTATAAAGCCCAATTGAGGACCTGTACCTCATACAAGGATTAAAAAAAATAGGTTGTTTCTACAATTTATTCCTCACAAGCTGAAAACACTTTGTGCCATCAAACCTGACCAATCTGTGTCACAGGCAATTTGGTCTCATAATTGTTAATGGTTTGCTTACTTAGAGCTTAATTTCCCCTAATATAATCTGTTCCCAGGACTTAATTAATTCAGTTACATTGAAAGTTTGGTTGGAAATAGCTGTTGAAAGTAGGCTGTTCATTCTGGATCCATGAAAAATATGGCATCAATTTCTTAGCAGGCCGGGTTTTTAATTAAGTTTAGCTGACAGTAGAAGATTCATTTATCCATTCTCAAAACATGAATTCTGTACCAAAGGCTGAAGCAACTTAAGTGCAGGAAAGCTCCGTGGGGCTCGTGTTGGGGACTGGAAAGGCTCCCCCAGGTACAGGGCAGAACCTGAACTCAGCTGCACCATCAAATCCCCACTTCCACATCACAGAATCCCAGAATTGTTTAGGTTTAGGCTCTGGGCCCATCCAGTGCAACCATCCCCAGCACTGCCACATCCACAGGGCTGTGAAATCCCTGCAGGGGGAGGACTGGACCAGGGACTCCAGCCCTTTCTGGGAAGAAATTTCCCCTAATATCCACCTAAAACCTCTCCCTGGGCACACCTGCAGTCCCCCTCAGCATCCCCAGGTCCTCTTCCATGGAGCAGCTCCCTGACCCTTCCCAAGCCATCCAAAGCAGGTTTCACACCCTGTTCTTACACTTAACCATGGAAATTCCACAAAGTTTGTGTTTATTTTATCAGGAAAGGTACCCTGGAGACCACAACCGCCTGTCCTGCTTTTCCTGTTGCCACATCATTTGAAGTACTAAAATAATCCACCTGCTTTCCAGAGAACCAGAAGTAGCTGGCTGCATGGACTAACAAAAATTTATCATTAAGAGCTTTACACTTTTTATCATATGATTTGCATAAAATATGAAGCCAAGAAGAAAATTTGGCTTCCTTTAACTAGCCAACATCTAAAAATTGCACTGGCTTTGAAATCAGTACACGCACATTTCAAAGGAGTTAATGGCAAATGACTTGGCCACAAAATAACAGAAGCAAAGGAAAAGTATATTTGAACCCAACAGACATTTCAGTAACAGTTGGTGTTTCAAACTCAAAATATTGCTGGAGCTAAACAACAGCCTGTGGCTGATAGAAATTTTGAAAATCCAATTAGAACAATTACATACCAGGACTTGGTTTGCATAAGCACCAGAGTTTGTTCTTCAGGAGAAAAGAAATCTGAAAATAATTCTGAGATAACTATTTTGTACTAAAGCAGGCCACTAAGACCTAGGTTCACCTTAAACCTGTACATGCAACAATACTTAAAATTATTTAAATCGCCCATCTTGTGATCTGCAAGTGTTGTGAAGTCTTCAAAAACAACTGAGTTTCACTTACCACTAAGAAAAATCAGTCCACAAGTAAATAAGAAATTATGCAGATTTTTTTTTGTTAAATCCAGCAAGAATTAAATTTGAGTAACTCCTCCCGTTTAACTGTAATAAACAGATGTACAGCAGATGTACAGGTAATTCAGCACAGCATAACTCTTTCCACCTTTGCTGGAAGTTACTGATATTCTATAGGAAGCCAAACTATTCACCACAATAGGATCAGGACAACAGCTTCTCCAAATTCAAACAATTTCCAATATTATACATAATATTAGCACCCCTAATCTAAAATGAACAAAAGAACTGAAAATGTAAAAGTTGGGGGTGTTGCAAAAGGCTCTGGGGAGACCTTGGCAGGGCCTGGAGGGGCTCCAGGGGAGCTGCAGAGGGACTGGGGACAAGGCCTGCAGGGACAGGACACAGGGAATGGCTCCCACTGCCAGGGGACAGGGCTGGGTGGGATCTTGGGAATTAGGAATTGTTCCCTGGCAGGGTGTGAGGCCCTGGCACAGGGTGCGAGGCCCTGGCACAGGGTGCCCAGAGCAGCTGGGGCTGCCCCTGGATCCCTGGCAGTGCCCAGGGCCAGGTTGGACACTGGGGCTGGAGCAGCCTGGGACAGTGGGAGGTGTCCCTGCCCAGGGATGGGCTTTAAGGCCATTTCCCACCCAAACTATTCTGGGATTCTGTGACTGTACTGAGGGATATTTCAAGTATGACAATTTCATACCATAATTTGGTACATTTTGGGTCACTAAACACTTGAGAAAACACGAACAACCACAGAAAATAGTGTTTCCACTACTTTTTTACCTTGGTAACAACTCACTATTATTAGCACATTATATTTCTATTTTTCTCCACAAATACATAAAGTGACTAAATTCCCACCAGTAGTGCCTTCCTTTTTGTCCCTATTTTATATCAGGGATGAGAAAAAGAGAAACTGAAAATTATATTTTGCACAGGACATGCTCCTAGAATAGAACTGTGTAAGAAAGAAAAATAAAATTGTAATTAACTTCTGAAACCAGAGTGACCCAACAGAGACAGCACAATGTGATTCTGGCTCCCAGAGTTTGGGGCTTGCTGTGAATTCAGAAGATATCAAAAGGTCCAACTGCTACATCCATTAACCTCACCTGGCAGGTGGGAGAATGCTACAGCACTCATGTTATGAAAGTCTACAGGACCTCACAGAAATTTAGAGGTTTTTGGGTGCTTTCTGCTTTTTATTTCAATCTAGCCACAGCACCAAAGTTAACAAAAAAAAAGCAGCAGGGGAAAGTGGAAAGCTGGGAGTTCCACAGGCTTCCAGTGAGAGAAAGCCACAAGCCAAACAAGCTGCAGGTGACATTTAAGCACATTCTCCTCTATTTCTTCCCCAAAACTCCACTGTCTTGTCTCTTTTTTCCCATGGTTAGAGGCAAGGATTCAATCTGACCTTGGCAAATACAGACAACACTTACAGGACGCCGTGGCCTGAATGCTGAGTGCCTGTGCCTTTGTCAAAGGACCTGCTGTAAAACAAAGGGGCTTTAAGTATTCTTGAGTGATGCCAAAGTCATCAAAACATTCATTCTGCCCTCTAGAATAATTCTGGACGGAAACTTCTGTTCTGCCCAGGAGTACTGTGACTGCCTGTTCCAGTTCTCCTTGAGACACAAGCTCAGTGTGCTCCGATGGAACTCCTGGCCAAGGCCCACGCTGCTCCTGGTGCTCTCCACTCCAGAGGAGCACTCAGCCAACTCCAAGGGCCCTGGCTGCGAGGTTTTGGGAAAGAATGCACCAACACAGCAATCCAGCTCCACCACCTGAGCACGGTCTCAGTCCTGCCATGTGCTGCTGCTTCCTGTGTTCTGTGAACATCTTTAATGAGCCATGGAAGTCATTAAGGCAGCGGAGAGCTAATCACAGGAATGAAGGGCAAAAAGCCTTTCAAAAACACCCCTCAGAAGCTGGGGTTTGGAGCTAACCCTGCTCACTGAGGGATGAGCAAACACAGCATCAGCCTGAGACCAGCCTTTTTCAGGCAGGTGGCTCTTAAACAACTTCAGCAATGTCAGTTCCAAGGAACACTTTCCAGAAGGAAGCGCTTGTTCTCCTCTGCGGGTGATTTGTGGGATTCAGGCACAGATTATGACATCCAAATCCAGGGTCACAGGGGCATTCCCATCAGCCCTTTACACTCAATGGAAACCTCATCTGTGGTTCAGCTGACCAAGGCAGGTGCCTCATAACAAATTACAAAAAATTATTACCTGACCAGTTCCATAACAGAACTGTAAGCACTGAGGCACACAAAGACATCTATTTGTAGACCCCTAAATTTAGTTAGTTTAAATTTCCATGGTGCATCCTTGCCCTTGGTTTCATGGATGCACTGGAAGCTCCATTTGTTGACTAAAGAGGAGTGAAAGCTATTGCAGCTACCCTGGGACACCTCACCTGGCCTCCAGCTGCTGCTCCAGAATGACAGAATGGGCTGGATTGGAAGGGACCTTAAGGCCCATTTCATTTCACTCCCTGCCATGGGCAGGGACACCTCCCACTAGACCAGGGTGCTCCAAACCCCATCCAACAGCTTTTGGGTGAATCCCCACCCCAGTCACACCACAAAAGCAGAAGGACATTCCCTTGCAGAGGCACCACAGATGTCTGTTTTAAATGAATAGTAAAACTCCATCCAGACTTGGAGGTTAGGTAGAAAATTTAACCTGATCCACAGGGAAAGATTCTCTAGATAGAAAGTTAAACCTTAGATTTCATAGGAAAAAGGATCTTAACAGGAGTTAATTGTAACTTGAAAAACTCAAACACACAAGTTGAAGTGGAGCATGATTTGAAGGTGGGAGACCCCAGAGAGTTTGTAATGCACCTGATGCTTTGGTGTGGACATCAGAAGCAGCACTGGAAGGGGCTCTGAGCTCTCCCTTGAGCCTTCTCTTCCCCAGGCTGAACACTCCCAGCTCTCATTCTGTCTCCAGAGCAGAGAGGCTCTGGAGACAGAGCCTCCACAGCCTCCTCTGGACCCATTCTTCATCTACTGAACAGTTCACCTATCAAATCCACCTTTCTCCAAATCAGAGAGAACTTGGTGCAGCTGAAGAGGTTCCCATGCTCACATTTGCATTCTACAACAAGCAAAAATTTAATCCTCACTCAAATTTGATTTTCACACCTACTACTCCGAGTCACTCTGCTCCTGTGTGAAGGATGAAAGAGATTAATGACTTACTCCTCACCTGCTGCAATATTAACTGAGCCATTGAGCTTTATGGCACAAATACTTGCTACCGTGCAAATATAAAACCTGCTTCACTTCTGAACTTATTCTGAGATGAAAATCGATTTACATTCCAATGCTATGCTGCCTTCCTGCAGTAGTCACAAATTGTCACTTCTCAACTAATTGGCTGCAGTCAGCAGTTGGCTCAGAAATGCCAATTATACGTGTTTTGTCTTCCCATGTGAACTCTCTCATGTTGTGCAGAGCGAACACAGGCATGATGGTCTCTAAATTAAAAATAGTGCTTAAGATGTGGTCCCAAATTTCACAGCATCCCAGAAATTATCGCACAAATCTGACAAACGAGGAGTATTTGTTCAATAAACAGCCAGAGGCTGAATTGTGATGCACATCTGAATTTAAAGAGCACCAGGAAATAAAATTCTGGAAAGTCCCACAATTGAAACAGCAAACTCAGCTCAGACCCTGCACAGCTCCACATGACAGAAACACACCCCAAGAAAGTCAAGCCATGGCCAGAAAAAATTCAATTCTTCTGAATCCTCAGTGAATTTTGAACTTCTCAGTTCTTCTTTCAGGCCATTTACAGAACAAAAGCCCCTGAGGGACTGGAGCATGTGCAGGGCAGGAACAGAGCAAGGAAGGGGCTGCAGAATCCCTGAGGGAGCTGGGAAGGGGCTGCAGAATCCCTGAGGGAGCTGGGAAGGGGCTGCAGAATCCCTGAGGGAGCTGGGAAGGGGCTCAGCCTGGAGCAAAGGAGGCTCAGGGGGCCTTGTGGCTCTGCACAGCTCCTGCCAGGAGGGGACAGCCGGGGGGTCGGGCTGTGCTCCAGGGAACAGGGACAGGAGCAGAGGGAACGGCCTCAGGCTGGGACAGGGAGGGGCAGGGTGGCATTGGGGAAATTAGCGAAAGGGCTGTGCAGCCCTGGCATAGCTGCTCAGGGCAGTGATGGAGCATCCCTCCCTGGAGGGATTGACCAGCTATGTACATGTGGCACTTGGGACATGGGTCAGTGCTGGCCTTGGCAGTGCTGGGGAACAGCTGTACTTGATGGTCTTAGAGGGTTTTCCAACATAAATGATTTTGTGATCCTGCAATTGCAACAATTATTCTGGAGACAAGGAAGCTCTGAGGTACTTGGAATAAGTGGTTAAAAATAAAGATCCTGAATCTTGAGACAGAAGACCCATCACCAGTAGGAAAATACTCCAATCCTCTGAGTTCCAGTTCCTCAAGCACCTCCTTCCAGTCCCAGCCACTGCAGATGCATTTGGGAAGGATCCCATTGCATTTGGGAAGGATCCCTTTGCATTTGGGAAGGATCCCATTGCATTTGGGAAGGAAGGAGGGATCCCGTTGCACTTGGGAAGGAGGGATCCCGTTCCTGGCTCCGTGCCCAGCAGAGCTCTGGCACCGTCTGTGTGCAGGCTTGGTTACGTTCTGCAGCATGCTGACTATTGCTGGAGAGGTTCAGCATGGAGAAAATTAAAACTTTAGCACGGAACAGCTCAAACTCTCACTCAGACCCTTGAAGTCCAGTAAAAATGAGCTTTATAGTCTACTGAGCTTCAGAGGAATAAAAGTTGTTTTCCTAAAGAGCAGGTGATGTAAGTACACAAGAGGGAATCAAGAATAAAAAGTATAAAACAGCCAAAGCAATATTTGCAAGTTTCTTTTTTAAGGGTTCAATATAGCTGACAGATGGAAACAGGCTAAATCTTCTGTCTTGCATAATTTCTGACCAGACAAAACAGGGGGAAAAATGCAAGACAGAGCTGAGGGTTGCAGTAGTGTTAATGGGGAAAACAATCTCCGTCTCCTTCCCAAGGAGGCTGTGAGTTCCAAGGATCATACTGAATGAGAAATTTAACATGTTTATCAACCTGTAGCAAAACATCCTGTAATATGCAGCTGCAGGAATCTCATCTTTAATAAAACAAAATATAAGTGTATATATATTAATACATATTACACATAGAATCATAGAATGATTTGGGTTGGAAGGGACCTTAAAGACTACCTAGTTCCAGCCCGAAACTAAATAGGTATTTATACAAATAATCAAATTAAAATACCTTCAAATGACAACATTATCACATTATTACACAACACTGAAGCCACAAGTCATCTGAAACGTCACATTACAACCTAACGTGGCAGTAATTAAAACCCCCCTAATTTACTTAAACAAACCACATAGCATCAGGATCAGTTTTAAGGAGCCATGAAATCAGAACCATAGAGCTGGGCTATTTTATTCATCACAGGTTTTTCTGTTGAGAGCCTTAGCTATGATTTGGTGTTCAAGAAATCTTAAAAAATAAAGATTGAAAAGACTAAAGATTAAATCTGAAAAAAATAACCATGATGGGTAGGGCAGAATGAACAACTTTCTATAAGCTCTCAGATTTGCGTTAAAAAGGCCAGGTAGTCACTGCCTACCACTAAGAGATTTCTAGAAGATGTAATTCACCCTTTTGTCATGAAGAATTTCCCAGTAAAATACTGAAGTGACAAATCAATTGATGGAATTTACTTCAACCCTCGGTCAAGATATTAATGTAATTTATTGATACTTTTGGTCCAGGTGTGGGAAGGTGGATGGTGCTAATCTTGCATGCAAAACAGACTGGTTAAAGAAGTAACTGTACATGACACATAACTCAAAAAAATAATTTAAGAGAGAACCAATTTAAGAAAAAATCCCTGTGAAATCCCCAACCATGCCAGAAATTTATTCCTATACACGACTGTGACAGTACTACCATGCCCTGACGCCTGCTCTTGCTTGCTGACACTGCTGGGAGCAACATTTGCCAATACACTAAAAACAGTCAAAATCTCAATAATACAAAGTCAGGAAAATAAGTGAGAGAAAAAGAAGCTTTCAGGTCATTCCAGGGATGTTTTCTTCCCCAAAAGAAGCTCCGCAGTCAGCTGAGAGCTGTCCATGGAGTGCTAGTGTCTCTGGCTCCATGTTTGGGAGCTAAACCAGGCACAGGCACCTGTCCTGGGGTGACTTTATGATGCTCACATCCCCATTGGTCTGTTTAGCCCAGAAATGAGTTTTGCACCTTTAGGCTGGTTCTGAGAGTGGAGGGGGAGAGAAGAAGCTGCAGTTTGTTTTCAGACACTGCACTCACTCCTCCACGTTCTGGCTCCTGGACTGGGCTGTCTGCGGATGGACAGACAGCGGCACAGAGCTCTCCGTTGCTCTCAGTTAGTTTTTAGCTCGCTGAGGCAAAGAAGTTCCCTGGACTGTGGTCCTACTCTTTCTTTGGAGCTCTTTAAACCTGCTCTGGCCTGAACAGCCTGGACACCAGCGGCAGCTCCACCTGTGGCCGCCAGGCCGGGCTGGGCCGCGGCATTTCCAGCGCCACAGGGACTGACCAGAGCCTGAGAGAGCAGAGCTGCAGCCCACGCAAGGACTTTCTGAGTGTGTCATCCCTGCAAAACGGCGAGAGGTGTTACCGTTTAATATTGTTCATTTATTGTGCTGGTGAATGCTCTGCCTGTTAAATAAACAGTTTTTTCTACTTTTCTCCAAGGAAATCTTTTCCTGAACCAGCCGGTGGAAGGGTTGCTTGAATTTGCTTTCTAGAGGGACCCCAATTTGGAGGTTTTCTCCCAAATTTGCCCTAAACCAGGACACACCCTCTCTTAGTTCTGGATATACTTTCCCTTGTGGTTTAGCCAGGCTGAATCTACTGTCACATTTCAGTGGGTGGCTTCTTCTATTTTACTGCCAATACACTTTTCTCTCCTTCATTAACTCTGCTCACTATTCTGACTCTTTAAATAAGCTTTTGTATAAAGAAAAGTATCTCGCTCTCTCAGCTTCTCAGCAATGGCCCACAGCACTCATTTTCTGAAATATATTTGAATTTGGGGTCTATATTTACATTCTCTGGTGGGTTATGGTATTTTCAAGAGTTATTCATCACAAAACTACAGCAACTTCTAGCAACCAGCACTGGCCTCACCCAGAAGAAATTAATGCTTGATTTGGACTTAGCTTCCACATAAAATTAATTCCGCAATTTTTTATATATTTTCCAGCCCTGCATTCAAAAAGAGAGAAAAAAATCAGCTTCCTTAAAATTAAGGCAATCAATATATATGTCACTGTCAGATCTCAATAAAACACGACCCAAGAAATGCTCCTGGTGTTATAAAATCTGAATTGCAGATTGTCTCTCTCTGGTATCCTGTAACTTTTCTTATTTATGCAGCTGAAGTTTTGCAACAGGCATTCAAAGACTTCCAGTGCTGTAGAAAGGTATCACAATAAATCTCACAAAAGTTATGTGAGTCAATACAGCTCATCCCAAGAAATCCCAAGCAGCAGATGTAAAATCCCAAAACTTCATTGGTTGCCCCTTCCAATGCCAGAAGGGGCTCCAGGAGAGCTGCAGAGGGACTGGGGACAAGGCCTGCAGGGACAGGACACAGGGAATGGCTGCCACTGCCAGGGGACAGGGCTGGGTGGGATCTTGGGAATTAGGAATTGTTCCCTGGCAGGGTGTGAGGCCCTGGCACAGGGTGCCCAGAGCAGCTGTGGCTGCCCCTGGATCCCTGGCAGTGCCAGACCAGGCTGGACACTGGGGCTGGAGCAGTCTGGGACAGTGGGAGGTGTCCCTGCCGTGGCAGGGGTGGGATGGGATGATTCTTCATCTCCCTTCCAACCCAAACCATTCCAGGAATCTCTGATAAAAATCCACTCCTCCCTCCCAACACAGCACCTGGGAAAAATCTGGCATGAACAATTTTCAGGATTGTTCACGCTACAACCTCCTGCAAAAAGGACTGAAGTGGCACCACCTCCTGCCAAGGGTTAACTGCCTGTGAGAGAAATCCTCCTTTCAAAGGATTTGAGAAGGTGCTAACAAAAATATTACTTCATCGAAAAGGGAACAACTTCTAAAAGGAGAAAAATGTCATCAGTTGATGCCAAAAATAAGGTGGCAGGAGCAGATAAAACACCAGCAGCTGTTTCATGTTTTAAAGGACCATTCAACTGTTCTGTTTTAAATCTTTCCATCCCACAGTAGAAGATGTCAGTTTGCCTATTCTGAAAAATCAGCATGTAATTGCATGTCTCCAAAAGTAATTACATTCAACAGCAAATTTCATCAGATTAACAAATTGATTTACGTTTCATTGTTGGGTTTCAAGAAAAACCCTCACATGGTGAGAGAGATGCAGGGAGAGAAGCTCAAAAGCACCTGCAGTTACAGCTAAGGAAAGGCAAGGGACATCATTAGCAAACAACTTAGGCACTGCAAGGCTTTCAGAAGCAACAGAAAAAAAAGAACATTTTTGGAATAAAGGGTCCCAGAGAGTTGAGGATGATTTTATCTCTGCACTTACATCTCTTTCTTGTTAAATATGCATGAGGCACATGAGGACCTGGCAGGAAAGCTGTCCAGATCAGCAACCTCACTGCGATTTCAAGCCTACATAATTATTTTATTAGAGCAATCCCTACCTATCTGAATGTGTTTTATTCTCTTTGGCCAACAACAAAGATACTTCTCCCTTACCCTCACTAAGAGCTCTCATTCAATGAAACTGTTGCTTTTGGTTTGAGAATTACACTAATTTAGAGAAAGACTGGAAACCTCCACTGGCCATGTCAAGTCCTCAGGGATTATTTATCCTGTATCAAATATCTAAGGCTCCTTCCAGAGAGGAATCGAGGCATTTGAGACAGTTCAGGCCCTGCTTTTTAACTGTGGATGGTTTCTTCACTCTTTCCATGGATTATCAAAGCCTTTTAGTGAGGCTGTAAACCTCAAAGAGGGAAAGGCAGAGAGCATCACTGCTGGCAAGGCTCATGCCACCTGAAGAGGCTGAAAGCCTAAAATAAAAGGAATGTGTGAGATCTGCTGTTCCTCCAGCTCTGTTTTGGGCCCATCCTCACCTGGCAAAGGGTAGCAAAGGGTACCCCAAAGCTTTCCTTGGCTGTAGCAAAGTGTCACCCATCACTTAGCCCTGGAGGAAAACAAATGCTTCCTGAACTACACTAAACGTGAATGGCAAATAAAATTAAAGCTTAATTGAAAGTGATATTAAGATTCTTGCTAATGCAGACCACCTGTTTTATTTGCAGCGTTGCCCCTGTTTTAGGGGTAATGCTGCAAATAAAACTAGCAGGTTGATGGGGAAGAGCATTAGAAGAACTGCAAATCAAAACTGCTCTAATAAAGGAGCCTTACTTTGAACAATGAGAATTTCAGAAGGCTTCAATATTTACATACTGGAGGACACAGCAGCACTGAAGCTTTGAAATAAACAATGATAAAGATCAGAGTGAGTGCTTTGAGAACTGTGGAGTCTTCTTAAAAATGTAATTCCTGGCAGTTAGCAAAATATTGGCTAATATTTCCAACGTGAACATCCACATTCAGCATAAGAAAATACAAGAGCCATTCCTCAGCAGAATGTCAGCCTAGTGTAAAATTCATCTGACTCCAAAACACGGCTGACATCAGGTGGCTTCACCTGAACTCTGCCTATAAACAAGACAGGAAATACCTCCGGGCTAGGGAAAAGACCCCTTTCAAACATCACTGCCAGCTCTGCCGAGCCAACGAAGATGTGAAGGGAGTTTGCTCTCCTACATCCCTACAGACATTTTCAGCATACCACTGGAAACCAGGGGGAACTGTTCCCAGGTCAAAGGAGGCAATTAGTAACTATAACCCAATCCTGTGGGAAACTCTTGGGCTGCAGAGGGAGGCAGAGAAGTCTTTTGATGCCTGTGAAAGACCAGAGCTTCAGCTATTCCCTTAAAACAACTCAAGATAGAAGAAAAGGTCTTAAAAAAATCAGTAGTCCCAGGTCTAATATACAAGGCACCTGAATCCAAGAAAGTGGCAGTTCTGAAAGGTTTAACAGGAGCACAGTTGTCCTCCCACATCTATCAGAAATCTCACTTCATGCAGCACTGCAGCTTTTCACTGGAGCACTAAAATGAGCATTTTCCTTCCAAGGTTGGATGCAGTCATCCTGGCAATGGGAATTTAAGAAAAGCAACAGAAGGCAGAGAGGGAGGGCCCTGAATGAAAGGGTTCATTAAGGAGCACCTCAGCTAATGGCTGACATCTCATTCCTGGGGACTGCATGTGCAATGGATCTGTATAGAGCAGCTGGAGCTGTGACACCTGGATTTCTCCTGTGGAGCCAGGCTGAGAGAGCTGGGAATGTTCAGCCTGGAAAGAGAAGGCTCTGGGATGACCTTACAGCCCCTTCCAGGGCCTAAAGCTGGAGAGGGACTGGGGACAAGGGCCTGGAGTTCCAGGACAAGGGAGGATGGCTTCCCCCTGCCAGAGGAAGGGTTAGGCGGGATTTGAAATTCTTCCTTGTGAGGCCATGGCACAGGATGCCCCGAGAAGCTGTGACTGCCCCGTCCCTGGAATTGTTCCAGGCAAGGTGGGATGGGGTTTGGAGCACCCTGGGACAGTGGAAGGTGTCCCTGCCCATGACAGAGGTTTCAATGAGATGGTCTTTAAGGTCCCTTCCAATCCAAACCCATCTGTGATTCCAGGATTCTGTGTGCCAGTCTAAACACAGTGACCTGTGACAGCCACCTGGATCACTACCAAAAGAAAGCACCACAGACCAAATTCTGGTTTAACTACAGCACAGTTTAATTTGAGCCTGCCCCAAATTTCCAGGTCTCCCATGAGTGACAGTTTCTGCACTTGACCTCCTGACACCCCTGGTGCCAGCTGCCATCCCCTGAAGGGCCATGAATTGTTTCATCTTGCAGTTCACCACTCACCCTTTCAGCAGAGGAACCAGAGAGCAAAACAGCATTTGGAGTGGGCTCACCAGGACCTTCCTGGCAGGGTAAACAGCATCTCTGGAGACAGAATAACTATGACAACACATATGTGACTGAGCTAACAATCCACAGATTGTCTTTCAGGTCCCTCCAAACCCGTTTGTTCTGTGAACGGAGTAAAAAAGGATGAAGATATAAAGGAGACTATATAGATAGACCATCCTGAAATAAATCAAGTAGAGGAAACCAGAAGAAAGTTTGAGAAACTAAAATTGAAGACAGCAGAGGCAATTTTAGCTATTTTTCCATTACAGTCTTTATGAAATCTGAGTGGAAGGCAACAATTTCAGTGAGTTGAATGTTTCCCACTGGTTCTCAAATGCACTTCAAACAGTAGGAGCTATGCAATGCTGCTGCAGCCACCACCACACTGCACAGGCAGCAATGCTGTGCAGTCACAGTGGCACTTTTTGAAGCCCAACACGACAATGAATTGCCAAGAAAATGATATATAGTGAATACCTAATGAGATTTTGGAAATGGTACATTTTGTATGCAAAGACTGCAAAATTCCTTCGCCTCTTTTTGTTTCTTGAAGCATTTGGTTCATAATTAACATTTAAGCGTGTTCAAATCAAAATCCTTCAACCAACACAAAGGAAAGACGGGAGGCAATTGCCAGTTAATGATACAATTACAAACTGGTTTTGCCTTAATCAGCTCCTAAACGTCTTACACATTCTCAGAACACAGAGATCAATGCAAGATGCTTGGAATCTGAGAGGAAAAAAATCAACTATCAAATGGGACAGAACATTAGTGAATATAAACAACAGTTGGGTATGGAACAAGACTAAACCACCAATTTGTATTTAGCGAGTGGTAGCAGACACCATCAGCAGTGAATTGTGATGAAGAACAAATCTTACAGTGAGGGGAGAGTTTCCTGTATAAGCAGATCAAATTTTCACCCTGCTGTACACTCTGGAGAGCAATTCACTCACTGGACTCGCCCCCAGGTAAATGCACACAAGTTTAAACACTGTTAAAACCTGCTGACATTTACACAGGTATCTAAGAGAGTTTCAAATTCCTACCATGAACTACTTGTCAGCCCCAGAACTGCAGTTGCACCTCAGAGTGAGCTGACTTTGCATGGATTGAAACCCATGAAGAGAACTCCTCTGAAAGTTTCTGCACTGAATTCCTTTGCTTCTTACTGTGCTATTATTTACTTACTGTGCAGATTATTTAGTCAATGTCTTTCTTCTACTCTGAGCTAAGTTTGGAAAGAATAACAAAGCAAATTCACAATGAAGATTAAGCAAAGAGAAATAATAGTGGGGAAAATATTACTATTACATTTACATAAGTGAAAAAAAAAATCTCAATCCCTCAATGCCCACTAATGTCCTTTCCTAAAGGGTGGACTCCCCTGGGGGAAGATAGGGAATGTTTAGAGCCAAGCTGAGGAGAGGAAGGTGAACAGCTGGGGTTTGCTAAATGCTTCAAAATTCCGTGTGTCCAACAAAGCAGAGAGAATGGAAATATCCAGACACTGTTGACAAGACCTCACCAGGATTTTCAGTAAAGATTGGCAAAGTAAGGCTTTAAGTGAACTCCTTCATCCTTGGAACTGCTCAGAAAGGAAGAATTAGGAAGAAGATTGCTGTATTTTGAAGGCTTTCTGCATTTTGCTGCTTTAGTTCTTTTACTGAATAATCATTTTAATTCATTAACCAGGCAGGGAAAGACATCCTAAACTAATATACTTTAAAAAATAAATGAACTGAAGTGGTTTGAAAAAGAGGTGGAGCAAGGTGGAGCAAGAGGTGGGAAAGAAGAGCCAGAACTGAGCATTGGCAGGGACACAGCCATCTCTTACACAGAGGAGCACCAACACTTCCAAATGCAGATTTTAACAGGCAAGGAGAGAGAATAAATAAGAGACAGATTTCAATCAAGGACTTCAAGATAAAGTTTGCAATACTTAGAAAAACGAAATAATGTCGATTGTAGAATTGCTTTGCAGTAAAAGCTACATTCATAAAGTTTTCTGTTGCAAAATTTTGTATAGACATAAACATTCATGTTTAAATACATCTGTTGTATTGAAATTGAAAATAAGCCAAGACAAGTGAGTGTATGCACAATGACAGTTAGTACTAACATAGTCAAACAAAGAATAAACCCCTAAAATATGATTTGGACATGCTGCACTGCCCAGGAGCAGCCCAAGCACACGCATGAGCTGCCAGGTGATGCACATACATGAGGACAGAATAATTTCCAGCAGCTTGGCAGGAGCAGAGTTTTCCTGACTTTGACACACTCTATTAAAATCAGTGTAATTTCCAAAGGAAATTGAAACATGTTCTGTCACTGTGTGACAGTTTAATAGTGCAGGTGCAATGAGGAATACTGGAGGAGACGAGCTAGAAGATAAGAAAACAGTTTGCATCCTGGCCATACTGCAACATGGAGTTTTAATTAACCAGCCAGTCTGCCCTGAAGGACTGATCCCAACAGCACAGGAACTTTTCTGCAGGGAAATCAGGGATGAACCCCTTGGTAAAACAAATGAGAGAAAGAAAGCTCTGAATAAAAACTATTCCTGAGAAGAATGTAGCATGGGATGAGTCAAGAACTGATGGCCAGGAAGTCTTAAAATCACAGAATCAGAGAATGAGGTGGGTTGGAAGGGATCTTAAAGCTCATCTCAATCCACCCCGCTGACATGGGCAGGGACACCTTGCACTAGACCAGGGCACTGCAAGCCCCATCCAACCTGGCCTGAAACACTTCCAGGGAAGGAGCAGCCACAGCTTCTCTGGGCATTTGTCCAAAAAAAATTTTGTCCCAAAAACCTGTACCATGATTTAGCTTCTATTTTATCATATCAAACACAAACTACAGAGAGCCACGACTTCACAAAAATGAAGAAAACTGGGGTATGGAAAGGACAGGTAGGGACACAGATTGCAGCTGAGGGAAGGTCAGTCCCTCACGGCCGAGTGTACAAGACCTGAGGACATGGTTAGTTCTGGTTTTTAGCTATGCACTGAAGAGGAAACTGACAGAAATTCTATGGACCACAGATTGCTGGTCGCTGCCAGACTTCTTCACAAAAACTGTGTCTCAATGAATAAGAGCTGGTGCTATTTTAGACTTGGTGTTGGCAAGTAATAAAGACACTAAGAAGAGCTGGTAATAAAACATTAACTTGGATTGAGTGCATACAAGCACATTCACATTAAATTAAGGATAAAGAGAGGTTAAGTGTTGTAAGAGAATCAAAGTTCATGCTTTAACTATGAGAAATGAAATCAAACAGTAAAATCAAGTGGACTAAGGAGATCAAGAATGGGAAAGCCGCCATCTAAATATTTCTCTCAGGTCAAAGATGCAAAACTATTTGAAAGCTGCATCCTCAGAGCTAACCTCGAAAGGGGCATGAGGATCAATCAGAGAGACTTTGTATTAAGGAGAGGAAAGGATTCATTAGCAATGTCTTTAAAGCCAGCAAGAAGTAAAGAGATAAAATAAGAACTGCCAGAAATCAAGCTGTGCCATTGCTCAGCAAATGAAAACAAAGCAGCAAGAGATGTTTCAACCATACAAGTAAAGGAAACCAGGAGGGGAAGGGAAGAGGGGATGCTGTAGGGAGTGGTAAGAGAAAAACCAGTCAGCTGTATCCCTAACACACAGTTCTGCAGCAATAAATAACAAAGAAATAAATCAGGGTAAGGTACAGTCCAGTTTCCTGATTATGGAAAATCAAATATCAATCAAAATAACCCATAAGGTCAAAAAAAAACAAAAAAACTTTTTTTCCTGACTCCTGCGATTATGAATCTGATGAAAGAGAATCTCAAATATTAAATAAATCATTGCATAAGTGCTCACCTTTGTACACAGATGCTACTTCCCCTATGACAAGTAGTACTTATATGAAAATGAGGAGGTTTGGGACTTGCTACTTGAGTATCCAGCGACAAATATTTTACATTGCAGCTCATCAGCTCCTCCATATTTAAAAATCAGGACTTGAAAATATACTAAGACTTTACCAGTTTATGAAGTAAAAAATCTCCAGCTGCAAATTGATTACCAAAACTGTAAGTGGTATTAAAAAGAGTCCAAAGCCAACCTGCCAAATCTTCAATCTGCAATCAACAAGTCAAAGCTTCCCAAGTAATTAAAACCCAGTGCTTTTAGGAAAAGGTGATAAGAACGTTTCACAAGTATTCCTAATACTTTTTTTAAAATTCAGGAAAAATATCATTGTAGCTGAAGGACCTTTTTTCCAGATAGATCTCATTTTCTTGCTCAATATTATCCTGTGCATTATTTTTGTTGAATGAGTGAGTTTGCCTGACCAGTAAGTTTGAAACACTGAATACATTAATGTGAAATGTCAGCTTTCACAAAACAATCGCATAAACAAGGGTGAAGATGGAAGGATTTGGGGTCCCATATTTCACCAAACTTCTTCAATAAGGCAGAATTCAAATATGCCAAGCTTTAGTTGAGATCTGTGGCTGCCCCATCCTGTAACTGTTCAAGGCTGGACAGGGCTGGAGCAAGCTGGGCGAGCCAAAGCTGTCCCTGCCCATGGCAGCAGGTGGGACAAGAACACCTTTAAAGCCCAAACCATTCCATGATCTCGGCTCCAGACCTCCAAGGATTTTGTCCTTCAAACACCCACAAAACACCCACATCACTCTGAGCACACAGGGAGCTGATACTTGACCAGCCCACTGCAAGAAGGTGGCTGAGGCTGCTCTGAGTTGTGAGCTGTCTCAGCAGCTGCAGGATCTGTGATTGCAATCACAGTGATTCTGTCTGATTTTATCACCACCAATCACAGAGTGATTCTGTCTGATTTTACCAGTCAGAAAGTGATTTTGTCTGATTTTATCACCACCAAGCTTCACCCACTGCTCCTCCTGCACCACTTCATCACCACGGCCAGCCTGGTGCCCCAGGCACTGCCTGCCAACCAACTGCCCTGAATAAAGGGGAAGGATGAGCTGCTCATCCTGCACGTGCCACCAGCCTAAGGCAGCAGCAAGAGAAAGGGGGTGGCCCTTGAGCTGGGCCTTTTGAGTACCAGGCACTAAAGAGCTACTGAAGCATTTCCTCTGTCTGCTCTTTCCAGGCTTCCTTTTTAGCTTTATCAGTCTTTTCCTACAACATCAAGATCTGCACATTTGAAGTCAGACACCTCATCAAACACAGCCCTGTTAATAAATGAGTGTCTCTATTTCACAGTACATCTCCAGATCCACTGGGCTGAGGCAACATCAGAAGATACCTCACACCCTCTTCCTCTTATCCAGGAACATCAAACCCTGTCTGCTCTGGGATTACACCAGGCTGGCTCAGCTTCGACTACTCCAAGCACAGCAAACTCCCACCGTTTTGAGAGAAATAGAAAAAGCACCTTTAAACAATTTGACATATATTAGCAGCTCTTACCTGTATTTTTATGGGCCAGGTGAAATTGCTGACATAAACAAAGAAGGTGATGTTTGGGTTGTTGCGGAAATCGAATTTCTCATTGGAGAAACTGTCCTTGTATTCTTTTATATTAGTTCTGGAAACAACTGGAATTTCCTCCCCAGCCTGTGTGCCAGCTGTTGTATTGAGTAGCAAGAAAAGACACTTCAATGTGTATTTAAGAAAACAAACAAAAGGGCAAACCAACCTAAAATCTAATTTAAAAAAATTAACCATTCATAATCGACTATGTTAAGCTGCACTGCATTTCAAATCCACTGTGTGCCAAGATGCTGCATTGTAAAAAACCAAATTTGCACTTTCAGTGTTTACAAAATACTCTATTAAAGTTGAAAACATAGTTTTTTTAACCATTTTACTTTCCCCCTCAGGCTGACAATTTAAGAACACCATGCAAAAAGTACATAGGTTAAAAACCCCCAAAATTTTCCCATTTAAATTTGCTTTTTTCAGAAACTGCTAAATGAAAAATTTTCTGAGTTACTTAGATCATCCTCAACTTACCTGCAAAACTTGTGGACCAAGTAATGTTGAGGTTGAAGTTTTTAGATGCATTGATGAACATGTCCAGGTCTCTGTTTTGCTAAAGGAAGAAACAAAAAAGAAACCCCGTTTTTAGGATAAGCAGTTTTGCTGTACTGTTTCCTAGGAAATCATTGCTACAAAAAAAACTATCTTGAAATTTGTTACTTACGTAAAGAAAATACATCAAGCTAAAAAACTACATACTATATTTTCTGGAAGAAGCATTCTCTTCCTCAAGGAAAACATAACAAAGGAGTCATGTGTACAGATATCAAAGGGAGAACTGAGAAACAAGATATGGGGTGAAAACAAGAAAAACATCTCTGCTCTGGAGACAGGCTGAGAGAGATGGGAATGTTCAGCCTGGAGAAGAGAAGTGCCTAAGGAGTGTCTGAAGGGGCTCCAGGAGAGCTGCAGAGGGACTGGGGACAAGGGACAGAGGGACAGGACACAGGGAATGGCTCCCACTGGCCAAGGGGAGATTGGGCTGGGATCTTGGCAAGGAATTGCTGGCTGGGAGGGTGGGCAGGGGCTGGGCTGGAATTCCCAGAGCAGCTGGGGCTGCCCCTGGATCCCTGGCAGTGTCCCAGGCCAGGTTGGACACTGGGAGCAGCTTGGGACAGTGGGAGGTGTCCCTGCCATGGCAGCTTTGGAGCAGGATGAGCTTTAAGGTCCCTTCCAACTCAAACTGGTCTGTAATTTAAAAAATACTGGAATGGCTCAGAGGTTGTTCCAACAACTGGTAAGAATCAGCTGTGGTTCTTTATGAAATCTTCCTGTGATGATTTGGGACTGCACAGCCAAGCCAAGGTCAAAAAGCTCTGGTTGCTTCATGGAGTAGGACACACCTTCCATATCACAAGACTACACCTAAAGACCCACAGAACTGTAACAACTCATTGCCTCCAGGGCCAAGAGAAGACAAAGGACAAAGTTAAAAGGGAAAATAGAAAATGTACCTCTTCAGGTGTTGCTACAAAGTTGATTGCTGTGTAATAACGATCATCCTCCTGGGAAAGGCTGAAGGTGAACTGATAGTCAATGAGGAGAGTATCTGTAAGGAATGCAGGGAGACAGTTATCCCCTGGAATATCCTTTTATCCTGGAATAAAATAACTTCTGTAAAGGAAGGCATGATGTCACTGAAGGGTTTCTTGGACAACCAGGACACAACATGTCGTGACACTGCTGCAAATTACTTCAACCTGCATATGATCCCACATAAGGAACAAAAAACTCCAGGAGCTGAGCCTAGAGAGGGAGGAGAGGTGGCTTATACTTGCCAGGCAACAGCCCCCAGCCTTGATCTAAATCAATATTCCTACCAATACGCTGTAAAAAACATGCCGAAAGATTTACTTTTCCAGCCTGCAATACCACGGTGATCAAAGGGAATAGCAGAAAAACTCAGTAGCTGTGTAATTCCCACTTCGGAGGGGACAATGGTCCCCCCATTCCAGGTTTCTGCACATCAGCAGATTTTCTGGGAGAGGTGCTACAGAGCAGCTAGTTGGTGCTGAACACAGCAGCCAGGCATGCCAGGAGCAGCCTCTGGTCTGTCTGTCTGTCCCTGCCTGCTCCCGTCTGCCCGGGCTGGTGTAAGCCACAGCCACTTGTGGGGATGCACTCACACAACTCAGTACCCTTCCACTACTGCACACTGCTGTGACTTGTGCATATTCCTGAAGCCATGCAGAGATAGTCCCAGCAATAGTAACCAGGAACTGACACACCAGGGGCTGTTTCTCTCTCCCTGCCTCCCAGTGACCCCTCACTGGACTGACACAAGTCACACAAGCTGCTGGTGTCCATCCAGACACAGCACAAAGAAACAGTCAGAGAATGAAACCAAGCAAGACTGGATCTGAACAGCACAAGGTTTTTCCTGTAAGAGCTGCAAAGTTCTGCCTTTCCCCACTGTTTGCCCATTTAACCATCCCTGCCATTTCAGCAAGGAATTTGGTCATTCTTACACAGAGATGCCATGAGGAGCCAGCAGCGCCCTTGTCTGGCCACACAAACAGCACTCAAATAAGCCAAAACCAGCCAGCTGATCATTTCTGTGCTGGACAAAACCACTACTGGAGACTTTGCGTAATTTAAGATTCCATCTCTCCACGCCTGCCAGGCTGCTGATTGCTAATATTTGCAAACAGAAGCTGGAAAGTTTCCATTAGGTAATCTGAATCTTGGCAAAGGATCTTCTGGAGCTGCATGGGAATCCAACTGCTCATTTCAGAGGAAACGTGGCAATTTTGAAATCCATTCTAACATGGACCAGAATTTAAAATGAGGAGTATTTTGCATTTCTAAAAATTCTAAGGACTCTTTGTTTTTTACCTGTTAGGAATATAGTTTAGAGTGCTCTCCAAAAGACCAGATTTCATCTCAGTCACATGAAAAACACTCAAAACGTTGTTCAAAAGATCCAATCATCACATGGACCTTATCAAGAAAAGTATTTGCATTCTCTTTAAACAACGTATTTGAGAAAAGTGAAGGTTTTTACAGCTATTTTACAGTCCCTTCCTTAATCCCCCATACTTTAAACACATGCTGAGGCAACTGAAACAAGTTTTAAATAAGTAATTTTAAACTTCAAGCACATTTTTATCTCCAAACAAAATCCCAAGGGTACTCACAGTAACACGTTCCTTTAAGTGGATTTCCCTGATATCTGTTTTCTACTTCACACCTAAAAAGAATATACATTTTTTAAATAAATGGATTTTTTTTGCCATTCTACTTATTCCCAGCCACTAAATACCAGAAAACACAACCTGTGCTGAGAGCAGTACACAATTAAAGATGAATGTCTGAGCTAGACTGGGATGATGAAGAAACTCCATGTTCCCTGCAAGTCCAACTCATATGCAGTAAAAGCGCAATATAAAATTCTGGATATTAACATCTGCATCCACTTGGAAGGTATTTATTAGCTCTCCACAATGCATGGAACTGGATTAGCTTAGTCATTTATGGCTATTCCAGGTTCTATCCTATAAATGTTTACTCATGTGAGCAATGCTTTAAAAATAAACCTGGCAATGAAATTATTTGGAATTAAATTATTTCCCCTAACATTACACTAAAAGCATTTCTGTTATGTTACAGAGAAACCTCCAGCAAATTTGTTGCTCTAAAACTGCTCCATTAAACTGCTTGAATGTCAAAGGCTCATTTCAGATATATTTACACTCCCACTGAACAACATCAGAGAGCACGGACGGTGAAATGTACCAATTAAAAAGAAGCTATTGAGGGATAAAGGAAAGCAGAGAGCCCAGAGGAGGCCCCGGAGCTGCTGCAGGGCTGGAGCCCCTCTGCTCTGGAGCCAGCCTGGAGAGCTGGGAATGTTCCCTGGAGAAGGGAAGGCTCCAGGCAGAGCTCAGAGCCCCTGGCAGGGCCTGCAGGGGCTCCAGGAGAGCTGCAGAGGGACTGGGGACAAGGGACAGAGGGACAGGACACAGGGAATGGCTCCCACTGGCCAAGGGGACACTGGGCTGGGATCTTGGCAAGGAATTCCTGGCTGGGAGGGTGGGCAGGGGCTGGGCTGGAATTCCCAGATTGCCTGTGGCTGCCCCTGCATCCCTGGCAGTGCCCAGGCCAGGTTGGACACTGGGGCTGGGAGCAGCCTGGGACAGTGGGAGGAATCCCTGCCATGGCAGGGGCTGGAACAGGATGAGCCCACAGGTCTCTTCCAACCCAAACCATTCTGTGTTTCTATGTATAGTTTGGGGCGTAGGGATTTCTTCACCCATCCCTTCTGCATGATATACCCAGTTGAAATGTTTTTAAAATTGGAATTCTTCAGGAAATCATCCTGTTCACAATATTCCCCAGGGGACCCACGGCTGGCTGCACCCTCAGTGCAGTCAATCAACTGTCAGGAGGAAGAAATGAGCAGAGACATCATAAACACAATCATTAAAAACTGGGGGGGAGGGGGGTGTCTAAGGTGGTACGTGCACAATTTTTTATTGTAAATAAAAAAGGGAAATGAACTTACAGCTGACACTCGTCTCCTTTGATTCCCTTGGTTGTGCAGAAGCATTTCCCTGTGTTTGTGTTGCAGACGGACGCGTGGCCATTGCACTTGCAAGCTGTTGAGCAGAGGGGGAGAAGATGCATCGTTGAGTGAAGAAGAGAAACTAATTCAACAGCAATTAAGTCCTTTAGTTGTCAAACTGAGATACATCAACAATTAATGTGCAGATTAAAACCCATTTGGTTCTCTTTGCTTTCTTTGTGCTACAGAAGGCAGATGAAAATAGAACCGTGAGTCAAAACAGAGCAAGCACAGGCTACCCAGGACTGGTGTTTTGTATGAAATCATCATCAGACTCAGCTTTTTAGCCTCAAAAATTCATTTAGCTTCCTCTCCTATTGTTAGACAGCAGGGGTGATATCATAACTAGGAAGGAAAAGACAATATTTGAAATAATTTTGGGCTTATTAACACATTTCAGCCAAATACACAACTTTTGAGAGAAGAATTGGGAAAATAAAACAAAACCCATGGGACTTCAGGGGCTTTTTCCAGAAATAAATAAACAGGCCTTGAGAAAAATAATGTTTCATCAGTCCTACTGAGGAAATAATGTCATTAACAACAGCATCAGCAGAAAACATCTGGTGATAAGATGATGATGTCCATGCTGGGAGTAGCTGGGGTGCATTCCCCAATATATTTTAGGATAACTTTGTGCTGAATGTCATTGAGTTGTGGTTGAAGCAAACCTGCACAGCCCTGAACTAGGTTCAGGTTTGGGGCATGCCCAAAACAGATAACCTCATACACCTGGGTCTGCTCAAGATCCAACCCAAGGCAGCACGGCGAGGACACACAGGAGATCATCTTCACAAAAATGCTCCTGATGTAAGCTAAATGCTCATATTAACACACTTTGAGACCTTTATTTACAAAGATGTAGAGGAGAAATATTCACAAAAACCCCAAAACCAAACCAACAAGTAAGAACAAAGCCTACACAGCCAGTTGACTTTGACATCTTGTTCACTATCACTGCAAGAACAGATTTAACAACTTCTGGCATGTAGGTGCCATTTAGGAGTCCTTTTGCCAGTGCAGGTGCATCCATCTGGAGCTGTGCACAGCAGAGTGTACAATATAAGGAAAAAACTACACAAAGTAAAGATCCCTTGTTTATGGTCCTTGAGCTTGCTGGGAACAAGATGCTTTAAAGGCCGGAGCCTCCTTGTTAAGAAGACATATTCCTCCTCCTATTAAGCAGCCATGCCAATCAATGTACCAGCAGATTCTTAGACATCAAGTCCCCATCCTGAATATCTCTGCCAGCCTTGGACCTTATTTTAGGAATCCTTTTGATATCTTCCTTCTGTTGGCACATAATGGAAGCTATACTGTATCAGGGACACTTAATTGCACTTCTCAGATGTGGATGAGTGGTTTCCTAGCAGCAACACAGAGCAAAATAGGAAGAAGCAAAAAGGCCTATTGTTGGAACAAGGAGACTGAATGAAAATTCAACAAAGTAATTGTATTCTGTGAAGGAAACACTCTTTTCATTAGTGCCACTTAAAGAAAAATAAGCCTTAGTCCTATTGAGAATGCCTTGTACTTCTTTCCTTATGCTTTGCACAAGGGAAGCAAAGTGAAGTTGGATCAATATTCAATATGAACATACATGAAGTTTCTCCTGATTTTTTAACCTCGAATTGTCTAAAAGCAGACTGCAGCATCTTGAGCAATAACATTAATTTTTCTTTCCTCTCTGCTCTTTATCATATCAAGAAGACTGAACACTCAAATATCTCTTTTTAAAACAACAGAATCTATTCATTTATCCACTTTCCTACAAGCCCGTAACTGCAGATCATTCACTAAATTACTGGAATATGCACAGAGACATCTTCTCATGGCTTTTCAGAGAACTTTAAACTTTGGAAACAAACTATTGATAGAGTGGTCTAGACAAGCTTGCTGGAGTCTACAAAGGACAATTTCCCACTGGAGTCAGAGGATAGAGCAGAAACCCAAAAGCTCTGGAAATGGCTTTTTGACTGTGAAGCCTGATGATGAACCACTTTCCACCTGTTGGTGTTCCTTCTACCTTCTCCACAAACCACGGGTCATGGGCTCAAAGGTGGTCATGGGGGTCCTTACTGCTCTTCCCGTGCTTGTGACAGGCCAGCTTCCCAATGGCAACACCATCACCCACCTGCCCAACCCTGCTCTTCCATGCCACGTGCTTTAGCTGCCCTGCAGGCCCCCATGAGCCCTGGCAGAGGGAATCAGGCAGGTCCATGGCACCAGCAACTAACGGGCCACCAGTGAAGGCTGCATGGATGTGTTCAGAAGTGCTGCCACAGCTGCAATCTGATTTCAGGCATAATAGTGCCTTCCCTTCACTTGCAAATAACTTCCTTATCTTCCACCAGCATATTTTCATGGGAAACTTTAACCAGAAAATTCAGAAAAATCCTGAATGCAGAGAAAGCACCTTGCAGCTATTTTTACATTTGATGTGCTGCATTTCCTGCCCTTCCTGATTAATACTTCTCCACTTGGACACTTCCTAAAAGCAACCTCTGAGGAGTGATTTACCTGCCATTTAGTATTATCTGCCTAGCTCTGCCAACACCAGGGCATATGATGTGATGCAAACAATTTTTTCAGAGAAATAACTGCAGTTTGACAAAATATTTTCAACACAAGTAATATAATCTTGTGTGGGGACTTTTTACAGGGATATGCAGGACTGAAGGCATTGAAATAAAAGAGGGCAGGGTTAGACAGGATATTGGGCAGGAATTGTTCCATGGGAGGGTGGGCAAGCCCTGGCACAGGTGCCCAGAGCAGCTGTGGCTGCCCCTGAATCCCTGGCAGTGCCCACTGGGGAGCCCATTGCGGTTTGGAGCACCCTGGGGCACTGGGAGGTGTCCCTGCCATGGCAGGGGGTGGAACAGAATGGTCTATTAGAGCCTTCCAACCCAAACCATTCCATGATCCCAGGACTCACTAGGCAGTGAGTGTGCAAGCACACAGATGTTTGTGCGTCAGGCTGGAGTGTACAACATTAGTCTGCAACATGGCTGTGACCCTGGGCTCTAAAAACAGAGCAGCATTAAGTATTGCTCACAGATGCACAAAAAGAGTGAAATCAGCATATTATTAATGGGAAAGGATGGAAGAACCAGAGCTGAGAGAAGGGAGAAAATGGGAGCTAGCTCTGCTACCCATCAGCCAATCCTTATCTGAAGAATTCCCCTCTGGAAAGGTTTTCACCAAGCAAAAATGACTAATAGGCAGAAGTCAGCCTGGCTGCATCAGATAGGGTGATTTGCTCTTGCTTTCCCTTTCCCAATCCACCTCAGTTTTTCTGCCCAGGTTCCTGCTTCCCTCATTCTTTCCCCTTCCCAGTAAACAGTGTTAAATCACAGCAAATTAAAAACCTGGGTCCAAAGCACTTGAGAGCAAAGCACTTCTGACATGAGCTACTGGTTCTATCAGATAAGGAATGAACACTGTTCCACAATCACTCTACACATTTTCTAATTTCTTTTTCAGGCATCTGGATGATTTCAGTCTGTCATTCATTATCTCAACAACAAACTATTTTGGGACAATCCTCATGCACAAGAGTCCAAAGGAACTTACTCTCCATTTCCACACGCATGGAAAAGTGACACCTACCAACAGGCACGTTGTGATCCAATGATTAAAACTGAAAGCTCAGGACAGAATTCTGTATTTTCTCAGGCAACTCAGCCTCAATTTGTTCATTAGTTTCAAATAAACTTTAGTGCATTTCAAAGTATCTTCATAAATGAGTTTATGAGTATCAGCAGTATTTCATCTGGCAGATAACGTTGTGAAATCAAGTGTCAGCAATGCACCCCTCAGCTGAACCCCTGTCGCTGTGCTGTGTGTTGGAATTCCATATCCCTTTGCTCTAAGGGAGGCAGCTGTATCCCTGTGAGTGTTTCAGCCCTTCTTCAAATCTGTGCATTGGGAAGTTCTTCATAGCCTCAACCATCACCATCTCCCTCCTCTTGAGGAAACAGGACTCCAGGCTCCAGCTACTGACCCTCATGTTCATCCAAAAGGTCAGCACTACTCCCAAAAAACATCCTAAATAATATCCAAGTATTTTCTACTGGATTGTCACCACATTTGGAAGAAGCAATAAAAAGTCTTCAATGTCCACTCATTAATCACCTCCACTTCATTCTTCCAGGCTGGCCACAAACCACCCATACTTATTTCACAGAAGTACTGACACTGCTCCGAGCAATGTTATTTTTATTCCACCTTTTCCATCACTGTATCTGTCTCATTACACCTCACTATACTCCACTAACATAATCCACTGGGGCCAGTACTGTTTAACATCTCTGCTGGTGACAAGGGCAGTGGGATTGAGGAACCCACAGCGAGTTTGCTGGTGACAACAAACTGGTATGGTCAGCATGCTGCAGGGGAGGGGGGACATCCAGACAGACCTAGACGGCCTCCAAGAGTAACTGGATAGCACACAAGGGGACCTGGACAGACCAGGGACATGGGACTGTGTGAACCTCATGAAGTTACACAAGGCCAAGTGCAAGGTCCTGCATGGAGTTGGAGCAAGCCAGAGCACAAACCCAGGAGGGTGGGGAATGGCTGGAGAGCAGCCCTGGGAGAAGGAGCTGGGGGTGCTGCTGGGGGAGAGCTGGACATGACCCAGGCCAGAGCCCCCCGTGCCTGGGCTGATCCCAGTGTGGGCAGCAGGGATGGGGGGACTGTGGCCCTGTGGCCCTGAGGTGAGAGCCCAGCTGCAGAGCTGCCCCAGCCCTGGGGCCAACAGCAGGAGGACGTGGAGCTGCTGCAGAGAGCCCAGAGGAGGCCCCGGAGCTGCTGCAGGGCTGGAGCCCCTCTGCTCTGGAGCCAGGCTGGAGAGCTGGGAATGTTCCCTGGAGAAGGGAAGGCTCCAGGCAGAGCTCAGAGCCCCTGGCAGGGCCTGCAGGGGCTCCAGGAGAGCTGCAGAGGGACTGGGGACAAGGGACAGAGGGACAGGACACAGGGAATGGCTGCCACTGGCCAAGGGGAGATTGGGCTGGGATCTGGGCAAGGAATTGCTGGCTGGGAGGGTGGGCAGGGGCTGGGCTGGAATTCCCAGAGCAGCTGTGGCTGCCCCTGCATCCCTGGCAGTGCCCAAGGCCAGGCTGGACATTGGGGCTGGGAGCAGCCTGGGACAGTGGGAGGTGTCCCTGCCATGGCAGAGAATTGGAATGAGATGAGTTTTAAGGTCCCTTTGAACCCAAACAACTCCATGACTCTACAATTAAATCTCTTAGGGGCAAGAAGCACCTTCTCTCACATCTGCACCTCTCACAGCTGGTCTCTGGTTTACAGTTGGTCTCCCCATGCCAGTGCACTGAGAAATTCACAGCAGCTCAAAACTGTGCCACAAGGCTGCAGGTCAAAACTCCAAGTCTTCCATGTATATTTGTCAATATTAAATGCACTGGTCTTTCAAGGAAGACTCTTTTCCATGTTGTTAACTGGACCTTGCACAGCTGAAAATGGTTCTTTGTGCCAAAGAGTCCCAAAGCACTTTACAAACTGAAATGCCATTTTAACAGGACTCTCCTAATCCTCAACTGAAATCCAGCCAAGTCCTCAGTGAAAGATGGCAAGCCTTTATGAAGCAGACAATTTTAACTATAAACACAGAACACATTAACCAAATGGAATAGAAGGTGCAACTTAGATAAGCAGAAATTTGTTCAAGACATTTGGATCAACATTGTTTCTTTTAAAAAACAGGATCATCAAATGCTAAAATACAGACATTTTTCACTGTGGTCATTCCAAGTTTAGAAAGGAGGCTATAAACTCATCTTTACATGCAAAGAAAGTAATTCCAGTCAGCAGTTTGAGTGTCTTTGATTTGAAGAAACAAGAACTGAGCCTTGCCCGCAGGAAAGAAAACATGAATTATCAGGATATAATTAGTGTTAGGACAGCCGAGGAACGAGCAGGGAGCGAAAGCCATGGAGGAGCCCAGTGCAGGAGCTCTGGGGCAGTACTTACGCTGGCACGTGCCCCCGTTGGTGGGGTCCCCGTAGTAGCCCGAGATGCAGGTCTCGCAGTGCCTGCCCGTGGTCAGGTTCTCACACTTCTCACAAATGCTCTCGTTCACACACCTGCTGTGCCCGTTACACTGACAGGCTGTGGAAAACAGCAAAACAGGAAAACTCTGAGCACTGGTGCTCAAATACAGCTCACAGAGACCCTCAGGAGGCTGCGCTGTGCAGAGGACAAATGAAACCATTTCATGCACCTTCCTGAGAGGTTCTTGTCTCCTGCTAGCGATACATGGAACCAAAGACTGGTGTATATCAAAACATGGAATTTAGAGCAACACATGGAAAACTGAACTCCAAATCATTTCATGCACATTGGACTGGAAGCTGCTGGTGGGATGGATTTACAAGGAACAGGGACAGGAGTGTTGTTTTTGTGTCAAAAACATTAGTTAAAAATCATCCTAAGCATTATTAACACTTAAAACAATCTTCAAAGGAAGATCTGCATTTCTTTCAAATAGCCTTAAAATAAATAAACAAACAAAAGTGAAAATCTCAGTAAAGATTCATAGGGAAAGGAAAAATTTCTCCCAAGTAATAAATAATAATGTCTTCATACAGCAAACCTGTGCAGCTCAGCTGCTTCACAGCTCCTTCCATCTCCAAGTGTGTAATTCCTACTTATATTCCATGCTCCTCTCCTCCCTCTATTAACAGGAGGGAACACAAGACACCACCTTGGTCTTAGAAACTCTCTCCCCTTGCACTCAGTCGAAACACTGGACAATTAAACACTGCTCGTTTACCTGGACACTGGATAAAGGACCAGTTGTAGCTGTTCTCCACAGGACACATGCTGACGTTGAGGACAGGCTCCAAGCTGTGTTTCCCTGGCGTGGATGGGCTCGGCATCCTGACGGGGCCCCGGTAAGAGCCCTCGAGGCACTTGCCCTTGCCGGTGTTGCTGGGGTCCGTGCACCACCCACAGCCCGGCTGCTCCAGGCACTGAGCACACGTGCAGTAGCCTGAGCAGTTTTCAGCTGCAAAACAACCAACCAAGATACAACATTCTGGAATAATTAACTGTCTCAAACACAGGCAACAGAAAATGCAGAATGTATTCTATAACTATATTTTTATCTCACCAATATATTTATCTCATCAAATCTAGAAATATTTATTCTGATATTCACAGCAACATGTTCATTCCTATCAGCATATTTATTCCAGAATCTAAGACAACTATTAATGAAGGTTCCAATAGTCAATGAGTTACAAAACAGCAGAACACAGACAGAGGTTTTTCGAACCATTACACGCCACCTTCTAACACCGGAGGTTAATGTTCCCTCTACAAAACATCTCTGATTTATTTAAAATAGATTGAATGATCAAATGAGCCATCTGGAAGCAAAGGCTAAAAACCAGCCAGTTTAGTCACTTGGAGCCTCTTCCCACCACATTTCAGTATCACATGCTATTATTTCAAGTATTTATCTGAGGCAAAAAGCATAGAATACAAATAAGAGAAGAAAATTCTACCCTTTAGCCCCTCCTTTCTCTAATGGGATTGGATTTTAGGAGTGACAAATTCTTTACATACAAAAAGTTTTTCTATTTCTTTCCCCAGACCATCTTGAAAAATATTTTCTGGATTCTTACTGTTGCAAGATAAGCAGACTTTCTATTTTGATGTTTAAATAGACAATATTTGCCTTCAAAAAGAAAAAAAAAGTTTGTTTTCCATTATTTTAGCTTACTCATCTCCTGCCTGATGTTTCCTCCAACTTTTGACCTCTGGCAATATGGGAAGTTCATACTTTCATGTTCCTTAAATTAATTTTCTTCATTTCTTATTTTGCAACATTTTGAGCTACTTATGATGCCCCTGCTCACACCCAGCTCCTAAAGAATTCAACATCAATAAAATAATTTCTACACCTTCATTTGTTTTAAGTTTCTAGGCCTTTTTACCCCAGTTTGAAAGGAAAACACACTATTCCAAAGAGCGATAAAGCTTTTGCAGTTTGCTCTCATCTACCTAAAAGGGGCAAAAACGCAAATAATTTCTTTAAAATGAGGCAGGAATTCCTACTACAGTCTGTAAGTAGACAATACTTCAGAATAAAACACTTGTGTAAACCCTAACTTGGATTTGATAATCAGGCAACCGCAGAAAGCTTTGGGCTGGAAAGAGGCCGTGCTGCTCCATGCCCTGTCATGGGCAGGAGCCTCCCGCTGGACCAGGGTGTTCCAAGGCCCATCCAGCCTGGCCTCGTTCCTTCCATCCCGGGGCTGTCCAGCACACCCCACAGGCTCTCCAGGGCCTGTCCCCAGCCCGAGCCCAGCGCGGTCACTCACGGGGACAGCTGCTCATGGTGTACCACTCCATGCACTGCCCGTAGGGGAAGGAGGCCACGTAGGCGTTGGAGTCCACGCACTGCTGCATGTTGCTGCACCACATGCACTCGGAGCTGCCGCTGGTGCACTCGGCGCAGGCGGTGCGCAGCGCGCACGGCGTGCGGCACTGCTTGGCGCTGTGGTTGGCTGTGGGAGGACAACATCAGCTCTGTGCCAGGAACAACCGTGCCACGCTGTTGCTGGGAACGGGCCGCGAGGACCATCCCATGCCATCCCATCCCAGCCCAGCCCATCCTGTCCCATCCCAGCCCAGCCCGTCCCATCCCAGCCCAGCCCGTCCCAGCCCTCCCACTGCTCCAGCCCGCTCCAGCCCCAGTGTCCAGCATGGCCCTGGGCACTGCCAAGGATGCAGGAGCAGCCACAGCTGCTCTGGGCATGGAACAGTGGTCTCTTTTTCTCTGCAGTTCTGCTGATGCATTCCTTAGTCACCCTCCCCAGCAAAGTGCAGGGTAGAGCCCTGCTTTACATGAGCACCCAGGCACATGCTTTAAGTCATTTGATCAGTTCTAGACATCAGTCAAGCACCAAACTAACTCAGCAGTTTGTAGTCTGAGCCAATGCTTTAAGTTTTGCTTCAAGTGACTGTTCTCAGACCATAAAAGCCAGCACAAATCTTAAACCCAAGTGCTGCAAGTGAAAATATATGGAATTTTGAGTTCAGGTTCCACATTCAGGATTTGCATCCTGCTCTTCTGCAAAGAATGATTTCAATTGGTGCAGTGTACTTAAAATTTCTTTTTAATCAACCAACTTCCCTAATACTTAAAGAGGCACTAATTGGTATTCAGAAATGATCAGCTACAATGGAGAATTAACAGACCAAGCCATCTGAAAAGATATGCAGTTTCAATAAAGCTGGAAGACTTTTCCCAAAAGCAAATAGCTTGTTTTTTTCAAAGTTCTTGTATCTCCAAAGTGTCTTGGCCAATTAATTTCAAACTTTGATAAAATCCTCCTCTGGCTACATAGCAGGGGAGGGGGGAAAGGGGAATTCAATCAGAAAGTTACTATTAATTTTTTATTTCTTTGAAACAGGAGAATGCTCCATACCATAATTACCCTAAATGTCACATGTAGGTATGCAATTAAGAAAAAAATAATTAAAATAACGTACTTCAAATATTTTACAGTTAATGTTGAGCTATTTTTAAAATTTCTATTTCCTGAATAAAATACGTGTAAAACACACTTGTTCAGAAGTATTTTTCTTGACAAAGTCATGATGTAACTGGTTTAAAATGTAATAAACCGCATTCTCTTTACCTTCTAGGAAATATAGATCAACCAGACAGCTGCTTTTACCTGGCCTTTCACACACAGTGCCGTTGACCTCGTTGATACAAGTTGCTGCCTTCAGTCCCTGTTGGGAAGGCTCAGCTAAATAACCACAAAATCCAGCATCACTGGGTTCATCAGGCAGCCACTGGATGAGGGTGTTGGTGAAGGGAGACATGTCTTCCCAGCACCAATAGGACACATTGATTTTCCTCAGTCCAACCCATGGAGTCAAAGTTTTGGGCTAGAAATAAAGGAGCAGGTCAAATCTAAATTAGTGTTGCTGGCTACAAACTTCATAATATAAAGATCCTATGAGACAACTATTTCTAGTGGCAATTTATTTTTTGGCACACTTTCATTTTGGGGAGGAGCATTTGTGCTCTGGTGGTATAACGTGGTTTTACTGCTAAAAGAAGTAAACATCACCTACTTCAAATTGATTTTATGCACTTTTATACCCTAGAGCTGCAGCTTCCAATAGCAACAGGGTTACAAAGCATATCATGCTAACACCAACATATTTTCTTGTTATTACTACACATCTACATAAGAGTTTACTTGAAAAAGGAGCAACTGCAAAGCAGAGCCTCCCCCAGCACAGCCACCAGTGATCCAAGCCCCAGTGTCCAACCTGGCCTCGGGCACTGCCAGGGATCCAGGGGCAGCCACAGCCAATCTGGGCACCCTGTGCCAGGGCCTGCCTACCTCACCAGGGAACAATTCCTAATTCCCAAGATCCCATCCAGCCCTGTCCCCTGGCAGTGGCAGCCATTCCCTGTGTCCTGTCCCTCTGTCCCTTGTCCCCAGTCCCTCTGCAGCTCTCCTGGAGCCCCTGCAGGCCCTGCCAGGGGCTCTGAGCTCTGCCTGGAGCCTTCCCTTCTCCAGGGAACATTCCCAGCTCTCCAGCCTGGCTCCAGAGCAGAGGGGCTCCAGCCCTGCAGCAGCTCCGGGGCCTCCTCTGGGCTCTCTGCAGCAGCTCCACGTCCTCCTGCTGCTGGCCCCAGGGCTGGGGCAGCTCTGCAGCTGGGCTCTCACCTCAGGGCCACAGGGACATTCTGGGTCCCCCCTCCCCTGCTGCCCACGCTGGGGTCAGCTCAGGATACACTTTCCCACCTCATACAGATTCTATCCTAATATCCATTAAAACAGGCTCCTAGTCTCTTAGGCTCACTTTTCAAAGGACCCTGTAGATGGAAACAGAACCCTGTAAATTAGCAATTCTTTTTTACACAGTGTAAAGATTTAAACACTATGAGAGAAGGGTTACTATGTGTGTTTAGGAATTTACTCTACACTCAGCTACTGGATATCCAGAAACACCTGGAGCTGTCAAAATCATGTAGTTTTTACAGTAACCCAAGCTTGGCTTCCTCATTTTACAAAAGACTTAATGAACAATCTTGCTTAAACTGCATCCTACCTTTCCTTGGCTAAATTGACTCCCCTCTAAAACACTGTAATTGTTGAAACTCCACTTTCAAATTACAAAGGGAATCAAGGCAGGGAACGTTCTTGTTTTAACAGAGGAATATTTCTCTTAAGTACTGAATCATGTTCTCTCTTGAAAAAAAGCAATCCTATTGCCTCCAACCTCATTTTTCCTAGAGAAAATGCTTTCCACAGTGGTCTCTGGGACCCAGGAGTTGTTATTCTGATGTGCCATCAGGCCACAGCAGCTTTCCAGGCTAATCTAGAATTTTAGAAGAGATGCACAGCATCAATCTTTGTTAGGGCTGTAGCACCACCTACACAACCTGCCCTGAACATCTCCCTTCTTCTCCCAGGGACTGGAAAAAAATATGTATTCATTTCACTGATGCATGAAGAGGGAAAAATTCCAACTCACTTCTCCCTGGGCCTGACAGAAAAGCACCTGCCACTAAATGACACCCAAATAATGCCCAATAAGCAAGCAGCTCTGTGGAATGAGAAGGTGACATTTTAAACAGCTGCTTTTCTGAGTGGAGTAAATAACTCAACACTTTACATTAAACACCTCCAGTGCCCCAAAGGGGCTTTTATTTACAAAATACTGTGCACAGGTCACCAGAAGGCTCCTGCTGCAGTCTGGTATTCCACCCGGGAAATGCGGGTGTGATTCCAGCACAGAAAGTGATCTCTCTAAGACACTGTGTATATTTATGTTTATCCTTTCCATTTACATTCTCTATAATTGCAGCTCAGAAGCACTCAGAGGGTACACTGAATTTCAAAAGAAAATCAGTTGGTTTTGGTTAAGAGGCATTTCCATTGTATACAGAGCACACAATGCTCCAGCAAGGACTTCTGCACAGCCACAGCTTTATTACGCAAGGGACAGACAAGAGAAGTACTCACTGAAGACTGAATCTTCTGCAGCTCCTTCAGAACAAATTCCACCTTTTTCTGGGTGGTGAGAGAAGCCAGTAAAGCACCATTGGACCTACAGGACAGTTTGGCATGATCGTAGTTCTCCTTGGCGTTGGTGATCTTCAGGCAGGAGTTGCCAACCAAATGCCAGTTTGTTCCACAGATATTTTCTGGGGGGTGAGGAAGGGAAAGAAAACCAGAGATGCAGGTGATCTTCCCAACAATCAAGGCGGCGAAACAACCATTGAAAAACATGATCCCAGGTGGGAAAGGGGCCAGTGGCCCCTGGGATGTGCCAGCTCTGGGGTGGCAGCAGGGCCAGGGCAGTGCCCGTCCCTGTGCTGGCACTGCCGGGGCACCTCCAGTGCTGGGGAAGGGCTGGAGAGCCCTGGAGGGGCTGGAGCGTGGCTAGGGCTGGGAACAGAGCTGGGAAGGGGCTGCAGAATCCCTGAGGGAGCTGGGAAGGGGCTGCAGAATCCCTGAGGGAGCTGGGAAGGGGCTGCAGAATCCCTGAGGGAGCTGGGAAGGGGCTGCAGAATCCCTGAGGGAGCTGGGAAGGGGCTCAGCCTGGAGCAAAGGAGGCTCAGGGGGCCCTTGTGGCTCTGCACAGCTCCTGACAGGAGGGGACAGCCCGGGGGGTCGGGCTCTGCTCCCCGGGAGGAGGGGAAATGCCCTTAAGTTGTGCCAGGAGAGGTTTAGGTCGCGTAATAGGAAAAATTTCTTCCCTGAAGCCTGAAGGTGTTGCCAAGCATTGGAAGGAGCTGCCCAGGTCAGTGGTGAAGTCCCCACCCCTGGAAGTGTTCAGAAAATGAGCAGACATGGCCCTTAGTGCTGTGGCTTAGGGCCATGGTGAGGCTGGGACAGAGGTTAATGATGATGATCTTGGAGCTATTTTCCAGGCTTAATGATGCTATGAACCCTGCCACTAAGAAATACCCACAGCCCCATCCCAAGCCAGTATGACCTAGAGGTGTGCTGAGAAGTGTTGATACATAACAATATTGGAGGAGCAGGAAATCTGTTCAGGGGAGCTGAAGTCTGACATCAGCATTTGTACATAATCAAAGCGCTTATTACAACGTTGAACAATAAAATTGTTGCAGGAGAAAGAGGGAAAAAACCCCAAATTTAAATGTTGATGTCTTGAAGCCACCTACTCACCCACAGTTGTCAGGGGACCTTTTGGCAGGAGAAGGTTGTTGTGCTAATCCTGTCCACAGCACCAACTTCCAGGATTAATCCCTACTTCAACTGGAGCACAACCCCACTACTGAAGAACTCCTTACACTTTGTGATTAATTATTTCCCTTACAGAAAAAACCCTGATGTGCACTTCCAATGTGAATTCAGACTTACAGATGGAAAAGCTCTCAGGTGTCAGTTTTTCAGATGAGCTTTTTACACATATGATCAGATCACCCCCTTTTCCACAGCAAATAAAACAGACCAACCTCTTTATCTATCACACTAAAAGATGGGTTTTTTTCATTTTCATTGCTGTTGTTCAAAGTCTCCTCAATTTTAAACTGTTGCAGACTGGCAAGCACCAGAGCTGGACATGTCCAGACCTCCCCGTTCCTAGGGGAAGGCCTTCCCTGTCCACTAGAATGTCCTGTCTAATGGGTTTTCTCCCCTTTCTCTCTATTTTATCACCTACAAATGTTAATCACTGAAAATCCTGTATTTCTCTCCCAGTCACTGGGATTAAAAACAAATTACTGCAAGAGAACCAATAACCAACTCCTGTGAGCTCCACTGGAAACACTCTAATAGGAGAATTCTCCTTAAACACTTCAGGTCTTACTTGCCTCATTGGTCCAGTATGTGCCATAATGGTTTTGCACAATTTTAGTTCCCAAATTAAATAGCATGCATTATTAAATCTAATATCTCGCAGAAGCCTATTATCAACAGCTTTTATCAAATGAAAAGGGAGAGATGACATACAGCCTAATAATTACACAAGTGATCATAGTCCTCTTCAGACAACTGGGAATGAAAAATATTCCAGCAGACTTGCTGGATTTACTACAAATTAAATTTCATACCAAAGCTGTTATGATTAAACAACACTATTTGCTCCATCTTAACACTAAAAACACAGATTTGGGGTTAAAGCCAACAAAAATTTTTAAAAACTTGCAACAACTTTTGGAGTGGGTGAATTTGGTTTATGCCACCAGTACCTACCTGGCAAAGCAATGCACTCCTGATTCCTAGGTTCCCACTGACAGTTTTGATCCATGGCACAGCTTTTACAACTTGTCTTTTTGTTACAGTAATAGGCAGGATTATCCTTAGGACAATTGTCATAGAGAGTAACAGGAACCTAAAATAAACAGCACAGTTGAGACTTTTTCTGATATCCAGCCATGTGGGTTTATAACAGCCATGACTACAACACTAAATATCACAGTCCAGCTCCACAAAGCAATTTATGTATCCAAAAGCTGTGGAACTGGGTACAGCCTGGACTGGTTAGCCAAGATATTCCCCCAAAGCACCACCTGACATGTTTTCTGTACTAAAACTTTTACAAGAGGGCTATTTTGTTTTTTCTAGGGAAAGCCTATTGATATCAAACTCAAAATGTGATTAATGAATAATCACACCACAGTGAAAGCTCCACCTCTTCACCTGCCCACACCCATCCTCATAAATTCATTGTAAAACACCATGCAAAACCCTTGGATCAAACTGAAAAAATCCAAACATGTAGCACTTTTGAGCTAGATATGCACTGGGAATAACAAAACAGGGATCATGACACTGACAGATGGAAACATGGACATTTGCTATTCCAAAGGGTAAATTTAAACTAGGGAAGTGTTAAGAGCCATTACCTGTTCCTCTGTGCAGTTGTTGTGTGCTGGGATACACTGGTCAGAACACCACTGACAGCTGTTTGTGTTGGCTGTGCAGCTGTAGCAGTCTGTAATCTGATCACATTTTTCACTGTCTACAGCTATTAAAGAAAAAAACCTGCATGACCAAAAACAGGCATTTCCTGACAGAGCTCTAAGAACTTGATTATTTACAGCAAAAGACACAACCAAATAGCAGTGCCTGTAGATTTTCTGTTAGCAACTAAAATCAGGTACTTTCTTGTGTTTGAACTGATAGAAAATTGCTTTTATTTACAGCAGCAATCATTTTTAGTGCCCAAGGAGCCCTAAAACACACCACCAGAAAATAATGCACCAAGACATGGAAGCACATGAACTAAGACATGTTAATGCCCAGGGAAATGATGCCAGAGGATATCCATAGGGACAGCGGCCATCCCCCAGCACAGGCCCCTCCATCCTGCAAGCCTGGCTTCCAAGTGGAGCATTTTTATGTGAAGCTTGAACTTTTAATTCATCTTTCCAATTATTTATTGCCTGTGTTTTGTGAAAATTTACTGTGCATTGGGAGCCCAGCAAGGCAATGTCCCCTTACATCAGTTTCTATTAAATAATTAAAGGCTGTATATCTGTTACAGAATCAAGGGCTGTATAATGAATGTATCAGGATAAAGTTGTTTAAAATCATCCTAAGGGGAAACACAGGAATCAAACCTTAAAACATGAATTCATTTTATCTGCCTCTATACATAGAATCATAGAATCCCAGAATGGTCTGGGTTGGAAGGGACCTTAAAGATCATCTGGTACCAACCTCCTGCCAAAAAAACAAAGTAACTTTTCCTAAAGCAGTATTCCTGCTGTCTCTTTTGAAGAGAACAGGATAACTTCACCAGATCCAGATGCCCTTCCTTGCCCTGTGTTGCTCTTAAGCCAATTCTTGGCTCTCACAAGGTCAGTTCTGGGAGCAAACATTTACAGAATGATGGTCCAGGCCTGGTCCCTGGATAGGGATGCTTGTTAGGGATAGAAAAGTAAGTCCAAGAAGCAGGGTAGGAAAAAGATCTCATGAACAAGCAGCTTCAGGAGCAGGAAATAGAAACACATCTCCATGATCCTTGGCCAGAAGAAGGACTCCCAGGACACATGGAAGGCCAGCCACAGTCCCCCGTGTAAAACCTGACCTTGGAATGGCACACAATGGAGGCACACAGGAGGAATTTGGAAGGAGAAAAATCCTGCACACCTTTCAGAAAAGGAAACAGAAAGAGGAGACACATACCTGGCTTGGGAGGACAGTCTTCCAAGACCTTTTGCTGCTGGTCCAGTGTTGCATTTTCCCAGGGGATGCAGCGGGGAGGCTGGGGAGCCCACACACATCTGACACCGGGGCCAGCCCCCAGGCAGGACGTCTTGTTGCCAAAAGCCTCACATCTCTCAGGTGTGAACTTCAGGATGTCACTCAGGAGGAGGCTGTTGAAGCCTCCAAACACATACATGGTGCTGGACAACATGGAAGCAAAGAGAGAAAAACAGCTGTTTTCATGGACAGAGAACTGCTCCAGTAAATGGGATTTAAGGTCTGAGAGAAGTGTTTTATTACATGCCAGCATATATAAATCCAAATAAATAGCTCTTGGTTAAGGGAGGTACTAAAGAAAAGGTCAGACAAATTTCACTGTTTCAGAGAAGCCAGCGAGACTCAAAGTCAAAGCTATTCAAGGTCATCAACCAATCTTCCCCTCCTGCCAAAACTTTGAGGGGACCTGATCAATATGATTATACATAAAATGCTGTAAAAATGTGGGATCCTCCTGTAATCAACACTGGCAAGACATGGAGTAAGGCTAAAAATTGGGGAGATGGTACCATAGCATTAAATCAGAGTTCAGAAACTGTGACAAAACAATTTGTTGCTGTCACTCTCTCTGCTCCTCTGTAAGAAAACCACACTTTGCATGGCTGGCAACAACTGAGCAGAGTAATTGTGTCAACTAAAAAACAACCCCCAAACAAATAATATTTTGTATGGAGAGGAGTGGGGGATTTCAAATCTCCTTCAGTATCCCAGCTGCACCAAACAAAACATTAAATTTTAACAGTTACACAAAAATGTCACACAAAAATTCTCTGTGCATCTGTGTCTGTCAATGCACCTTTAAAAATACGGTGAAGAAGGGCCAAGGCAGCTGAAAAGAGAAGTTCTGGTTGAATCATAAGTATTTTTATTATGATTTTCATTCTATTTTAGAATCCCTATGAAATAAATTTCTCAAACTTGGTTGCACTGATCTAGTAACAGCTGTTCATCTGGAAGCAGGGATATCACTACAGTCTGTAAGGGGAGATTTTGGCTGAAAATCTCACCTTACAGACTGTAGTGATATGCCTGACTTAGTTAAGCCTAAAATTTCACCCAAATACTGAACATCATGTGCCTGGGGAAGAGCAGCCTCATAGGATAAGGTGGGTAAAGTGAAACATGGACAAATTTTAAAAAGCATGAGGGAAATTCAGATTTGGAAATAAATGTTGTCAGTGCAGCTAAGAAAGAAGTGTGAAATACATTGAAATGCACAATTATTAAGTAACTAAAAAAATAGAAATATATATAAAAATAATGACAAAAAAAATCTAATTCTTGAAAAAACTAAGTGAGCTGAGATAGTTTAGCCCAGTAAAGAAGGGCTGATGGGAACAGGTGAATACTGAAGACATTACAAGAGTGAAGATCTGAAAACTTTCAGAGATTCACAAATGGTTTGGGTGGGAAGGAACCTTAAATTCCACCTCATTCCACTCTCTGCCATGGGCAGGGACGCCTTCCACTAGACCAGGCTGCTCCAAACCCCATCCAACCTGGCCTGGGACCCTTCCATGGATGGGGCAGCCCAAAGCTCCATGGACAAGGAGGTTTGTGCCAGACCCTCAGCCCATGCTGCAGTTCCTCATCTACTTGTGTCCATTCCCTACAGAACACCTGTGCCCTTACCTGTTGTACAGCACAGCAGAGTGCCCAAACCTGTTGACATCGTGGTGCAGAGCCGGGCGAGGCAGCACAGACCATCGATCACAGGCTGCAAGTGACAGAAACAATTTCAGAAATGTTTCTCTGGACAATGAACAAGACAACTCACACAGCAGTTTCCTCCTGAGAGATCCCCAGGTACCTGAGATCCTTCAGCAAAGGCCCTGAGGGGCTGGAGCATGGCCAGGGCTGGGAACAGAGCTGGGAAGGGGCTGCAGAATCCCTGAGGAGCTGGGAAGGGGCTGCAGAATTCCTGAGGGAGCTGGGAAGGGGCTGCAGAATCCCTGAGGGAGCTGGGAAGGGGCTGCAGAATCCCTGAGGGAGCTGGGAAGGGGCTGCAGAATCCCTGAGGGAGCTGGGAAGGGGCTGCAGAATCCCTGAGGGAGCTGGGAAGGGGCTGCAGAATCCCTGAGGGAGCTGGGAAGGGGCTGCAGAATCCCTGAGGGAGCTGGGAAGGGGCTGCAGAATCCCTGAGGGAGCTGGGAAGGGGCTCAGCCTGGAGCAAAGGAGGCTCAGGGGGCCCTTGTGGCTCTGCACAGCTCCTGCCAGGAGGGGACAGCCGGGGGGGTCGGGCTCTGCTCCAGGGAACAGGACAAGAAGCTGTTTTTCCTCCTTTACTGCAGGATTTTTCACCATGTAACAAGTTCTGGTTTTATCTGTTTATACATTAATTATTTGCAGTTTTGCCCCAAACCAGTATCACTGAGAACAGAGGCTTATCTTTTTTTACTTTTTCAATTGCCATTATGTTCCTAGAGGGCAGATATCCATGTTTTTAAAAATATTTTTCACTCATCATAGCTTAAAGATTTGTGACTGTTTTTCTCTTTTAATACAATGTTAGATTATTCCATCTTTTCTATTAGCATAAAATTTATAAGTTCTGCTTCATTTTTTACTTGGTTTCTCAGGTAATTTTTTTCTTTGGGCAGCATGGGAGGAAAAAAAAAAACAAATTAAGAATCGTCTAAGCCACTGAGCAAAGGAACAGAAGTAGGAAAAGTCAGTCCAATTCATAACACTTAAACTTCATAAAGGGAATGGATCACCTTGGGGGCCAATATCCCAGAGGCACTTGGATGCAATTTATGCAATTAAGACAGAAAAGTCAATCTTCTGTAAAGATCTACAGGGCCCTCAAATACTCCTAAGACTCTTTAATATGAGATTAAACCATTGCATAGTGGACTGACCCTCTGGAAAAAAAAAAAAAAAGCCCACAAACCAAACTAGTCCATGCATAAACTGAAAGGGCAAAGAAAAACAAAGTTTTAATTTTTTACTAAATTGAATTGAAGAATTGTTGGATAAAACAACAGATGCAGAGCAATTTTCTTCAAGAACGCTGATAAAGAAAAGACAGAAGACACAGATTTAACACTTTGATAAATCGTGATTTGGAATTTATTTTTACATGCCATTTGCTCCATTTTCAAAGAATTTCACCTAGCCCAGCACCACTCCCAAGGCTAGCATGACAGTTCCAATTTTTAATGGAAGACTTCAGAAAAATTGGGCAGCAATTTGCAATTTTTTAGACATCAAGTTGTGTGTTATGTGAAGCCAAGAAACATGTTTTTCTAGATTAATAGAAGGCCTGGAATATTGTTTTCTAAGCTTCTTTGCCATTTTTAACCAGAGATCAAATATTGGAGAAACTGAGTAATTCTGAGACTACAAAGAATGTTCTCCTTCCTGACTTAACCTAAAACTTACAATGCTGGGATTTATTAAACATACTGTTCAAACAGAACATATCAGCTACAAAAACATCCAGCCTCTCCCTGTGCTTGTCATCAGAATTTTCATGGGGTAAATAGAAGAGTTTCAGTTTCTCTTCTGTAAGGAGAAAAGATTAATTTTAAAGCAGCACCTTTACATAAGTAGCAGGTGGAGGATTAAGTGAGGCATTTTTCCACACAAAGCTGCTGCAGAGCAGGAAACTTTGACAAGGCCAGGGAGACCAATTTTGGAGATAGGAAGAGCTAATTGGCCATTTCAGCTTGCAGAAAATAGGGAAAATACTGAGAGACAGCTCTGCCCAAGTGCTCACCCAACCCAAATGTCTACAATCCAAAGGCTTGTCCTGAGAATGGGGAATAGCACATGCACACAGCTGGATTGTTATCCTGAAACCTTCCCAAACTAGGCAGTACCTGGACAATTTGGACTGAATATGCCCCAAGTTGGTCAAGTAGAGGATGAAGGACAAGAAGCATTCAAGAATTTTTATTGCTCAGCCCCAGCACACATCTCAGTGCAAGCTGTTAGCATTGTCCCACAGAGAAAAAAGGTTTTATGTCCTCCCAATACTCATTGGAAATTTGAGGAGGGAAAATCAGAAAAAATTGATGATGTAAATATAATTAGTTACTACCAAAATAAGCCTTAATGACAAAGGTTAAGGAGAAGACCTGGGTTTGAAGCATTTGTTTCAGACTGGGTTTAATTCCACTTCTCCCCAGTCTTCCAGCCATCACTGTGACCACTAATTAATCATGATGGATAATCAACAAGATGTAAAAAATAAGTAAACCAGCCAGACAGTGTATTACAAAAGTAGGGAATAAAGACAATTATTAAGCTTCTTCACTGAAGGCCCTCAGTATCAACTGACCTTGCTTGGTTTCCTCATGCCTTGGGAACATTGAGGGATAGATAACAGGGGGCTAATATGGGCTTATTCCCGTGGAGACCAACGGGAGCACGACCAGGGTAATTAATTACTGCAGAGATAACTGCAAAGGTGTTTCTGCTGTGACACAAATGATGAGCCACCACCCTACTGCGTTCCTAGTCACCTGGGATAAGGGAAATCATGCACAATGGCTCCTGAAATGAAAAGAGAAGTGGTCTCATTTCTGAAAAAGAAAAACCTGCTCTCTTCTCTAAGGAATGAGGGGACTCAAGAACACTTCTCACCTACCATGTGAGGTAAAGCCAACGTAAGCTCCACACATCAGTGTATATCTGGTAAGAACTGGGGACGTTGACTACATCACTCATGTCATGTAACATGTTACCTAAACTTGAACATCATTACTGGCATGTTTTGTCAAATTAATGTGATTTGTGTTTTATGCTTGACAGAGTTCAATAGGTCAGATAGGGCAGATAACAGAATGCAGAAAGAAAAATCTATCACTGTTGCTACCAAAGTTAAAAAAAAAATCAAACTGTTTATGACTGCCACAGAATGACAAAATATTCTGGGCTGGATGACACCTTAAAACAATCTCATTTCAGCTCTGAGCCATGGGCAGAAACACTTTCCACTAGATCAGGATGCTCCAAGTCCCATCCAACCTGGTCAAATACCTCATTTTAACTCCTCAATTAAAAAAAAAAAAAGAGTGAAAATAAAGCTAAAATAAAGCTAGCTAGGAGCACACAAAGATTCCCAAGGGATGTAACTAGAAATCACAGGAGGCAGAATGGAATGGCTGCTAGAACAGAGAGCAAAAGGGCACAAGGATATCAAACCCAGATGGCCCAAGTATTCACTTGCATTTTCCTCTCACAAACCAGGAGTAAGATCTTGGTGGACGTCACTTAGAGATTTCAGGTTTACAGGATTATTTCAGGGAAGCCACATTTAGGGCATTCTGAGAGCAGAAGGTGAATGTCAGAGTACAGAGTGGCATTTTTCACCAGTGTGAATTATCTGCGTATGCATGTACCTTCTTTTATGTAATTTCACCTCTTCTTTCCTTGCTCTTAAACTCACAGTCTCTGGAATCCAAATCCACAAATAAATGCTGCCCTCTCCTGGCTACTCAAACTCAGCAAGTCCAACAGAATAATTTGACTTTATGATTGAATAAAGCAGTGCACTGTACAGGTGGAGTTTCAGCAGGGTCTAGTGCTTGTAACTGTCCTAAAAACTTGAATTTTTGATCAATCATAGATTAAAACACACTCAAAATAACAGAACAGATTTATGGCTGAGTCAGCAGTACAGGAAACAGCATCAAGTTGGGCCAGGGAAGATGCAGATTAGATATTCGGAAGTATTTTTTCATGCAAAGGGTTGCAAAACACTGGGACAAGCTGCTTAGGGCAGTGATGGAGTCACCATCTCTGGAAGTGTTCAAAAAACATGTGGATGTGGCACTTGAGGACATGGTTTAGTGGTGAAAATGGTGGTGGTGCTGGGCTGCCAGTTGGACTCGGTGATCTTAAAGGTTTTTTCCAACCTTATGGTTGGAAACCTCTATGGTTTTATGACTCTGTAACAATATGCAGTTTAAAACCTAATTTTTAATGCCCAAGGTTGTGTACAAACTGTTAACAAAAGAATTGCTGCTGTCTGTAATTGGAAATCACTGCACCTCATGTGCTTGGAATTCTGTAGCAAAGTTATGAGCTTCTCCTGATTGCAGATCCCTATGCCCAGCACCATTTGGGATAACATACCCACCACAAACCAGCATTCTGGAGACAAACTGAGGACAGCTCCCTGGGAACAGCCAAGTATTTGGGGGTTTGTTATTATTTCTGCAAGAACTTACCAATATCATAGGCCATGAAATCCGAAGAAAAGCACTTGGCTCCATGGCTCATGGAGGTGTCATTGTGAGTGTTTCCTCCAAACACCAGCATGGTCCCACTCACTATCACAGCTGTGTGCAAGTAGCGGAAAAATCGGCTGTCTTTGAGAATAGTCCTTCAGAAATAAAAATGTATCTATTAATGAGACTGCTAAGTACCTGGCAAAGGCAAAACACTCCATAAATCCAAGCTGAAGAACACTGAGGGTGAGGATAGTATCTAACTACTTTTCCTAATGAGCTGATTAACAATTACATTCCACATTGTTCAATTCCACCTATAATTTCATTCTCATCTTTCCATTTACTTTGCCAATTTATAGGAGAAATATACCTATGAGAGCCTCTTTCCAAAGCTGTGGATCTTCAAATCATCAATTCTTTCCCTAGGGATTCTCAAGTTTTCACTCTTATCTTTTGAACATACTCAGCCTGGGAAGACTCCAATATTTTGTAGTAACTCTGTTTTTATAGAAACACAAAGAAGTCTTTCACACTGGGTGGCATCTCTGCTCACAACTAAAAATTCTATTTTAAGGAAATCTATACAGCTTCTGAAAATGGAGCCCTACAGGTTAATACCTGCACAAAATGCTGGCTCATCAGTGACTAAATCGTGGGAAGCACTAATCAAACTCACCACTGATCTCAACTTCAATCAGGACTGATGGCACTGAACACAGAGGGTCGTTTTTTGGAGGATTTTACTATTCTTGAGAGGATTTGTGTTGAAAGAGGGGACTCTGTCCCTGTGCCCCCTGAGGTGAGAGCCCAGCTGCAGAGCTGCCCCAGCCCTGGGGCCAGCAGCAGGAGGACGTGGAGCTGCTGCAGAGAGCCCAGAGGAGGCCCCGGAGCTGCTGCAGGGCTGGAGCCCCTCTGCTCTGGAGCCAGCCTGGAGAGCTGGGAATGTTCCCTGGAGAAGGGAAGGCTCCAGGCAGAGCTCAGAGCCCCTGGCAGGGCCTGCAGGGGCTCCAGGAGAGCTGCAGAGGGACTGGGGACAAGGGACAGAGGGACAGGACACAGGGAATGGCTGCCACTGCCAGAGGGCAGGGCTGGATGGGATCTTGGGAATTAGGAATTGTTCCCTGGCAGGGTGTGAGGCCCTGGCACAGGGTGCCCAGAGCAGCTGGGGCTGCCCCTGGATCCCTGGCAGTGCCCAAGGCCAGGCTGGACACTGGGGCTGGAGCAGCCTGGCATAGCAGAAAGTGTTCCTGCCATGGCAGGGTTGGAATGTGTTGAGTTTTAATGTCCCTTCCACCAGGGGACATTGACTTGAGTGTGTGGTTGACACAACAGAGGGACAGGATTTGTTCCAGAGGGACCTGGAGCAGCTCAAGAAGAGGGTCCATGGGAATCTCACGAGATTTAAAAAGGAAGAGAGGGCCTAAATCACTCAACAATAAAAGAAAGAGTCAATGACACAAAAAAAAAAGCAGAGATAAGATGAACAGACAGTCCTACACTCTCCACTTGTTCAACAGGGCTTGCCAGACTGACAAAATAAATGTGACAAAAGAAAATTGATGCTGCAGGAGTTTGGAAGAACAATGTCACATTTGTTAAGTTTCTGCCTATTCAGCCAGATTTGTCCACTCCATGGCTGAAGTGGAAGATCAAATTAATCCAGAGAGGAAGTGGGGTTATTTCTGTGTATACAACCAAGCGGGAAGGAGGGGGGCTAGAAATTAGTCACTCATTACCTTCCTCATCAGTACAGACTCACAAACAGATGTTGCAGAAACACAAGCTATTTTAACACCCAATAAGAGATGTAGTGACTCAAATTTACATGTCTTAACCCAAAAGACAGTCAGGAGCCTTTAGAATCAACATCAAGAAAAACACAGAATTAAGGAAAATGTATTTCACCTCTGTTGCTCTAGGCTGTGAAGTGTGGCTATAGCTTTTTAATAAAACTCACCTTTGGGCAGCAACAAATCATAGAAGATTTCAGCTTAAGAAATGAACATTTCAAGCAGTTACAGAGCCAGAAGAAAATAGGGTTATAATAGAAATTCTTTTACAGTCTTAACTGCAGAATGGATAATCACTCGCTTGACTGCAGTAACTGCAGTAATATGCACAGGCTGTACGGCTAGCAACAAAAAAACATCAAATATTTTTCTTTTCAGCTTGAATCAAACAATAGATTAAAATGGATTTCTTGGCTTGTTCACAGCCTTGATTATATTGATTATATCATTCTCTATTCATAAGGAGACATAAAAACAAGAGATACAAGAGCACAGCATCTATCCTAAATTCAGGGAGATATAAACCACTGTACCCTCATCAAATATCCATCCTCTTGTTCACTACAAACAAAACTGACAGGGCAGTAAACAGGAAAAAGACAGAAGAAGAACCACTTACCACATGCGAGAATCCACTTCATATTTGTACAAATCATCTGCCAGCCTGTACTTGTTGGCACTAAATGCTTTGTAACCCCCATGGATATAGATTGATCTTGTACTTGGATCATAAACACTGCTGTGACCATATCCTCCTTGCACCAGAGCTCCGCTTGTCTGCAAGATGCTCCAGGTATTTGTCACTGAAAAATACGAGTGACAAAACATGGTTCATTTCTGTCCATTAATAACTCATCAACAACATGGTGAAATAAATTGGGATTCCCCTGACTCAGATCTAGACACTGTCTCTATCACTTCATATCCAAAAATATTCCCCTTCAAAAAGTCTGTTGTCAAGAAGCATTGCCAGGTATTTTTAATTGGAGCAGAAATAGCTCTTCCACAGTCATTTTTTACATTTTACAGACAAGCTAAGTAAATGAGAAATAAAAAGTAGACAAATAATAGATTGCATTTCAATGACATGAAAATGCCAGCACTGTGACTTGTTGGAATGGGACTCAAGAGCACTTTTACTTTTTATCTGTATATAAATATATATATAAAGCCAGACAGCACTGAAGCCAAGTCTGACTGTGAAGAACACTGCAGTTAAAAACTAATATGTAATTCATGATCCTATATCTCACTCACTAAAATAACATTGGTCTGAAGCACTTTAGACATATTATAATGGCAACTGAAATAAAAATACCACATTACACACCAATCTCTGTAGTAAGTGCTGAATGAAACCCTATACAAGCTTCCCAATTGCAGGCCAGAGCAGGCACACCAAAGGCAAAGGAAGTAAACAGTCTGCAGGATCACACATGGCAGAAACAAATCACTGCCCCACAGGCTCTCGTTCTCTCTGGATCTCTACAAGAGGAAGAAATCTCACTCATATGGATTCCAGAGAACCAGCTTCTGGATCAGCCTGACTGGAGGATAAGAACAGCAGATGCAAAGTGCAGACAGGGCCACTATTCCTGAGAATAACCAGCACACTCCTGTTGTGAACTTCCTGTGCCTAGCTACGAACCCAACGTGGTCCGTGGAGCCAGGAATGTGCCTCTATTTCTGAGCTAGGTATGAGTTCAGTTTGCCTGGAAAGCTTCCTCTGCTTCTCCAGTGGTTATGCTAGAAATCTCTGGATCTTAAAATCAGAGTCTGGACCATTCCAGGATACAGGGGTCAAATCCTATCAGGGATATGGGAATCCAGAAATCCAGCACCTGTTTCCCAGGTTCCCCAGCATCTGCTGTTGGGGACATGCGTGTCCTGTTAAGGAGATATTTGGTCTGAATTGTTACAGCCATTATTATATTGCAGAATTAAAAAATAATTTCAAAAGTGTTTGTTTTGCCAGAGGGAGAGAGGAAAACTAATCTAAATTGTTCCAGAGTTGCCCTGTTTTACCTCTCATTTACAGCTTTATATCTTTGGGACCTAACACCGTGTATAAAGCTGGAGGCACATGGCTTGCCTGCTCATTGGGTTACACAAATCTGTTAGGTTCAACTTCTTGTACATGCAAACAGGAGGAGGAGGATAACACATGTGCCTGTGTTTTGCTATGTGAACACAAGCCATGTAATAACTTCCAAACCAGCTGCTACCCTGGCAGGGCCCGGCAGGAGGGCTGCACTCCCTCCCTCACTCACCCAGGTTGTACTCCTGGACGTTGCTGATGTAGCCGTAGAGGGGGCAGTGCCCGAAGAGCACCAGCATGACAGTGCTGTTGTCCTGCAGGGTGACCATGTGGGCCGAGTGCCCCACCACGGCGTACTGCTCCTTGGCCCGTGGTGCCAGCATGGCCCAGCTCTGCCTGGGGATGTGGAACACCCACAGCTGGCTGCTCACATTGCCCGTGGCATCCAGCTTACCGCCATACATGTAGATGTTATCCTGAAAGAAGGCACATAAGGGCAAGGAATGCAGCATTTAGGAAACAGCTGTTTGGTAAGCAATGAAGTTACTGGTCTGAAGTTACTTAATAAAGTCCCCTGGAGAGGGACTGGGGACAAGGCCTGCAGGGACAGGACACAGGCAACGGCTCCCACTGCCAGAGGGCAGGGCTGGATGGGATCTTGGGAATTAGGAATTGTTCCCTGGCAGGGTGTGAGGCCCTGGCACAGGGTGCCCAGAGCAGCTGGGGCTGCCCCTGGATCCCTGGCAGTGCCCAAGGCCAGGCTGGACATTGGGGCTTGGAGCAGCCTGGCACAGTGGAAGGTCTCTGCCTGCAGCAGAGGACTGGGACTGGATGATCTTTAAGCTCCCTTCCAGCCCAAACCATTTTGTGATTCCATGATGAATTTCCATATTTTGAGGTTCTTCAAGTGCTCTGTTTGTGAATGATGGTGTGTAGAGTTTTTTGAGCATTTGTGATTAAGTTTTGCTCAGGCCTGCACTGTTTGACCTAAACAACATTCCAAAACACAATGGTCAATAAAAGATCAGCTCATTTCCTTTCCACAGACTTTGCCATCCTGCTGATATCCTCACATGGTCTGCACTCACAGCAAGGCACACATGTGAGAAAGGAGATAAAAACTGTCAAATCCACTTGCTGTGTCAGATGCTGGAAGATTAGATTCATAAATTTACTTGCAGAGCAAGTAACAAAAATCCCTAATCCCCCAGCTGTGCTTTGGTGTCTTGGACAACAGAGCTCATAAAAATATTCATGTGATCTACATAAAAGGCAGCTGGGGAACTCCAGCAAACTCAGCCTCAGGCATTCTTGTCAGCATAGACAGCAAGAAGGAATAATGGACTCACTGGCCTCAAAAAGTCATCTTCAAAATCTCTGGAAAAAGGGAAAAAAGGAGCACACATGCAGAGACTCTACAGACTTCTTAGGACAGCCACCCAAGGATTCCCTGGAGCACAAGGGTACAGCCTGGACCAAGCATGGACAAGCCTCTGAATGAGGAACACTTCTCCCAAAGCCAGGCTGATCTGGGATAAGGAGTGGGAAACAAGAGAAAAAGGGGAAATCAGCTGGGAAGTGAGTCTGGAGCACTGAACTTACCTTGTGCAATGCCAATGAATGACCATATCTCATCTCTACTGAGTTCACAGAGCTGTTCAGTGGAAGCCACTCTTCAGAAATGAGATCATACCTGTATAATTAAAACTTAATTACTTTCCAAGGAATAGGTATTAAAGCTGAGAATATGACTGGTTGTCCTTTCTGAGATTTGGGGAAGATTATTTACCAATATAGTATGTTAGACATAATTATTTACTGAAATAATAAATCCTGCCATGATTTCAGCATGCAAAAAGATCATACAAACTACTTATGGGTTAAAAAAAACAGTTGAGCCTGCTCTGTTACTTGACATCCACATATTGATTTCCTTTGCCCTGTTTTCTTTTCCATACAAACCCAAGAGCTAGTGCATTGCCTCTTAAGCTGTGACAACCTACACCACCTTTCCCTCAAAAAAGTAGGCAAACTTTACAAATAAACTTCAATAATTTCCAACTACTTGATTAAAAAAACTCTGCCAGTGCTTAAAAAGCACTTTTTAATTGTGTCTTTGCCATTTATGCTTAAAATAACATAAACCCTCTGCCCTGAAAATGACTTGTGGCTTTTCATTTAAAATAAGGCGCTGTATTTGCCAAGCTTAGGGCCTTGTGAGATAAAATCATCTCTGAGAAAGCATTCAACAAAGCCATAGGGTATCCTATTAAAAAACAAGGTGTGACTTTGGAGGAGTAAATTGTGGGTGCAACTAGCAACTGTTCTACATGTTCTACAGAGTGTTTTCAGCTCCTCTTCCCCTATAAGAACTATTACCTCAAGATGTGAGTGCAGAATACACAGCTCTCACTTAGGTCCACCAAAGTGAGGTATGTGAGTATCTCTGGAAAAAAATCCAGCTTTTGCCTAAATCTGCCCTAATACAATACAAAAGCTGGGTTTTTTTAAATGGAGTATTTCCCTGAAATACACAATTATTACTTTTTATTTTAGTTACTGTTAAATCTCCTCAAATAATTGCATAAATGCCCTCATCCTAATGCCACTCCCTGTTTGGTGCCCCATCCACTGTGGATTATCATCTAGAGTAATCAGTAGGTGTTGATTAAGGAGCCAAAAACTCAAGTCACACACACACAATATAGGGAAGAGCTAAAAAACACTGAAGCAAAATGACCCTCTTTGAATATGAGGCTAGATATAATTTAGGAGCTGGCCCAGAAATATACAGAGAATAGTTAAATGCTGTCAGACACAGATAAATCATATGCTCACTGAACATCAGGAACCTTATGCTTTTCTTTTCCAAAATTAGCACCCCTTAGCAAGATTTTCCCCCATCTCAGACATAAGCCTGAGTTTTTATTATGGTTGTTTTCCCTTGCAGATGAAGCACAGACCAAAGCAAAGCACGTCAGGTGACATTTCCTAAAAATAACTCTGAAATCTAAGTTCCTATCTTTAGTTTTTATTATCTGGGTTTATACTCACGCTAAAACCTTCTGAGAGTCAGAATGATTGAAGACATAGCCTCCAACAATCCACATTTTATTGTCATGGATGACGGCTTTGTGAGATGCTCGAGCAAGCTTTGGAAGCGTGTATTCTTCCCGGGTCCAAAATGACTGGTTTGCAGGAAGAGGAACTGAACATCCAGGACCTGGGAAAAGAAGGTTTCAAAATGTTATTTTTCCAAAGCCAGTATTTCAGCTGGAGGTCAATCTCCTGCTAGTGCCGTAGCTGGCTGCATTTAATATGAGACTAATTCTTACATGTCAGTAGGTCTTTGCAAAGGAAACATGTATGCTCAGGCCAGATCACTGCCAAGTTGGACATGGCTGATCAGCTCAGCTGGACATGAGAATGAGGCATTTCACATGTTCTAACAGGTCAACTATGGCAACCAGGCTCAAATTTGCTTCAGGTGCATCGGAATGAGACTTGCAGGAATGCCTGTACACCACAGGTTAGTCCCTCTTTGGATGGTGACAAAGTTGCTTTTAAAAGCCATCATAAAAAACCACAGAATCACAGACTGGGACAGCTTGGAAAGATCCCCTTCCACCCCGCTGCCATGGCAGGGACACCTTCTACTATCCCAGGCTGCTCCAAGTCCCAATGTCCAATCTGGCCTTGGACAATACCAGGGACCGAGGGGCAGCCACAGCTACCCCGGGCACCCTGTGCCAGGGTGTCGTGCTCATTGCAAAAAACTTCTTCCTTATAGCTAATCTAAACCAGCCCAGTTTCAATGTAAAGTCATTCCCCTTTGTCCTGGTATTCCAGGCCTTTGTCCAACATCCTTCTCCAGCTCTCATGGAGGCCCTCTGGGCACTGGAAGCGGCTCTGAAGTCTCCCTGGAGCCTTCCCTTCTCCAGCTCTCCCAAACTGTCTCCAGAGCTGAGAGGCTCCAGCCCTTGGAGCTTCTCTGTGTCCTCCTCTCCAGCATAACTATCCTTCCACATACAGTGTGACCTTTTAAATTTGGAAAGCAGATACTCTGTTCCTAGTCGAAATGCTAACACTTGTCATGCAGGACATTCCCACATACTCCCAGTTAAACTGACAGCTCCATAGATAGAAAATGCACCCCCAAAGTTCTGTGTATCCCCCAGGAGACTCACCTTGCCAGCCTGCAGAGCACACACACGCTCTGGAGCCGTTGAGGCTGCAGTGGCCCCTCTCAGGAGCCCCGCAGTTCCCTGGGCAGTAGGGAATGTCACAAGCCTCTCCCTTCCAGCGCTCGGCACACTCACACTGCGGGGCCATGGTGCTGCTGTTGAGCCTGCACTCCCCCTGCCCAGAGCAGTTATTGGGACACATGTTGAAACTAGGGACAGAGCAAAAAGCAGTTTGTCAGGAAGGCAAGAGATTCCCAAGAATTATTAACAAAGGCAAGAGTGATGCTGAACAAAGCGAATACAAATCACTACAAACCAAGAGAGTCATCTGCTACCTGGTGTGATGCACCTGTAGAGATTTGTAGTCTATTCCTAAAAAACTGCCTCATTTCACAAGTTAAACTAGTTAAACTTGCAGCTCCTCTGAGAAAATTAGCAATATGATTTTTGTAAGTCCATTTGTAAGGCAAAGGACTTCCCTTAAAACACCCAACAGTAAGTGAGGACTTTAATCAGAGAATAAGGCTGCTGTGGCATCTGTGCAATTTATACTTAAACTGCTCACAATTAGGTGCTATTCTGGGATCTGCTTATCAAGAGAACAACTGGAGATGAAACCCAAGCCAAAGACGTGCCTGGTTTGAATAACTTCTGATTTTATAATATCTGCAACTTAGCTAAGGCAAAACCAGATACCTTGGTAAAGATCCAAATTTTGAGATCATAGTAATTTCCAGACTCCAGTTTTTCTAGTGTATCAACCAGAATAATTCGCAGATGGGAATTAGTACCCATATTCTCACTGTCACTGGCTCCAAGACATCATTTCACAAGTGCTGAGTGAACTACTACCTACACTCAGTGGTAACTATGAAGACTGTTATGTACCATTCCATCTACTTGCTGGAGAAATGTTATGAGCAAACCTAAGAACCAGAACACAAAACAGCACTTGAAAATTTTTTGAAATTATGAAGAAAGTGAAGAATTAAAAGAATATTGTTCTTGAAGACAATATTTTATTGCAATGGTGCAAATCTAACAGCTGGCAGTAGATGGAGTCCTGGTTTATGCAATCAGCCAGACTTGGAAAACACTGCCTCTTCAGCTCCTCTGATCCCAGTAACTTTGCATAGACTCCTCATCTTCCTCTGGAGTTTGAAGAGGTGCTGGATGCCCCCCATTTTAAAAAAAATCACTATTATGTGGGTTATTAAACACATATTTGTGTTTTTACTAAGGATGAAGGCACTGAGACTTAATATTCAAAAACTAAGCTACTCATTTTAAGAGAAAGTCAAGTTTTGCAAGAAGTCAGTTATAACTGAAGTTTTTCCAGCTGTTTTTTTTTGAAAGAGGTGAGACCTCCTGCAGGTTATTCCCAAATCAAATCTCCCCGTGTGGCACAAACATAACTTGCATCTGTAGGAGCAAAAAAAAAATCCAAAGCTCATGATCCCTGCAGAAGCAAAACCTTCCATCTCTGTGAGTATGTCCACACATTTACAAATGATAACTGACAAGACAAAACCTTTTTAAAAGCAGTTGATGAATTAGTTTTAATTCATTTAATTTCATTTTAATTCATTTAATTCACCAGAATTACTTTTAAAAAGCTCATCACAATGAGGACTAAATACATGTCAGTGAGCAGAAAGCACCCATCTGTTTAGAATGTGAATAAAAGAATATAAAACCAGTCCAGAATAAAAAGAAGCCAGATGAAGGGATACAATCCAGGGGTTGAACAAGGAAGCAAATCCCAAGGATGACGATCCTCAAGAGTACGTACAGCCCAGTGTCTCAAGTAAAATGTGTGGCTGATAGAAAAGTGCATTTCTGCTAAAGTATCTCTGCAGAGCATTCAGCAGCACAGATGTGCACAAAACACATAAATTCTTGTTGATGAGATAGAATCAAATTGATCTAATAACATAGAATAAATAATAAAATGTCTTTTGGAGCAAACATTCGTCCACACTCACAACTGACAAGTTGTAACATTGAGCACATGCCACTTATTAGCTGTTGCAAGGGTATAATAAAGATAAAAATCTAATTTCAGGTGTCTGCTCATAATTACACACTGCAATGGAAACTGCTTATTTCAAGACAAAAGTAAGAAAAAGGGAAAACTCCTTTTGCTCAACCTGCACCATCAGGTGGAGTAGTGCCACTTACTTATAGGTGATGTTAAACCCTGTGAGATTATAGGCAGCATCACTGAAGAAATGTAGAAGAGCATATCCAGAAGTAGCTACAACTTCAGGTACTGTTTCATTGCTGTCTTTCTCAGGAACAATAAGACCACTAGAAAAGTAAAAGAACAATATTAGAAGTGAAATAAAAGGGAGCAAAGCAACACAAGTAAATACACCAGAACATTCAATAATATAAGTGTATTTCAATAAAAGAATTGAAAGCCAATGTATTTCTACTATTTGAAGTATAATGAACTTGTAGAATCATAAGTACAGGTATGTTGGAAGTATTTAATCTGAAAACCTGAAGTTATCTAGAATGTTAGATATCCATATCAAAAACCTTTCCCTACCTTGTTACTCAGCAAAGAATTAAGCAGGTCCCATTCATAAAACAAGGTGACATGTTTGGAAATGGAAATTAATGCGTCCCAAAAGAATAAAATCTGTATTATGAAGTCAAACTAAAGGTCTGCTGAGACCAGATCTCCTCCTGACTGTGGGCTACAAAAATGACTGGGAAAGGCTGTGACAAACCAAGCAAGTACAGAACATTATAGCAATGTGTAATCCACCTTCAAGACACCCAGTTCAGATGCTTAGACCTGGAGCATACACGCAAGCCACCACAGTTAAATAAACCACTTCTATCCAATTCACTTCTTAATCATTTATATCCTTTTCACCTGGAAAAACTGCATCAGTGAGGAAAATTTAATTCCACAACAGCAGAAAAAGGATTATTCTACTCATTTTTTATTTGCTGCCTCTTGGGTTCCTTTTCTGTGAGAAATACAAACAGTCAGCCATGGAACCACAGACCGGTTTGCATTAGAGGCTTAAACCAGAGACCTGAAAACTCACCTCATTCCAGCCCCTGCCATGGCAGAGACACCTTCTGCTATCCCAAGCTGCTCCAAGCCCCAGTGTCCAACCTGGCCTCGGGCACTGCCAGGGATCCAGGGGCAGCCACAGCCAATCTGGGCACCCTGTGCCAGGGCCTCACACCCTGCCAGGGAACAACTCCTAATTCCCAAGATCCCACCCAGCCCTGTCCCCTGGCAGTGGCAGCCATTCCCTGTGTCCTGTCCCTCTGTCCCTTGTCCCCAGTCCCTCTGCAGCTCTCCTGGAGCCCCTGCAGGCCCTGCCAGGGGCTCTGAGCTCTGCCTGGAGCCTTCCCTTCTCCAGGGAACATTCCCAGCTCTCCAGCCTGGCTCCAGAGCAGAGGGGCTCCAGCCCTGCAGCAGCTCCGGGGCCTCCTCTGGGCTCTCTGCAGCAGCTCCACGTCCTCCTGCTGTTGGCCCCAGGGCTGGGGCAGCTCTGCAGCTGGGCTCTCACCTCAGGGCCACAGGGACATTCTGGGTCCCCCCTCCCCTGCTGCCCACGCTGGGGTCAGCCCAGGGCACGGGGGCATTGTGAGTCCCAGCTCATGAGGCCAGGGCATGTCCAGTTTTTTACCCACCAGCATCACCAAGTCCTCCTCCCCAGGGCTGCTCTCAATCCCTCCATCCCCCAGTCAGTTCTCATACTCGGGATTGCTCCAGTCTGACACAGGACCTTGCACTTGACCTTGCTGAATCTCATGAGGTCCCTGCAGTGCCAGTCCTCAGTCATGTCCTGGTCCCTCTGGATGCCATCTCATCTCTCAGGAATTTCAACTGCCCCACATTTCTCATCATCCCTCCTTTTATAAGCTCCACCTGATTCATCACATCCATATTTGTTGTCTTTTCTATCATAGGAACCTGCCACACTATCAACTCCCACCTCATTCTTTGCTTCACACTTCTGGATGCCTTTGGCTGTTTCTCTCACCCTTCCAAGTTCTCTGAGATCCTCCAGCCTTTCAGTTTTCCAGGACTTGCAGAGAGAAGCAAAGATGGTGGGCAAGACTATCTACAGTATTCCAGATACACTACAGATTCATATAATAGTTTGTCAAAATAATTGGAGTAAACTGACAAACTAAAATGAGCTTTGAAAAAAAGTAACTACTAGCTATTTCCATATTGCACTAAATACTTCATATGGGAGAGGGAATGTTTATTTTTCATTTAACAGAAGCCTGACAAAACCAAAAAAAGTTGATTCCTCCCTCATATAAAAGGCATCAAAGTGGGCACAAATTCAAAGTCTATTGAATTTATGTTTTTAAAAGCCTTTATCCATGTACAGCACATTGTCTACCACCCCCTGTTCCCTGTCAGCTGCTATTTTCCTGTACAGATCCACCTTTTCCCAGCCTCACGCCCGCTTCCCAAGCCAAAGCTTTGTGACAAGCAGGGACTTGAGTGGCAGAGCAGAGCATGCGGGGCAGGGAGCCGGGGCAGCTCCAAACAGCCCAGCCTCATCCCCTGCCCAGCCACTCCCCACTGCCCAAGGCCACCAGCAAGCAAAAAGCAATGATGAAAATAATTTTCCCCTGAGAAGAACTTACTTTTCCTCTTTTCACATCTATTTAGAATAGAAAGCTAATGCAGTTGAAGTCAGTTTCCTAAGACAGAGTAAATGAGTTTATCTGCTCAAGGAAATCACTCCCAGCTATCCACAGCACCCACTAACACCACCTGAGAAGCACTTTTTTGTGACCTGAACTTTTCTGTCCCCATGCTACAATACAATGGTGTGCTCCGAGAGCAGAACAGACACCCAGCAATCCTTTTTGCTACAGATTTGGAGGTATGTGCACCAAAACCAGCAGATGAACAAGTTACCTGCAGTGGAATCACACTGAATACTGCACAAAAGCCCTTTCTGCACAACAAATCTTACAGTGGACAAAAACATGTCCTACATTTTACCAACACATCATAAATATCACTGGGACCTGATCCCATGTTTTGGCTAAGCAATTCTAGCACATCTGCTGATATACATGTCAAGAAACATTTCCTTATGAGAAAGCCAAATTTCCCGCCGCTGCTCATTCACTTCTCAATTATATGGGATTAAACAGCAAAATTAATTCCCTTTCATCTCTCTGGAAGAGGTGCTTTGTTTCATTCTCAATGTTTGAGACTTTTGAAGTTTATCTCTCTCAAAAGACCATCTCCCACAAAACCAAAGAATAAAAAGCCTAACAAATTTCTTGTTTGGTTCATAATATTCCTTTGTAATGGACACTACAGGACAGTACATCTCCACCACAGGAAAACAAACACTTGAAAATAATTTGTGTGAGGCAAACTGCAGCTCAGGGACAAGAAAAAAATTGCTTTGTTCTGGTTTCTTCTTCAGCACTTACCACTGATATCACAGGGCAAAATAAGTGGAAGGCAAGACAAAAATTCCCCTCAATAATCTTTCCTAATAAAAAGACTATACTAGACAATTCTTTGTTTTCTCAAAGAAATCTAAAATTTGGGATTTTTAGACCAGAACATAGGTACCTCCATAACAATGCTTGCATCCCAGATACTCCCTATTTCCATCTTTTTCTGGTGATTCATGTGTAAATAACTAAAGAGGATGTTATCCCACCTACACAAATTTAAAACACTCTAAGGAAACTTAATCACAGAATTGTCTGGGTTGGAAGAGACCTTAAAGGGTCCAAGGGAAGGGACCTCATCTGGTCCAAGCCCCTGCCATGGGAAGGGACATCTTTCACCAGACCAGCTTGCTCCAAGTCCCATCCAACCTGGCCTTGAACATTTCCAGGGATGAGACATTTTAATTTCTTTCAGAGAAAGCCATGAAGAGAACACAACACAGTGGAAACAATCAGATGCCTGAAAGGTTGAACCTCAAAAACAGCGAATAAATCAACCTGCTCCAAGCATCATATGGAATAAACAGAAGCACATCAGAATTTACATCTGCCATGAAAAATAATCCAATAGGCAGAATCAGAACGATAAAATATTATGCAAAACTTCCTTTAAATTATGATCCAGAATCTCTGAGCAACTGAACACTGGCCAAGATTAGCATGTTTCACAACACACTGCTTTTATTTCCTTTCATAAGGTTTCAAAACATTTTGCAACCATCTCTACTCCAAAGCAAACACTCCTACACAGCTCAGCTGCCCAGTGACACCCAGGGAAAGGCAAACCTCTGCTTTGGACTGAAATAACATCTGTTTCCTGTAAGCTGGATTGCTGAAGTCAATGGCAGAAAGTAAAAGACTATCACAGAATCAATGAAACACAGAATGGCCTGAGTTGGAAGAAACTTTAAAGATCATCCTGTTCCACCTCCTGCCATGGGTAGGGACACCTTCCACTATCCCAGGGTGCTCCAAGCCCCAGTGTCCAACCTGGCCTTGGGCACTGCCAGGGGACAATTCCTTGCCCAATATCCCATCTAGACCTACTCTCTGATAGCAGGAAGCCATTTCTCCTTGTCCTGTCACTCCATCCTCTTGTCCAAAGTCTCTCTCCAACTCATCATGGAGGCTCACTTCAAGTACTGGAAGTCCACAATTACATCCAGGGGACCCAACTCCTCCACTGCCCTGCACACACTGCCCTGCTCCTTCCCCTAGAGCACTGAAAAATCAGAATAACTTAAAACAAAGGGCACCTTCTCTATTATTTTTCTTGGATTTGCTATGTGAGTATCATGGTACTGGCATATTCCCCATTTCCTTCAGAGACACAACCTGTTAGAGATCAAAGCATGAGAAGCTCTACTGAGCAGAAAAAGGGCATAACTGGGAGTCGAAAAAGGAAAGGGTGAAAATACAGAGTAGAGCTCATGGAGGAGTAAAAGCATAAAGATGATACTGAAAAATCAGTGCAAACAAATTATCCTAATTTTTAAATATTTTGATCCATCTGGACACACACATACACAAAATGGCAACATTTCCTTGTTACTAAAAACCAGTCTATGCACCTCATTCATACTCAAAGCTACAAGAGTAAAACTAAACAAACTAAAAATAGAAGTTACAGAAGACTAAAAATAAAATAGCAAAAAATAACAAAGGAGGGAGGAGAATATAAGGAGACATCTCAAATTTATTGTCTTAAATGAAGCAAGATGACTCCCAAACAGCACGACTTTTAAGGAAACAAAGCAATTGCAGCAACACGTACTAAAAAAAACAAGCTAGACTACAGATTCATTATAGAGCTGGCAGCCCCTCAAATTACAACCTTCCTTGAAATCCTCTCCCCTTGGTGCAGTACAGGCAGACCCAGCTGCTGCAGCACCACCACAGGGAAGCTTGTCTGTCTGCAGAGGTGTCCAGATCACGGGCTTTCCCCAGAAACCTCCTCAGTCCTTACATGACTGTTGTTATCGAAGAATCATGGAACAGTTGAAGGTGGAAAGGACCTTAAGGATCATCCCATCCCACTCCTGCCACGGCAGAGATTCCTCCCACTGTCCCAGGCTGCTCCAGCCCCAGTGTCCAGCCTGGCCTTGGGCACTGCCAGGGATGCAGGGGCAGCCACAGCTGCTCTGGGAATTCCAGCCCAGCCCCTGCCCACCCTCCCAGCCAGGAATTCCTTGCCAAGATCCCAGCCCAATCTCCCCTTGGCCAGTGGCAGCCATTCCCTGTGTCCTGTCCCTCTGTCCCTTGTCCCCAGTCCCTCTGCAGCTCTCCTGGAGCCCCTGCAGGCCCTGCCAGGGGCTCTGAGCTCTGCCTGGAGCTTTCCCTTCTCCAGGGAACATTCCCAGCTCTCCAGCCTGGCTCAGTGGCAGGGAAGCTCCAGCCCTTGGAGCATCTCTGCGGCCTCCTCTGGACTTGCTCTGGCAGCTCCAGGTCCTCCTGCTGTTGGAAGCCCCTGAGCTGGATACACGTTCCCATGGCAGCAAGTTCAGTTACGATTTCTGGCAAAGAATTGAGAGAATAGAAGGAAAAAATAGAGGAGGGTCAACCATATGATCTATGTACAATGAGAGGCAGAAGGAGTGAGGTTTCTTTAACTTCAAGGAAAGACAGCTGACGAAGGGTGAAACCTAGTATTTGACCTCAACTACCTCAGGAGAGATTAGAGAGAAGAGAATACCAGAAGTACACTGGAAAAGGGCAAGAGGCAACACACACAGGTTGCAGCAAGGGATTGTGGCTGGATGTAAGTATTAGATTAATTTTTTATCATTATTTTAACACCAATCTCTGGACCACTGACCCAGAGGATCAATAAGATCTCCATTCTAAACATCCTAAATTCATACTTGGACTGGACAAAGGGCTCTGATGGTCATCCTCCTTTGAGAGAGGGATCAGACCCTTCCAACCCAACTCCCCCTACAGCCAAATTTGGGTGCTCAAGTGCCATATTCACCAACAAGTACCACAAGCCTGGTGAACTGCTCCTGCTCCTGAGGGAGCACAGGCTCACTTGATCCTCCACCTGGCACCTGAGAGCAACCACAGCAGCTGCTGGGCCACTGCCAAACGTCCTGCAGAACAACTGGGTTTGACCAGGAAAACATCCCCCGCCAACCAGAGCAAAATGAAAATAAAGGTGCAAAACCAGCTCTGGTAAATGTTTAATGCAGAGTAAAGTTAAGAAAACCAACTAAGTTGACATGTGCTGAGTGCAGTTTATCTAATTCAGATTTCTTCATCAGTTCTGACAAAACATGCTGCATTTGTTTCCATGTTCTTTTACTGCATTTTTGAAGCAGCACATTTAGACAGTCTCATTGTGCATGTGGTCACAAATATAAGCCAGCCAAGATATTTTTAACACTGTTTAACTAGAAAACCTTAATGTGCAAGACCAGACAGCTCCAGGGGCTCTTAGAATACAAGGAGTTTAGTCTATGCACACACTTGAACAGTGTAAATGTTGGCATTAAGCAAATATTTATTGCTGTTAAAAATTGATAAAACAAATTTAAAGCTTCCCTACAATCCAGTGCTGAGGATTCCCAAGACTATCTTATATATACACAAGATTATATATACATATTTTAGGATAAATATCATCTTGTGAACAAACATAAATGAGCATCAGAAGGTCAAGAAAACAAAACGAGAGCAGTGAAAGAAGTGAAGGTTCAAGGAATTGCTGTAAAAAGTCAGGGAGGGAACAAAAATTGAGTTGAGAGAAAGGAATTTCTAGTGTTTATCAACAAACTCTGAAACCTTACAGGGCCCAACTGTATCAAGCTCAGTCTTGCAAATCTCCTGGCAGGGTGGAAAAATAATGAACAAGGAAATATGGTTATAGTAATAACAAATTTAACACACTCCAACTAAATTGAGAAAATATTAACACCGCTCTTAAAAAATTCCAAGGCATTTATTTTGTATTAGAGAAAGCATCTGTTGAAAAAGACCTTTCTGGTACTTCACCAAAATGAGAAGCATGTGACATTTCCTGAACTTGGGTTACTGAACACCACAGCTCACTGCTAAAGAAGTTAAATTCAAATGTCATCTAAAGGAGCAATTAAAAAAAAAAAGTGTTTTTTTTTTCCCTACCTCAAAACCATTATTGTACTAAGCTCACATTTTCTTGAAGGCCCAGGCTTCCTGATTTACAGATTTCCCAGTCTGAACTGTAACTGTTAATGTTGTGAGCTCCTTATAACTTCCATTTTAAAAGCCCATTAATTTTTGGAAAACACACAAAAAATGGCAGGCACAAATCATCATTTCACGTTTTCACCAGTGTATTAAAAAATAGCTTGATTACAACAAAATGACATTCGATCAAGATGACATTTCCTGCTCTTCCTGCACATCAATCAGGGCACAATACCAGGAGAGCACTTCCAGGTGGCATTGCCACATTTCTGGAGGTTTTTAGAAGAGAAAGGTTGTTCCTTCTTCAAATTAGGCGTCCTGTTTTGACCTCATGTTGGTCTGAAGCCTTACAGGAAACATTCTTTCACTCCAAAACAACTCTGCATTTGCAGCTGAAGACCAAAAAACCACATGTGGTGGTTTAAATTTTTATCAACTTTTGTCCCTCTGCTGATCTTCTCTCACAGACATTATAAGGATTTTTTAGAACAAACACTAAGTATTTTTAGACCTTCATTACACAAATGAGAGGAAGCCCAGCAGAAGGTTAATTCTGGAAATAGTTATGCAGCCACTTGAATAAGCAGAGTCCCAGGGGAACCACTGTTTTTTTCCATAGACAACTTGGGATTATTTTCGTAATTTCAGTTTAAAGAATAAAAAGCATAAGGTGGTGGTGCCACTGCACGACAGAAACACAGAAAAGCACAAGTTATGTTTAGGTCTCAGGATGAAATGTCGATTGCTCACCAGCAGCACACTGATGTTTCATCACATGGACGAGCCAAATACCTATAACCTGTAGGCAGAACAGGAACTTTTACACATCAGGAGCTGGAGAGGAACATTTGCCATGGGATGGAGACACAGGCAGGAGAGATGGGACACTGGGAAGGAATCCTTCCTTGCGACAGCAGTGAGCCCTGGCACAGGGTGCCCAGAGCAGCTGTGGCTGCCCCTGGATCCCTGGCAGTGCCCCAGGTTGGACACTGGGGCTGGGGCAGCCTGGAACAGTGGGAGGTGTCCCTGCCATGGCAGGGGTGGCACTGGGTGGGCTTTAAGGTCCCTCCCAAGCCAAACCAGCCTGTGATTCTATGTTTTTACAAGGTTGATTCATCATTGCTGTTTCTGAACATGCTCCAAGTAACTAAAAAATTTGGAGCTTAAGGTACATAAAAGATAGACATAATTCTATGAGACCTCCATGTCTACAACACTAGCTGGCTTTTGGCCTTCTGTCTGTATTGACACACTACAAGTTTAAGTCATAAATCATGTTCAAATCCATGCATGGAGCAGTTTTCTTCTCTCAAAGGAGCCTGCACACCAAATCATCTCCAGCCCAGAGAGACAACAATAATTCTTTTGTGTCTCAAAGAATCAGGACTTGGAAATGAAAATATAATACTTAAAGGCTAGAGTGCAGTAACATGACTTGTTCATTGTAAAAGCTAAAAACAACTCCTTAATTGTTTATGCTGACAAACAGTGCACAAAAGGACACTGGCTATATGTGCTGCACTTGCAGCGTTATACATTCGGATTACTGGATCATACTTACAGTGTCAGAAGCCACATGCAAGTCAGGCTCTAAGTTAAGAAAATACCACTGGCTACAGTTAAGAGTCTCACCAAGGGGAACTCACCTAAAAGCTGCCAGTAAGGGAGCATAAATTGAGTCTCCATCATACACATACAAGTGGTCCCAGCTGCATTCTGTAGCAAAGTGATTGAATCGAAGCCTGAGGATTGTGTTTGGCCTGTAAAGAAAAAATAAATAAGTAAATAAAATATTTCTAATTAGCCACTTAACACACAGGGCAAAATTCCTCCAACACACTTTTTTGGTGTGAAGCTCCAGTCTAGACAAGACTAAAACAGAGTCATTTGGTGTAACTGTAGGTGCATTAAACATGCTGTGGTTCGGGGTTTTGTGTTTTTTTAATGCACCTCCCCTGGTATTAAGCAAAAATACTTTATGGTCAGAAAACTGTATCCTGTTGTGCAGAACAGATCACAGAACCACACAATATCCTGAGTTGGAAGGGACTAACAAGGATCACTGAGTCCAACTCCTGGCTCTGCACGGGACACCCCAACAATCCCACCCTGTGCCTGAGCGCATTGCCCAAACACTCCTGGAGCTCTGGCAGCCCTGGGACCACAACCATTCTCTGGGGAGCCTGGGCACTGTCTGAGCACCCTCTGGGAGAAGAACCTTTTCTGAGACCTAAACTAAGCCTGCCCTGACACAACTTCAAGCCAGTCCCCTTGGGTCCTGTCCCTGGTCACACGGAATCAGTGTCTGCCCCTCCTCTGCCTCAGAAGGTAGATGCAGGCTCTAATGAGGCTTCCCCTCCGTCTCTTCCCCAGGCTGAAGAAACCAAGTGACCTCAGCCACTACTCAAACAAGCCAAATGTCCCTCTGCAGCTCTCCTGGAGCCCCTGCAGGCCCTGCCAGGGGCTCTGAGCTCTGCCTGGAGCCTTCCCTTCTCCAGGGAACATTCCCAGCTCTCCAGCCTGGCTCCAGAGCAGAGGGGCTCCAGCCCTGCAGCAGCTCCGGGGCCTCCTCTGGGCTCTCTGCAGCAGCTCCACGTCCTCCTGCTGTTGGCCCCAGGGCTGGGGCAGCTCTGCAGCTGGGCTCTCACCTCAGGGGCATAGGGACACAATTCCCACCTTTCTGCTGGCATCAGCCCAGTACTGGAGAGCTCTGGGGGCCAGCATACACTGCTAGGGCAGGTCCAGGTTTTTAGCATGGTAAGATACTATTTGTTCCTCCAGGCCAATATAAAAAGATACATCTAAAGACAACTACAGAGAAAACATAGCACACATTTAATTTAGCCTCAGCAAATACCACTAACATTATGCTTAGGCCTGAAACAAATAGAAAATGAATGTGCATCAGCAGTGCTTGTTCCCACCCACAGCTGGAGCTGTTGAAAGAATAGACACAAGTGTGTAGGATCTCCCCAACAGCATTGCCCTTGAATTCAGATGAACTCCCTCTTAATCCTAATCCAATAAATTTTAAAAATGTCAGCTTGCCATATAGTCCTTCCTTTCCACAGGAGGGGAGTCTTTAGGAAGTTATTCTGCAAATGACTGTTTCTGATAGGTACAACAATCTACTCTAAGCCTTTGGAAAAGAGCAGCAGGTGGAACTCAAGGATAATGTCCCGCTTAAAGAAAAGGTACAAAGAGTACCTACGACTTCAGAACTGAGCAGCCTATGGAGTCATAGGGGATTGCTTCTACTTGAATAGCCTGACAGCTGTAGAGCAGAAAGAAACTGTCAATCAATAAAGGTTCAGACCACAAACAAAAAGGAAGAGTATCTTTGCAACAGCCAACAACTGTTAGCAGACAGCCTTCATCTGCACAATCATATGGTCCCTCAGGATCCATGGAGCTCATCTGCCTCATTCACACTCCTGGGAAAAATAAAAAGGACTCCCCCTGGGACAAGAACAGAGCACAGACACCAGCCAAGAAAAATCAGGAACTATGCAGAAAGGAAATGAGAACACTAAGGAACACAGGGCTGCATATTTCAGCTGGTTTAATCAGCACGATTATCTCTTTTCTGTTTACCACCATGCCCTGACAGCAGGGTATAAACACTCGCAGGAAAAGGACTCCAAACTATGCCTGGCTATGGAACAGGGAGGAACATTTCTGTCTTTCCAGCAAGAAAGATCTCACTTCAAAATCCACAAAGTGGTGGTTCCCTAGGAAGCCTCACAGTGGTAGTAATTATAGGCTGGAGGAGCAGCTTTGGTGACATTATTGAGGACTCATGAGAAGCACTTCGATTCTGATAAAAATATGAATCACAATATCTTTTAAAAACATAAGTTATGACAGTTAAGCTGCCTGTGCTGGGATTGCTGAGGCTGGTTTGTCTGCAATAATGCTCTTGTGAAGCATTTTTTTGATTATCTGTAATTGCAAACTGTCAGCAGCTGTATTCCTATTACCTACACAAATTAAAAGGAGTAGCCACTTGGAGCATCCAACTTTGCTCTTAACCACCTCAAAAAACTGGGCTCCTTATCAACTTAATAGTGAGTGATTGCTTCTCAATTTCATCATTCTGGATGGTTCTATGGAGCAGTTTAGCCCTCAGTTTTGAGTACCTAAGGAGCTTAGGAATTAAACTTCCTCAACTAAAATAAATGTCTCAAGCAGATATAATGAATAATTCCTCCAAACTCATCAGACCTCTTAAACAAAGAACCATAGAGTGGTTTGGGTTGGAAGGGACCTTCACAACCATCTCGTTCCACCTACTGCCATGGACAGGTTGGTCCAAGCCCCAGTATCCAACCTGGCCTCGGGCACTGCCAGGGATCCAGGGGCAGCCATAGCCAATCTGGGCACCCTGTGCCAAGGCCTCACACCCTGCCAGGGAACAATTCCTAATTCCCAAGATCCCACCCAGCCCTGTCCCCTGGCAGTGGCAGCCATTCCCTGTGTCCTGTCCCTCTGTCCCTTGTCCCCAGTCCCTCTGCAGCTCTCCTGGAGCCCCTTCCAGGCCCTGCCAGGGGCTCTGAGCTCTGCCTGGAGCCTTCCCTTCTCCAGGGGAACATTCCCAGCTCTCCAGGCTGGCTCCAGAGCAGAGGGGCTCCAGCCCTGCAGCAGCTCCGGGGCCTCCTCTGGGCTCTCTGCAGCAGCTCCACGTCCTCCTGCTGTTGGCCCCAGGGCTGGGGCAGCTCTGCAGCTGGGCTCTCACCTCAGGGCCACAGGGACACAGTCCCCCCATCCCTGCTGCCCACACTGGGGTCAGCCCAGGGCACGGGGGGCTCTGGCCTGGGTCATGTCCAGCTCTCCCCCAGCAGCACCCCCAGCTCCTTCTCCCAGGGCTGCTCTCCAGCCATTCCCCACCCTCCTGGGTTTGTGTTCTGGCTTGCTCCAACTCCATGCAGGACCTTACACTTGTCCTTGTGTAACTTCATGAGGTTCACACAGTCCCATGTACCTGGTCTGTCCAGGTCCCCTTTGATGCCATTTCTTCCCTTCAGCACCTTGCCCACACAATATGTCCTAGTATCCACTGGCAAATTTGCTAAGTGTGCCTTGATCCCACTATGCATGTCAGCAACAGGTATGTTAAACACAGGGAGAAGACTAAGGAATAGGAAAGTGCCCTCTGGGACTATAGTAAATTCTGATCCCTCAAGATGCCAAGAGGCCACAGTTTGCAGTGTCCAGTACAAGTTCACACTCCATCCTGCCAATTCACAGCCCTCTCTACCTGCACATTCAGGGAACAACACAGAATGTGACTGAACACACAGATGTTATCACACAGCATCATATCTGACCATGGAAAAGCTTTAGGGACTAAACAAATGCATCTTACAGTCCCAACTCCAACTTGGTACTATCAAAAATATATTTCAACAAGTGAGATGCTCTGAACTGCTGCACCATCAATCAGGTGACAGAGGATAGACATTAAATATGCTACTCCTGAAAACCTGTGCAAGAAATTGCTGTAAGCAATATAAGGATCAAATACAAGAAGGGCAGCAATGTGAGGGGAGAGATCTGAGTGACTTCTCCCAGTTTAGAAAACCTTTGCAATAAAAGGTCAATGGTTCCTCTGAAGTCCTCATGGCTCAGTGAGTAAAGAAACATCTGAAGTTCATCACTACAGAAACTGATTCTTCATGAGTAAAAGCTTTCAGAGCTTTCTCTTGTTTCTCATACTACTTAAAAATCCCATGTGCAGTGAATCCCATCATCTGAATGGCCCACTATGATGTCAGTTAAGTAATTAATAATCCTTCATTATTTACAAAAGTGCACTTCTTTTTGCTCACCACATGCTGTTTCAACACAAACCTCTTAATCAGAAGTCAGTTTGGAGGGCTCAGTTGCACAAAAACTTATTTACCAAGAACAATTAAGTGTTGCCCAATCTTTTAGAATAGCCAGAAAGAATTGTGAGACCTAACAGTATTCAGTGCAGATAAAACTCACCTAAAAGTGCCAAAAAGCAACACAAAATCCCAAGCTGCTTCCAACACTCACCTTCCTTCAATGAGCCAGGTGCATTTTGTCTTGTATTTATAATTTCCTGGCCCATCTGTGACATACCCTGAAGGTTCAGTGAGTCTGCAAACAAAAATACAAAGACAAACATTAGTGTCCAGTGGTTTTAAACATTCAGAAAGGATTCTCTAAATTTTGAAGATCCATCATTAGATTATTATTATTATTTACTTAAAAGCCACTATAAACAAACCAACTACAGCACAACCAAACCCAGCTGGGAGTCTCCTGTTGAACTCTCTGTTCAAGCCTTGTAATGACTGTTCTTCAAGAATGACATCTTGAAGGACATCAAGAGTGATGGTTTCTCTATATATTGATGCCATGGTTCCAATCCTATATGTATGGATATACCAACTAATCAGCAAAAGGAATTCCCCAACAGAAGATAAAATTATTCCTAAACTATTTATTTACTAACTGGACCATTCTTGCATGCAGTTCAGATGAAGGCTATGGTGCAACCTCTCACTCATTCTGTACTTGGCTCTCCACAAACTCCCTGACAACCTCCCGAATGGAGGCCTGGACTGATCCCCAAGCCCCTGGATCCCTGGCAGTGCCCCAGGCCAGGCTGGACTGGGCTTGGAGCACCCTGGGATAGTGGAAGGCGTCCCTGCCCATGGATGGGGTGCAATGAGATGGGCTTTAAGATCCCTTCCACCCCAACCATTCTGTGATTCTATATTGTTATCAACATCTGCAAATGCTGCACAGTGCAAATTCTACTCCAGCAAAAGAAAACCATTGGGATATGCATTCCTGTCTCAAATGAATTAGTAAAAATATTCCAGTTGAGTTCTAACAAACGGCTGAAGTATTGCAGAAACTGCTGAAAATAAATGACAGGGAAGGATGGCAGCAGAAGGCAGCAGCACCTGAAGGTGCCCAAACACCACGTTCTGGTAGAGAACACACTGGCACCCAAACCAGGATTCCTTCCTAGGCAAGTTACAAACTCCATGGTCGGCACACTGCCGGAGCAAATCACAGCCCTCTGGCAATATTCAACTGTCCTACTTACAACACAGCTCTAAAACAAAAACACTCTAAATTTAAACTTGGCAAAAAGAGAAGAAAGCAAAACCAGAAATTCCTCAAACCGGTATCTTGGAACCTTTTCTGTGCCTTTCCCCAGTGATCTGTTAATGCTAATGTCTCACTTTTTAACACATTCTGGCTGAGTGAAAAATTATTTTCCAAACTCTTTTCCATCAAGCATTTTTAAGGTTGATCTCTGATTCAAATTGGAATGGCAAAACTCACGGGTTTTTGAAAACCATCTTCCTCTGTCTATAAATGAATTTATTACAAGACTTTTCAACCTGAGAAATTGAGCTGAAAATTTTAAAAAGCCAATTACTGAAGTTCTGCAGGAAATGGACATTCAAACAAGTGAAAAAAAACCTCAGATTTTTGGAAGCACAAAAATCACCCGGGCTCTCTATGGAGGCACAGATGTCAGTGTAAACAGAGATTAGATTTAAAAAAAAAAATACACATGGAGAAGGTATAGATTTAGACTGGATATTGGGCAGGAATTGTGCCCTGGGAAGGCGTGAGGCCCTGGCACAGGTGCCCAGAGCAGCTGTGGCTGCCCCTGGATCCCTGGCAGTGCCCGAGGCCAGGTTGGACATTGGGGCTGGGAGCAGGTGTCCCTGCCATGGCAGGGAGTGGCACTGGGTGGGCTTTGAAGTCCCTTCCCACCCAAACCATTCCATGATTCTGTGATTTATATTTCTTTTAAAATTTCAACATCTTTGACAATTCAAACTACTTGTCCACCAACCAGGAATTCACAAAACCAAATGAAACTTCCAAGTTGGCAGTAATATCAAGACTTTTGGTCTAATAAAACATCCTTTTGACTATAATATCCATGGAAAAGCCATGAATTAAATGGTATCAACACTGATAGAATTTTGCCTGCAACCAAGAGCAGAGATTCTGAAAACCTGTGCAAGTCTCTCAAGCTAAAAACAATCTCATGCCATGTGGCAAGCTCTCAGGGAACCTCTGCTCATAGAAGTCCTGCAACAGTTTTATCTGGAAGCAATTACTAATTCATTCACCACATGCTACCAAGAGTGATACAAAAATAAAATAATCCTGTTAGTACTGTACCCCCAGGCATGTCACATTTCAGGAGGGAAAAAAAGAGAGCATTTCAACATCAACGCAATTCAATGAAATTTCAGCAAAACATTGGACTTACATTTTTAAAACTAAGTCAAACTTTTTTGATACCCTATTAGTAAAAACTTATCTGTAAGTTTCTCAGACTGCTTACTGAACTTTCTGCCATTATGGACAAATTAGGGATATTAAAAATCTATAATCTATTATTAAAATCAATTAATTAGAATCTATTAAAAATCTATAATTGATCAGCGTTGACATCTCTGAAAGGAAAATGAATAGCCTGCACTGCCTGGCTAGAGCAGGCAGTAGCATCCATGTTCTTCTATAAACACTCTCCCAGACAGAAATAAATCTTCAGCACAAAAGCACACTGAAATTAGAATTTCATCTTTCCATTCAATACAGAAAGATCAACTGATCTCCAGGCTGCAGTAAAAAGCAAACAGGCCCCTGTTCCCCACGCTCAGTGCTCCCTGTGCCACAGAGACACAGGGCTGCGTGTTGGAATAGCTGACACATGTCCCACACAGCGTTTTGGCTCGGTCTGTGAGCAAAGCCTTGGGAAGGGAGCACGGGAGTAACTCCAGAAGGAAGAGCACCCCAGGAATGAGGGACATGGATGTGGAAAGCTCTCCTGACACACATCAGGCCACTCTCATAGAAGGCTCCTACCCCACATAAGCTTTCACCACCACCGCCAGGCTCAGAGGCCTCAGGCCCCAGAAAGCTTTGGCCATGTGTGTGAGGTGGGGTTAGGGTTAGCTGGCTCACAGCAAACCCTGCAGCTCCAGGCTGGGGCAGAGGGCTGGGAAAGGGCCTGGGGTGCTGTGACAGCGTCTGGACATGAGCCCACGTGGGCAAGAGGCCACTGGAGGCCCCCGGGCTGTGCCAGCTCTGGGGTGGCAGCAGGGCCAGGGCAGTGCCCTTGTCCCCTGTGCTGGCACTGCCGGGGCACCTCCAGTGCCGGGGAAGGGCTGCAGAATCCCTGAGGGAGCTGGGAAGGGGCTGCAGAATCCCTGAGGGAGCTGGGAAGGGGCTGCAGAATCCCTGAGGGAGCTGGGAAGGGGCTGCAGAATCCCTGAGGGAGCTGGGAAGGGGCTCAGCCTGGAGCAAAGGAGGCTCAGGGGCCCTTGTGGCTCTGCACAGCTCCTGCCAGGAGGGGACAGCCGGGGGGGTCGGGCTCTGCTCCAGGGAACAGGGACAGGAGCAGAGGGAACGGCCTCAGGGGAGCCTCAGGGTGGGCAGTGGGGACATTCCTCATGGAAAGGGCAGGGGTGGAGTCCTCATCCCTGGGGGGATTTCAAAGCCCTGAGGATGTGGCACTTGGGGACATGGGACAGTGGTGGCCTTGGCTGTGCTGGGGAACAATTGGACTTAGAGGGCTTTTCCTACCCCAACAATTCTGTGATTCTGTGGTAATTTTATGACTCATGAAGAAATCAGACACCAGAAAATATGGAAAGACATCAAATACCGCTTGTCTTTGCTAACTTGGTGAAACGTGTGGCTACTACACAGGAAGTGCTTCCCTATTACCTGAATGCTACATCTCCTGCTCTGCAAGGAGCAGCTGCTACACCCTAGGAAAACAGTAAATCAGGTCCTGTACTACAATACTTAAAAGGCTCTAAACTACCACATCAACTTTAAAACCTCCAGGGTAGAAAAAACAACTGCAAGGATCTATTCACAAAAGTCGGATTAAAAACATACATAAGCGTACTGCATAAATACATATGTGTACATGCATATACACACAATACTTAAGGCTTGTTTCAAACTTCACTGTTCATAACAGTGTTCTGTACACTAAATTTTTTCTGATTTCCAAGTGGACTGCCATATATACAAACCAAAGAGAGAGAAGAGAGTAAGGGAGAAGAACCTACACACATTCAAAGAGCTCCAACCTTGAATGCTGCCTATTCCAGCTTCTTTTAAGGAAAAGACAAAAGGGAAGCAATGACAGGAATGAAGATTTAATAAAAAAGAACTTCAAAAAGAAATATTTTATGCAAAAATATTCTGCACATTTAATTGCTCCCCATTCATTCTGGGAGCCCCTGAAAAGCACAAAACCAACACAAGAAAAACAGGCAGCAATAAATGGTATCTCCTGGGTAAACAGCCAAATCTGATATTGGAAATCACCAGACAAATCCGTAGTTTCTTTAATAATAACATGAGTAATACTAGCAGCATATAGTTTTCAAATACAAATTAGTATGCACTGAGAAAATTCCTCTGTGGGCAGGAACTGCACAACAAAGCAAAGCCTCAAAGCTGTTGACTAATTACTATCTAATAAATCTAAAGCAAGCCTGTTGCTAGTGAGTATAAAAACTCACAAGAAGTACCTTAGAATTCAGAATTAAATAACTCTGCAGCACTTACTTGCTGTGACATTAAAGGTACATTATATGCTGGCAACAGGGTTTTGAATATATTTATTTTCATCAAAGTATTAATAAAGAAAAAATGCAACTTACCTTTCCTTCATTACTCTCCAGTAAAGGTAAGCAGGCTGGTTTTGGTTTATAAAACACATTAAAATTTAACCTTTAAGTGTAATCACTGGATCTCAAAATGGGTTTGTATTACTTTCAGTTAGACTGCAGTGACACTGACAGTGAAGACTCATCAGCATCCTGTGTCTGGAGAAGTTTCACAGCCTTTTCACTGAATAAACCCCAACCAAATAATCAAAAACCAAACAAAAAACTACAATAAACAAATCAAAGAGAACCAACAAAATCTAAACGAACATCCAAAACCACAAAACAAACCCAAAAGCCCCTTGTCCATCCTAATAGTTGTTAAATCTAGAGACAGATGCAAGCAATAAGTTTTCCTCCTTTCTTCCTCCTCCTTCCCAAGTGCTCAAGCACTTCACAATTAAAAGTCAGTGGTTTGGGTATATTTGGAATTGAAAGCACAAAGAAAGGGCTGTTACAGCCTCTTACAGGAACAAACACTTTCCATCCTAAATTGATTAATAATTTGACTTTGTTCATGTTCTCACTAAAAGCACTGAGGTTAAAAAGGACATTTATTATAAGCAAATGCTTTAATTTACAGGCATGTAATAGTGATCAGGCACACTGGGGATGAGAGAAGCAGCTGAACAATCCACACAACTATTTCATGAATTTCTAATGAAGAACAACTAAATCCCTGCTTCTGCCACCTGGGTTCCACACCACAGGTAAAGCTAGGAAGATATAATTAATTACAGGTCAGGTCTCACAGATGAAGGTAATGACATTACTGCAAAATCCACTTTGATAAGGACTTTACCTACCCTGCAACAGGTACCTCAAACAAAGACAATCAACTACTCCAGGTGCACAGAGAATTTTCTCCTCCTCTCTCTTCCACATACAAAGTCTCCTGAGATTAAAGTCCTCAAGATGAGCAAACTCATGTAAAAGTCACTGCTGTACCATAATCATGGAAAACCAAATGTTTTAGGTTGGGACAGACCTTAAAGCTCATCTTGTTCCACCCCTCTTCCACTGTCCCAGGCTGCTCCAGCCCCAATGTCCAGCCTGGCCTTGGACACTGCCAGGGATGCAGGGGCAGCCACAGCTGCTCTGGGCACCCTGTGCCAGGGCCTCACACCCTCACAGGGAAGAACCTTTTCCTCACAGTAAAGATTTTTATCCTAAATACATAATTTTTAAAAACAATTTGAATTGTAAAAATCATTCAAATTACCTAACCTCAAGACTAAGACAACAGAAACTATGAAGGAAAAGCTGATTTCACTCCTCCAACTGCATTTCCCCACATCAAAAGCATTGGGGGAAAAAAAAAAAAAAAAAACCAACAAAAAAAAACAACCAACCAAACCACAGAACTGTGCTGGATCCCAAACAACACCAGCACTTCCCCACTACCTCAAAACCATCATTTATAGAGGCTGCCTTGTGCTCCTACTGCGTTTGCCACACCAGAAACACGCTGGAGCTCCAGTCTTGGTTTTGCCTCTAAGTTTTACATTCAAACTGAAAATATCCCAAATTCAGGTCCCTTCATATTCTCCTATTTCCCAGCCTCATATCAGAGACCACAAAGCAGCATCTATTCATTGCATAACCACAGCTTCATCTCTGCTGAACCAACCAGCCAAGCTGCACTGTCAACATTACTCTGTACCTTTACTACAGATTTTTTCCCCCATTCAAACTTGATAAAGCAAAGAATAAAAGATATTATTACTATTGTTATTATCATTACACTGAAGGAATGCATTCTTCTCACAGACAGCACATTTTGTGCTATTTGCCAGCACATCTTTCTGTGCCATTGTTCTATTATCTCTATATGATCTTTGATCTCTGCTTTCACACTGCAAGAACTCCAGTCTTGGCACTCTTATTTCTTTGAACACCTTCCCCAGTGCCTGTATTTTATGCAGAAACATTACCATGACAAAAGGCCAATTCATGAGGTCCCCTTGAAAGCCACCCATACCCACCACTTGTACCTGAGACACCAGCCATGCACACAGTGGACACTACTACAGCTGTCTACTAATCTAAACAAACAGCTGCATTCTGCTTTTCCCATCTGTTCCCAAATCCACTTATTGGATCTTGGCCTAGTTCTTAGAAATAAGGATAATTCAGCTGAATGTGTCTGCAATGCCCAGAAAAATGGGAGTCTCGTCCTTCCCTTGGTGGTCCTAAAATGCTCCTGGGGTTTGTGGTAGGGAGTTGTCTTACTCACACCAGACAGGAGGAGACAACAGAGCACAGTGGAAGCAAATGCATCTCGCACATCATAAACCACCTCACTACAGCAGGAAAAGAATATATCAATGTCACAGCATACTGCGCAGCCACAATACACAGAGTATCACCAAACCACATCAGAAAGTTTCACCCGATACACAGTAACACCATGTCACTTCAGAAGGCTTCAAGCATCTTGTTCTCCAGCCCAGCCTTTTATCCCCTCATGTTCATGCCCTGCACCTCTGTTCCCTGTGTGGTTGCTCAGCACACCTGGGCACTCCATGGCCCATTGCTGTCAGTGCTGCTCACCTGTCTGGCACAGCTGCACCCATTGGGGATGACGCTCACCTCACTCCCAATTACCACAAACTGTGTACCTAAATATCAATCCCTCTCTTTCCCTGGCACACAATGACCCCCTAAAACCTTGGGGCAAGAGCCCTTGCAAGTGTCTTACTGCAAAACTAACCCCCTGCCAGACAAAAGGACAAAGAAACCACATTATTGCAATGGTCAAGGAGAATCATCAAAGGCTCATGCACATAAGGTTTATAAGATGAATTTTCATCCCTTTCCCAAAATTAGAAAATTCAATTATTCAATGGATCTCAAGCACCTGTACAATTATTTAGGTTGCAGTACAGAACACCTGTGACCCTTATAAATAAAGCCTCATAATTCAAATTCTTTAAAGCCCACATGCTCAGAATTGACAGACATCAATCTTCTCCTCCAGCTGGAGAGCCCTTCACTTTGATAAGCTTTCAAGCTGTCAGGCCCACATTTAAGACCAGGAAAAGCATTCATTGGCAGAACATGTGCTGTATTGTGAAAAAAAGAGGTAAAGCAGCTGACTTAACCTTCAGGCCAGCAGGAACCAGAGCAAGTGCAGTTTCAGGCCATCCCTGTGGAGCAGAGGACCATCGTCCTGCTGCACTTCCTCAGACAAATGCAAACCCACCAAGTCTCTATGAGAAATGTAAAAGCAGTAGCAGCAGTCCCTTCTGTTCTCCAGTGCTGTATATGAAATTGCTGCCTTATTCTTCCAAAGCACTAAACCCCAAAATAATCCATTGAACTCTCAATAAGCCCATTTAGACTCTGATTTAGCTCCGAACTTACCACCCTCCATCACTGCTGATTTTTAGGCCAAATGCAGAGCTCAGAACTTGGTAGTTGCACTTACAGAAAAGCACAAGCCAAGGATCAGTCAGTCTTGCAACAGAAGTGAAAATATTGAGACAATCTATAAATAAACATCACAGCCTGACCCACTTTCCTAACAGGGACAGAAATAATTCCTTTTATTTCCTTCTTGACATTCAAAAATTTTAAGCCACTATGCAGCAGTGTTACCTGCTGGGAGAACTGATCCCTAAAAAATAAAAGCAGTTAGGAAAAAGATTGCAGTTAACTTCTGTTTGGTTCAGGCCTCAAAAGCAGATTTTGACACAGATCATCAGATACAGATCCCTAAAATAGTCATAGTACATCCTGAAATCCAGAGGGGCATTTGTGAACCTAGAGAATGACAAATCCTTGACTTTTTAAAGAAGAACTTTGGCTGAAAAAAAACATAAAAACATGCAAAGATCAGGAAATTGATAACAAAAATACTGTATCTGTTAATGAAACAAATTCTCAGCCAATATCATAATTTCATTACACCTTGATCAACAGGTAAGGAAGATGTTCTCAAAGATGCCACAAATAGTAAAAATAATACAACACAAAAGGAGCCTATTAAGCATAAAATATTAAACCTGAGAGAACGAGGGAAGTGTGGTCCCCCTGGAAAAAAAGTCTGTATGTTTATATGATACAAGGATATTCTACTTGTCCCACAAATGTCCTTCTCCTCACGTGTATTACTGTAAAGAATGAAAGGCATGTAAATATTTGTCTCAAAGGAGGGGCAGAGAAGAATTTCATTGAGAGAAGTCCACAGAGCACCAAACAACAAAATAAACCAACAACTTATCACTACGATCTCCTCAAATCTATTTAGATTATTCTGTTTTCCACCTCATTTCAGTGAATCTGCTCCCAGACAAAATCCCTTGAGCCACATGCCCTCTGTCCCCTAAGACTGCCTCAGCACACGCACCTGAGGGGTTTCGGACAGGCCCTCAAGCAGGACTGTGAACACTGGCTCAGAGAGCAGAGCCCCGGTCAGCACCAGCGCTGGCCTGAAAAACCAGCCGAGATTCCAGCTCTGTTCCCTCCCACCAACAGCTGCTGACAGCAAGCTGAGTGCTGAGGGTGACACACCTGAGAGATGGAATGGCACCCAGTGGGACCTGGGCAGGCTGGAGAGCTGGGGCAGTGCACAACTCATGAGGTCCAACACAGCCAAGTGCAAGGTCCTGCATGGAGTTGGAGCAAGCCAGAGCACAAACCCAGGAGGGTGGGGAATGGCTGGAGAGCAGCCCTGGGAGAAGGACCTGGGGGTGCTGCTGGGGGAGAGCTGGACATGACCCAGGCCAGAGCCCCCCGTGCCCTGGGCTGACCCCAGTGTGGGCAGCAGGGATGGGGGGACTGTGTCCCTGTGGCCCTGAGGTGAGAGCCCAGCTGCAGAGCTGCCCCAGCCCTGGGGCCAACAGCAGGAGGACGTGGAGCTGCTGCAGAGAGCCCAGAGGAGGCCCCGGAGCTGCTGCAGGGCTGGAGCCCCTCTGCTCTGGAGCCAGCCTGGAGAGCTGGGAATGTTCCCTGGAGAAGGGAAGGCTCCAGGCAGAGCTCAGAGCCCCTGGCAGGGCCTGCAGGGGCTCCAGGAGAGCTGCAGAGGGACTGGGGACAAGGGACAGAGGGACAGGACACAGGGAATGGCTGCCACTGCCAGAGGGCAGGGCTGAGTGGGATCTTGGGAATTAGGAATTGTTCCCTGGCAGAGTGGCAGGAACAATTCCTAATTCCCAAGGGTGCCCAGACCAGCTGTGGCTGCCCCTGGATCCCTGGCAGTGCCCGAGGCCAGGCTGAGCCTTGGAGCAGCCTGGGACAGTGGGAGATGTTGCTGCCCTGGCAGGGGGTTTGGAACTTGGTGTCTTTAAGGTCCCTCCAACCCAAATCATTCCAGGACTCTATCTTTTAGCACCTGCAGAAGCAATTGGAAATAAGCTCCCAACTTCAAAACACAAACAAGCAACACTCATGTTTGCCAATATCCAGGAGAAAGAAAGACAGGAACAAAAAAGCTGTCTCCTAATTTTTGGTTTTACAGGAACTTATCATTTCCACATACATTTTGGTGCAGAATTGTAAACACTTCCACAAACACTTCATCAGTTCTTCTCCCTTCCCTTTTCCGGTTCGAGCCAGCTGTTTCTCCCTCCCGCAGATTGTTGTGCTAAATTCATTATCACAGCAAGAAGAAGAATGATTTGCAACCCCTTGCAGAAAAGCACGAGTGGCATTTTCCTGAAACGACTCATGTTAATGAAAGCAATTTCACACAACATAGAAAAAAAAAGGAGCTAAATACCAAACACTTGGAGTATCTAATGAACACAGGTATACACAATTGGCTTCCTTGAGAAGTTCCCCTTCATTAAGTAGAACTCAAAGAATAATCCAAATGACTTGAATTTAGGCAGGACTATATGGACATAAGAAAAACATGAATACCAAGCACCTGTCCAGCTGCGTGTTCTCACTCACATATGGGATGGGAAGACACCTGCAGCACTTTATACTCAAACATGCAGCCAAAATCCTGGCTTAGCACATGGAGAAAAGGCCAGACTTCGTGTAGCTTTGATTAAATCATCTTAATCCCTTCAATGAAAACTTTACACTGCTGGCACAGGTCACTTTAACCACACAGATTACTCCACCAGCCAGCCTAAGCTTTTCCACCAGCTCCTGGGAAGAATTAAATAAACCCATGGTGCTCAAACCATCCCAGTGTTTATTTAAGAGCCTGAGCAAATAAACCAAATGTGAAAGTCATCCAGTAACTCAACAGCTCCAGAGCCCAGGAGGCGAGGAGTTGGAGGGACTTTCATATGCCAGAGTGTGTTTGTCAGCCTCACTAGGACCAGACTAAAGCCCTTAGGGAATGGGGTGGGGGTCTAGGCACTACAGACTGCTATGGCTTTATTAAATGCATCTGCACTATAGATTTTACAATCCAGATCAAGTATTTCTTAACCCACCAACAGATATTCTCAGCTATTAAAACACCAAGCCTTGATTCCTTAGCAGGGCAGAAGATGCAGCAAGAAAAAAATATATCCTTCTACAAAATAAAACAGGCTGGGAGAGCTGGGAATGTTCCCCTGGAGAAGGGAAGGCTCCAGGCAGAGCTCAGAGCCCCTGGCAGGGCCTGCAGGGGCTCCAGGAGAGCTGCAGAGGGACTGGGGACAAGGGACAGAAGGACAGGACACAGGGAATGGCTCCCACTGGCCAAGGGGAGATTGGGCTGGGATCTTGGCAAGGAATTCCTGGCTGGGCTGGAATTCCCAGAGCAGCTGTGGCTGCCCAAGATCCCTGGCAGTGCCCAAGGCCAGGCTGGACATTGGGCTTGGAGCACCCTGGGGCAGTGGAAGATGTCCCTGCCATGGCAGGGGTGGAATGGGATGGGCTTTTTTAAGGACCCTTCCAACCTAAAACATCTTGCAATTCTATGACTTTTTAAGCACACTTTAATCAAACAAAGACTACATGCAACCATTTTATTTTTGGAACAAACTTCGAAAATATAAAAACAATGCACTCATTAACACATTACACAGGATTTGTGGTTTGTGTCAATGCTGCCTTAGCAACAGTCTCACTACAGTATCTTTATAATCCAAGCCCTGTTAGCATTTATTTCTAGGATAAGTAGCTCTGGAGCGTTTGTCTGTGAATCACTCTTGGTTCAGGGCAGGTCACACCGCATCCTCCCGACTCCTCTGCTGCAGAGACAGATGTTTCTGCATCATGGGAGGAAAGATGGGGCGTTATCTTTTCCTCTGGTAAGGCAGTGTGTCACGTGCGGATCTCTTGATAATCACTACAAAGAAACTCTTCCTTCAAACAAATCAAGAACACAAAACAACAAATGCAACAAATAGGCCAATAAACAAAAAAAACAAAAAAAAAAAAAAAAACCCACACAAAAAAAAAAAAAAAAAAAAAAAAAAAAAAAAAAACCACAATTGTGGACATTCAACCCAGCCAGCTCTTTTCAGGGAGAAATAAACTCCCTGAGGGAAGATGTAGCTGTAAAAATGATTGCTTACATCCCTAGCCCAGCCATATGCACCTCTCCTATTGCCTCCAAAATGACTTTGAAAGGAGTTATTCTGGGATGGTAGTGGGGAAAAAATGAAAATCCATCTGCTCGCAACAGATTTGTGACAACAAAAACAAAGACAGCGGCTCAACACTAGTTATGCAAAGTTTTGAAATAACCCCTCACTTCACCAAGCTGAGCATGACTGACAGGCCACCACTCTACTAAACAACTGTGAAGTCCCAACTTCTTATTTAGGATTCAGTCACCATCAATCTTTCCTCACTCTGGCAATGTCCATAGGAAATAGCATTAATATGAAGGAGAGTTTAGATTAGATAGTATGGAGAAATTGTTCTCTACAAGAAAGATGAGGCCCTGGCACAGGTCGCAGAAGAGAAGCAGTAGCTGCTCCATCCCTGGCAATGTCCAAGGCCAGGCCGGATGGGGCTTGGAGCAGCCTGGGACACTGGAAGGTATTCCCACTAATGGCAGTGGAATGGAATAATATGCAAGGGACTTTAAGGTGCCCAAGCTATTCCATAATTCTAAAAGTCTATTTGCACTAGCAAGGAATTGTGCACAAAATACTGCTGTGCTTGCCTTAGTTTATTAAGAAAAATAGGAAAGGAAAAGGTTTTGCCTTGTTCCACTTTCCCATTTAGCTTCCTACATTTTCACTTCAATATCCATATCCACAACCAAGATGGCTTAAAACATTATTTCTAAGAGAAACATTGACCACCCCCAGTCCACACCCTTAAACCTGTAAGGAAAAGTTCATTCCTGCCTTAAAATTGCTTAAACAAAGAAATTATACTTCACTGTACCCTATGATGGAGTACTTAGGAGAACCACTTAAGCGGAGTCCTGCAGAGCAGAAATCCATAAGCCACGTCACATGGAATGCTGCCCTGCAGCACGCTCCAACACCACCGCACTGTCCGGGCTCGGAAGCGTTTCAAGATGCTGATATGACTTGGGTGTCCACCAGGCTTTTTTCCTCTTGGATATATTCTTGTTCCAGGCCCAAAGCAATTATTTGCCCTGCTGTGGGGCTGAGGAACACACACAGGTGTAGCACAGGTACAACACCAAGGGCAAACTTGGTGTCAGCCCTCATTTCAGATATTTAACACAATAAATACCAAACTTCAGATCAATGGAGGAAATCACAGCTGCATGTTTCTTAGACCTAACCACAGATGCATCAATGCATCATAAGGTCAGTACTTGCTCTCATCTCCTGTGCTTCAAATTAATCTGAGGTAATTTATAGCACAAGGAGTAAGAAGTTGAAGCAATCAAAGAGATAAATTCCTCTTAGACATATGAAAAATCCAAAGGTACCAGGGACTGGACAACAGCTTTCAGGAACCATTTTGTTCTTACACTAAAATTATCTATGCAAATGTACAAATAAAAATTCATGGTTTCACGACAAAAATAATTTAAAATATGTCTGCACAATGTTTCCTAGGAAAATTTAAAACTCCCATATTCAATTATAGAGCCCTTCCAAGTATCCCAAGTACCTGGACCCAGAGTACTTGACCAGGTGAGGTTCTCATAGCCCAGGTCATGTCAAACCCTGTCACACCTGAACACACAGAGCTGAAACCTCAAAAAGGAAACATAATTGCCAAAGCAGAGGGAAAAGTGGTGCCCAGCTCTCAGGAGTGGCACTGGCTGAGATGAGCTCTGGAAAGAAGGTGAGCTGTCACAGTAGTCTGTGACAGGGACAAGCAAGGGCAGGCTGGGGACCTAATTTGTTTTTCTCCTTCATCGCATCCACGGCAACAGCTGCTTTCCTGCCTATCAAGAGCTCTGCAGTACTATTCTGAGCTTTTTGCATCTCATTATTTAATTTATTTATTAAAGCCTGATAGGAGAGAAGGGAGGCAAAACTTGCTCAAAGCATTTGAGTTTTATTTAGATTAAGACAGGCTGTTCAAACTGGCTCAGAGTCAAATGGTTCCACTAATTACAATCCCTAGTTTAGAAAGAGTGGAAGCAGTTCTTGGTTAGGTGCTACAGCTGCAGAGCTCTTCACTTAGGGGTGAGTTTCTCATCTCAGCAAAGTTAACAAGCAGAGTTTAAAGCACATGGCAATTCCCAAACCATGAAATGGCATTTCCCAGGAAATTAGGCAATTTAAAACTGAGCTGTAAAATTAAAGCCCCTTTACTGCTCCCCATTAGTTAAATATTACAAGTGAGAAAGCAGCAGCTGGCACAGATACAACACGAGCACTACCCCAGTGAAAGGAGTAATGGGAGCAACAGAATCACTGGGGTAGGAAAAGCGCTCCAGGATCACCCAGTCCAACTTGGGACACTCCCCACCTTGTCAAGAAGCCCACAGCACCGAGTGCTACCTCCAGGGATGACGGAGGCTCCACCACCTCCCTGGGCAGCCCCTGCCAAGGCCTGACGGCCCTTTCCAGGAAGAAATTCCTCCTGGTGTCCAAGCTGAACCTCCCCTGGCCCAGCCTGAGGCCGTTCCCTCTGCTCCTGTCCCTGTTCCCTGGAGCAGAGCCCAACCCCCCCGGCTGTCCCCTCCTGGCAGGAGCTGTGCAGAGCCACAAGGGCCCCTGAGCCTCCGTTGCTCCAGGCTCAGCCCTCTAAGCCGCTCTTGGTGCTCCAGAGCCTTCCTCAACTCTGTTCCTGCCCTGGCCACGCTCCAGCCCCTCCAGGGCTCTCCAGAGCAACACCAGCACTGGAGGTACCCCGGCAGTGCCAGCACAGGGACAGGCACTGCCCTGGCCTTGCTGCCAGAGCCCAGGTGCCATCAGCCCCCTGTCCACCTGGGCACACCTGGGCTCATGTCCAGCTGCTGTCAGAGCAACCCCAGAGCCTCTCCCAGCCGCTCTGTCATCTGGAACGCTCCAAGAGTTTGCTGCACTCAAGAGCAGGACTTGGCACCCTGCCTTGCTGACCCTCAGCTCGGTGGTCTCAGTCCATCAATCCAGCTGCCCTGACCTGTCTGCAGAACTTCCTGCCCTCCAGCAGACTGACACTTCCACAGAATTTCATGTCATCTGCAAACATGCTAAGGGTGCATTCAGTCCCCTCATCCAGACCATCAATAAAATATTAAATAGGACTGGGCCAAGACTGAGCTTATACGTATTGAGCATATACCTTGTCCTCCAAAGCAAGGAGGACAAGCAGCATTTAGACCTTTGCCATCAACTCCATCATAAATTACTTTTTTTTTTTTTGTTTTGTTTCCCCCTCTCCCTAAATAACTGTCTGGTATTTCAGAGATAGAAAAGGCAAGAACTGATAAATACTGAAAGCTCATTTTTAAGATTTGGACCATTAATTTCCATGTTTAACTAAAGTGATCATTTTCTATTTGTGGCAACAGCTTTAAGGCTGAATCCAAAAGTGTTTCATGGACAGCAAACACAGAAAACCCTTGAAGGACAACAGGCCTTTACAGGCAAAGACAATTATTAAACTCACCCACAAGACCTTTCCCACCAACCCCTTAAATATCAGAGGGAAACAGTAGTCTTGCACAGTTCATACGAAATTTGCTGCTGCTTTGGAACTCAAATAAATTTAGTTACTATTTGCATGACACATTTGCTATCTCAGTGAGACACAGGATTTCATGGTGTCAATGTTGGTTCCATAATGATCAATAAGTAATTCCCTCATGGACAAAAGCCATGGCTGATGCATTTATTAGGAGTTTGGTCCAAGCTGTCTCTTGCCTGTGATCCTCACTGCCCCACACTGAATCCAAAAGCAGACATTTTCCCAGGGCTCTCCATCCTCTTCTCTCTGGAGACAAAATTATTTCTACATGAGCAGTGCTGTGACTTGTCAATAAGCACAGGCTGCTCTGCCAGACAAACGACCTCACCCAGCCACTAATTTGCTGCAGAGCATTTTGCATCCTGCCTATCCCTGTCACATTCCCACAATTTCCCAACACAGAGGCATTGGCAAGAGGAGGATTTTATGAAAGACTCAGTGTAGTGAAGCATTACATAAAAATTAAATGTTAATGCAAAACTTTTGCAAGGTTACTAACAGTATCATTCAGCACTGCATTGAAAACAACCACTTTTTAACCCCAAAAAACAAATGAAAAATAATTTATGTAAATAAATGTAGGGGAGTTAAAAAACAGTAATTTGCAAACATGCCTCACTGATGTTTCATAGAAAAACTTTAACCTCACTTCTGCATAGGTTCCACCATTCCATACCAAAAATACAATGTTCGGCATGAGGTTTTATCTGAATTTTTGAAATCATTGAAAGATACGATGGTTGAAATCAGTGTTTCAATCCTCCAAGCCTAAACTTCATCACACGAACAGTGACTACACATCACCCAAGGCAACTAAGCTGGGATAACAGAATTTACAGCAGAAAGATGGAAACATAAAACCTTGTCCTTCAAAAAAAAAAAAACAAACCAATACACACCAAACAAAAAACAAACACACAACACATAAGGAATGTGAAAAATGTACTCCCTGCAAGTTAATTTTATATATAGAAGAACACCTGAGAAGCCTTGTGAGGCTCACAAAGAGTCATGATTGTCAGGATTCCTCAACCAGTGGGTTTGGGGTGAACTTCAGCTCCAGACAGAAAGCAGAGGGGGAAACACCCCCAGCCTGCTCTGCTGTCAGCAGCTCTCCATGAGAAGTGGTAACATACACACATTGTTTTGCTCTAATTTATTCCATTTGAGGCTGCTGTTCTATATTAAGAGTGTGACAAGCCTTTATGTGTCTCGTTAAATTTCAATATAAAAGTATTTTCTCCATTTGAGAAAAAGCTGACAGGATGACAATTAAGAAATAAAGTATCCACCTGCTCCCAGTGAGCTGGAGAGCAAAGTGTAACAAAAAATAATAAAAAATATTTCTAAAACAACTTAATAGGATTTTAAAGGGAAGATGGCATGACAAAATGTTCTACAATTATTGACTTCCAGTTTCTAATCTGAGTAGATGTCACTGGGCTGTAGAGGGAGAGATGCAGAGGATCATGGAATGACTGGTGCTGGAGTGAATCATCAACATGTCTGGATTAAACATGAGGACTTGTTCCATTTAAAAATTACCTTCAGTAATTGAAATAGTAATTTCAGCTTAGCACCCATGAAGCACCATGGAATGAACACCACCCGGTTCTTAGACTGGTAAGAAACAGCTGCAGGCCAAGAGCATTTGCTGATCAACAGATAAAAAACTTAAAGAGAAATGACAGCCAGAGCCCCTAAAAACAAAACCAGAAAAATCCTCTTTGCAAACACATGATTATAAAGAAACCAACTGATCAGAGAGTGATGATATTACCCAGGAGATACTCCTACCAGGGTTTTGAACCACAGTATCATTTTTCCTTCTTCTCTCTGCCTTTGTCCTTTGTCTTCCAAAATGCATCATGCTAACAAGGAACAACTATTCAAAGAAACAATTACTGTTTCTGGGTCTTTTTTATTTTATGTAACTCCATCTTAACAGGCTTTTTCTGTAAATCCCTGTGAGTGGGAAGCCACCTCAGCCCTGTTCTGTCACTCCATTCCCCCTGCTCTGCCCAGGTTATGGTTGATCTCTACACCCAGGCTGCACAGTGACATCATCAGTGATGTAAGAAGTGCACACATCTCTTCACTTTTCCATGAATGAAAATACCACAGCTGGTTCCAGTTCCAACTTCCTACCCTCTCCCTTTCTTTCACAGTGTGAGAAACACTCACTCACCAATAAAGCTGAAAGAGAACAAAATCTTTGAAGCAAAACTATTTATTAATATAAACACAGCAGCTGTGACAGGTGCATCTCACTGAGGAGGCACACCTCCCCCTAAAATGTACAAACCTTTATGCCCTTCCCCAGCCAGGGGTGTCCCTGTCCTCTCTCCCACTGCCTGGGTACTCAGGAACTTACACTACTTCAGGCTGTACTGCACTCAAACCAACAGCTCCTCCACTCTCCCCTGGAATAAATATCAGTTAACTCCCCTTTTCCTCCCTGCCACACTCCCTCCCAAGACCTAGCCTCCTGCTAGCTACATCTTTGCCTACATGACATTAAGTATACATTCTTATGGCTGAAGCAAAACATTATTTTACCCCTCACAATCCACCCTCTTTTTATTTATCACTTTTTTGCTGAGGCACATGGTTTGGTTATCTCTCTGGCTAGTGTGGGCTAGGCCCTGTTTGCAAAATGGTTCTATTCAAATGTTACACTCCAAACCTGTTATTTTGCAAACTCATATTTGTGCTGAGCTAGGTTTATTCCAAAATTTTAGGTCTTTGTTTCCCGCTGAGGTGCAGAGCTTTGCTGTAGGTTGTGTAAAATAAGATGTAGGTCATCTTCTGGTTTCGCTCTTTTCTCATCTTGCCTCCTTAGGACCATGATCTTCTGGGCTCCTATTCTTTGACTAGCAGCTGCTAGGTTGGGGTTCACTGGCATTCTGATCACCTGCATTTCTTCTACTACACTAGCAATTAACCTGATAAAACAGGGAATAAGACAAGGTATAAGCAATCATCCAGCAAAAGCACATAACAGAAAGAAGCCCATCTTCCTCCATCAGGTTTTCCCAAATAGGTTATCCCACACTGAGTTCCATTTCTGTACTGGCACATAGGCAAGCTTTCTGATGTTTGAACCTATGTTCCTAAATCTTGGACAATCCAGTAGGTTTGTGTTCCACCAGGGATCCTTTCCTGACATTCTGTAAGTTTATCAGAACAGCATGCCATATTGATGCCACAGAGATGATGGGTGAAACCCCACTGATTTTTTCCAGCAACTTTCCAGGTTCTATGGCATTTAATGCAACAGTCAGCTAAGATAGGGTTTACTAGGACTAACATTATAATCCAGGCAGTAAAATTTAAATTATTCATTTCTGGGACAGATTATCTTTTAAGGGTTAATTTTAGAGGGTTACTTCTCTGTATCACAGTCCAGTCCCTGGGAGGCAAACTCCACTGCTCCTTTAATTCAGGTTGCACGTGCCCACCCTCTGTAGTGTGCACTGCTGTCTCAGTTGTCGAGCATACTGGAAAGGGACCTTCCCATGTCAGTGTCAAGCTTCCAAGATTTTACCAACATCCAATCTCCCAGTTTTACCTGATGTATGTAAATGTCCAGGGCTGATGTTTGGGGCAACATCCCCTTTCTTCTAAGATCTGCAAAAGAGACCATTATTGCCTGCAAATAATTTTTGAGCTACAGGTCATTTGTTTCAGGAATTGGTAGCTTTTCCTCCTTTCCCAGATAAGGTAATCCAAACAACATTTCATAAGAAGACACTCCATGTCAGGGGCTGCTAGAATCAGCAGGGTGTGCCTTCCCCTTTTCCCGCTGTTGTGCTCTGCAAAGTCAGAGGTCAAGTCTCCAAGACAATTCCCCAAATTGTGAGAAACACTCACTCACCAATAAAGTTGAAAGAACAAAGTCACTGAAGCAAAATTATTTATTAATATAAACATGGCAGCTGAGTCAGGTGCTAGCTACATCTCTGTCTACATGACATTAAGTATACATTCTTATGGCAGAAGCAAAACATTATTTTATCTCTGACAACAGAATCATGACATAGTTTGGGTTGGAAGGGACCTTAAAGCCCATGCAATTCTAAACCCCCACCATGGGCAGGGACGCCTTTCACTAGCCCAGGGTGCAAGCTCCATCCAACCTCATCTTGGACACTTCCAGAGACAGGGTAGCCACAGCTTCTCTGGGCAACCTGTGCCCACCCTCATCATAAAAAGCTTCTTCCTTATATATAATCTAAATCAACATCTGAAGCCTGTTTTAAGCCATTCCCCCTCGTTCTATCTCTCCAAGTCCTTGTCCAAAGTCTCTTTACATCTTTCTTGTCAGCTCCTTCCAGTTACTAGAAGGCCACAATTAGGTCATCCTAATGTCTCCTCCAGACTCAACAATCCAAATTCTCTCAGCCTTTCCTCATAGCAGAGCTGCTCCATCCCTCTAATTGTCTTGGTGCCTCCTGTGGATTCACTCCAAAAGCTCCAGGTCTTTCTTGTGCTGGGGGCCCAGAGCTGGAGGCAGCTCTGCAGGTGAGGTCTCACCTGAGCGGGGCAGAATCCCCTACCTTGGCCCCTCTTTTAACCCTTTTCCTCCTGTTCAACACCTCCCTTCCACATCTGTAATACAAGGAGACTGATTATTCTATGTCAATAGAAATGGCAGAATGGAAGATAAAACTCTCCAGATTTCCTGACTACCAGACACAGGTGAAAAGTTCTTCATAGGTCATAGAGTGCAGTCCTGCTCTGGGTAGTGCCATTGAATCAAAGAGGCTCCAAAGCCCAGATTGCAATTATTTATGTCTTACAGGTGCCTTCATCCTAAATGATGCTTATGACACATCCAACACACATATATATTGTATTTTAAACAGTATCACTTACAAATGGTAAATCTACCTAGCCATTTCTGTTTGTGTACTATCATTCTTTCACACAGTCTTAAATTTTGATCTCAAGGTCAGATTGATTGCTCTAAAGATACCAGATCATCTTTCCCTCCATTTTTTTTAAATCACTACTGCACAAACCAAAGACTCAACTAATGTTACTTTCTATGACTAGCTCTTCACCTTCTTCACCCTACTTTGAAAACTGCTCTTAAAACATTATCCATACACCTGCTCAAGGGCAAAATTCAATTATAATTAGATGAAGAAAAGGTTTTAAAAGTGAATTAACGACATTAACTTCTGAAAATCTAATCAAAGCATTAAGATTAAAAGAGTAGCAATGAAAAAGGCAGAAAATCTGATTTGAACCAGTGAATGTGAATGCCATCAGTATATAAATAATCAGGACAAAGTACAACATGGACTATTTTAGGGGCAACACAATGCAAATGTAATGACTAGGAGTCCTACAAACTCCCTTGGTGCATGTAACATGACATGTAAACACATGCCCCATGTTCTCACCTCCAGTGCTCAGGATGGGCTCTGCAGTTTAACAGGCAGCTTGGGAAAGGAGTCGCCATTCTCCAAAAGCTTGGTGTGGAAACAGCGCTCTAAAAGCACATTCAGATGGGCAGGTAAGACTCTGATGGCAACAGTTTGATAGCACCCAGCCTCTCTGCAGGGGCTGCAAAGCATCTCCTTGTACCAATCAATTCAGCATGACAGCTGTTATCCACTTCATAAATCAGTCCTGTAATTCTATCCTGTATTAGTGCACTTGGAGAGGGAAGTGTGCTATAACCCTTGTGAACTGAAACTTCAGCTAAAACACTGAAAACAACCCGAGGTACAAACCATGACTGTGGAAAAAAGCAAAACCCAAAAAAAAAACCCAAACCAGACCAAGCGATGGGTTTGGCTTTATTTCCACATGGAATCACACAATATCCTGAGTTGGAAGGGACTAACAAGGATCACTGAGTCCAACTCCTGGCTCTGCACGGGACATCCCAACAATCCCACCCCGTGCCTGAGCACATTGCCCAAACACTCCTGGAGCTCTGGCGGCCCTGGGACCACAACCATTCCCTGGGGAGCCTGGGCACTGTCTGAGCACCCTCTGGGAGAAGAGCCTTTCCTGATATCCACCTAAACCTGCCCTAACACAGCTCCAGCCATGCTCTCAGGTCCTCACTCTGGTCACAGAGAACAGAGACCAGAGCTGCCCCTCAGGAGGAACTGCAGTTCATGGTGAGCTCTGACCTTCGGGAATATTTCTGAAGATGCCCTGGAATAAGACTGCAGGTGGCATATTGCCACCATCTATCTTTAGTTCAGTGCCCATTTAGAACAAACATGTCCTATGCAGTCTATGGATAGGGTTCCTCAAAAGGCAGCTCATAACAACATTTTATTTACATTTTTAGATCCTAAGCAGGGTTTAATTTCAAAATCCCACAACTGAAAAGTTTGGTTTTAGTTTACTCTGTGTGTCCGGGAATATCTCAAACAGTATTTAGCGCCAGCAATGTTTTAAGATATTTTACTGTATAATCAGTAGGTCCTTTGCTACCAAGATCAGGATGAGATGGTACATAATATACTTCATATTACACATATCAAGACTACTTTGTACAACTGTTTTACCTTGCTGACCTGTTCTCTTTTCTCCATTACTTAAACGGAATACCATGTATTAAGGAACACAAGTGACATGCACAATAATTACTTTGACTCCACATCTCAGAAATCATAGAGCTTTACCTACGTTACATATGTTTTACACATACTATGTACAGAAGTAGCTGCCTAAAGAAAACCCAAAAAGAAAATTTCAAAACTTACCATTCCTACTACTTTCACTCCTCACAGAAGTTACAACGATACACAACTCACCAGGGCCAAACTTTTCCTGAGTATGTTTTTTAAAGACCTAATAATGAACATGTACATCTTATAAAAGGACTTGAAGTCATTAGAGGAGAACCTCTGCTGAAGTGTAAGTCAGGCATGAGAAAGGGAAAAAATATGTTCGTGTGTATATATTTTACCCCATTAAAATAATAACTGTCTGGTGCTTTTTAAAATTTAATTGGAGATTAAAGGGAAAGCATCTTGTGCCAAGTCACTGTCCTGACCTGCCATTAATCTTCAGCAGATCAATCTTCAGCCTGTCAAAGGGCTTCCAACACTCACTTTGGCCATCAGACATGGCACCTTTTAACTGCTCTTATCATATGTTTAAGTTAGGAGAATTAAAACACTTTCCATAATGTTTTCTGACCTCAAAATGGGTGTTTTTTCTTCTTCAGATATGACAGTTACCACAGAGATCATCCATAGTGGTTTATCTCCTCCAGCATCAATGGGTAGTGGTCTTCATCCACCTACTTTCATATTTTCAGTGTGTTAAAAAACACCAAGGAAACCTCAATTTCAGCTGTGTCTATAGAATCCTGTTAATCTCCCTAAACCTGAACAGAAAGATTTCCTTCAGTTAATGACAGAAGTTAATTTACTATTTATTGAACTTACTACAAAAACACAAGACAGCCTTGATGCCCAGAGAACCCCACAAAGCCTAGCCATGAAGGGCTCAGGCTTCTGCAAATTTATAGCTTTAAATCAATATGAAATATATTAAAAATTCAAGTGCAAACAAAAATCAACAGACACACACATGATTGTCTCCTACAGAATTTCTTCTTCAAATCCACAGGTAAAAAGCAAGGACCCCTGTGGACACAGGTTGAGAGAGTTAGGGTTTGTTCAGCCTGGAGAAAGCTCCAGGAAGAAATTCCAGCACCTTGCAGTACCTAAAACAGCTCAAAGAGAGCTGGCGAGAGACTCTGGACAAGGACATGGATTGACAGTACGAGGGGGGATGCTGTCCCACTGACTGCAGGCAGGATTAGATGGGATATTGGGGAGAAATTCTTCCCTGTGAGGGTGTAAGGCCCTGGCACAGGGTGCCCAGAGCAGCTGTGGCTGCCCCATCCCTGGACGTCTCCAAGGCCAGGCCGGATGGGGCTTGGAGCAGCCCGGGATAGTGGAAGGTGCCTCTGCCCTTGGCAAAGTGTAGAACAGACATATAAAGTTACATCAACCTTCAAGAAAAAGGGAAAGATTCTCCCAGGAGGTTCTCCCAGGGAACATGGAGGTTCTCCCTCCATGTTCCCTGGGAGAACCTCCAGCCCAGCCAATCTCACTGGCACTGGTGAAACTCATGCAGAACCTGTCTTACCACAGGGCGCTGCTTGAGGAGCCCAGGTCTACAACTACATAGTGTGAGTCACCATACCTTCATGTCTGCACTCATGCTTCAATCCTACCTGCCTTGGGATACTGGAAAATCAGTGGGATTTAGACAGTGGGAATATAGCAAACAATGTCTCCTCCACCACGTCCTAGCTAATGCACACCCATCTTGCACTGCAAGCAAGCAAAGCTCAGGCACAAAAGCCATTCTAATGCCTCAACCAGCTTTGATGTGATAACACAATTTCCACATTGTGATTTCTCGTCTTTCCATATCACATGACAAATTCCCATAAGTGCTGACTAAAGAAATTAAGATCACACTTAAACTCCATCACTTTTAACACACAATATCCTTTTTCATCAGCCTTAGTGAAGATGACTTAGGCATAATTGTAGTAACATTAACCACATTTCTTCTAGTGGGCAGTATTATTCTCAGAATAGATAACTGAATACCAGTTGCCATGCCAAACTGTCATTAAAATATACTTCCAAACCTCCAAATTCCTATGTAAATAGAGTCATCATCAGAACATCTTTAGACCATATAAATAATTTGTCCTAATTAATTGATAGGAAAACTGAACCAAGGGGATTTGATGATGAACTGTATTGATTCCAAAGTCTGTGATCATCTATTCTCAAGGGAACAGTAAAGTTAGAGGCTATAAAGTAATTTCAGCTTTTCCAGCCAGACCACACATTCCTGTTTCTACCAGAAATCCAAATCCCCATCCTCTCACATTCAAACATCAAACTTGCATAGGAATTGTTATTGTACCATTCACAGAAGGGAATTCTGCTGGTACTGACATTTGCCCGCTGTCCCAGAAATTCTCATCAGCTCAGATACTGAGAAAAGCTGAAAATGATCCTCAAATTACTGGTTTAACATGCTTTCAGTAGCTCTAGAGTTTTCTTTGGGCTCATCACATAAATTCAGATAAAACAAGTTAACAGACTATCAAAGTATCCACAAGAAAATTTAAAATTCCAGTAATATTAGTATGGATGTTTCAGAAAAAGTCTGCATAGGTGGGAAGTCAAATCCTGGTTTTGACTTTGAACCACATCAACACCTCCTCAGAATGATTCATCCTCCAGAAGTTGAACAAGGGCATATTTAAACACCCATTACTATTCCCAAAATGAACACCAGTAACTTTAAAGAGTCACTGCAACCTGTGCTTGTGAGAAAGACACCGACTGACCCAAATTTATAGAGCTGCCTGTTACATTTTTCAGTGTAAAAAATCAATCCCTCAACTGAAGTGCACTGACACACTGTCAAACAAGGAAGCAGCAACTATACACTCTGTTTGCATCTGCATTTATGTATCTTGAACAACAATACATTTCAGCTTTTTGAACAAAACTAAAAGCAACTCACCCTACAATTCTGCCTGTTCCTGATCTCCCCTTGAAAAAAATTAAAATTAAAATCACTAGTGACCTCAAAACACATTATTTCTCACTACATTATTTGGAATTCAATACTTCACTTCCAGCAAGCCAGCAACTTTAATCTATGCTCACAATTTGGATACAGTAGTATACTTTTTTCTAGCAGCACTAAAATCCTTAATAGGAAACAATGCTGGAGTTTTCCCTGGGGTTTTGTTTTTTTTCTTGTAACACAGGCCTCCCCAGTCAGCACTTCAGTTCCACACTACTCTGCAACTCAGGTCTTGCAAAGGCTGGAAATCTTTGCAGCATCACCTTTGATGATTTCACAGAAGATCAAAGTATGTAGCAAGCAGACATGAGAGATCTAAGCTCTGAAATCACTATAAAATTCAAGTGACACTCTCCACTCTGCATTAATGGGAGATGGACTGTGTAAATTAAACATTAAGCAGACAGGTGTACAACTCTGGCAGGAAACAGGTTGCACCTTGCTGCAAAAAACTTTCACAAAACCACCCTGAAAAGCTTATTTTAGAGGAACTCAAACACATTCTTGATCATAACAAGCAATGAAGTATAAAAACTCTGCTCAGGGTAAACCTGAATCACAGATTTTCCCTAGATAGGCAATTACATTCAAAATATCTGGGACCAGTGACTTGACACCAACATGTGAAAATGACTAAACTGTGGCAGGAAAGAGATAATGACACAAACACAGAGAAACTGAGGGGAAAAATAATCCAAACAAAAAGAAAAATCCCACAAAACAAAACAAACCACCAAAAACCAACCAACCCCCCCCAAAAACAAAAATTTAAAAAAAAAAAAGCCACTAAAGCCACTCAATACACAACCAATCCACTGCAGGAGTAATTTTTTTCATTGCAATGACTGAAAACTAAAGAGCTTTTAATCACAAAGTAATTGAAGACATTCCTTCCCTTTGCCATGAAAAAATATTAACCCCAACCTAAATTTCTGAATGGAAAAATACCTCTCACTTTCTGTATTTGAGTTTATAAAAGGAGTTTACAAAAAAATGCTAATTCATCTGTACCAAGCTTCTTATCCTTTGAGTAGACGATCACCACCTTGGAGACCGATATTAGATTTTCAAGCAATACAAACACTAATAAGAAAGTCTTCCAAGGAGTGTTTTTCTAGTGCAACTTTCCTTATTTTTTTTCTTTCAGCTTACAGAAACTAGCAAAGAAAAATAAAGAAGGTGTCTGAGAATCAGGAAACAGAGAGCAAAGGCAAATAATAGAAAATCTAAGATTTTCACAGCTGTATTTGTACATCCTGCATAAAGCTGAGCAGCACTGTATCATGGTAAAGGTCATTATGGCTAATTTTCACCACAAAGATGATGTTAACACCCTGTACATACACGGAGCAACAACCTCCTATTTAAATTTTTGCAACATGCACTGAGCACACCCGAGCTAAGTTTATGTACAACAGTGCTTTCACTTCTGCAGCTGTGAGCCCAGCAGGCACAGCAGGGAATAAAAGGTAGTTTACACACAAGAAAACCCTTGGCTGGAATGCCCACACCACCTCTGTCAGCATGGTGTCCCTTAAACCAGCTTAATTCCACTTCCGCATTTTCAGGGAACTGAAAATTCTGAATCTGGTGATACTGCAGGAAACTTGTTTTAGCAAGTGAAGCCACAACCAGGACCAGAAATATTTTCCAGATCCTGGGGTATCCAAGAAGTACTTCTTGCAAGCTGTTCTCATCAGCTGCCCCTCTTTAGAAGGAATATTGCTCAGTTCATCAGTAAAACATTTAAATTCTTCATCATGCAAGATACACTAAGACACTTATTATCAGCCCAAAACAGAGTCCATTTTCCTTCAATTATTCTCCAAATCCCCTACTATGCCAATGTCCCAAATTTAGGTTATCAGATTGCTACATAAAGCTTGTTTTGTGTGCAATTAAGGGCTCTTAACAACCCTAATGATGTCACAACTCTGCAATAAGGACAGAGCCCTTATGTTCTGAATATCCCAAGCATTTCCCATTCAAGCCCAAACCATGCCTGGAATCATCTGTATGCAGCACACATCCACCAAAACCCTGGCAAGCAACCTGCCTCTCCATCAAATAAATATTTATTTTAAGCAAAAGGAGGAAAAGTGACTGTCTCAAGTAGGTCTAAAGGAACTTCTGTGCGGATCAGCCATAAACAAAGCAAGGGAAAAAATGCAGGAAACAAAAAGCAAACATCGTTACTGCTCCAGTGTTTCAGTGACTAAATGAGTATTTCACTCAAAACCGTACACAAAAGCAAATTATCATCTCTGTTCACTGTTGTAAAATTGATCACCAAATATTCCAGTCCAGCTTCCAAGATGCTGTAGTGGTTTAATGGGCAGATGTGAGCATGTAGCTGTGCAAGAACAAAGCACTGGCATAAACCTGCTGTGGTCCTTCTTACGGTGAATTCCAGTTTGCAGCAGCTCCCTCCTTCCCCAAAACTACTTCGCTTCCAAAATCACATGATTCTCAACTGCATCTTTGGCCTGTTTTACTCTGTTTTTTCACTGTGCTTTAGAAGATGTGATTTCAAAGCTACTACTTGCAGGGAGTATTTGGAGTGCAGGAAAAAAAAAAAAAAGCAAAGCTCTATCTGGTCAAGAAGGTAATTCTAAGTGCTTAGAACTTCAAATCGGAAAAAAATTCTTCAAGGAAACCGTTCAAGAAAAGAGGACCCAAGGGTATCCCAATACAGTAATACAACAGCTTGGTCAGCAGCAGCATTACCTAAATATAGGATTTTCAGCATGGATTTCATAACAATGTTAGGTGCAGGAAGCTCAAGGTTTGAAATTTGATTGCTCACAAAAACTTCAGAGGAACAGGCCAGGAAAGTCAAATCCACCACACACATTTCAAATATTATTTAAATTTATCAGGACATAGGATAAAAGGATTGTTGGTCTTAGATTTTTTTTTTTTTTTAATTAAAGAAAGCAACTATTTTCTGTGAAAACAGTGCCAATCTCAGTCATTTTTTGGTATTTTAATGTAAGTGATTTATGTTAAATGTAAATTGATGAAGATGGTAACAAGCACCTGGTTGGACCTGAATTTATTTTATTAGTTTCCAAGGGAAGCTGTGGCTGCCCCATTCCTGGAAGCACTCAAGATCAGGGGGGACAGGGTTTGGAGCAACCTGGTCTAGTGGAAGGTGTACCTGTCCATGGCAGGGGGTTAGAATGAGAAGAGCTTTAAGGTTCCTTCCAACCCAAACCATTCTGTGATTACTTTGCATCCAAAACAAAAGGAACAACTGAGACTGAAATACTGGAAAAATCTAGAGCAGTGTCAGACAACTGCTAAGGGACTCAGGCAGGTATTCCCTGATACTTACAGAAACAGAGAAATGAGACAAATGGTGACCACTGCAGATAAGGAGGCGTTTGTAAGTCCCAGTCAGTGATATGTTCCTGGACTTGGCAGGCACAGGAATGTTATCCTTTATCTGCTCTGTTCCAGGAGGTCTCATGCTCAGACGTGCTCAGCAGGAGGACAGGAACAGGACAGGACTTACTCCTCTCTCTCACACATGGAATGTTCAGTAATTCCAACAACTAAAGCTCCAACAGGCAAGGCACTGGATGTGTGTGAGGCAGCAATGATGGGGAGGATACAGCATGAGCTATTTTGTCTGACTGCTCTGAATTTTCCACTACTGCCTCCTTACTATAAAACTATAAAGCAGACTGAAAATAAGGAGTGAGCTTATTGCAAACATTAACAAAACCTCCCGCAAGTCAAATATTTATGCTGCTCGTTTAGTGCACGGCAAAAAATGCAGAACAACTCAGATATTTCAAAAATACTGAATTATTTCACAGATGAAGTTTTGTTCCTAAAACAGCCCTAGTAAAATATCAGATTGTCCAATAAAACAGTGAGAGGAACAATAACAGAGAATTCAGATTAAACATTACCCATGAGTTTCTCAATGAACAGATAATTTAAACAGAATCACGGAATGGTCTGGGTAGCAAAGGACCTTGAAGACTTCCTTCACCTTCCACTAGACCAGGTTGCTCCAGCCACAAAACATAATATTTATACAATATATCCATGTATGGACAGACAGAAATATAGATATGCATTCATAAGTATATCCACACATACCACCAAGAACTAAATAAAAACATATAATTGTTCTTTTTTTCTCAGTGTATTCATTAAAATTGATGATGTTTAAGTATTTCCTACTTGAATAACTTATTGATTTTTACCAGTGTACAGTGTTTGAGCAAGTCTTTCATTAAGCAGCATGGAAGAGAAAATCATTTTAAAGCACAATAATGTCCTAATGAAAAGGGAGGAACAGAATGGGCATCAGGCAGAAATACAGGCCCCAGATCTAATTTGAGCACTTCAACGGATTTGATTCAAATTGCCAACATCCTTGGATCTATTGAGCATCTTCCTGACCTTCTTAAATCTACAAACTGCCTCAGGTAGCTTCTTAAAGACAACCGTTTGTATTTAAGCTTTTAACCAGAAGTTCCTATTTATTTAACAAAGAGAATTGTGATAGTTCTTTTCCAGCTCACAACTCTGATTTACACAAACCTAGAGATAAAATTCCTCTTCACTGTAATATTCTTTGGCCAAGCACGCTCTACTACCACCAAGTCCTTCATAACATTTAATCAACAACACATAACTGCTCCCATTATATTACTAAAAAGGGAGCTTAAGGATACACTCTAATATGTTTTTTACTCTCCAGCTGTCAGGTTGCATGGTTAAGTCCTGCTTAGCATTTGCCATCTCCCACCACAAAAAGAGTATTATCATGAAAGGAGCTCTAGTGCTTTACACACAAAATCCGTATTCCTGGAATAATTTGGTATTTCATTATGCAGTCAAAATATTATTTTCAGCTACCATCAAACATCAAACTGCCCATCAGTGAGCCTACACACACAATCTACATACACTAAGTGTTCAAGAAGTCAGTCATTATCCTGAATTTGTTAATCCAAACCTTTACAATCTCAGGACAATAAATGTAACTGAACCAGAGGTCATTTCTTGCTCTGTGTTTTACCTGCCTTGTCTGGTGAGGAGCAGCTGGGAGGGCTCAGTCTGGAAAAACTCGGGGTTAGAATGAGAAGAGCTCATTCTCATTCACTCCCTAAAACTCCCAGACAGAAGGGTGCAGCCAGGGGGAGTCAGGCTCTACTCCCAGGGAACAAGAGACAGGACCAAGAGGAAATGGCCTCAAGTTCCACTTTTCGGAGGGGTGAGGGTTAGACTGGATACTGGGGAAAATGTCTTCATGGAAAGGTTGGTCAGGCACTGGAACAAACTGCCCAGGAAAGTGGCTGCGTTTCTATCCCTGGAAGTGCTCAAAAACACGTGGATATGGTTAGTGGTGGTCTTGGCAGTGCTGGGGGGAGGCTGGGCTGGATGATCTCAGAGGGCTTTTCCACCTTTAATTCCATCTGCCTATTAGGCAGCTGGCTGACAACTCGGTTTGGGCAGGATGAGAGGTTGCGTCACTGAGCTGCAAACAGTGCTTTGAACAGTCTGTTAACAAAGTGTGCAGCATCTTTTTGATTGTACAATAATCAATGCTGCCAATTTCACTCTCAAGTTTGGAGCTCCCAAGCTCCCACTGCTCCAAATGTTATCTCAGGATGCTGCTGCAGCTCTGTGACTAGGGAATTTCTCATCCCTCCCAGCAGCAGCTCCTCTCCTGCCCATATCATGGTAGCTCAAAGCCCACAGTAGCCTCCAGCCAGCCCAGAGCCCTCTGGAGGTTTGCACTGAAATAGAAGACTCAAGCACATCAGGCACATTCTGTGTTTTCTGTTTCAGCTTCCATCAACACCAAGATGGTTATCTTTGAACAACTAAAGTGGCTGGTTCCACACCTTAAAAAAAAGTCACCTGAAGTCCTTCCTAAATCAGCCATCCACCTCTAAAAAGTACCACTGATCTGGGGTGTGTTACTCATACATCTAACTGGGGGTGTGTTACTCGTACATCTAACTGCATTCTAAGGAAAGGATTTCCCAGGGAAAAAGGGAAACGGAATATTAGAAGACTGCAACTTGATGCTACAATGTTCATCCTTCACCATGAACACAAGAAGATGTCAGAGATTAGTAAATTAGTGAAGCACAAGGTGTATCTTTACAATGTAAATGAAAACAGTCAAGGCCACAAATACGGTCATCATACACATCTAGATAAGATAGGATGATTAACATGCCAAATTTAATTACATCTCTCAGTCCAGCAGATAAGCACATAGAATACACTGCACTTAGAAAATAATTTTCACCTGCTCTTCTACTTCCCACTTGTACCTACAGCATCTAATAACACATTAAGTCCTTTAAAGCCAAACTCTTGACAACCCTGAACCAAACAAAAACCTCCTGCAGAGCCAATTCTGACAGGAGACAGAGCAAACTCAAGGCATGTGAAAGAAGACACATGACTGCAAAACTATGAACACTGCTTGTTTGCATTTCTCAGAGCTCCAAGTTTAAAAACATTACTAGAAATTTCTACTCCTTAATAAACTAATAAACAGACAAATAAACCATCTACAGAGAAAAACATGTATTATATTTTCAGGCAGACTTTTAGATTAGAATTATATGTGAGAAAGAAAAAAGTTTTATCAAAACAGGTAAGAGGATAAAAAATTGAGGTTCTATTAGCAGTGAACATATACCAATTCTTTTTTTTTTACCTGGCATTACCATTCGGAAAAGAAGCCTCTCAAATCCAGTCCTCTTAAAACCACAAATATCCAAATATCCAAGTTTCTCCAAGAAAGTAACAAGTATGAGGCTATTCCTTAAAGTGCTCTCCCAGCTAAAAGAAAATGCTAATCATGACAGTGGCAAAAAGACATTAAAAAGGCAGGTCTGGACTTCCAGGGCATGCTTAGCCTGGAATAATTTCTATACAAAACTCCTTTCAAACTGTTTGCAACACACAGTCATCTACAGACAGTCAATAAATATTAATAAAAAATTATTTTTCTTCCATGAGTTCAGGTTATATGGACAGTTACCCTCCTCCCAAATCCACAAGGAACATCATCGAAGGGTGCTTGGTACTTTCAGCAGCTCCCCAAGAAAGTAGTCACTGCCTAGGATAATCATCATTTTCTCATTTCTGATTCCTTCTTTTCCAGGAATCAGCCCTGCCAGGGAATTCATCTAATGCATGCAGACACACACACTGGCTCTCTCACTGCCACAGCTGACGAATCCAAGGCAGGTAACCATCTTACAGAAATCCTTGCCACAATACAGAAGCCAGGGAGCATCCTCAGCCTATTCCCATGAAATTTCCACTTTCTTATCCAGTGGGATACACTTCAGACACACAACCCAACCGAGTAACTCAACACTAAAAGAACTGGCCCCAGCACTGCAAAAACACACTTTCCATCAGCATATAGCCCAAAAATCACTGTCCTGTGCAGACACCCCTCATTCCCACATACAGTCGTTTGCACATGGCCTGGACCAGTGCAGAGCCAGGGGATTCCATCCCCCTGCCCAGAGCCCTCCTTTAGCCTTGTTTTCTTCCAAAAAAATTACTCTGAAGCAGCAGGACTCTCCCAATACCTTCAGTCCCGTTCAATCCCCTCCCACTGCCCAGTCTAGTCTCCCCACAAGCCCAGGAGCTTTTTCCCACCAGGCTGCTATTCCCACTGTCCCTCCACAAGACCCAGCAGCATTACAGCTGCAGACGATGAGCCTCCCAAATCCCAGCTATTCCCATAAGGATACTGCTTCTCTCCCCTGCACATATCTCTTCTGAAATAACCTTTCACCAAAACCAGCACCTACTGATCTGCCAAGAGGAGCTTCCTTAATCCCCCTCCAAACACCTCTAGAGTCTCCACACAGCCCTAATGCCCACTTGCACATCCTTCTCCTCAAACGTGTTCTAAGTGTGATCTAGTCCCAGCCACACATTAGTCCTTCTCCCCGCCCAGGAAATGGCCCCACACCCACGCTGTCCTCCTCTGTCCAGCTGCTCCTCACTGCTTCCATCAGCTTCCAGCTCCAGCCACATCCCCGCACAAAACCACCCCCATTGACCCACCATCCTTACACTTCCATTTATAAGTTCCCAAACCTAACCCTGCTGCCAAAAATATATCCCCCGACCCACTCCCCTCCAGCTTTACTTTCTGTCTGGACCTACTAAAACTTAAACCTAACATTCTTCTGGCTCTACAATCCATCACTCCCAGACCCCCACAGATCCAGTGCCCTGCAACCACATCCCTGCTCCTACACAGCCCCTTAGAATCACAACTGATTGCCAGTTACGCCTGTGCAACACCAGCCAACCAACACCAAAAATTCAGCTCCCTTAGAGGTGTCTCTCTGTATAACAAACATCCTGTACTCACCAACTGGGGCACTAAACATCCCCATCCCATTGCTCTGAGAGCTCCCACAGGAAGCCCAACCACTCACCTCCTCTGGGGACCTCCAGACCAAGCCTTCCACACTGTCAACCCATCACACCCATGCTGCTGTCATCCCTCAAGCCCGTTTCCGCACACCCACCTCTCCCTCTGTATCCAAATCCCTTCTGTCCCCCTGCATGGCTCCTGCCCATTCCCTAACACGCCCATCCCCCTGAATCAGCCCCATGTTCACACCCTCCCTGCCCAGAGACCCAGCCCCTATTGTCCCCTCAACACGCTCCTATCCTGCCCTAACACCTGCATCCTTACCATCACCTGCACGTGCCTTTATCGTCACCTGGACCTGCTACTCACCTTTATCATCACCTGAGTGTCCCTCACCATTCCCTTGACCTACCACTCACCTTTAGTGTCACTTCCATCTACCGCTCACCTTTCACCTCACCTGGTCCCGCCCTTCACCTTTACTGTCACCTGGCCCTTCCCCTTCCACCACCACCCTACTGCTCTCACTCATCCCTGGACCCTCCCCAGCCTCGCACCCCGTTTGAGTACCCAAACCTGCTTCTCGTACCCACCTCCCTATTTCCCTCGAGTGCTCCTTTGGGCAACCTGACCCGGGCCACCAAGCCACTGCTGTGTCTCCTCCTTTCTCCCTCGCCCTGTCCCTCACGCCCATCCCTGATGTGGCTGACACACGCTCCCGTCCGTACCCCAAATCCACGGTCCAAACGAACTCCCCACTCAAGCCAGCCCCTCACCCTTGAGCCAGCCTTTCATCCCCGTTCCCCAGAGCTAACGCCTCACTCCTGAGCCAGCCCGCACCCCCAGAGCAGCCCCGCGGCAGCCCCTCAGCCCCGTCCACACCGCCCCGCCCCCGCCCCGCGGGGCTCACCTGAAGCGCCCCCCGCAGTGCTGGCACTGGTCGCCCACCCAGCCAGGCTGGCACTCGCACTGCCCGGTGCCCGGCTGGCACCGCCCGCCGTTGGCGCACGGCTTGTCGCATTCCTTGGAGACCGCCACCTCCTCGCCGGCGGCCGCGGCGGGGCCCAGCACCAACAGCAGCAGCAGCGCCAGCAGCGGGGGCGGCGGCGGTGCCGGTGACCTCCCGCCCCGCCTGCCCGGTCCCCGCCGCGCCATCTGCGGCCGCTGCCGGGTCGGAGCGGGGCGGGCGGGGGGCGGCGGCACAACGCGGACCATCGGCCGCCGCGGGGCCTCCGCCGATCCCGCTACGGTGGCCGCGAGTGGGGGGGGAACTGGGAGGGCGGGGCCAGTGACGTCACGCCGCGGCCATGGCGGCGGGGAGGGGGCGGATCAGGGAATCACAGTCACAGGATCGGTTCCACTAATTACAATCCCTAGTTTAGAAAGAGTGGAAGCAGTTCTTGGTTAGGTGCTACAGCTGCAGAGCTCTTCACTTAAGGGTGAGTTTCTCATCTCAGCAAAGTTAACAAGCAGAGTTTAAAGCACATGGCAATTCCCAAACCATGAAATGGCATTTCCCAGGAAATTAGGCAATTTAAAACTGAGCTGTAAAATTAAAGCCCCTTTACTGCTCCCCATTAGTTAAATATTACAAGTGAGAAAGCAGCAGCTGGCACAGATACAACACGAGCACTACCCCAGTGAAAGGAGTAATGGGAGCAACAGAATCACTGGGGTAGGAAAAGCGCTCCAGGATCACCCAGTCCAACTTGGGACACTCCCCACCTTGTCAAGAAGCCCACAGCACCGAGTGCTACCTCCAGGCATTCCCTGGACACCTCCAGGGATGACGGAGGCTCCACCACCTCCCTGGGCAGCCCCTGCCAAGGCCTGACGGCCCTTTCCAGGAAGAAATTCCTCCTGGTGTCCAAGCTGAACCTCCCCTGGCCCAGCCTGAGGCCGTTCCCTCTGCTCCTGTCCCTGTTCCCTGGAGCAGAGCCCAACCCCCCCGGCTGTCCCCTCCTGGCAGGAGCTGTGCAGAGCCACAAGGGCCCCCTGAGCCTCCTTTGCTCCAGGCTCAGCCCTCTAAGCCGCTCTTGGTGCTCCAGAGCCTTCCTCAACTCTGTTCCTTTCCCTGGGCATGTTCCCTTGGTGTCCATCCTGATCGGGGGGCTTGGGGCTGCCCCTGCACTGGGCACGGGCACTGCCCTGGGGTGGAGCAACTCATGCTGGGCTCCACTGCCCTCATGGACCGTGGACTCGGCTTGGCTGAGGGTCTGTCCCACCAGCACCCCGGGGTGTCACCGTACCCCAGGTGAGTCCGAAAAGGTCCCCTCAGAGGTGGGGTCATGTCCTCCCTAGGTCGGGAGTGCCCCGCAGCCACCCCACACACTGTGAGCGTGGGCCTGAGGCACAGGGAGACCTCGAGGCCACAGGGCAAGGAAAAGGAAATGTTCAAGGTGAGGCTGAATGGGGCTCTGAGCAACCTAGGAAGCAAAATGGGAAGAAATTGTTCCCTGTGAGGGTGTGAGGCCCTGGCACAGGTGCCCAGAGCAGCTGTGGCTGCCCCTGCATCCCTGGCAGTGCCCAAGGCCAGGCTGGACACTGGGGCTGGAGCAGCCTGGGACAGTGGGAGGTGTCCCTGCCACAGCAGGGGTGGGATGAGAGATGAGATGAGATTTCAGATTCCTTCCAAACAAACCAGGATACCTTCCTACCCTGGAAAACAAGCTAGTGATCTCCAAGGATTTCTGGGCCTTAATTTGTAACACGAAGGCCGCAATAAAGAAGAATAAACAAGTTAAAAGTCATTCTCTTCTGAATTTGTGGGCAAAGCAGCAAACTCAGTTGGACATACAGCAAGGATATCCTTTGCAGCAAGAAGGGTGAAAATTTCAGACTTTCATTTTTAACAGAGTGAAAAAGACATGAGAAACTGACAGTGTTTGGAGTTCTTGGGTAACTGTTACCTTTGGTCTGTGTCCAGCCATATGATTGTGTCTGGACTAAGGCGATTTGTTTTGAGTGAGGAAAGATGTCAACAGCTGAGAATTTATTACTGAAAGAAAAAAAAAGGCAAAAAGATACTGTTCACATTTTTCCCTCCAAAAGGATGACCAGGGTTTAGATGCAGCAATGCAAAGACACACAACAGAGTGGGTGGAAATAGCCAGCTCACCATATTTAAACAGTTCATTTGTATTTAGAAACACAAATGTTATTTACCTGTCTGAGGGAGGTTCTCAGTGGGAGCTTTAGTGATTTCTATGTGAGTTACTGGGACAGCGAAGGGTGTTGAGCAGATAGGAAAGAAAATATTCTAAAGAGTGGTTAGTTTTTTCTTGTCAGTCAATTATCTCTAGCAAAACCATTGCTCAGAGATTTTGCCTTTTCTGCTTGAGGCCTGAAGAAGGAGGATGAACTCTTGGGTTTAGTTTAAAATTGCTAGGCTGGGCTGACCTGGTATTCAAAGGCAACCAAAACCAAAAAGATGCGAGTGATGAGAAATAGGTTGCAAATCCCTTGTAGGCTATACAGAAATGGAGGCACAGATAGTCTGTTTCTACATACATCTATATTCCTGGGACTCAGACAACTGCCAGCATACCCTGAATCTGTAGATTCAGATACCAGTCATTTCCCAAGGTGGTGCCAGACAAGCCAGTCTGGCTCTGAGAGTCAGCCAACTCAGGATGCAGGCAGTGCATGACACTGCTCTCTGGATCGTCACTGCGGTGGGGTGACCCTGGCTGGACTCTGGGTGCCTCATAAAACTGCTCTCACTCCCCTCCTCAGCTGGGCAGGGAAAGAAAATACAGTGAAAGGCTCATAGTTGGGATAAGGGCAGGGAGAGATCAGTCACCAGTTAGTTTCACGGGCAAAAGAGATGGAGGAAATCAGTTTAATTTATTACCAATTTATTACCAATTTATTACCAATCCAATCTGAGCAGGGCAACGATAAATAAACTCCAATCTTAAATCACTCTTCCCCCACCCCTCCTTCCTTCCCAGGCTCAATTTCCCTCATGCTTCTCTCCCTCCTCCTTCCAGGTGGTGCAGAGGGACAGGGAATGGGGCTGTGCTCAGTCCATCACACAATGTCACTGCACTCGTTCCTCCTCAGGGGTTGGACTTTTCACACTCTGCCCCTCCTCCAGTGTGGGCTTCCCGTGGGGGCACAGCCTCCTTCGGGCATCCCCATGCTCTACCATGAGCTGCACGTGGATCTCTGCACCCCCACGCCCTCCACGACTCCATCAGACATGGAGGGAAGCTCCAGCACCTCCTCACAGGACCCACCGCCAGATCAAAGCCTGGTAACCCAAACCCAGCACAGTCGCACGGGAGCTGCCAGCACAAGTTGCTCCCACTAAGTGATGCCAAAAGGTTCTGACCCGTGGAAGTGTTGCTGGTATGGCTCTAAAACACCACATGGATTACCCAGATACAGCCAGCTCAGGGCTGGGATTGGTATCTACTGTCAAATCTTACCCCCATCCTCTACTTTGTGTCTCCTTGCATCTGTTTGTGTTCACTTGCAATTATCAGTGATAACATTACTTATATTTTCACAACATCTGCCCAACACAGCTGTCTGTTGCACAAAAGACAGAAAGTAAAAACATTGGTTAAGGGTGCAAATAAACTTGGAGAAATTGTTCCCATCCTAGATATCAGCTGAATTTCTCTTCACTGGTGTCAGATTTAGCAAACTGCTTCTGTGCTCAACAGTTTATGTGGGTTTTTATCCAGCTAGGCAGATAAAGCACAAGATGCCATCCATCCTTGGATATCTCCCCACCCTTTTCCCCGCAGTAGTTCCTTACAAGTCATAGAATCACAGAATCACAAAATGGTTTGGTTTGGAAGGGACCTCAAAGCTTGTCTCGTTCTAACCCCCTGCCATGGGCAGGGACACCACCCCATAGAGAAGATTCCTCCAAGTCCTGTCCAATCTAGTCTTGAATGCTTCCAGGGATAGGGCAGCCACAACTTTCCTGGGCAACCTGGGAAATTAGGAATTCAAAAGGCTTTTGCAGTTGGAGAATCAAAACGTTTTCTACCAGATAGCTGGAATTGTTAGATCTGTGCAGTGGCTGATGGTTGTTTTCCATCAAGCAAACTTTAAATCACTTTAAAAAAGAGTTAAGAAGGGTCACCAGAACAGAAAGAGAGAGTTCTGACAACAAAGCAACAGCCCACCTAAGAGAGTGTTAATCAGCTGCCTGTGGCAAATCTCAAATACTTGGGAGAAGAGTAACATCTGTGAGTGTTGCATAAGAGAAGAAATCCTTTCCTAACTTTGTTAGTGATCACACTGTCCTCCCTGGCACTGTCTGTATCAAATAGTAGCTGCAGGAGATAATTATTGTTATATTAACTTTAATCTGTTTCATTTTAACATGCAAAAAATGTTGAAATATGTTTTTGGTTTTTGTAGTTGTTGTTTTGGTTTGGTTTTTGGTTTTGGTTTTGGTTGTTTTTTTCTGTTGTTGTTGTTTTGTTTGTTTTGTTTTGTTTTATTTTAATTATTCACAGGCAACTTGCTGGCATGAAATGTCGTTTGGAAGGAGAGGAGTTAGGTTAGCCCAGAGTTCTGACTTGGCTATTTTTATTTCAAAAGGCAAAAATATTTCATAATAGACATACTAGTATGGTTAAAAAACCTTTTCCTGGCAACAGGCACAGCAGGACAATGGAGTTTTTGCAAACTACACATAGGGAGGAGATTGCTTTGAGGGATGGAAGAGCCCTCTGTATCACAGCTACAAACATAACATCATCAGAGCAACACTTCAGTGACTGATCTCTGCTCTCTGGTGACCAGGGACAGGACCATAGGGAATGGCTGAAGCTGTGTCATGGAAGGTTTAGGTGAATATTAGGAACAGATTCTTCCCCCAGAGGGTGGCCAGATACTCAACAGGCTCCCCAGGGTTTGTGGAGGCCTCAGGGCTGCCATGCTCCAGAAGCATTTGGACAATGCTCTCAGGCACAGAATGGGGTTGGTGGGGTGTCCTGTGCAGAGCCAGAAGTTGGACTCGATGATCCTTGTGGATCCTTTCCCACTCAGGCTACTCTATCCATGATATTCTATGAGTCACACAACTTTATGCAGTATGTGAAATAAACAACGAATTCAACAACCGTTTCCATGGACATTGATTTTAGACAACTATAAACAAGAAAATACAACAAGCAAGTACCACCAGCACTGAATTAAGTCTGGAATGAGGAGTTACACTCACCTCTGTTCATTCTTGCTGCCAAACATTTATGGCCCCATCTGTTGTCATTATGTGTGCAGTTGAATCCATGTTTACTCAGCACGTATTTGCTCTGTATATAAGCCAAGTTACTACCCACTTGATATGCCCAATGACAGGATAGCTGGACATGCTAATTAATGAATTGGCCTCTGGAGTGAAATTATGCCTGCATTAAGAAGATTTACATTGATATTAATAAGGTCAGAACATCATTGCTGGTGGCTGAGTCATGGCTGAGCTGGGTATCACAGGCATGTAAACAGTGAATCTGCCCTAGGAGGCTGGTTCAATGGTATGTTTATCAAAATGGATCAAGTCGTGGTGATATCAGAGGTCAAAAATCACAAGAAACCATAAGCATAATGCTGCATTGTACAAGCTTTTTATGTGCTGTTGAGATGAGCTCACAGGAGTCCTGAACTTCAGAAATAACTCCCTAGCCAAGGGCCTGGAATCAACTCTTTCCAATTATCTATCTTGTAACCCAGCATCACTGTTTTTCTACTCCTCACCCAACCTGCTATTTCTACTCATTACAACCTCTGCCCACATACCCAAATCCTCAGCACCTTGCACCCTGTCTCTTCTGTTGACGGTCCTTCCATTTTCCCCAAACCTCCTCTTTCCTTCACCTCCAAGTGTTTCACTTCCACAGTACCAGTGAAGTTTGAATGTGAACACAGTCATGCCCAGACCAAAATGTATTCACTCAAGATGCTTGTTTGCTGCCTGTGGAGGTGTGTGAGGCAACTCTACACATAAAAAATGCCTCGTGGTCTTATCGTAAAATCCCAGAACAGTTTAGGTTGAAAGGAACCCTAAAGACCATCTTGTTCCACCCCCAGTGAGTGGGGCCACTGTCCCCAATTGCTGTAAGCCCTCTCCAGCCTGGCCTTGAACACTCCCAGAGGTGGGGCAAACAGCTTCTTAGGGCACCCTGTGTCAGGGCCTCACTACCCTCACAGGGAAGAATTTTTGCTAATACTGACTCTCAGCTGCCCTCTGGCAGTGGAAGTCATTCCAGTGGCTGTCATTCCAGGCCCTTGCTCAAGGTTTCTCTCCAGCTCTCTGGTAACCCCTTTGGACACTGTAAGGTGCTCGAAGGTCTCCCTGAAGCCTTCTCTTCTCCAGGCTGAACAGCCCCAATACTTCCTTCAAAACACTCACTGGGTCATTTGAAGGACTTGTTTAATTTTTTTTTTTTTTACTCTCCGGATTTCCTGCAAACAACTCACCTTTGTTTTGTTTTGGTTCCCTTGATCCTGCCCCAAACCTCACACTGGCACAATTCCTCCTCATACCAAAGAGCTTTTCCACACAGGTTCCTGAGCTGATACAAATGTCAGAACAGCAGGAATGAGCACAGAAACTCTCTATTTTCTACCCACCCAACTGGAAATCCTGCTATGAGCATGTTTGACTATACAAATCCAGTTATTAAGCACATTTAGGTATAAATTCAGAGTTTGCCAGAGGTCTAGTTTGATCTCTCATTTTCCTTTATTTAGACGTGGATGGCCAAAGGTCCTTTGAAAAAGTGCTTAATAAGAGCAGAAATATAGTCAGTCAAGTGCTGCCGGGAACAAAGGTCGAGAGATTTGCAGGCACATTAATGATGAGCAGCAGAATAATAACTACATCTTCACAGTTGCTTTATCACAGTTGCTTTAGATTTTTAGGATAGGGGAAAACTATTAATAAAATTTTGTTGAAGAACAGAAATTGGGAGAAAAAATCAAGAACAGTGCAGTCTTCCAGAGCTGTTGAGGACACGGTGGTTAGTGAAACTGTGAAAACATCATGTGGACTTGGGTTATGTGCAGGGTCCTGGAAGAACTCTAATGATTACAAAAGTTTGGTGTTTGATTTTCCATGTAATTCAAGATAAGCAGTATTTTCTAGGATCATTGAATGTTTTAACTTGGAAGGGACATTAAAGGTCATATGTAGAATCAGGAAGGGACATTAAAGATCATACGTAAAATCAGGAAAGCTGCTTGATCCATCCAGGTTCAGCAAAAAGCATCTCAGCAGCCACTTTACTTGCAATGTATCTGCTCTGTCTCTTTCTTGTAGATTTTCTATTTTGTGGTCATGTTTTGACAGCGATTAATGGAATTAATATATCTCCATCTGATTTTAGGAGGAAGATCTGGCTCTGAAGAGCAGCATGTGATGGCCTCAAGTCAGGTAACTATGAAACCAAGATATCTGTTTGGGAAAATGTTGATTTATATAGACCAGGTACTAAAGTTAGGGCCAGACCAGGGAAGTGTGGCTCCCAGCCCAGAGCCATAATCTCTGCAAAACCACTCCTCGAAAGTCCTGGCATATTTTCAGATAACCTCCCCCTTAACAATGAAAATCAAAGTATTGTATAAAGAACAAAGAGAGAAAAGGAAAAAAAAAAAGTCAAAAGACTTGTGTGTCTTGGGAACAGAAAAATCATTTCAGCGAGCCGTCTCTGACAGATATTTTTCTGAAAACTAATACTAAATAGTAAATTTGCTGCAAGGAAAAAACCAACTACATGCTCAAACCACAGTATCTATAAAAAGAAAGGCTGTGTTTGCAAGCAACTCTTCTGCTCAGAGGAATCATCCAGGTTCCGCCTGCTCTCTGGAAGGAGCACGTTAACTACATCAGCCTTTTTTTCAAGCAAGGAGCAAAGTCCCAAGTGTAGCAAGTAATTGAAAGGTCATTGACCAACAATAGCAAGTTAGATGCAGTCAGGGAGAGCCTGAATGCTGTACAAACAGCTCTGTCTCCTGCCTTCCTTCCAACGGAGCCCAGCAAGAGGATATCAAAAGGCGTTCGGAGTCAAAATGTGACCCTCCACACATTCAGCTCAGGGAAGGGGCTGAAAAGAGAGGAGGTGCCAGCATTATTCAGGGCGTTCTTGGGAGGACAAAAGGGAGGCAAGACAGTTTGTATATTCAAAACCAAACCCCAGACAAAACAACAGACAGGCTGCACATTGTTCAGGGCTGCTAGACATTCTGCGTTTCTCACGGAGGAGAAGCATCTCTGCTGTGTCTGATCTCAGCGACCCCCTGCTCTGATGTCGGGGCTGGGGGGGCAGCTGGTGCCCGTGGTGGTTTGGCAGAGCAAGAGCCCTGGCAGCCCCACAGTGGGTGCAAGACTCACCCTGCTAACACCATCCCGAGAGTGCAGACAGGCAGGCAGATGGTGCCACATATGCCACATATGTCTGAGGAGGTCTCACCTTCCCTAGAGAGATTTACTGACGAGGAAGAGGAGGAAGGGAAGGACATGCTATTGGATTAGGCCTCCCCATCCTCTCCTCTTCCCCAACTCATTTGCAGAGGCTCCAGAAGTGCAACACTTCCTTGCCTCAGCTCTTTCAGAAGTGCTGTCCAACCCTCTCCAACACAGCTACAAGGAAACGTGATTGCTGCCCTTGACTTGCAGCCTAGCACTGGCTGACTCACATATCTGGGGTGGAAACACCTTCCCAGTTAGCCCCTGGTACCTCCATTCCCTTAGCATTTTTTACTTCCTGGGAACAGGCGTGGCCCCATCAGAGGGACCATGGGGAGGTCAGGCTCTGCTCCAGGGATGCAGGTGTGTTTGCTGCAGGTGCAGCACAGACAGACCCTGTACAATACCCAGCCTCTGCTGGTGCAATTCTACCACCAATTCTCTCTCTCTTCCCTCTGGCTCACATATTAAGTTGCTTCCTTCCAGTTCTTGGGACAGATTTTGGAATGGTATTCACTCTCTGTGAAAAGATACTGAGCTCCAATTTCTCAGCTGCTTGAGGCCTTAACCACCTTCCCTGGCTACAGCCAAGGAAACAGCAGTGGCAGGACACACCAGCCTTGGGCTCCAGGGCTGTTTTGGTGACTCCCTGTCAAAAATCTATGCTTCATGCCTAAAGGGAGCTCCAGCTTCATACCAGTCAAATACCATCAGCTATAGAAGAGCTGCTCCTTTTCATGGTATGGTACTTCACCTCTGCTCTGGAGACAGGCTGCAAGAGTTGGGATTGTTCAGCCTGGAGGTTAGAAAGCTTTGAGGCACCTCCAGTGCCTGGGGACACTGAAGAACCATCTGGATGCAATCATGTGCCGTGTACTCTAGGATGACCCTTTGTGGTTGCTTCCAACCTGTCCAATTCCAAATATTATGTGAATAAAGGGGCTCCAAGAGAGCTGGAGTGGGACTTTGAAAAATGGCCTGGAGTGACAGAAAAAGGGGAGCAGATTCCCACTGTCATAGAGCAGGTTAGGTAGGATATTAGGAAGAAATTTCCCACAGAAGCTTTTGCTGCCTCATCCCTGGAAGGGTCCAAGGCCAGGTTGGATGGGGCTTGGAGCAACCTGGTCTAGTGGAAGGTGTCCCTGGCCATGGGAGGAGGTGGAATGAGATGGTCTTTAAGGGCCCTTCTGATCCAAATCATTCTGTGATTCTATAAGTAAAATCAGTACTGGAGCAGCAGCATTCAGCAGTAAGTGACCTGGGCAGGCTGCTCGCTTCCCTGGGTGAAGTTATGCTGTTTTAAATCAACTTAAAAACTGGCTGGGAACTGTGCTGGCAGAACATATGCAAACCCTGTTGTTCAACCTTGGGCTAAATTAGTTTCCTTAGCAATAGAATCTCTGGGATACAGAGCCTCACATTTATAGAAAGTTTATGAAACTACTTTATCCAAACTTTTATACATGGACTTATCATTAAGAGAATGACTGGCCTGGCTGACTTCCATGGGAGGGGATGGATGTGTAGTTAAACTGGTGCTTGCGGCTGAAGAAGAGGGGAACTTCCCCATGGGCTGATCTGTGGCCTGTTGAAACAGTACACAAGGAACTTGGGTTTTAGATTATATCAACACATTTTGCTTCCTCCTATCGTGACAGGCCAAACCAGTAAAGAGTTACTGATTTTACATTGAAACCAGTTCTCCAAACACCTCTCCAAAATAGTTGGGCAAAGTATAATTGGGATAATAGAGCCCAGGATAATAACAGAGTTGAAGCAGGTATTTTGCTGGAGGTTGCATGAATAGCACTGGAGAGTAGGAAATGCCTAAAAGAGGGGGATGGACATACAGAGAATACACAAAATGCAGGGGTGAATTCTTATGGATGAAGTAAGCAGAGCTGTGGAATTGCAGAAAAATTGAAGTCGGAAGAAATCTTCCCTTCCAACCCTCTCCCCTTCCACCAAGGAGCTCAAAGCACCTTGGAGAAATATTTGGGGCCTGAAGATACCTGACTAGTCAGCACCTCTGAGCACTAAATCAAGATTAATAGTTTCATGCAACTTAACCGCACTATGGCTGCAGATGCCTACATATCAACAGGGCTTAACAGGGGATTAAACCAATTTTAGGAGTAAAAGAGCCTTGGAAGCATCTTTGTTCTTCCCTTGGGAGAGACAATGTAACTCCATCAGGAGGAGTACCACCAGGACGTGGGTTTTGGGTGGCACAGAGGGGAGAAATAAACTGCTTGGAGCAAACCTACAGCAGCCTTTGCCCCACTGGGTGAGTCATTGCAAAATCTGGGTAGAGAAGTCATGAGGAAAGGGAGAAAAAAGTGAACAGAGTAGGAAATAGATCTACCATACAACTGTTTTTTGTAGGATTTGTGACAGTTCATGGAGTCAGAGGCAAAAAGGGACCATCAGCTCATGAAGGCTGACTTCCTGTATTTTGGTTCCATCCTGTTGCCTTGGGGCAGACTGTACTCCTACCCCATTCACAGTCCCAGAGGGTCTCACATCTCTGGGCTCCAGGTTGTGCTGGAAAAGCTCAGCTCTGTGGCACAATTTAGGGTGATGGCTGCTGCAATTTTAGCCCTGTGCAGCTGTTCAAGGAAGCAGAACATTTGTCTCAAGAAGGAGATTGCTGTGGAATCCTTTGGGAGGAAAGTCTTTCATTATAATTCAGAAAGGTCTGGAGGGCTGGATTTAATTTTTTTTCCCAGTTTAAATAAATGTGGCTTAAATGTAAAATGTTGTGATCTATGAAATAAATATGGAAACTATTTTTGACATTTCTTGCACTGCTTTGAGCTCTCCTCAGCATGATCATGTGAGTGTCCAATCTGAACAAAGACAGACGAGGATGAAAAGTGAGAGGCAAAGGAATGGGAAAAAAACACCCCCCAATTCAGCACAGCTGCAAGTGCAGGTTCACAACTATTGGGAGATGACAAGACACCTGTCAAAACAAGAAATGCTGGTTTAGAAAGAGCAAAACTGTCTTGTGCAGACTTTGCTGAAAGGATCTACCCTGAGCACACAAAACTGGCTGCTGCTGTGTTTGCGAATGCAGACTGAAAACAGCAGGCTCTTCCGCAATGAGACACGCCCCAGGGGTGTCTTTATAACAGGATTGTGTGTTTTAGAAATAGCATCGGATAGAAGCATTATCTGGGAATCTGTGAGTCAGCTTGTGTTTGGAACTGGCAGATAAATACAGTAATAAGCACATGGAATAATAGCCACCTTGGAGGAACAGCCTCGTCTGTTGATATGGCCAACAGGTTTGCTAATGATGTACAGAGATTGGCATTAGGAAGTCATTTTGGTTAAGTCCTGAAGAGTCAGTGAGAGGCAGGAAAATGCATTCCTTGGCTGAACTGTGTGCTCCAGCAATGAGTAAGAGGTGAAGGCTCTTCTGGAGCCTCAAACACCATCCTTGCTCCAGGCCAGAAGTGCTGCATGGGCTACAGGTTACGTAATATTTTATGGATAGCATTGCCTCTGTCCCAAAGGGTGGGACTCGCCTCAGCAGGCCTGTGAAACTGGCAGCAACTGAACAATGCTTAGATGAGATTTCAGGAAAAAAATCCTTCCCTGTGAGTGAGGTAAGGCACTAGTACAGGCTGCCCAGAGAGGCTGTGGCTGCCCCATCTGTGAGAGTGTTCAAGGCCAGGTTGAAGCAACCTTGTCTAGTGGAAGGTGTACCTGCCCATGGCAGGGGGTTGGAATGAGATTTGTCTTTTACTGCCCTTCCACTCCAACCCATCCTGTGATTGTCTTCTTCAGAGTTTTTTTCTATAGTCAGTAGAGAATTGATCACAACTCTGGGGTACCTTTCCTATGTGGAAAGGCTGAGGAACTTGCAATTGTTCAGCCTGGGAGAAGAGAAGGCTCCAGGGAGACCTTATTGCAACTTGTCAGTACTTCTAAGGGGGCCCGTAAGAAAGATGTACAAAACAAATGTTCAAAGCAAATTTTGTTTTTGAAACAGGAAATCAAAACTGTGCCATGCTTTGGTCTGCAGATGAGTGTGAGTGAGATCCAATTATCTGTTGTGTTTGGAAAGCCTTTAAAGGCCCAGGAGAGAGTACACACCACAGGGCTGCAGACACCCATGTAGAGCAGCTCAAAAATCTGTAGATTTCTTCAGTTCGTAGAATCCCAGGATCAGGTTGTTCCAATCCCCTGCCATGGGCAAGGACACCTTCCACTGTCCCAGGCTGCTCCAAGCCCTGTCCAGCCTGGCTTGGACACTGACAGGGATCCAGGGGCACCTGGACACCATCTCTGTGCAACCTGTGCCAGGGCCTCATCATAATCACAGGGATTAATTTCTTCCCAATTCTTTCCCAATATCCCATCTAACCCTGCCTTCTGTCAGTGTGAAGCCATTCTCCCTTGTCCAAGATCCCTCTCCAGTTCTCCTGGAGCCCCTTTAGATGCTTAAACGTGCTGAAAGGTCTCCCCAGAGCCTTCTCTTTTCCAGGCTGGACACCCCCAGCTCTCCCAGTCTGTCTCAAGAGTAGAGGGGCTCCAGCCTGTAACATGCATGTTAGATATCCTCTTTCAGGGCCTCAGCTGAGATCAGAGGTTTGGTGTGCAGGATGTCAAGCAAAGAAAAAGATGTTTTCTGCAGGAACCTCAGAAGTGAGCGGCAGGAAGGACTTGGCCAATGGAGGGGCCAAGCAAAGAAGGTGAGAGGAATGGTGAGAATAGAACTGAAGAGCTGTGATTTTTGCAGACTTCAGCAAGAGGTGACCTTCTAGGCACTGTGGGGGACAGTGCACTGGCAAGATTGAGGAGCAACTTAAAGAAAAAGCATGCAAAAATGTCAGATTCTGGGGGCTGCAAAAGGCTGCAGCTCTACGGAGAATGGAGGTGACAGTTGCAAAGAAGGTGCTTTGTTTGGTGCAGGCTCAGACTGTGAGGCAGGGGAAGGATGGAGTCACAAGTGCAATGTGTTTGAGAGATAAGCAGACTGTGAGGCAGGGGAGGGATGGAGTCACAAGAGTAATGTGTTTGAGAGATGAGCTGGGAAGATGATCCCAGCAGCAATAGGGGAGTACCAACATGCTCTCAGAGAGTGTCATAGATAACCCAACTCCTCAGATCACCTTTCCACCCTTAGGCTCACTCAGAAACCTCATGACCACATAAAGTGTCTCTTTTTCACAATGAGCCCCATTTTACTTTTATTACTCTTTTACTCTCCCTTTGCTTAGAAATGAATGGATTACCTTTGGGGCAAAATAGCAAGAAAGAGGTGATTCACCTGCACACAGAACTCAAGGTAAAGAGTGAGGAGCATGAAGGGAAAATAATTCACCTTGTTATGAGAGGAATTATGAGTGGGAACCAGGGGATAAAGAATGGGAATTTTCATGCAGGAGTAATTTTAATGACACACAACAAGCACCTTGCCATAATTAAGTGCTAAGAAATAACAACCTACCATTAAGTGATCACATTATTGTCTCAACAGTGATCGTGTAGCAGCCTCAATATCCATGGTGTCAAACCAGGATGTTCACAGGAAGATGAATGAGTAGTTAAAACATGAAAGCTCCTCACCAGAAGGCTTTCTCCAGGAAATGCCTGCAAGCTCAGTTGTTGTTACTTAAATAAACAGAACACCATTGTTGAATATGAACATTTTTACATTGTCTTATAAAAATGTCAGAATAAAGGTGAAGAGGAAGTATTTTACAGCAAATATCCAGAGGCAAACCTTTTTTCTGCATAATTTGCCACTGCTTTAACACCCCAAACTCCCTAATTTGCCTACAGGTACCATGCTGCAATCTGTGCTTTCTGACACCATTTTAGGGAGTCCCCTGCCCTAGGGAAGGGTTCTTTTACAAAATCATGGCATGGGCCTTTAAGATCACCTAGTTCCAAACCCCTGTCCTGGGCAGGGATGCTGCTCACTAGATCAGGTTGCTCACGGCCCTTGATTTCTTCTAAAGCTGTTTTGTGAGGGATGTTAATATATCATTTTGTTCTGGTTTATGGCAAGAAATTCTCATTTCTATATTTTGTTCTGGTTTAAGGCAAGAAATACTCATTTCTGTATTCTTTTTCCTGGTGTGAAAATATCTCGACCTTCTTCTGCCCAATCTCACAGAGCATGACAAACTCCTGGCTGATGGCTAGAAAAGTTGCAAAAACTTCTGAGGAACACCTCATCCAAGAATTGGGATTGCTGGTGTTACTTTCCTCAGCCTGGTAACTCATATTAGAGGAAAAGGATTAAAAAGACTTAGAGGGGGTAACTGGTCTTGTTTGGATGAGAATCTCAGTGAAGATGGTGATTAAATGCTCCGCTGTCTGTTTTTAGAGGATTTGCCTTGTGGGAGGTGATCCTATAAAAATCACCTGTCTACCTAGGAAGTGCTGATAGCTGATAAACAGCCAAGGCAGGAGGGTGGATGAGGGTGACTCAGGAGCAAGGCACTCTCAGGGAAATGAACTCTCTTTGTAGACATTGAGATCATTAACTTGTTTTAGCCTCTGTCATCCAGAACTGAGATCTGTTACATGAGCTCAAACGCCACTTAGGAGACAGTGGGCACTCCATATGGGGTGAAGCCATGGGGTTTCATGGATCATTGGCCACATCTTGTCTCCAGAGGGAAACTGACATCAGATGGGTGGAGAAACCACTGAACCATCAGTGGAGATGACCAGGTGCAGGAGTGACAACCACTCAGAATCACACAATCACAGGATGATTTGGGTTGGAAAGGAGTTAAAGAATATGTTTTTTAACCCCCTCCCATGGGCAGGGATACCATTCACTAGATCAGATTACTCAGGCCACTTCCAGTCTACCCTTGAATGCTGCAAGGGATGGGGCCATGAAAAACCTTGTTGGGAAGGCTCAAGATATTAACTGGAAAATCTCTTCACAGTGCCAGTAGTGTTCCTCAGTGGTGTTCCTCAGCAAATCAGAGGACCTGTTTATAATATCTGAGTTTTGAGAACTTCACCCCTGAGTTGCTCTCACCTGTGTGTATGCTGCCCTAAGCCACAGTACCAGGCCACCAAGTTGGTTTAGTTCATCCCAGACAGTTCAGGTCACCTTTCGCTACAGGGTGACAGAATCAGGACTAAAAACCTACAGACGGATAGAAATTGGCCTGTCAAGTCCTCTGCTTTCCAGTTTCTTCACTGCTGAGTTAAAGTAAGCTACATGAGAGCAAGTTCACAGAGAGTATCCCCAGAGCTCTGTCAGCACCCAGAAATCACAGATGCTTCCAGACATCTTCTCTGTCCCTCACATCTTCTGTAATTATTCAGAGGACTTGTCCATCCCACTGGCATCTCTAGTTTTTTGCACCAAATGCCTGGATCAAACCCACAAGTAGCTCTTTCACGTTACATATTAGGAAGAAGTTCTTTACTATAAGGATGGTGAGGCCCTTCTCTAGACAGGTTGTCTAGAGAAGCTGTGGCTGCCCCATCCCTGGGACTGTCCAAGGCCAGGCTGGATGGGGCTTGGAGCTGCCTGGGACAGCTGCCTGGGGCATCAGAACTGGATGGTCTTTAGGGTCCTTTTGAACCCAAATCATTCCATGATTTTATGAAGGCTGCAGCTCACTTGCCCTTGGCACAATGCATCACAGTCCCATGACTTATCTTAAAAACCTACTTTTGGCGTCCAACTCTCAGATGACAATATCTTGCAGACACAGGATAAAGTCCTGTACTTTCCCATCTCCTCCTCATTACCCCTGATATTTCCCAGCTCCCTGATGATAGTAGGAACACACTGCAGTCCACTCCAGCTAGCACCAGCTGCCTACAGCCCCAGCAACCTTATTTCCTTTCCAGCTTGCAAAAGCCAGGTATCCAGAAACACCCTATTTTGCACACAGGAGACTGTCCCCTCTGGGCCATGCACTTACCCTTCCCCAGCTGACTCCATCCAGAGACAAGTTCCAGCAGTTTCTGTTTGCAGGATTTTTGTGCAATTTAAAGCAAGTGCATGAACTACTGGGAACAAAGCCTTTTCCTAGAGGAAACGCCCTTGGGAGGGCATCAGCTCTTACCACATTCACAGCCTCACAGCTTCTGGCAGCCCTTGGCTTCCCCAAAATGCACCCCTGCTGCTTCTGAATGGGAACTGCTATGGGGAGGCAAGGTAAAAATTTGTTGCATAGGGTTTGGTTTCTTTCTGGCATAATCAGAACAGAAGAAGGGAATGAAAAGGAAAAGCTTAGTGACATCAGATTTGGCTTTCCAGAGCAGAGCAGCTGAGTACCTCACTTCTGCCTCACTTCCCTGCCCCACTCCCAGCACTCAGCCAGCTCAGCTCATGGCTCAGCTCTAGTTGAATGCAGACAGATTCTTCCCTGTGAGTGTGGTGAGGCCCTGGTACAGGGTGTCCGGAGAAGCTGTGGCTTTCCCATCCCTGGAAGTGTCCGAGGCCATGTTGGACAGGGCTTGGAACAACCTGGGATAGTGGAAAGTGTCCCTGCCCATGGCAGAGGGTGGAACGGAATGATTTTTAAGGTCCCTTCTAACCCAAACCACCCTGTGACTGTATTGTTCTACGATCTGACACATAAACACTGTCAGGACAACAAACAAGAAACTTCAGGCTTTGAGATCTGGCTTTGCAGCTTTGTCATTCTTCAGTCCCCAGTGCAGGATTTTTGGTGCAGTGTCTTCTGCTCCAAGCGATTTCCCATTCCAGCAAACAGGCTGGCTGCTGCAAGGCAGGAGCACAATATATCTGCCCATAGCAGCTGAATTGTCCTGAGCTCTGCAGAGCTAATCAACCATGAAAATGCCCCTCCTTGCCATCCTGGAAGAATTGACTTTAATGATTAGAGACATTCTGTTTTGAGTGTGGTCAGAAGGGTAGGATGCCTTTCAGGGAGATTTCAGCTCATCCTTGGGAGCATCCCATGCAGTCAAAGAGCTCAGAGCTTTCTCTTAACCCTCTCCTAACCTGGAGTCAGAAATTTCAGAAGCTCAATGCAGGATTAATACAAGACTTGGCATTATAATATATATAATTAATACAAGGCTTGGCATTTGCATTTTTAAAATTATTTTTCTTGGAGATCTTCTTAATGTGTTTTTCCCAGCCCTGACTGTCTGCAAGTGCTGGTGATCCATCATTCTCCACATCTCCAGCTCCCACACCACTCTTGGCATTCCTGACCACCAGAATCATAGAATGATTAAGCAATCACAGAATGGGTTGAGTTGGAAAGAACCATCTCATTCCACCCCCCTGCCATGGGCAGGGACACCTTCCACTATCCAAGCCCTGTCCAACGTGGCCTTGAACACTTTCAAGGAGGATATCAAGGATTATCACAGAATCACAGAATAAACTAGGTTGGAAAAAACCTTTGAGATCATCGAGTCCAACCTGTGACCTAACATTACCTTATCAGCTAAACCATGGCATTGAATGTGCCTCATCAAGTGTTTTTTTAAACACCTCCAGGGTTGGTGACTTCACCACCTCCCTGGGGAGCCCAATCCAATGCCAAACCACTTTTTCTGTGAAGAATTTTTATCATCTAATACTTAGACTAAATTTCTCCTGGCACAGCTTGAGGCTGTGACCTCTCATCCTGTCACTGTTCCCTGGGACAAGATACCGACCCGCACCAGGCTACAATTTCCTTTTGGGCAGTTGCAGACAGTGATGAGGTCTCCCCTGAGCCTCCTCTTCTCCAGGCTACATAATCCCAGCTCCCTCAGCTGCTCTTCACAGGGCTTGTGCTCCAGGCCCTCCACCAGCCTCATTGCCCCTTCTCTGGATACATTTGATCATCTCAAGGTCTTTCCTAAACCAAGGGGCTAGAACTGGACACAGCACTCAAGGTGTGGCCTCACCAGTGCCAAATACAGGGAAAGAATGATCTCCCTGGTCCTGCTGGCCACACCATTCCTAGTACATGCTGGGAAACCTCCTATAGCATCTCAGTGGAAATGTTCCTGCACCTTGTGTTTAGCCCTATGTCCTAGCACAGCTAAAAGGATACAATTCCTGTCTCCTGTCCTTATATCTGTATTCTACATCCCGTCTCACATTCAGGCAGCCACAGATGGAATTTATCTCTCGCATGCATGGGGCTGTTATCTGTACCTATGTTCAGGCTAGCAATGCCAGCAGGATCCTATGCTGCTATCTTCCCTCATTATTCCCTGTATCTCCCTAAGGCAGAAAATTTTTCTCTTGCTTCCCCTCTCTGAGCAGCATCTCCTAATAGCCCCGTCTCAGCCGTGGGAGCTATGAAATATGATAGAAATTATGGGATATTTATCCTATCTCCCAGCTGGTCTGCACTGACTGTCAGGGCTTTGATGAGCCCAGATTTAGGACACAGCTGCAAAGAATAATTTGTGAGTCAGGGGCTGAGATTTTTAGGGGGTTAATAAAGACCCTCCCCATTAGTGAGTTGGGTGAAGGAGATAGTCATCTTGAAAGAAAGTGGTTGTAAGGTGCCCTGGAGGAGAATACTTACTGTGGAAGTAGGCATTTCTCTCTTTGAGAATAGCCTGGTCTCTCTTACTAGTTATTAGTAACTATAATAACTAAATTATTATTAGCAGGCTGAGAGAGGTGGGCGTGTTCAGCTTGGAAAAGAGAAGGCTTCAAGGAGACCCTACTACCCCTTCTAGTGCCTCAAGTGGCTTCAAGAGAGCTGGAGAGGGACTTTGGACAAGGGAATGGCTTCACACTGGCAGAGGACAGGGTTAGATGGGATACTGGAAAGAATTCTTTCCTATGAGGGTGGTGAGGCCTGACACAGGCTGTCTGGAGAAGCTGTGGCTGCCCCATCCCTGGAACTGTCCCAGGCCAGGTTGGACAGGGCTTGGAGCACACTGGTCTAGGGGAAGGTGTCCCTGCCTGTGGCAAGGGTTGGAATGAGATGATCTTTAAGGTCCTTTCCAATCATTCAATGATTAGTAATAATATTATCTGGTTTTGCAGCAGCATCTGAAATTATAACCACAAAGGATCTACTGGTCATGCCACTCTGAAGAGGACATCGCTACCATGGGGCTGATAAGGCAATCTGCATTTTTTGGGTCACTGTGATCAGCTATGACCTCCCAGGTCGGGTCTGAGATGGCTCAAAATTTAGGCCCAGGAGTCATATTGCTCTAGTCCCTCCCCTGCTGACTGTCCATCAAAGGCATAACTTAAGTCCTGAGCAAAATATTCCTATCTCAATAATTCTGGAGAAAAGAAAGTCCTATAAGTAGGGCTGGAATGTAAATCCACTGATTCTCCTTTTTCTTCCACAATCCTGGTACTACAGCTAACAAAGTAATAGAGTAAAATTATGGATTCAGCACAATGTGAAGACAAATTTTTCCAATTTCTCTTTGAGTTCTCTGTGCCAGATCACCCCAAGGGAGATGGTTACAGACTGATGGCACATCTGAGCTCAGTGAGCCAGGGGCTGCTGTGCCTCAGTGCTTTTCTCCATGCCAAAACCTGGTCACCCCTTGCTGTAAGTCAGGAGGGCATATTCCCAATGTAAATGAGTTTATAGTATATATAAATTAAACCCTGGAGGACTTGCCAGCAGAACAATTCTCTGTCCAAGCAGTTCATCTCACACCCAGCCTTCCTATATGCACTTTATAGAGAAGGAGGGGTTTGGTCTCCATGACCAAATCCTCCTGATATTACCAGGGAAAGAGGCAATTACTCCCAACAGCTTTCCTGAAGTAGCTTGTCTAGCCTAGGGAGGCCACTAAACTCATCACAGCAAGCTGATGAACACATGGTGGGAACAATGCTCAGTCACTGCACAGCCCTTGTGGATTCTGGTCTGTTCTCAGCCCTGATGATTTTTTGCAGTGATTTATTTAAGCCCATATCAGGGTTGCTCAAGAGCTGAGTCTGCAAGCCAAGTCCGTCACTCCTGGGACTAGTAGGACAATCTATCCTGCCATGACAGTGTCTCTTTATCATCGAACAGTGTTGCTCAGAGCATGTCACCACCTTATTTTTCATTCATGGGTCATCTGGTTTTGTTTGTCGTTCACTAGGAGACAAGCATGTGTTTGGCCATTTAGAATCATTAATAGATGATGTTGCTCTTCAGGGAGCAAGACAGGGAAAACACATACTAGGTTGGGAAGTGTTGGTCAGAGGAGTGTGCAGCAATATTTTCTCATGAATTTTATATCTCTCTGCCTTCAGAGTGGAGTTCTCCACTCTCCCAGGCTTTAGCAGGTAAACCTAGTTTTGGTTTCCTTCATTGATCATAAATCCAGCACATGAGTTCATGTGCTGGCAGAAAGTTGATCCAGATAGCTGGACATTTTGTAGCTCCAGGTGATGCCTTTTCCATGTCTGAGCAGCCTCAATACTGTTCCCTCAAAGCACAAGGGTGATCAAAGCACAAGGGTGAAACTCTTCTCTTTTCCCAGGAAAACCATTCTGGCTGCAGCATGATTCATCTGTCAGGGCTGGGGGACTGTTGTCTCCACATTTCCCCACACACCAGAGGTTGAGGTCATGTCCTCTGGAATGGCCTCTGATGGACCATGGGCAAAGGCAGCATGGAGGAGAGGCTCTGATGGGAAGGTCCTTAGCAACCAGGGAGGAAATTATCTAGAGATGTTGTTAATTTAGCAAATGAACATTAAGTGTTGCTCCAGCTGTAGGTGGCTTCAAGGACCTGCAAAGCTTCTTGGTCAGGCTTTTTTCTGCTGGTTTGGTGATCAGATATGTTATAATATGGTCAGGTTCAGAATCATAGGTTGGAAAAGAGGACTAAGATCATTGAGTCCAACCATTAACCCAACACTTCTACCTATGCAGTACAAATAACAATTCAAGACAGGGTGTTGATGAGGGTTGGTCAAGCCTTCTTACACCTGCCTTGAAACCACTGATCAGTGATTTCACCTCATTACACAGATTCCTAAAATATCTGTTCCTCTTCCTCTGTTTCATTACCCTCACGGTGCACTTTTCCTTCCTTATATCCTGTTGGATTTCTTTTTTTGAGGCTGCAAATTGCACCTCATCCCTTCACTGTGAATATGTAGGAAGTCTTGTCTCTCCTCTGTCTGTTCTCTCTGTCATCCTCCCACTGCTGAGATAGTAGAAGGCTTTACAAGACCACTTTAAAATTTATTTGTATATAACCAGTTCTTGACAAGTTCTCTTAAATATTCCTAGCTTCCTAAGCCCACCTGCAATCTGGAGAGCTGAAAATATGGAATTGTTGCACTGACCATGTAGGAATGCCTGGGGAAAAGAGAAGAGTTCAGCTGGATCCTGGGAAGGAGCACAATACAGGACCAGGTTAGTCCTGAAGAACTATCCATCTGTACAACCATTGATGGGGCTTTGTTCTATAGCAACCATCTTGCAACTCTTTTCTTTTTTTTTTTTTTTTTTTTTTTTTAGTATTTAGGCCCATTAGGAATGTGGCCCACTCTGTTGCCACACCCCAGGCTGTGGGGTTTATTTGGACTCCTGGAAGTTTGGGAAGCCACAGCATGCTTTGTGTGCATGAGCTGCTTACTCTCTGTCTAGCCTGCTCTGTGTTCTGCTCCCTCCATCCTGAGGATGCCTGAGATGGGTTGCACTCATCAGGCATTATCTTAGCCTTGACACCAAGCTGAGTCCCACAAACTGTTCCCATGTCCTTCAGCTTCTCGATGGAGCCATATGTCCTTCCATTTTCTGCCTGCTCCTGACCCAGACCACTTGTATCACTACTTTGGTGGACACACGTAGACCTTTGCTTCCAAGGGACACATGCCTGGGTGCTTTGAGCTCTGTTCTCAGCTACCTGCCTTTGTAAAGGTTTTTAATATTTTTCAACAACCACCTTCAATATAGGGCATTGATTTGGGATGGAAGGAAGTCTCTGAGCAGGCCAGGTTTAGAGAAGAATCTGAGGCTGGGCAGGCTCTGCCCTGGCTCTCTGTGCTACTAAGCTGGCCTGACTGTGATATGAGGGTTTTTAAGTCTAGTTCAACAACCCCTCCTATGCCACCCCAAAAGTGGTTTTGGGCTTAAAAAATTAAATAATGCTGAGCTTTCCAAAATTGCCAGACATACAACTGCTTAAGTTGGAAGGAGAAATGTGACTTTCATAAGAGCTTTTTTCTTCTAGCTTCTGGGAGGCTGAGCCCAGTAAATCATAGAATCACAGAATGGTTTGTTTTGGAAGGGAATTTAAAAGTTATCCAGTTTCAATTCCCCTGCCATGGGCAGGGACACCTCCCACCAGCCCAGGGTGCTCCAAGCCCTGTCCCACCTGGCCTTGGACAATTCCAGGGATGGAACAGCCACAGCTTCTCTGGGCACCCTGTGCCAGGGCCTCACCACCCTCACAGGAAAGAACTTCATTGTAATATTTCATTTATTTTATATAACTAAAATTCATTTGCACAGTAAATCTACTCCTTGCAAGGTCCTTTTGACACCTCCCAGTACTGCAGAACCTTGGACACCCCAAATTCTTTTGGTGGCACTTCTTTTCCACAGCTCAGTGAGTTAATGATTTTCAGAGCAGAAATGCAGTGTGCCACGTGCCTGTGCAGCTCTGGCCTCAGCCGGGAGATGTATTCAAGCACCCTCTGAGATCCTTTCACTGGGATGTCTCCTGGCACTAAGAGCCTGGTTTGGTGGCATGGTTAGGAAAGACCCAGTTCCCAAGGAGTCCAGCAGGATTTCCATCCAGCTTGATGAATTACTTGACAAAATTACATCATGAAGACCATTTCCATATGATGCCAAGTGCTCTCTGAGCCTCTTGGACTGCACAAGCAAGAAAAAGCTCATGACATGACTCAGCTGGAAGGATGTCAGCAAAGGGAGACAGCTTGCTCCCCCCAGCAGCCCCATGGCTGCCACACTACTCCAGCCCTCAGAGGTGACTTGAAGACACAGCAGAAGATCTGCTGGGAAAAAAGGAGCTATTTTCATTTGCAGGTCACAAAAAAAGGCATTTGTGACTGCAGCCGCCTTACAAACACAGGCCCCTTATTGTTTGCAAAGACACCCTTGGCAACCTTTCGGAGCAGCCTGGAGATGAACCAAGAAGGCCTTTGTGAAGCCTTATAAAGGGGCATTATGAGCAGGGGGCCCCACAGGCGGGTGGGATGTGCCGGGGCCATCCTTCCCAGAGGGAGCTGTGGGAAGCACGAATCTCTAGGAGATGTTTTGTACTGGAGCTGGTGTACCAGGCTTTCATGGTGCTGGGGATAGGCCCATTGCTCTCCCAGCTTCCTGCACGGAGCATCCTCACAGTGAATAGAGAAGCTCTTCGGGAAGCTGAGCAAGAGATGTGGATGATCTGACTTGAAAAACTTCACTAATGCCCAACATAGTTATGGCTGGAATGGGGGTTGAGGAGTTTGGATCTTGGTCCTGCTGCTCTACTGCAGAGCATCTGATAGCACTGGGCAGATGTCTCAGACTAAGAAAATCCTGTTTTCTTGCGAAAATATAAAATAACAACTGCTGAAATCCAGTCCTTTTTGCTTAATGGGATATTAGTGATCAGACCACAAGCCCAAGACAGGCTCCTTGGTTCTGGAAAGGATTTTCCTTGCTTTGGTCACTTGGCATCATGAGGAAGACCAAAGAGCCAAGAAAAAGCACTCTTAGGAGGGAGGCATGAGTGTGTTATGGATGATAAAACAAAGATGACTTTATCTCGAGCTTATAAGCATGGCCTCACACTTGTAGGGGGGGTCTCCCTTTTGTTGGTTCTGTGGGCCAAGGACCACCTGCCTTGAGATGCTGAGACAAGGCAGCTGAGTACCCAGCCATGGGAAGAGGTACCTACAGCTTTCCTCAGCAAGGGTGATCTAAAAGTCAGGGATGATTTTCTGTTTCCATATCTTGGGGTGTCTTGTTGAGCCAGGAGGTAATGATATGGAAGCTCCCAAATTCCTCCTGTGTGCTTGTCACAGCAGAAGGACACATTACCTTGTCTGTGGTGTGAGCAAACCAGCCTTTCAGGAGGAGGAGGAAATTGGTTTGTATGAGACCCCCAGCCAGGATTGTGCTTCTGCAAACAGAGCAGAGGCAGAGAAGAATCAGGCAAATGCAACCCTGGGTGTATTTTATGGAGGTGACAGTAGCAAGGAATATTCCAGCCGTGCTGGACCATAAACTTTGCAGGCTGAGGCCACAAACCACATGTAGACTCTGGAGAATGGTGCTCTTCCTCCTTTTTCCACTGGTTTTGTGACAAGGTCTGCCCCAAAGCCAGCTCTCTTGTCACAAGTGGGGGATGTGATCACACAGCAGAGGACACTCTGTGTGGTCACAAGAGCTGCACATGTGTCCCTTTACTCAGGCCAGAGGTGAGCTGAGCCCACCCACAGCCCAGCGTGTGCCCTCTGTGCAAGGGGGCTGCATTTGGGTCATTGGATGCATGTGACAGTCAGAGGTGTTGAGACCAACAAGAAAGGGCCATCAGGGCTCTTTGCCCTTGAGAACGTGGGGATGCCCAGAGCTGCCCCTCACCAGAACACCCCCACACCGGGCTGAAAGTCTGCATTCAACATGGACTGGCGGAGGTGAGATCAGGCTGCATGCCTAAGAGGGTGCTTACAAGAAAGTTGGAGAGGGACTGGGGACAAGGGATGGAGGGACAGGACACAGGGAATGTCTTCCCACTGCCAGAGGGCAGGGATGGATGGGATCTTGGGAAGGAATTGTTCTTTGTGAAGGTGGGGAGGTCCTGGCACAGGTTGCCAAGAGAAGCTGTGACTGTCCCATCCCTGGCAGTGTTCAAGGCCAAGTTGGATGGGGCTTGGAGCACACTGGGATAGTGGCAGGAGGTTAGAATCTGTGGTGTCTTGTACGTGGGCTCCATCTCCTGGCTGCTCTGCAAACCCTGCTGCCACCACCCTGCTGCTGTGCAGGCACTGCTACCAACACCACCTCTGCTCCCTTCCAGAGACTTGCTGCTCCATGCAGCGAGTCCTTTTCTGAAAGAGCTGTGAAATCACATCCCAAATGCCAGGCATTTCCCCAGGATGTGCTCCTGTCACAAACCCCAGAACAACATTTAGACTCATTTAGGTCAGAAAACCACTGCAAGACCATTGAGTCCAACTGCAACCCCAGCACTGCCAGGACCACCACTGCCCCACGTCCCCAAGTGCCACATCCCCAGGGCTTTGAAATCCCCCCAGGGATGAGGACCACTGCCCTGGGCAGCTGTGCCAGGGCTGGACAACCCTTTCCCTAATTTCCCCAGTGCCCACCCTGAGGCTCCCCCGAGGCCGTTCCCTCTGCTCCTGTCCCTGTTCCCTGGAGCACAGCCCGACCCCCGGCTGTCCCCTCCTGGCAGGAGCTGTGCAGAGCCACAAGGGCCCCCTGAGCCTCCTTTGCTCCAGGCTGAGCCCCTTCCCAGCTCCCTCAGGGATTCTGCAGCCCCTTCCCAGCTCCCTCAGGGATTCTGCAGCCCCTTCCCAGCTCCCTCAGGGATTCTGCAGCCCCTTCCCAGCCCCCTCAGGGATTCTGCAGCCCCTTCCCAGCCCCCTCAGGAATTCTTCAGCCCTTCCCAGCTCCCTCAGGGATTCTGCAGCCCCTTCCCAGCTCCCTCAGGAATTCTGCAGCCCCATTCCCAGCTCCATTCCTGCCCTGGCCACGCTCCAGCCCCTCCAGGGCTCTCCAGAGCTGCCCCCAGCACTGGAGGTGCCCCAGCAGTGCCAGAACAGGGACAGGCACTGCCCTGGCCCTGCTGCCACCCCAGAGCTGGCACAGCCTAGGGGCCAGTGGCCGTCTCAGCAGCTCCACATCGTCCTCCTGTATATCACCCATCAGGTTGGGTCTGTAGCACATTCCAGCTGAGCAGATCTTCAGCACTCAAAGTGATTTGGCTCCAACCTCCCCATGGTGAGAAGTCCCATCTGAGCCACAGGGCTCTCCTTTCCACAGTGCTCAGAGGAGACTTCGCAACTCCCCATGACAACATTTGGAGCGGCCAAGCTGTACTGGAGCCACTTCCACAAGCTGTACTGGAGCCAGGAGAAGCTCTCTCAGCAAGGATAAATTTGTGAGAATGAAGATCCCAGACTATTTACAAATTCAAGCCAAATTATTTTTACCAGGCAAAAGTCCTGCAGAATCTGGGCAGAGGGATTGCTGGAGGAACTGGTGAAGCCCTGTTTTACTGGAAATGTCAGTGGCTGCAGCATCCTACCAATGTGGACCCACGGGATACCTTCAACCCCAAGCTGTAACCCATTGGGACAATCTGAGAGTCCTTAAAATCCATGCATCACTGCTTAAACTTGAACCACTTCTTCCCTGCCATAGCAACAAGGCTGGCTGGTATCCTGACATGGTTCAGGGCTTTGTGGTGTCCTGATCAAGCTGTTCAGCCAAGTGTGAAGCACCTAAGTAATCACTAAGGTGACGCTGGAAACAGCTCGAGCTGACAGTGCAGAACATTCACTCAGAACAGAGAAAAAAATGAAGAACCCTTCTCTTTTTCTCTTTCATAGCTCATACAAAATTGCCCTGATATGGGCAGAGAGATGGAGAAGAGCATTCCCCCAATTTCTGCTTCTGTCTGTGAGTCTGGATCACCCTGGATCCCAGACTCACTGACAGACCACTAAGGCAGCATCCTGGTCCATGTCTCCTATTGGGAGACACAAAAGTAGGAAGGCTATGAAGACCTGAACTCTTTTTGTGATTTATAGGGGCCCAAATAGTTTCATATTAGGTGAAACATTGCTGTCAAGCCTAGAAGTAAATGAAAATTTTGATTTTTATAGTACTTTGACAAGAAAGAAAAAAGCAGCACAATTTTCTGTTTGGCACTCAGGAAGTAGACTAGGGCTGTAAGCAAGAAATAACTGATTCAGGGGTGGCATAAATGAGAGAGCTGAGAGTAATGGAATTAATATAAGGAAGAATAGACTGACATGGAAAAAGCATTTTCTAACAGCCAGGAGCAGCTCTCCAAGAAAGGGATGAGAGTCCCAGCATGGGAACTTGCAATTTCCAATAAAATCCCCCAGAAAACATCCCACTGAGGCTGGTCCCATCCTGCAAGCCCCCTCTGGTAGGAAGCATGAATCCTCAGCTCCTCTGCCACTGGCTTGCTCCAGTTTCTCCAATTTTCACACATTCTCCAGAGTTGTAAGACTGACTGAAAATGATGAGCAATTGCAAGATTAATTGCTTTAAAAGCAGAAAAGGAACAGAAAATGCCTGAAGGCACATAGACAGATAATATGCTGTATTCATAAAGGTTTTAATAATTTATTGCCAGCAGCTGTATAAAGTTATTCTGTCACCTTCCACCACTCCTCTTCAAGGATGACTCAAGGAACACCAATCAAAGGATGTCTTGCATCCTTCTAGGTGGAGTCATATTTTACTAATCACAGAAACTTGTTTCCTGGTAAGAAATTAGAAGTTCTGTTATTGAGTTCAAGACTTGTGAAAAATTCCAGATGAATATCCTGGAAATAAAAGACAGTGTTTGCCTTGGCACTGTCTTGGGAAAGAAAACCTGCTCGGGGGAAGGAGTTAAGCATGTCCTTAAAATTAGCTATGTATTTAAGGGATTCCCTGAAATAAAGCCCAAAATGCAGCATTTCAGGACTCTCCTTTGCTAGACAGCTGCACATCCTTTGTCTCTTAGGATACAATGTAAGATGTAACCAAAAGTATGTATTCTGTTACCATCTTCACAAGCTGTTAAGATAGGAGGGGCAGTGTTCTTTATCCTCTCCATGGCTCATCCCCTATAGCTCCCTCCTGGGGATATCTTCTGCTAATGGGACATCCAGGGCTCCCTGCATAACTCAAAATTACATCACCCCACTGTGAGATGCTCTGCCCAGGGAGAGGAACCAAGCATTCCTACCTGGATATCAGCTGAGGTCTGGAACACCATCAGCAGCACTACCCACTGGATTCCCAGAGCACAAGACTTCCATAACCACCACTGGACCTTCAGAGAAGGACCAGACCCTTCTACAGGATCACTACTTCAACAGAAACACATCCATCACTCCAGTGGGACTGCAGCTACCATTTAATGGGACTGCTACCAACACCCTGACCCACAGGATGTCAGGTCGTATTCTGCCTGCATTCATCCTAGAGAGTTCAGGTGGTTCAGCCTGGAGAAAAGAAAACTTTGGGGAGACCTTTGATAAGCCTCCAGTGCCTTAAGAGGCTCCAAGGGAGCTGGAGAAGGACTTTGGACAAAGGAGTTGATTGCCTTGCAGGACAAGCGGGAAGGGCTTCCCACTTCCAGAGGGCAGGGTTAGATAGGATATTGGGAAGGAATTCCTGGCTGTGAGGGTGGTGAGCCTCTGGCACAGGTTGCCAACAGAAGCTTTGGCTGCCCCATCCCTGGGAGTGTTCCAAGCCAGGTTGGATGGAGCTTGGAGAAACCTGGGATAGTAGAAGGTGTCTCTGCCCATGGCAGAAGGTGGAATTAGATAGTTTTTGAGGTCCCTTCCAGTCCAAACCATTCCAAGATTCCGTGATTCTCAGCACATCCTCCTGGCCCAGAAAGGCAAGCACCTGCCACTTAAGCCAGGCCATGAAATTGTTCCCTGTTCCACTGCATCACTTGTTTTCCATGGAAATAGCATGTTCATCACAAATGTTTTGCTGTTGCTACTCCTGGGCTCCACCAGAGGCTGTTCTCTGACCTCTACAAGCCTTTCCTTTCTCCTGTGGTAATTAATACCCTCATTCACACCCCTGTGTTCTTGGCAAGTTGGCAGGTGGCATAAAATATTGGCATTAAATATTTCATTACCAGCAAGTCCAAGATATTAACAGGGACAGCAAATAGTAAGTGTTCCCTTTGTGAAAGAAAATTAACTAGTTTGATACACTGCCCTGCTTGTTTCCACAAGAGAAGGCAAAATCATGGTGCCAGCTCTCATTCAAATGCCCATTAAAAGTACCACTTAAATCCTAAAGAAGGGTTTGCCTGAAGAGCTTGTGTATTATAGGAATTCCTGGGTAAATAAAGACAGGCTCCTGTGTCTGTACAACAACAAGGATTTCTAAGCAGCTAAAGTCTGCCTGGCTGGACCTACAGGGAAAACAAAATTCAGCATATTTCTAGAAAGAGAACAGAGAATTTCTAGGCTCTTCTCTTCCTCTTCATTTCACTGAGCCATGCTACTAGTGTATCTCACAGTCATTTAATTAGTTTGATTAACTAGTCTGATTCTGCAGCATCTCTGAAGCCTTTTCATTAAAATTGAGATTATTCCTCCTCAGTCTAAACCTCCCTCTTTTTGTCCAGATCTATAAATTTCCTTAATATTAACTGTGCTGGTATAGGAAGGATAAACAATTTTTCTTAGCTTATTTTCATGGTGGGGTTTTTTTGGTAATTTCCTGATATTCCTCTTTTGAAAACCTCTAATGCAGGTTGCAAGCTGAATGCCCATCCATCTGGGACATGAGGAGGATGCTACAGCATCTCAGGGCTACTGGACAAGACAGAAGCTCTTCTGGCCCAAGGAGGGGCAGGATGGAGAGGGGACAGGGAGACAGGATGAGGTCCCCATGGCCTCCTTGCTTCTCTGGCCCAAGCATGGCAGCAGGGATGCAGCCCCTGGATGTGGCCAAGGAGCCATGTGCAGCTGACAGTGTGTGGGGTGGCTTTCTCTCTGTTTATTGCCTTTTAAGAGATATAAGCATCTATATGTTATTGTACTCAACCCTCTCTTGCACAGGAGACAAACTAGCTGGTAGAGAACTGTAGGAGAAAAAGGAATTTCATTTTCATGGATTTGGGAAGGTAAAGTATTTTGTCGGATAAGACAAATGAGCTTGTTATTGCTTTTTGGTCCTTTTTTAATTAATAAGTATTAAAAGAGAAGACAAAACATGCAATTCCATGGTTCAGGTTCCATTTCAGCCGTTTTTTCTTACCTAGAAAGTGTCTGATGGACAGATGGGGATTGTTGTGGTTTTCACCCAAATATTGCACCCAGATCTCAACTTTTTGCTTCCTTGTTTATCTGATATTTCTTTCTTATCTGTTTGTTTCTCTGTTATCTGATATTTCTTTTGCATCTTACACAACCAAAACTTTCAGCACTCATTCTTTGCCACCTGTCACTCCTCAGATCATTCCTTTCCCAGTCTTCATTGATGTGAATATTGTTTGTGCTATCCAAGGGCTCTCTTCTACATTAAACCTAATCCAAGCAGCCATGTCCATGGCTGAAATCCTCCTGGTAGTGCTGATGAAGAGGCAAGAGGCTTAAAGATTCTCATGTCTTTTTGCTGTCCCTGCTGAATGCTGTGCCCATCAAAGTAACTGAATCTTAATTCACATTGGCTGTAACCAGCTCCACAGGCAAATTCTACAAGTAGATTTCAACCCAGCTTCTCTTTCTTGGGGGATCAAGAAGAAGAGGTTGGAAAAATGTTCACTTGCTGTCCTTCAGCTTTTTCCTTCCCTGCCCTCCTGTACTTCACACCCCCCAGGTTTGTGGATTCTTTGTGGCTCCCCACATTTTGGAAAGACCGTTTTCCTGGAGAGCAGGAGGCACAAAGCTGAAGCAGGAGTGTCGAAGGTGCCTGCTCACATCCACAGGTATTTGTCCCTGCAAGCGTGAACCACAATCCTTCACTATCTCTTTTATCCACTCTGCAGGAAACAGCCTTGAGTTGCTCCAGAAGTTGCAGGCTGGGTATTGGGGAAAATGTCTTCCTGGAAAGGCTGCCCACCCCTGGCACAGCTGCCTAGGGCAGTGGTGGAGTCCCCATCCCTGGAGAGATTTAAAAGCTGTGTGGGTGTGGCACTTGGAGATGTGGGTTAGTGGTGGCCTTGGCAATGCTGGGGTAGCAATTGGACTTGGTAATCTCAGAGGGCTTTTCCAACCTAAACAATTCTGTGATTCTCTCCAAAGTTCCTTTGATATCCATGTTTTCTTCTCCTACTGCTGCTTCCTCTTCCTCTTTTCCTCGTTAACAGCAACACAGAGGTGCCAACTGCCTTTCTCGTGACCTTCATTTATTTTATATTCACTTATCAAATGCTTCAGGAGGGAGGGAGGTAAAGGTGTTTTGTGGTTTATATCTTATTGATGGAATTCTCTCCAGTGCTTTTGATACACGGACTTGAGTCAATTGATTTCTGGCTGTGTTTCCCCCGCGAGCCTCCCTCCTGTCTTGCACTGAATTGGTTTTCATGTGCAGATTGCAATCATACTGATTCTGTGTGTGCACAAGCATCCACGAGATTAACTTGCAGAACTGCAATGCAGGTAGCATGGAGATTGTTCAAAAGAAAAAAAACCACCAAAAATACCAAAAAAACAAAAACCAGGGCTGTTGAATTGCTTTTGTTTTTTGCTCAGTCTTACAGGAAGAAAATACATGAGGACCACATCATGGCCAAGATCCTAAGAAGTAGGTGAGTGAAACAAAGAGGGGAGGAAATTTTTTGCCCCATGAACCAAGTCTGAGACACCACATTTTTTAAAGCTTGTACAGGTCCATTGCTTCAGCATTTTCTTAGGGAACATTGTGGGCTGCACTGCTTCTGCCTGAAGCAGAGGGCTCAGTTGAAACTTTCAGTTTAAAGCTGGGTTTAAAGTCAGAGAGGGCAAGATTAGATTGAATATTGAGAAGAGATTAGGGTGAGGGTCGTGAGACCTTGGCACAGGTTGCCCAGAGCAGCTGTAGCAGCCCTATCCCTGATCTCCAGATCCTATCCCCAGATCTCCACATTGTTTCTGAAAGCTGGAAATGAGAAGCCAGATGTTCCAGCCTATTATTGCCTTGATTAGATAAAATCAATCATAGAAGCACAGAATGTCTGAGCTGGAAGGAATTCATCGGGATCACTGAGTCCAACTCCTGGCTCTGCACGGGACACCCCAACAATCCCACCCCGTGCCTGAGCGCATTGCCCAAACACTCCTGGAGCTCTGGCAGCCCTGGGACCACAACCATTCCCTGGGGAGCCTGGGCACTGTCTGACCACCCTCTGGGAGAAGAGCCTTTCCTGATATCCACCTAAACCTGCCCTAACACAGCTCCAGCCATTCTCTCAGGTCCTGCCACTGGTCACGGAGCAATGAGATAAAATACCCTATTTCCGGCCTTAAATGACTGCATGTTGTTCCTCACCATGCTTCACTCAAACCCAGTACATAAATAATCTCTAATCACTAGTGCGTTACAGAGACAACCCATTTCATCATGAAACTATGCCACAATTCCAAAGTAGGTCCTTGTTCTAAGTCAGAGAAAACACTACAACTTCTGCTGGAGAGAAAAACTGAAAATCCTTCAAAACTTCTGGTCAATCAAAGTGTTCTGTTTCTATTTTGACTGTTTTCTTTTCCAGTACATAAAAGACTGAAATAAGAAGCCCTTCTAAAATGAAAAATGAAAAGGCCTCACTCTTAAAATGTTAAAATATTCTAGTTTGATACTTTTAGAATACTTGTGAGCCCTTTAGATTTTTTTTTCAAGCTGTGCTTTAATTAAATCTTCAGTCTCAGGGAAGTTCAACTCTTTGATCTGCCTCAGTAAATAGAATTATAGAATCACAGAATGATTTGTGTTGAAAGGGCCTTAAAAATCACCTAGTTCTGACCCCTGCCATGGGCAGGGACACCTTCCACTAGAACAGCTTGCTCCAAACAGCTTGCTGGTCTTGGACACTGCTAGGGATCCAAGTTCAGCCACAGCTGCTCTGGACAACCTGTGTCAGGGCCTCACCATCCTTACAGGGAAGAATTTCTTCCTAATATCAAATCTACACCTACTGTTGGTGTGAAGCCCTTTCCCCTTTTCCTGTCCCTCCACGTCCTTGTCCAAAGCCCCTGTCCAGCTCTCTTGAAGCACCTTTAGGCACTGGAAAGTGTTATAAAGTCATGAAATGGGGACTTCAGCTGCTCTTTGGTTTCATCCTTTCTTGGTGTAAGCCCATCCTGGAGGAGATGCACAGCCACCTCTGCATTAAATAATATTTCATTGTGAGTTGTTTCAGAGTTTCCAGTTTGCTCTTTTAGAGTGAAACACCTTCTCGGTGAGTTAAATGGCTCAGAGGCTCTGGGAACCAGTTTTTGGGCAGCAAGGGACTTAATCTCATGCTGGTAGATGCTGAAGGTCATTTTCTGATAATATTTTCACAGACTAAATGCAGCCATTAAAATAACCAAACTGCTGCTGTTATCTCTCACAAGAGACTCTCCCAGCAGTGAAAATAACTTATTCACTAGGAAAAACTCCTTGGAAGTGTCTAATTGGCCAGCTGAGGCTCTGCCTAATTGGAGTCTCTATTTGCCCTGACATCCGTGATACAGCAGGAGCAAAATGTTCTTCTGAGCCCTGACTCTCCAGGGCTACTCCAATGCCTTCATGGGCGGGCTCAGAGGGTTTGCACATTCCCATACAGTGCTGGCGGCAAGAAGCTGCTTTATTTCTTGACAGATTGGCCAGAAATAGAAATACTTTCCCTGTCTCAAGCTATTTCCAACCCTCATTCCCATCCCCAACACATCCTCACAGATGCAGCAGGATCGTCTACGAGCCAGGAAAGCCGACCGTTGGATAACTGCAGACAGCAGGATTCAGGCTGAAGTCTTGAAGGGGGAAAAATGAAATTGCAAAGGTTCTCCCAGCCCATTACCATGGGAGACAAGACACAAGGGACAAATCATGGATGGGCTGGAAATCAACAACAAGACCCTACAGACTGCAGGAAGTTCAAATCTCCCTTCAGAGGAGTTGAGCAATTGCAGAGTGCTCCATTTAGCTGGATACAAAACCAGCAGGAAGAACACAGATTGGAAGTTGGCTGCCACAGTGAAATTGCCTTATGTTGCACTTATCACACTGTTGACACTATATAACTGATAACATTTTATGATTTTTTATGAACAAGCCAGGAGGTGACCTCCAGCTGCAGACTCATGAAGCCGCAATAATCACCCAGACATCTGGATATTGATCTCTAGGAGAAAGCAGAATCTGTGGACCTGACCCAAAAAGAAGTAAAGGGACAGTTTATTTTTTGGGAGGCATGACTTCTTGGGGAGAAAAGTCAGGGAACTTTCATCATGATGGTCATGGAAAAATCAGTTGTGAGGAGGCATCTCAGAAGTGGGGCAGGGGAGGTGGTTGAAGACCTCTAATACATAAAGATCAAAGAAGGGAATTGAAGGTGATGTTGCTGCATTAGGACAAAGAAAACCCCATATGTAAGGAGTGAATACATGGAGACAATGCAATAAAGGCTGTGAAAATTCAGCTAAACGGTGAGTAAGGGCTAACGTAGAATCACAGAATGGTTTAGTTGAAAAGGACTTTAAAGACCATCTTCTTCCATCCCCCTGTCAGGTAGAGGGACACCTTCCACTATCCCAGGCTGATCCAAGCCCCATCCAGTGTGGTCTGGAACACTCCCAGGGATCCAGAGGCAGCCACAGCTTTTCTGGGCAACCTGTGCCGGGGCCTCACCAACCTCACAGGTAAGAATTTCTCCCTAACATTGCATCTCAAGCTACTGTTGTAAAGCCATTCCCCTTTGTCCTGTCAACTCCTTCCCTTGTCCAAAGTCCCTCTCCAGTTCTTGTGCAGCCCCTTTAGGCACTGACAGGTGTTTTAAGGTCTCCCCACAGCCTTTTCTTCTCCAGGTTGAACATCCCCAACTCTCTCAGCCTGTACAGGCACTGCAGCAGAAGACTGGGGTGCATCTTTCTGCTTCTTGTCTTGGAGGTCCCAGTGAAGAGCTCACCAGTACAGTCTGCTGGGACCAGTCCTCTCTCCCCCGGGCTTCAGCACCCTCCAGGAAGCCAAAGGTCAATGTGGCAGACCTCCACCAAAGAATGAGTTAGAGACTCAACCAAAACTGAAAGGTCTGAAGAAAAACTTATCCCATCAACTGAATATCCCAGACATTTACTTGAAAGTTCAGAGACTTCTCATTTGTTTTATATTTCCTGTCACTTCTATCAATGTGGCTGGAAGTCAAACTACATTGGGTAGTTTGTAGCCCTTGCTTTCCTCAAGAGCCATCTGATTGTCCTGAAGACACACCACATGATTTCCCAAGAGGGGGAAGAGGAGCCATGGGTTTAGCCCTGTACCTGCTGTGCATTCCTGCCCATCCAAATCCACTTTGTAACCAAATCTGCCTGGGATGATGACCAGGCTTGGCATCTCCTGGACCACAAGCCAGTGTCTCCACTAGGCAGACCTGTTTGTTTCCTGGGGTGTCTAGTTTGATTCATATTGACAGGGCAGGTACCCGCTCTGCACTCCCCATGGGTGTAGGGAAGCTGGGCTTCCAGACGATTATTTATAGGGCACAGCATTATTTATGTTCCCCTATTCTTGCTATCTTGCTGTCACACCCTGAACTGCATTTCAAAATCACACTTTAGTAGTAGATCTGTGATTTCATTTAATTTCATTAAATTAAATGAAACTTTCTGGAATGAAGTAAAATGAAAAGAAAAGAAATTCTATAGAATTAAATGAAATTAAATTTTAAAATTTAATGAAATGAAATTTAGTGAAATGAAATTCTGTGAAATTTTATGGAGTGAAATGAGATTCTAAAAATGAGATGAAATTAAATTAAATTTCATGGAATGAAATTAAATGAAACGAAATGCTGCAACTGGCAGATTTTTTATTTCTTTCAAAATATTTAGAACACTCAATAGCTGATTTGCTGATATTAACATCTGCAATGCTACTTCTCTGAAAAATTTAATTCATCTTATTCCACACAGAATTAGATGTCTCTGAAAATATTTATGACCTGATGAACTCTTTTCTTAACCACTACTCACTCTCAAGGATCATGATTCACAGCTTGCATTATGTTGGCAATTCCAGTGGACCTGCAGACTGCTTGTAGTTGTGCATTTGTGGTTGCAGAGAGTGTTTGGTAAGTCAAATCCTTGTAAATGTCTGTGGCATTTGCTCATATAACTAAATGCATTAATGGACATTACATTGGGAGATCAGCTGTGGTATTGCTAAAACAAAAAAATTAAGTATCAAACAACAAAAAAATTAAGTACCAAGTAAAGCTGTCCTTTCTCTTCTGTCTCTACTTTTTAGAGTTTTTAATAAGTATTCATATTTATTTCTGTAAACTCAAACTTACTCTAAAATACACGGGGAAAAAAAGAGCACATTGTCAAAGCACCTAAGCACTTATGAGAGACAAATCAGGGGCTTCTTTCAAAAGTTCTCCACGGAAAATGTTCATGGAATTGTTGGAAGCCTCAGAATTAATTAAACTTGTTCCCGTAAAGAATGGGTGCCTGCTGCCGCCGCCCTGCAGGAGCGGCTGCCCCGGCCAGCCTTTCCCGTGCGCAGCTCGGGCCTGTGGGTGTTTGCTACCGTGCGCAGAGAGAAAGTCTAGCACAAACGCCTGTCTGGAGGGGTGAGGTGAGCTGACAGGGGGGCTGCCTCGGGTGGGCAAAGGCAGCCTTTTGCTGCTCCTGGCCCGCTTTTCAGCCAAAAACGGAAAGGAGACACTGTGCAGTGCTTACAGAGCATGATCCCACTGTGATGAGGGGGAAAAAAAGGATCTTCTGTTATTCCTTGTGCAGACTTTTAATTCTGTTGTGTGGTTAACTGTCCAGTGTCTTTCTAACAAAACCTGTTAGAAATTTAGATTAAGGATGAGGAGTTGGGTCTGTTCATTACAAATTCTTGCAAAGCCTGAAAGACTGGGACGGTGACTGCTCTCAGAGAAGTTTATTTATTAACATTATGCCAGATTTACCTTAGCCCTGGGCAAGAAACCTGGGATCGTGTTGGATGTGAGACTGATCCAGGTCAGGTCAGTGTTTACCTGTAGGTGTGGGGTTTGCCCCCAGACGCTGAGTTTAAACAGAATCAGGGTAACAGATGCTGCATTTCATTTCATCACAAGAGTTTATATCCCTGCCCCTGCTGGGATGTGGCAGCACAGGGAGCAGAATTAAGCCTGCACCTCCCGTGGGCACTGCTGGCCTTTGTGTCTCTGTTGTACCATCAGGCCGTGGCAGTTTGCTGCTGTCACTGCCACTGCCACTTCACCTGGGGGCTGTGCCCTCCTGGCAGCCCTTGCCAGCCCCACACACGAGCTCCAGGGCTGCCTCTGTGCTGTGCTGGGAGCGTTTGCTGGGAATGTGCCTCATCCCTGGGAGCGTCCTTTTGTTCCCAGGCAGCTGGACAGAGCTTTTGGGCTTGTCAGCTTCAGACTTTGATTGCAGAAGTCACTGAAAGGGAGAATGATGCGGTTTGTCAGAGTGGGGCTGTCAGACCCCACCTGACAGTCTGTGCTGTCTGTTGGAGGTTGTTGTGTATTTGCAATGCAGGGAATTAATGCCCCCTTCCCAGTTCAGCCCAGAAGGTCCCAAGGGCTCTTGCAGGGAATATTTCTTGTTTACTTTCTTTCATTTGTGACAACATAATCTCCAAACTGCCATGAAAATTTCCTTTGTTTCTCCTGGAGAAAACCACACGGCAGAGGCAGTTTGCAAAGGAGCCCAGAATCGTGTTAGGAGAAGGGAGTGCTGTGAGTGCTGACAAGCTGCATCTGCCTGTGCTCTTATTCCAGGAAAAAATGCGCTATTGCCAAATCCTTTTCAGTTCTTTTACCTAGAAAAGCTCTTGCTGGCACAGAGGGTGCAGATGTTTATTCCTCGAGTGCTTGGACTGGACTGGGACCACTCCACAGCTGACGAATAATTTCATTTTGCCAGAAGAAGGCGGGAAAATCATAGACTTCCATGTAGGAATGGTTGGAGAGAATCTTGGCAGTCTTGCAGCTTGTAAATGATTTATTCTAATCTGGCATTTGCCCGGTGTGAGGGCCGAGTGACGCATGCGCGGGCGCTGGCAGGGACTCGCCGCCGCCTCCTGCTGGCGAGCAGCGGTACTGCAGCGGGGACAGCGCGCACGCGCGTTTTCCAGCGGAAGCCCTTTGCACGCGGGACTTAAGGGCGAAACGGAACGCCTCGTGGGCATGCGTGGTGCTGCGGGCAGGGAAGCGCGTGCGCAGTGGCGTGCTCGGCGCGGAGGCGCTGAGGGGCCGGGGCCGCCCGGCGGAGCCTTTCCCGGGGAGCAGAGCCCGCAGCCCGGCCCGGCGGAGCCTTTCCCGGGGAGCGGAGCCCGCAGCCCGGCCCGGCGGAGCCTTTCCCGGGGAGCGGAGCCCGCAGCCCGGCCCGGCGGAGCCTTTCCCGGGGAGCAGAGCCCGCAGCCCGGCCCGGCGGAGCCTTTCCCGGGGAGCGGAGCCCGCAGCCCGGCCCGGCAGGGTCTTTCCCGGGGAGCGGAGCCCGCATCCGCCCGCAGCCCGGCCCGGCGAGGGGAGCAGCACCCGAGCAGCGGCACAGTGCTGGGGCGCGGCTGGGCTGGAGGCAGAGCTTGCAGGCTTCTCACATTGAAATGAACGTGGAAAGCAGGGAGAAAGGTGGTACAAAAGCAGTGGGGGTACTCGGCCAGGTGAGACGTGACTCAGGGGAGGGAGTCCCTTTCCTGAGCTCCTGGAGTTCCACTTGCCTCTCTCAGGAGCAGTCGTAAGAAGTTTCCCGTTTGGAGCTAGGCTCCAAAGGGAAGGAGCCTGAAACTGCTACTTCTGATAAATCCCTATGTGCGGGAGGCCATATGAAGCTCACTGCTGTAAGCAGCCAGTAACTTTCACGGATATTTTAACTATTAAAGATGGTGACTTTTATTTCCTCTGGGCACAAATTACTTGGCTCTCCCGTGTAGAATCCACTGAGGCTGTGAATTGCAATCCAGAGCATCTTCAGGCTTCTGGTGCTTGGGGCTGTGGCGTTTATTGTGCAGAAAACATCCCAGGCTGTCTGCCCCGGGTCTGGATGTGCATTTCCATGGTTCCTCAGAGTGGGAAAAGCCAAGAGGCCGGTGGGAAGGGCTTTCTCCCAGGCCTGGACATCCTCAAGACACGTCAAGTTTTGTTTTTAAATGTTTGTTGTCTTTTGTTTCCCGGAGCTAAGCTGGAGAAAAGGTGGAGAGACTAGCGAGTGGGACTCCCAGGTTTAGATCCATCCTTGGATTCCAGGTTCTCCCAGTGGGTCTGTGCTGCCTAAAGGAAGGAGATGTTGGGAGTACCTGTTGAGGTTGGAAGAGACACTGAGCAGGAAATTGCAGGGAAGCTGCACTTGCGTAGTGACTGGAGGAGAAGCATCTTGCCCCAGGTGCTGTGGTCGTTTTCCCTCTGGGTCCTTGTTTCCCTCTGTGTCTCTGTATCCCTCTGTCCTTGCCATGTGTTTGTCACTCTGTCTTTTTCTCTGTTCTTCTCCACGCCTCACTCGTGTTCCCTTTTATTCTCTGTAGCGTTCCCTGTGCCATTGTTCCTCACAGAATCCTTGTGTCCTGTTGCCTGTTTCTGTTCTTTTTTAATCCCTCTCTGTCGTGCTGCCCATCCACGTTTGGGGGTTTTGTTTGTTTGTTCGGGGTTTTTTGTTTGTTTGGGTGTTCTTTTTTCGGGTTTTGGTTTGGTTTTTTGGGTTTTTTTGTTTTTTTTTTTTTTTTCAATTTCATCCTGCACACTGTTCTTCCTTTTCTTCCTGTGTCCTCTCTGCTTCCACTTCCTCTTTCTGCCCCTCGGGGGTGACAGGGGAGGAACTTCAGCCCTTCTGGGGGCTGCCCCCCCTTTCTTGGTGCGGCGGAGTCCCTTTCTGGGGGGATGTGCGTGTGGAAAGGGCTTGAAGGAAGCGCTGCGCTGCTCTCCAGGGCAGTTTGACTCGTTCGGTGCCTTCTTTGGGGGTGGGGAAAGGGGGGTCAAGACTCGGGGCTCTGATGTCATTTGGGGCACCCCAAGGTCCCGAGGAGAGGGAGCCACACGGCGGTGGGGGAGCAGGTGGGTGGCGAATGAGCGGGGTCATGCTGGGTGCAGTCCCCCAGAGAGACCCAAAGCTGCCACAAAATTCACGGGGAGGGGTGGGTGTAGAATACTAAAACCTGACACGTTTTTCATGTTTATAGATAAAATAGGATTTTATCTCTAAATTCACCTGTGAAGAAACCCAGAGCAGCCCCAGCTCTGAGGATGATGAGCGCTCCGAGCAGCCCCAGCCCTGAGCTGCGAGGATGAGGAGGGGGCGGCTCCTGCCGGGAGGAGGCTGTTTTAGGGGGGAAGGGGTTGCCTGAGCTCCCTTTTGCCTGGAGCTGCTGAGCAGAGGGGTTTATGGGGGGCTCCCGGCGCTGTCTCGTGGAAGGACGCCGAAAGCTTCTCCGAGGGTCTGGGGGAACACCTGGATACGCCCTTGGATGCGTGGAGCATTGCTCAAAGGAGGTGCCGAGGAACAAAGCTCCGTGCCGGGAAGCAGCAGCCGAACGGGTGAGCTCGTGTGGATTTGTAGCGGGGACTTTTCTCCTTTCCCTTTTCCACTTCATCTTGCTAATCCTTCCCCGGTGCCCTCTGGAAAAAAAAAAAAGGCTATGAGGACAAAAGAAATATAAATTGTGGGAAGCAAGTTCTCTTCCATTATTGCCTGTGTTTGAATAGGACGGGATCCCCCTTCACTTGTGGTTTTAGGGTATTGATTTAAGGAACACCTGCTTTTCCCGGGTGTTAGGGGTATCAGAGGGGTGAAAGGGAATCCCTGTGTTCTATTTTAAAGGGAAGGGGAAAAATATTTTTGTCATATTATGGGTTTGATTTGAAGCTTGCCCCTGCATTTTTGTAATCCTAAGGTTTAAATTGAGGGGGCAGCCCTGTTATCCCTCCTTGGAAAGGGTTTGAATTAAGGTGAAGCATTTCATTTGCGGAGAACCCTTTTTTTTCTGCTATTATAGGGTGTTAGAGATACCTATTATAATATTGGGCTTTTGCAAATATTAAAATGGATTTTATATGTGTGATGTTAGAGTAATTTTGCTATAAAGATATAGTTTGTATTTCTGCTGTTAATTAAGCTTAGACATAATAGTGAAATAGCTATGCTTGTGTTAAAATGTCTGCTTGGGTGGGATAACACCCAATGAACACAGGATGAGGACACCTGCTACAGCTATGCCAACTAACAGCATGCACCGTCTGAACAAAGCATGAAGCAAAGCAAGACTCAAACTGGAAGTGATAAGGAGAAGGAGCCGAAACCACAGCCAAGAAACACACATGCTCTAATAAAGGCAGACCTGAGGAGGGGCCATGTAAAATAGTTCCTGGAAAATATAAACTACTTTATGGATATGCATAAGGTCTATGAATATGCAACAGGCTGATGTAAGGAAAAAAGTATTTGAGGGTATCCCCAAAGGTAAGTGTGGTCTTGGCTGAGAGCCAAGATGCATCCTTTGCTCTATGGTTCTTGTCTCCTATTGTCCTTTATTAAACTTTATAAATTTGTACAGGAGAGTGTATGTGGTTTTGACTTAGGGGATGAAATTGCAGGGGAGAACACATTAATTCGCCCTGGCTGAAGCGGGGTGAGCAGCCCGCGCTGCCTCAGTTTCGGGGTTCAGCTGAAGGAAGCTGCAGCTCTCGCAGCCTTTGCGGGGTTGAAGTGGGGCCGTGCCGCTGCCTTTGAGGGCGCTTCTTGTGCCCGCGGCCCGGCCCCGAAGGTTGCGGCGCGGGAGCGCTCCTGGCGCGGCCCGGGCAGTTGCTGCGCTGGGAGGGGAGCGCGGCCGGGCTGCCGCGGGAGTGCCGGAGCCGCGCCGGTGCGAGCCGTGCGGAGCCGAGGGGAGCCGTGCCGGGCCGGCGGGCGGCAGAGGCGGCACGGGCGCTGCGCTGGCCCCGGCCGCTGCCGGCCGCTCCGGGCGCGGGGCTCGGGCGCCGCCGGAGCTTTAATCACTGAAATGTCTTTTACGTCGTGGCTTTGAGGTGGTTTTTAGGAATTTATTGCATAGTTTTATTTTGTTTGCAGTTGGTGTATGGTGTGGATATGGTGAACTTCTTGCATGTTACGGTTCTCGGTTCAGGTGAGATGATAAGTTTGATAATAATGTTTTCTTCGAATTGATTTTCTTTTTGGGGGGGTATTATGTTTTAAGGGATTTTTTTTTAAGGTTTATATTGGTTTTTGTGGGTCGTAGCATGAAGTACAAGTTAGATTTTTAATGATGTTGTAGTGGCTTTTATTAGCCAATGTGTTTTTATTAGCATGAGTATGTAATGTTTGTTTCAGTGGGTTTGTAGTTAATGGGTGAGGTTTTAAAGTATTTATAATTGCATTTTTGTTTATTATATTATAGGGGTTTTGTTTATTTGATTTGTTTGATTGTACTGTATGTTTTATGGTTACGGATAATTTGGGAGATATTGTTTATGGTAACATTTATCTTTTGGCTTTGTGTTTATTTCTAGTGGTATTTTTATTTTGGTGGTTAAGGCATTATAGGTTTGTTGAGTTAGGAATAACTTTTTTTGTTGTGAAGTTTGTGATATTTTTATTTTTGTAGTTTAATTTATGTGGTGGTTGGTTTTTATTAGTTTTATTTTTGGGGACATAAGTGTTAATATGATAGATTTTTATTAATTTTTGGGGTATTGATTTTTTTTTGCTTTTTAGTAATTTAGGATTTTTAAATCGTTAATTAGTTTGGCGGTTATTTTGGTTATTTTATAGAGTATTGGTTACTCTTTATGTGTTAGTGTGGAGGTAAAGTTTCGGATTTATTTTAGGGTCAGTTGTACGGTTTTGAGTTTAGTAACTTGGTTTGATTTATTTTTATTTAATAGATTTTGTGATTTGCTGCGCAGGTTTCTATACAGATGTTTTTTTATTTTTGTTTCATTTTTGTGATGTGATAAGAATTGTTAGTGAAAGGAGCATAGTGTGGGGTTTTTTTGCTTGCAGTTTGTTGGCTGGTGGAGCTATTTTTTTGAACAGTATTAGTGGGAATTTGATGCTGTTTGTCATTTTATTTTCAGGAATTGGATTTTAAATGCAAAATTATAACTATAATTAAACAAAACAAATATATAAATATAGAAAGAGGAATATAAAATTTAAATTTTTAATATAGAATACATATAAATAAAACATGTAACATAATATTATAATGTTCAATATTGAGTATTTTATATGTTTATATAAATACATCTGAATATAGATTACCAATATAAATGGAAATCCATTTAAAATATAAATATAGAAATGTATAATAAATAAATGCAGATATCTATAAATATAAATAAATACAAAATAATGGAAATAGATACAATACATAATACAGATCATATCATATATATCTTATTGTATTATAACATGTCATATTATGTATCTAAATATAGTACATCAATATAATATAATGTAATATATAATCACTAATAAATGTAAATATAAATACAAAAAATATAAATATAAAAATATTTAAATATACTTTAAAATAAAGGGGGTTTTGTTTTTATTTGGTAATAGGCAGGGTTTTTATTATAAAAATTATAAATAGTAATAAAGGTAGAAATCTAAGTATAGAAATACAAATACATAATGATTATACATAAATTAAAAATAAGTATTAGCATGAGCAATTATATATAATATAAATGAAAAATATATTATTACATTATTATATATAATGTATATATAAATGTAATACATCAATATAAACTATAAATGTAAATGTGAATATAATTATGAAATGATATAAAATATTTAAATATATTTTAAAAGAAAAGGCTGTTTTTATTTGGTAATAGGCAGGGTTTTTATTTTAAAAAATATGAATACATGTGTACATTAATACATATTTAAAAAATATGAATACACATGTATTATTTTAATATAGTTCCGAATATAGAAATATAAAATCAATATATTTTTACATATAGATATCTATAAATATAAAATATTATTGAATAGTCATAGGCAGAGACATAATATAGACTATAAATAACCATATACATCAATATACATTTTAAATATAAATGTGAATATAAATATGAAAAATATAAATTAAAGTTTTTAAACTACGGTTTAAAATAAAGGGGGTTTTTTTGTTGTTGTTATTTGGTTAGAGGCAGGGGGTTTATTTTAAATTATATAAGCATTATAGAAATCTCAGTCTAAATATAAAAAATATAATATCAGTATATAAAGATATGTATACAACTAGAGATATAAATAAAGTAATAGGAATAGATGTAATATAGAATATAAATTACATTATACATCAATATACATTATAAATATAAATGCGACTATAAACAGTAAAAATACAAAAATTAAATCTATTTAAATATTGTTTAAAAGAAAGGGGGGTTGGGGTTTTTTTTGTTCCTATTGAGTTAGCGGCAGGGTTTTATTTCTTTCTTCCGCGTTGTTCTTTGGCATTTATTTGAGAAGAGTTTTTGGAGGGGATCCCCCCTGTTCGTTTGTGCCCCTGCGCTGCCCGAGGCGGGCGGCGGCGCCGCCGCCTTGTGGCCAGAGCGCGGTACTGCAGCTCCCCCCGGCTGAGGCGGGCGGCAGCGCCGCCGCCTTGTGGCCAGAGCGCGGTACTGCAGCCTGCCGACAGGCAGCCGAGAGGCGGCGGCGAAAACGCCTCTCTGTGCCGCGCTGCTGCAGCGGCCGACGGCGTGGGGGGGGTTCGGCCGGGACGCGCTCGACCTTCTCAAGATGGCGGCAAAAAAGAGCGGGAGAGTCGAGGACCTCCGTCCGTTTACGGGACTGCCTGCGTGGCACCCCGAGGCCAGAGCAGCAGCGGCGGGATTTTCTGTGGCGATTCAAGTGCTGTGGACACGGGCTGTGGGCTCAACGGCACCGAGAGCTGAGGTATTTCGGCGGGTTTCTGACAGGCATAGGCGAAAACGCCTTTCTCTGCCGGGGGCCTCTCGCGGCCGCCATCTTGAGAGTGGCGAGTCGCGTCGTGTCGCGGACCGGCTTGACCTTCTCAAGAGGGCGGCCAAAAGGGCGGGAAAAATGAGGCCCATGGTGTGTCTATTGAGCTGCCCGCACGCCGCTCCAAGGCCGGCGCGGCCCCGGAGGAATTTTCTGTGGCGATTCAAGTGCTGTGGACACGGGCTGTGCGCTCAGCGGCGCCGCGGGCGGTGGCGTTTGTGGCGGGCGCTGACAGGCTTGAGTATAGACGCCTCTCTCTACCGAGGGCTTCTCGCGGCCGCCATCTTGAGAGTGGCGTGTCGCGTTGTGTCGCGGACTCGCTTGGCCTTCTCAACAGGGAGGCAAAAGGGCGGGAAAACTAAAGGCCCCCCGGGTTCGTCTGCTGGACTGCCTGCCGAGCACCCTGACGCCGGCGCGGCTCCGGCGCGATTTTCTGTGGCGATTCAAGTGCTGTGGACACGGGCTGTGCGCTCAGCGGCGCCGAGCGCGGCCGTGTTTTTGACGGGCGTCGACAGGCTTTAGTCGGGTCGCCTCTCTTTGCCGAGGTCTTCTCGCGGCCGCCATCTTGGGAGTGGCCGGTACCTCTGCCGTGCCGTGCGGGGCGCCCGTCCCGTCCGTTCTCTTCCATAGAACTATAAATAAGCAAAACAAAGGTATAAATATGGAAATGAGAATATAAATAGATATAAAATTTATATGTGTAGGTATAAAATTTAAATAAAATAAATTTATATGACATGCATCGTGTTTTCCTAGAAGATATTATACTGTTTAATATCCATTATAGGCTTATGTAAAATATAGAAATGTATATTATAAGTAGCAACGTCAACGACGTAGAAATAGAAATCCTCTTATATTGCAATATATTATGTGTAATATATATTAGATCTATAAATGTAGTGCATCCATAGATTATGATACATAAATTATAAATATAAATAGAATATAAAATATGAAGCATAATATAAATATGAATATAAATTTTAAAATATTCTAAAATTGTTAAAAATAAAGGCATTTTTTGTTTTTTATTTGGTTATACGCAGCTTTTTCACTATAAAAATATAATTACTATAAATCTAGAAATCTAAATATGGAAATATACAATAAATACATATATAAATATAAAATAGTTAATATAAGTATTAGAAATAGATATAATATATAATAGAAATTATAATGTATATAGATTATTATATTGCTATGTTTGTTATATACATCTGTAAATATTATACATCAATATAAACTGTAAATGTAAATATGAATCTAAGTATAAAAAATTATAAATATAAAAATATTTAAATATTATTTTAAAATCGGTGGGGGTGTTTTTTATTTGGTTATAGGCAGGGCTTTGCCTATAAATAATAACAATAGAAATAATGATTAAAAATATAAATCTAAATATAGAACTGTATCATAAATATACAAAGATACATATAAAAGTATAGACCAGAAATAATTATGAGTCTTAGAAATTGAAAAATACATAATACAAATAACACTGTATCTATAATATTACATTGATATATATGTAATTCTAAATAAAATATGTGAATATAAAATACAAATGTAAATGTGAATATAATTATGAAAAATATAAATATAAAAATATTTAACTGTAGTTTTAAAGAAAGTGGGTTTTTATTCTTATTTGCTTAGAGGCAAGGTTTTTCTTTTAAAAAACGTATTTTAGGAATATAAATCTAAATGTAGAAATGTATAACAAATATATAATAACTATATATCAATATATATAAAATATAGAATAGAAATAAATACAAGCAATAGGAAGAGATGTAATATAGAATAGAATAAAGTTATACATCAGTATACATTGTATATGTATATAACTGTAAATGTGAATATGAAAGATACAAATACAAAAAATAGTTAAATATAGTTTAAAAGAAATGGGGTTTTTTTTGTTGTTTGTTTGGTTAGAGGCAGGGGTTTAGTTTTAGTTTTTGTGCGGGGTGTTTGGGGTATTTATTTTTGGGGATTTTTCGAAGGGGATCGCTCCGGTTCCTGCCGCCTCCCCTCCCTCGAGGCGAGCGGCGGCCCCGGCTGTGGCCCCGAGTGCTGCCGCCGTGCGGCCGGAGCGCGGTACTGCAGCCCCGCGCCGCTGGGTGCCGGGGGCGGGGGAGGAGCGGCTGCCGAGCGAGGGAAGGGCGAGGGGCGGGAGCGAGCGGCGAGCGGGGCGGTGTCTGCAAACAGCGGGGAGGGGTGAAGGAGGTTCGGGAGCGCGAACGGACACGGTGATTGAGATGAATGGCAGCGGCGGCGGGGCCGGGTTCGGCGGGCGGCGGAGGCGCGGTCGCAGCGCTCCACGGGCCGGGGGCAGCGGGCGGGGGCGGGCGAGCGCCGTCGGAACAGGGCTGCACCCCGCGAGCCCCTCTCCAGGCGGTGGGAGCGACCGCGTGCCGGGAATTCCCGGCGGGGCGGCGCCGGGCAGGCGGGGCGGTAGGCGGAGCGGGGTCCTGGCTTTCCCCGCCCTTTTTGCCGCCCTCTTTGGGAGGTCGGGCGAGCCGCCCGTCCCGTCCCGCCGCGCTCCGCTGCCCGCCCCTGGCTCCGGCCGCCGGGCGCGCCGCCCGCGTCCTCGCCCCCGGAAAGGCGGCGGGAAATCGCGCCGAGAGCGCGGGGTGGGTCGGCCCCGTCCCGCCGCCTCCCCGCTCTCCCTCCGCTCTCCGCCGTCTCCGCTCTCACACAACCGCCCCCCCGCCCCGCTCCGGTCCAGGGAAATGGAGGAAAACACGAAAGCATCGGGGCAGAGCAGCCGCTGGCAGCGCCTGAGCCGGCTCCCTGCCCGCAGGGCCGAGGCTGCCCACCGCCGGGAGCTGACAGGTACGCGGGAGGGGCGGCTGCGGCACGCCTTGCCTCGCTGCGTTCTGGTGCCGTGCTGCTGCGGGACGAAAGGGAGAGGTCCAGAGCCCTGAGCGGAGCGCTGGGAAACGGGAGGCGAGGAAGGCTTGGACTAAGGGCGGGTTGAAACTGGGCTGGCCGTTAGTGCACGGAGAGGCATTTGTCGAACACCTGGTGCATCCTAGCTCTGCCTTGTGTTTCATGTGTTTTTATTTCATCCCTATGGCATCACAAAAAGCAAGGATGGAGTAAATGGTTCCCACTCTTGCTGCATGAAGACTTTTTACAGGCTGCTCTATTTATGTTCTCTTTTTTTCACTCCAAGTTTGGTTTTGCCCATCCTTTTCCCATGTCTGCTGCATTGGGTGTCCCCAGGAGGGCTGGGTTGCTCAGCAGGAGTCTTAGGAGTTGCTATTAATTCTGTTTTTTCTGAAGGTGTATGGAAGTGTGCTATTAAAACAGTTCTTTTCTGTCCTGAAAACCTTTCCATCTATGTGTTGCAATCATGTAGCCAGATGCACTGAGGTTTTTACTTTCTAAGCCAAAGCCTGTAGCAGAGGACTGTTTACTTTGTGTCTGTGAGAAGTGGCAGTTGCGCTGGAGAGCTGCAGCTGGGAAAAAAAGATGGACTAAGTAAAGTGCTTTGGTGATGGATGGGCATGGAAGGAAACACTTGCACAGAAAGGCAAGGCAGTGATGATTCCAGAGGAAAAATTAGAGGTGATTGCTTCCAATCCATGGGGGATTTCCTTTGGAATGATCGATCAGAGAGTGTATGGAAGCAGAGAGCAGCTTCTGGCTATTTCTGCTCTGTGAACTTCTCTCTGGCTTCACAGGCCCGTGCTGGAGATTGGGAGGAAGGTCCCTGCTGGTTGCCGTGTCCTCGGTGGGCAGAGAGCTGTGACCTTGGCCGGATGGGCTGGTGAGTATTGAATCAATCCCTGCCTCCTCGTGAACAAGTTGTTTTAAGGAATCATCAGCAGGGACCTCTTTTAGCTGGCTTGATTTCTGTTTCTTTTTCACAGGTTCCTGGGTGTTTTGATCCTGACATCACCAAACCCTCAGGGTTGCTGAGTTAGGGCTCTTACCTGTATGGCCCATGAAATGTCCCAGAAGCTGATTGATGTCTTGGTGCCGTTGTTGTGTTCACTTTGGCTGTGCTTCAGGCTTCTCTCCCTGGGCTCTTGCAGTTGCTGTATCTCTTGGATGCTGTGCAGGAATCAGGCACCCAAACCTCAGGTTCACCTTCTCCCTGCCCCTCTACGCTGGTCGTGTGGCACAGCAGATCCTGAAGCCAGGTACTGGGACTTGCTGCGTGTGTCACTGCTGGGGTGAAGAACAGAGCCTTGGGGAGTGTTGTTCTCCTCACCTGCTTTGTGCTCATGCCCTCTTGACTGAGCTTTTTGTTCTGGGGAAGAGAAGGGGAGGGTGGGCAGCAGTCGAGTGAGCCTCAGAGCAAAGGCCTTCTGCAGTTGCTGGGCTGTTCTCCCAGCTTGGAACACTGCACACTCACTGCAGCTTCCATGTATTGTCATCCATGGTTGTGGATTGGGAACGTTGCCAGGGTGGGCAGCACAGAGCGTGGTCACACTGGGAGGTTTTCTGACACTACAACACTCCCACTCCCTCCAAGAAACTTCCCTTTCAAGGAGCATCTGACAGGTCAGATTTCAAACTGCTTTATTTAATGGGAAAATGGTTTATTCCTTCTTGTGAGCAGGATCGTTGGCTTTGCATGGGCAAAGCCACTCCAGATTTCCCAGCTAGGAAGAGAGTTAGGGAACTCTTTTAAAACATAGTTCTGGAGGTACCTAGCAGCTTGATTTGGTAATACTGTGTGGAAATAGAATATCTGTTCTGATTTTCCTCTCATCTTTCTTCCACAGCTGTTTCTGTATTCCTGACTTCTCTTCACGTCAGGCACTCGTGGCTTGGAGCACAGGAGCTGGATATGTCACTTCACCGTATCAGGTTGGTGCAGGTTACGAATTACAGGGTGACTTGGAAACTCAGAAACAAAGAGAAGAAACTGTTACATCTCTTAGCAAAAAAATTGGCTACATCAGGGCAATAATTCAGGGGACTAACACTTCATCTTTCAAGCTCTGCTCTGCTCTGTCCTCCTCACCATGAGCCATGAAAGCCTCCTGAGCTGTTCTCATACAGACCTACCTTGTTTGGTCAAAAAAATCAGTATTTTATTAGTGTGTGCAAACTCAGGGGGAAGGTTTTATTCAACATCTCTCAGAGGGACATTCAAGCTCCAGTTTCTCTTTTCTTGAACAGTTTGAGACAATACTACTTATGTAATTTTTATTGCAGACATTTTTATCTTTTTGAAGAAGCAGAAAGACTGTTTGTGCATGTGTGTGCCCCTAATATCCATCCTCTCTCTAATACAGGATGGGAAAAAAGGTCTGCAGACCTTCCTACAATGGGGTGCAAGTGCAAAGAACGAGGAGGCAGAGGAAGACTGGACTTGGGAATCAGGACAGTTTTCTTGGCTTTAAAAAAGCTTGAATGGCACTTCAAGACGTTTATATCAGACCTGGTTTAGTTTTATTACCCTTTTTTAAATGCTGCTGTGATGTGCAACAAAAACCTGTCTTCCCTCTGCCTGGAATAGCTGAGAGATAGAACTAAACCCCAAAGGATTTTCTGCTCAGGGATTATATGTGAGTTTTATTGGGAATTCTCTGAGAAATCTGATAGATTGTTCTTGAATGTGGCCCTGAGGGTAGTTGAGCATGGCAGTCCAGACCTGCAAACAGGCAGTGCCAGAGCGAGAGCCTTTGAAATGTAAACCAGGCTGTATTTAGATGATTGAATCACGACTGTGTGCTGTGCCCAGGTCCTTTGTACAAATACTGTACAGGGAAAAACCAGAACTGCACATTGCTTGTGATATGTATGGAATTTTGGGGAGGTTAAATAAAAACGAGATGCAAATGATAGAATTGCTTGTACGTGTAAATATTCATGTCCTAAATGAGGCATCAGCTCTGTCCCGAGAGTTGAGTTAAAATTATATTTCTTTCAAGACCCGCAAGCCTTCTAGAGGCTGCAATTTGTGTCACACAGAATTCCTAGGAGCTGCCATCAGGAAATCTGTGAGCCAAATCTAGCGGAGCTCTGCTGAACCGAGTTGAGTTCGACTGAACTGGGCCGAGTGCAGCCGAACCGAGCCGAGCCCTGCCAAACCAAGCCCCCTGCTCGCACGGCCATTAATTAGCGCGCCTGCAGTCACAGCCTAATGAACTTCTGCCTGACCCTGCAGTCCCGTTTGTGGTCCTGCTGGAAGGAATGAGAAGGAGGTGTCTTTACAAACTAACTGTGGGTCTGCTGGTAGACACACACAAATACTGATAGGTGAGAGAAGTAGTGAATAGAAGTGTAAATTGCAGAGGAATTCCACTAATTGACAGACTGTTGCTCACCCAAGCCAATGCTGAATTCCTAGATTTGAAGAAAAAGAACACAGACACAAAGAAGAGGGGGATACACATCAGAAAGCCGCCTGGTTTAGGAAATTTGCGAAGTTTGTACCTCTCAAGTACCTCAGCCAAAGGGAAAGACAGAGAGAAATGCGTCTGATGAATTAGCATAAAAAGGAGGCTGCGTCCTCCAGCATCTTGGGTGACCCCATGGGGAATGCCCATGGCCTTTCCCTTTATGCCAATAAAGTTACAGGGCTCCTGTGTCTCCTTTTGGACATAAACCTATGGTGTTTGTGGATTAATTTTCCTGACAGGGCGATGGCCGGGCCGCCCGCGGGACACGGCAGCCGGGCAGCACCGAGCCTCGTGTGTTGAACGTGAGGCCGCGCCGCTTTCCCGACGGTGCCTCGGCCCGGCCCGCGCCGCCCTCAGGGAGCCGGGCCGAGGGGAGCGGAGCGAGCGGCTCCGAGTGCAGCCGGAAAGAGCCGATCTGTGCCGAACACACAGAGCGGCTCCGAGGGCGGCCGAAGCGAGCCCAGCGTCGCCGAAGAGGCGAATGTTGCGCAATGCAGCCGACAGGAGCCGAGTTCAGCCGAACCGAGCCGGGTGCTGCCGAACCGAGCCGAGCTCCGCCGAGCGCAGCATCCCGGGCAGGGCGGGGCGGGCTCGGGGTGCAGCCGGGGCCCTGTGAGGCTTCTCCCTCCTGGCCCTCTCTGTAGCCCTGCTTCCTCCTCCCCGCAATTCCCTTAGTTATCTTCTTTCCCCCATTTCCCTCCCCCCAATGCCGACTCATTCCTGTCCTGTCCCTAGCCCGCTACTTCCTTCTATTCCCCTTCTCTCTCCCTCCTCTATCCACGGTCCCTCTTCTCCTTCTCTCGGGATTTCCCTTCCCCTCCCGCTTTCCTCCCCAGCCCGACGTCCCTCCGTACCCTTTCTCATCCCCTGCTATCGCTCCTCTCTTCCTGTTCCCCCTTTCGTTCTTTCCCCGCGGCCGCGGGGCTCGGGGCGCCGGAGAATAAAGCCCAGAGGGCCGGAGCCCGGCGCCCCTCGGCCCCTGCAGGAGTCCCCGCACGGGGCCGGAGCTCTCGGCGGATCCCCCCGTGCCGCTCAGACACAGCGCCCGACACTGCCGGACCTGCGGCTCTCCCGACATGCCGCTGAGAGCGGCCCCGCTCTGTGCCGAGCCGTCCCTGCCGCTCCCTGTCTCTGCCCCTCGGGGGTGACAGCGAGGCTGGGGAGGAACTTCAGCCCTTCTGGGGGCTGCCCCCCCTTTCTTGGTGCGGCGGAGTCCCTTTCTGGGGGGATGTGCGTGTGGAAAGGGCTTGAAGGAAGCGCTGCGCTGCTCTCCAGGGCAGTTTGACTCGTTCGGTGCCTTCTTTGGGGGTGGGGAAAGGGGGGTCAAGACTCGGGGCTCTGATGTCATTTGGGGCACCCCAAGGTCCCGAGGAGAGGGAGCCACACGGCGGTGGGGGAGCAGGTGGGTTGCGAATGAGCGGGGTCATGCTGGGTGCCGTCCTCCAGAGGGACCCAAAGCTGCCACAAAATTCACGGGGAGGGGTGGGTGTAGAATACTAAAACATGACAAGTTTTCATGTTTTAGGTATTGCTAAAAAATAGGAATTTGTCTCTAAATTCATTTGGATAGAAACCCTCTCTCTATCCACTCGTTTGTACACAGGAATGTAGGAAACTGACTAGAGATGGGTAGTGGTTATGAAAATATTGCCATAACGTTTTTATCTAGGAATGAACCAAGCTGTGCCCTGGAACCATAAGAACAGCGGCAGGGGCTGAAGGGAATAGAAAGGGCTCTCTGGCACCCTTTGCCGCCGTTCTCTGCCAGTCCCCAAATCGTGTCGCAGTCCTCGAAGAGGTGTTTGTCATCCAGAGTGCCAAAACGAAGACCTGTAAAATCCTAGCTCTGCCTCGTGTTTAATGTGGTTTTACTTCATATTTATGTCATCACAGAAAGCAAGGAAAGAATAAATGTGACTGGTTCCCACTCTTGCTGTGTGAAGGCTTGTTTTAAAGGCAGGCGTATTCATGTTCTCTTCTTCCACTCCAAGCTTGACTTTTCCCCTCCTTTTTCGAAGTCTTCTGCACTGGATGTCCCAAGGAGGGCTGGGTTCCTCAGCCAGGGTCTTAGGAGTTGGTGCTGGTTCTGCTTTTTCTGAAGGTGTATCAAAGTGTGCTACCAGAATGATTGTTTTCTCCACAGGAAAGCTTTTCCTCAGTGAGCATCGCTGCATGTACGTGTTTTAATCGTGTAACCAGATGGACTGAGGAAAGCCAACAGCCATAGCAGATTTCTCTTTGGTCTGTGTGTGTGTGAAGTGGGCTGTGTGCTGGAGAGGGAGAGACGCTGTTGGCGCGTGGCAACAGCGCCAGCTGTGAGGATGATGAGGGTTCAGAGCAGCCTCAGGTGGGAGCTGTGAGGACGAGGAGGGCTCAGAGCAGCCCCAGCTGTGAGGATGATGACGGGGGCGGCTCCTGCCGGGAGGAGGCTGTTTTAGGGGGGAAGGGGTTGCCTGAGCTCCCTTTTGCCTGGAGCTGCTGAGCAGAGGGGTTTATGGGGGGCTCCCGGCGCTGTCTCGTGGAAGGACGCCGAGAGCTTCTCCGAGGGTCTGGGGGAACACCTGGATACGCACTTGGATGCGTGGAGCATTGCTCAAAGGAGGTGCCGAGGAACAAAGCTCCGTGCCGGGAAGCAGCAGCCGAACAGGTGAGCTCGTGTGGATTTGTAGCGGGGACTTTTCTCCTTTCCCTTTGCAATTTCATCTTGCCAATCCCTCCCCGGTGCCCTCTGGAAAAAAAAATTCTTGTCGTATTATGGGTGATTTGTGGGTAGGCCCCCCATTTTCATCATCTTAAGGTCTAAATTGAGGGGGCAGCGCTGTTGTCCCTCCTTTTCAAGGGTTTGAACTGAGGTCAAAATCCCCCTTTTACCACAGCTGGAGGAAAAGCCCTTTTTCTGCTACCGTCGGGGATGAAATTGCAGGGGAGAACACATTAATTCGCCCTGGCTGAAGCGGGGTGAGCAGCCCGCGCTGCCTCAGTTTCGGGGTTCAGCTGAAGGAAGCTGCAGCTCTCGCAGCCTTTGCGGGGTTGAAGTGGGGCCGTGCCGCTGCCTTTGAGGGCGCTTCTTGTGCCCGCGGCCCGGCCCCGAAGGTTGCGGCGCGGGAGCGCTCCTGGCGCGGCCCGGGCAGTTGCTGCGCTGGGAGGGGAGCGCGGCCGGGCTGCCGCGGGAGTGCCGGAGCCGCGCCGGTGCGAGCCGTGCGGAGCCGAGGGGAGCCGTGCCGGGCCGGCGGGCGGCAGAGGCGGCACGGGCGCTGCGCTGGCCCCGGCCGCTGCCGGCCGCTCCGGGCGCGGGGCTCGGGCGCCGCCGGGGCCCCCTGGGCCCGGTGCCGGCCCCGCCGGGCTGGGGCAGCGGGCGGGGCTCTCCCGGCGCGGCGCGGCCCCTGCGTGCCGGAGGAGCCGCCGGAGGAGCCGCGTTCCCGCCGGGAGCCGCGGCTTTAATTATGGAAAGTTCTTTTACGTCGTGGCTTTGAGGTGGTTTGTAGGAATTTACTGTACCGTTTTATTTTGTTTGCAGTTGATGTACGGTGCGGGATATGGTGAACTGCTTGCACGTTATGGCTTTGGGTTCAGCCACTGATGAGAAGGTTTTTTTTGAATTGCGGCTTTTTTTGTCGGATTTTTTTTTTTTTTTTTGTCTTCTGGTCTATGTTTTTTAAAGTATACATGAGTACTATGTTTTTTAAAGAATACAATGATTTTTATGTGTCGCTGCGTGAAGTAGGGGTAAGGTTTTTAATTCTGTTGTGGCGGATCTCATTTGCGTGAGTATGTGGTGTTTGTCTTGGGGGGGGTTGAGGTCGTGTCACGTAGTTAATGAATGTGTGAGGGGTTTTTTGAATATTTTTAATTGCTTTTTTATTGATTATCTTACAGGGCTTTTACTTATTTGCTGTGTTAGGTTGGGGTGTATGTATTTTTGTTATGGATAATTTGGGAGAATTTTTATGGTTACATTTAGCTTTAGGATTTTGGTTTATTTCTAGGTGGTATTTCATTTTGGTGGTTCGAGGCATTTTGGGTTTATTGAGTTAGGAATAATTTTTTTCTTGTTAATTTATGTTCAATTTGTTTTGTTGTTTTTTTTTTTTGTCATTTGATGTAGTTTGTTGTTGCTTATTAGATTTATTTTTGAGAATATGGGTATGTTTATGGTGGAAGTTGTTAGGAAGCTTTTCATGCAGGTAGTTATTTTATTTTTTAATGGTTGAAATTTTTTAATATCGTTAATTACTTCGGGATTTTTAGTTATTTTCGTAGAGTATTCGTTGTTCTTTGAGTTAGTGTAGAGGTAGAATTTTGGACATACTTCGAGTAACGTTCAGGGTCAGTGGTATGGTTTGGAGTTTAGTAAATTCGGGTTTTTTTAGTAGTTTTTATGATTTGCTGCGTGGGTTTCTGTAGGGCTTTCTTTTATTTTCGTTGCATTTTTGTGATGTGACAAGAATTGTTAGGGAAAAGAGTGTAGTGTGGGGTTTTTTTTGCTGGTAGTCGGTTGGCTGGTGGAGCTACTTTGATGGTTTTGGACGATATTGGTGGGAATTTGCTGCTGTTTGTTTTGTCATTTTATTTAGGGATTGGATTTTAAATGTAAAACTATAACTGTATAATTGAACAAAACAAATATATGTATAGAAATGGGAATAAAAAACTTTAAAAACAGACTGAATATATAAAAACAAAACATGTAATATAAATAGTATTGTGTATTACAGTAATATACTGTAATAAGATACTGTAGAGTATTTTGTGTTTATAGAAATGTTCATATAGATTATAAATATAAAGAAAATCCCATATAAAAATATAAGCACAGAAATGTGTTACAAATATATGAAGACACATATAAAAAGACAAAATATTCATAAATAAAAAAATGTAAGTCGATACTATGCACAATTTATGTAATACTGTTTATATCTTATTATAGTGTATTGTTGGAAATATATATAAAATATATAAATACAGTACATCAATATGTTATCATATAATATATAACAAATGTAAAATATAAATAAGAAAAACGTAAATGTAAAATATTTTTAAATAGTTTAAAGTAAAGGGGATTCTTTTTTAAATTTGGCAAAAGACAGAGTTTTTATTATAAAAAATTATGAATACAAGTAATATAAAGGTTGAAATCTAAGTATAGAAGTATAGCATAAATACATCAAGATATATAGAAAAATTAAACATATAAGGAAAATAAGTTGTACCAGTAGATGTAATACATAATATAAATAATCTTTTATCTGTATTGTTCGAATATGTTGCGTATTATATATAATTGTAATGCATCAGTAGAAACTGTAAATATAAATGTGTATATAATTTTGCAAAGTATAACTATACAAATATCTCAATACAGCTTAAAAGAAGGGCCTTTTTTCTATTTATTTGGTTAGAGACAGGGTTTTTTGTTTCAAGTAATATAAGTAATATAGAAATATAAATCTAAATATAGAAATATATAATCAATATACAAAGATACTTATAAAAATATAAAATACAAAAATATATAAATAACAGGAGTAGGCCTAATACATAATATAAATTACATAACACATCGATGTCCTTTATACATATGCTTGTGAATGTAAATATGGAAAATGTGAAATATGTTTAAACATGGTTTTAAAGAAAAGGGGCTTTTTCGGTTCCCGCTGGGTAAGAGGCAGGTTTTTTGGCGTTTATTTCAGGGGGTTTTTGGAGGGGATCCCCCCTGTCCGTTCGTGCCCCTGCCCTGCCCGCAGCCCCGCGGCGTGCCGCAGCCCCGGCTGAGGCGGGCGGCAGCGCCGCCTCCTCGTGGCCGGAGCGCGGTACTGCAGCCCCCGGACACTCGGCCGGCCGGCAGCGGCCATGGCGCGTCTCTCTGCCGGGGCCCGCCCGCGACCGCGACCTCGGCAGCGGCTGGGCCGGGACTCTCTTGACCTCCCCAGGATGGCGGCAGGAAGGGCGGGAAAAGCGTGGGCTGCGGTCCGTGTACCAGACCGCTCGCACGCCACCCCGGCGCCGCACCGGCGGGATTTTGCGTGGCGTTTGCGGTGCTGAGCGCACGGGCTGTGGGTGGGCGGCGCCGCTGGCGGGCGGGCGCCGACAGGCAATGGCACAGGCGCCTCTCTGTGCCGGGGAGCGGCAGCCGTCGCCGTCTCGGGACGAGCGGCTGGGCCGGGACTCGCGTGACCTCCCCACGATGGCGACAAAAAGGGCGGGAAAATCAAGGCCCGTGCTCGTTCCCTGCACGCCACGCCGGTGCCGGCGCCGCCCCGTCGGGGTTTCCCTCGGTGTTTCCGGTGCTGGGCTCCCGGGCTGTGGAGGTTTCTGGGCTTTGAGCATCCTTCGTGACGGTAGAAGCTTCTGAATTCAGGACTGCACTAAAGGAAAAAGTAAACCACGAAATACACACTTGCAGGAGAGGATCGCAGGCAGGGTGGTCCCCAGCCTTGTTGGTTTCAGTGTTTCTGTTTTGCTGAGGAAAGCGAGAGAAACCATGTGAGACATTGCCCCAGATGTGTGGCCTTCACAGTGGCCACCGGCCAGGAGAAAGCAGAGAGCAAAAACAATTTCTAGGATGAGATGGGAGAGGGGGAAAGAGGTGGGAAGGAGCAGCACTCAGCTGACCCAGCCAGCAGTGTAGGTCTTTGCCTTTCTGCTTTTATTGTGGCTGTGAAATGCACAGAATTGCTGCAGTTTTGGGGAAAGCTGTGGAAATCACCCCATTTCTCAATTCTTTTGGTAGAGCCTGAGTCTTCTGTTCCTCTTGACCCACTAGACACAGAAAATCAGGTCCATCATTGCGATCTGTCCTCTGTCCTTTCCTGCTCTGTCTCTACCTGTATGACCATGGTTGTGTGGCTTCTGGTAGCAAAAAAGCCACAAGAAATGGGGACATTGCCCACAGTCCTCTCATTTGAAACTGTTATGAGTAATCTGACTGGATCTGTAATTTTTTCCAGATAACAAAAGCAAAGCAGCTGGTAAAGATGAGGTTATTTGACCCTAAGATTTATAATGTGAACTCTGCCTCAAAATATTTAGGGTGGAGTTTTCATAGAATACTTTCCTACTTGTTGAGAAGTAGAGATCAAACAAAGCACAGCTTGACTTCTAAGTAGAAAACCCCAAACAATTGTAACATTAACCCAAAAACTCAGAAATTAAAATTTTATCTCTCTTCTTTCTTCTGTCCTTTCTTTCCATAACCTGCACAAGTGATAAGGTTATCAAGTTTTGAGTCCCTCTTCATGCAGTAGTTTAACTTTCCCTCGTTAAGTCAAGTTGCCTTTAGGGTTTTTTTCTGCTCTCTAGTCCCCCTCTGTGACAGTAGCCAAAACAAGGAGTTCTTAAAATCTTTACAGATGCGAACAGGACCTTAAAAACTGGTACCAAAGAATCACAACACCTTATCCTGTGAGGTTAATCCCAGCTTCTTGACAGTACTGGGCCTTTCAGAAGATCCCATTTTCCCAGGTGCTAAAGGCAGTGATACCACTCCCATCACTTCCTTCAGACATTGCACAGAACAGGATTTAAATACACCTCCATCCTATATTAATATATGCATTATATATAGTTTTGCCATCCTTATTTGTTAAGGAACAGAATTCCTTATCTCATAATGAATTTTCAACCTTTATCTGTAGTGGGTTTATAACTAATTATCTCTTTTCCTATTATGATCATATTTTTCCATTGAAATCAGTTCTAATTGGATTGAATCTTAGCAAGAAAGGCCAAGTGTTGCCAGAGAAAATGTGCTCTAGTCAGTACATTTTGTGGTTGCACACAGATGACATTACTGAAATAGATAATCCTCTACAGATGCGTTAATTTCACCAACTAAAAATGCTGTCTTAAGTATTTTACATGTAGAAATAAAGGCCAGCTAGATGACACAGCTTACAATGGTAAATAAATAATTGCTAATGCAAGTCTGTGATTTGAAAAAACTTTTGAAACCAGCATTTCCCACTCGATCAAAATTTGTAACACTACTTTTCCCACAGAATTTCTCTGTTACCATATTTGCAAACTCAGTTATTTTACAGAAATAGGTGATCAAAGCTTAGAAGAACCTGTAGCAAATCCTGTTTGCTTGACACTTGGAGCAGTTGGCATCCAGCCTGGTGTCCTGAGGATGTGCTCCCAAGGGAAAAAGGTATGTATGACATGCATCCTTGTAAAACTTGTGCTGCTTTCTTTGGCATTCCCCCCTCCCAGGACCTGTGTCCATGTGGTATTTCTGCTTTGTTTTTTCTAATTACTAACAGCTGAGAGAGCTGGTGGCCAGGGAAAAGATTTTGAAACAGCTCTAAGAGGTGTTCCAATGCCAAAGTTTCTATGCAACCCAGGTGTAAAATGAGATGTTTGCTGCACCTGATCCACTATTGATCAAATGGAACAAGCACTGGAGGAGAAAATACAAGCCTGTTTTCCTCAATAGCTGCATTGTCCTTGGCACTGTGCTGAAAGAGTGCTCACTTTCCTTTAACAACTCTATTCTCTGTCTTTTCCAAAGGCTTTCAACAAATGGATTGAAATCGCTTACCTGTCATGGGCATTTCCAACATGCTGGAAGTGTTTCAGTACTCTGGAGAGCATGTGTACCTTTCCTGAAATACACCCTTTTGTTGGCTCTTCAGATATTGCTGGAATCATGGACATGGGCAGCTTTACCTAGGTTCCTGAAAACTACTTATGAACCTTTTTCCCTTGGAAAATGTTACATTAACAGACCTCAATATGCAATGTTTGGAAACAACTGAAATGCTTATAAGAGATGATAAGAAATAGAAAATATATTCTGCCCTTCTACTGCAGTCAATAACACCTGTCTGAAGTTGAGGCTTATTTCTTTTATACTCTGCAATGAGCAAGGTCTTGTACAATCAGGTTTTATTTTTGTTATTTCTTGTAATTTATTCATAAAATCCAACATGTAAATTTTAGTACCTGCAGTTAAGTCCAGTCTGTTGGGCCTTAGTGCATCCAAGGGGTGTTTCAGGCCATGTGTGAGCAGTATTTTCACAACTGGGTGTTTTGTTTGGATGGAGTGACCTTGACATGATTCTTTGAGCCCTAGATTTTTATTGTGTTCATAGTGGAAACCTTTATCCTGCTCCCTGTAGTGAGTGCTGGTGTGCTGTCTGCTCTGGGCCTGAGACCGGAGCCCTTCTCTCAGAGTAAGATGCAGGGTACTGGGGGTGGTTTGTCCCTTTTCAAAGAGTCACTGGTGATTCTGGTGCAAAAAGTATGGAGAATGTTGCAGAAAAAATCAGTACAAAAATAGGGTGTGGAGTCTTGGAGTGATGGGAAAGGACTGGCTTTTCTATGCTTATATATGTTTGTGCAGATGGTGATGTTCATAGCTGTGTGTTTTAGAGCTGTTGTACCTGAGCCTGAAAATGGAGCTGTGGCATAAACCGGACTAAATTTCAGCAAGAAACAATAAATTCACTGAAAATATTGTGATGGGACCTGCCCTATTGTGTCAGCCCCCTGACACAAGCTGCAGGTACTCTGCACTTGGCAACTTCTGTGGGGTCTGGAGGATTTTTGTATGGAAGTTCTGCCACATGGCTGACCAGGGACTGAGGTTTTGTGTAGTAGCAGGGCGATGCCCAGACCCTGACTGAGTGTGGTTTACTCTTAACACATTGCATTGCTGCAATGGCAGTTGCTATTAAATTTATCAAAGAATTATTAACATTAAACCAAAATATCTACATAGAAATCACTGTCGAGTTTCTCTCAACAAAGCACCAGTGATGGCACCAGAGGAACAGGCAGTAACTGATGCCCGGGAATTCCCCCTGCACAGGAGGCAGAACTTCTTCCCTGGGCACTGCCTGAGCCCTGAACAGATTGTCCACAGAGGGTGTGCAGCTCTTAAATTCATGCTAATATAGCTAAAAACAGTGAGAGGAGGAGTGACCCAGAAGAACAAAAAATATTGGCCTGTAGGTAGAATTTCGAGTGTTCTGGCACAGATGAACACAGAATTTAGTCTAGAGGGAATGCAAAAAAACAGGGAACATTTGGAAGAGAAAGCGCAATAAATGGGAAAAACTGGCAATGAACAGCAATCTTAAATTAACTGCAACCTTGTGTTAAGTCTTCTGTTTTGTTGATTCTCACTTCAGATTTATGTGACACCTGATATGTTTTAGTTTCTCAGTAAAGCATAATCTTGCATTAAGATAACGTAAAATTGAAAAAAATTATTAAGAAAAAGTATATATCTAGGCGTCTGAACTGTGTTCATGTGTATTTTTTTCATAGTGTAATGACTGTTAACTACTGCAGACTGTTATGCAGAAAACCCCATGCTCTGCTTCATCATGTGCAAAACCCCCAAGTGACTAAAAATATACAAATAGATTTAAGAAATAATCAAGTAGCTACTAAGGAGTAAAGGAATGGTTTTTGAAGATTTGTGCATTGTGTATTTCAAATAACAGAAATAGGAAAGGTAGAGCTGGCCTCAAGGTCTATGACTTTTTTTTTTCCCTTTTGGACAAAAATTTAGTGGGCAGTAGGAAGTACTGGTCCCATTTAGGGTTTCCTCCAACATTTTTTGTCTCATAAAAGGAAAATTAGTGAGCACTTGCCTCAGAAGTGACATTGGTAAACTCTTCCCTTGTCCTCTTTTCCTCAGCTTGTAGGAAATCGAAATTTTCTCAGATCTCTGTTTAAGACCCTTAAGACCTTTCATACTTAGCTGAAATTGAGTTGAGGGGAAGATTCCTCCATACATGAACACACACTGACCTTAAGTGCAGTAATTTCTTACGGCTCAGGTTAAAGTTTTGTCCTAAGTCATTTCTGCTCACCAAACCTTGGGAGGGCTGATGTACCTCACTGTCATCCTCGTTTATTGTGCCAGACTTTCTGCCTTTCTCTTAAAATTTAATCTCCTTTTCATAACACCAGTTCCTTTCTGGGTGTAACAATCTGTGAGTTCTCTTCTTGTTTATCTTCATGGTGCACTGGCCCTCTAACAGGTGGTGGAGAAAAGCTGATAATAGTACACTGGATTACATCCTTTACCATGGGCACTGTTTTGAGCAGTTTTTGAAATCTGTTTTATCAGAGTTATTTAATGATAACGTCAGCAGTGAAAGTTCTGTGATCATCTGCTACATTCTAAATCCTGCAATTTCTGTTTCATTACAGGCCATCTGTGATTCTTTTGTTGCTGTGAAACATGTTTCAGATGTGCTACTAAAAACCTGCAGTACCTTCAAGCCTCTAATTATTGTTCTTAATCTCTCAGCAGATGACAGAGTCGTCCAAGCCCATGTCTGACTTCTCTTTGGTGTATTGAAGTTATGTGGGGGGCAAAATGTCCTTTTTTCTCCTTTAAAAATGAAAAAAACCTATTGGCTCGCACATTGGATTAATGCTATCATGTAAGAAGTGTTTTCTTTGGAGACCTGCAATGTTTGTTTCATATGAAGAGAATCACACTATTTTAGTTTGTTCTGTCAAATGCAGGAAATGTCTGATTATCTCTCCATCTTTTCTCCCAGAGCAGTGATTAATCACGCCCTTTGAAAAACTTGTGTTTTTGCAGTTGGAAGGAAAACATTGATAAATGATTAAATTCTGGCTCTGCAAATGCTGCAAACACACAAATACAGTATTTATCCTCATAAATAATTACTTAGGTTTTAGAAATGGCTGTAATTTATGCTAAAATATCTGAGTACATGGAGACTTGGTGAGTTTACTTTGGGAGTTTGGAGGTATTTCAATCAATATTATAGAAGACACACATATTTTAAGTTGTGGTGACTTTTAATGCCTTGATGATTCCATGAAGCTATAGTTCCCAGGACAAAATCCTGCTGGAATTCTACCTGTAAGGACCGGAATGAACATTGGGGGAGAGGTGGGTGACGCTAGTGATGATGAGGAGGTGTGAGGGTCCCTGGGGGCGGTGCGGGAGGCTGGGTTGGGGCTGGGCACGGCAGGGCAGGGCTCCCGGCAGGGGGCGCCCCCGCCCCTCGGGCCCCCTCAGCCCTGAGGGCGGGAACTCGAAGCCGCTGTGTCCGCCCCGCTCGGCTCGGCTCGGCTCGGGGCAGGCTTCCGTGCACGGGCTGGGCGGCACCTTCGGCAGCCCCCGGCGTGAGGCAGAGGAGGAATGGACGGTTCTCGGAGCTCTGCTCGGCGTTGCGCTTTGCGGGAGGGAGAGATGAGGTATGTCAGAGGGGAGAAATAGAGCTTAATGGGGGAGGGATCCTGGAATTCCCTGGCATCACCTGGAGAGCACGGAATGAACATTGTGGGGTAAAATTGAGGAGCGTGGGAACAAAAGCTGTGGCGATCATGTGGTGGACTTTTTTTTGAAGGAAAACCTTTTCTCTATGCGAGAAAATTGGTTTTGGGGAAAAGTCAGAGATAAATTGGGGACGCTGGACAGAGAAAAATTTGCAACAAAACCTGAGGTCATTTTTAATGGCCAGAAGGAACATTTTTTGGGGTAAAATGTGAGGTAATCTGCAAGGGACTGAAGGAATATTTTGGAAATAAAATCGGAAAGGTATCTGAGAGGACCGCAGTGGACGCTGAGGGAGAGGTGTCTCCCCAGGTGATGCTGAGGGGATGTGAGTGTCACTGAGGGGACATTTGTCACTGGGCCGGTGGCAGGTGTCCCGTGTGTCACTGAGGGGATGTGAGTGTCAGTGAGGGGACATTTGTCACTGGGCTGGTGGCAGGTGTCCTGTGTGTCACTGAGGGGATGTGAGTGTCAGTGAGGGGACATTTGTCACTGGGCTGGTGGCAGGTGTCCCGTGTGTCACTGAGGGAATAACTGGTCCCTGAAGGAATGGCCGATTCCCCAAGTTCTCCTGGGGGGCCATGAGTGTCCCTGAGGGGAGGAAGATGTGAAGCCCAAAGCTGAGCAGGAAAACAAAACTCTGTAGGCAGATGGGTGCCGAGCAGGTGTTTTTATAAAGAGAGCTGGTAGTAAAGTGGATCTGTCTGCCAAATCTCAGTGTTGTTTTGCCTTCAGTTTTGTTCTAAACGGTAAAGTGCCAGTTACAAGGTATCATGAGCATACTCGTATTTGTGTAAAGCTGTGTCTTGGTTCTATGAGAGTTTGTTGATTTCACGCCTGCATCAGTTTCTTCTATGTGACCAAAAGTCTAGTGGTGGTCTTTGGATGAAGCCTTCTGTTGTCTTCCCTAAGTTTGGCGTTTTTACTTCTATCTCCAGGACATGTCTGGTGCTTTTTTGTTTTTTTTTTTTCAGTCCAACTTGTTTTCAGATAATTTTGCGGTTTGCATTTTCCATTAGGTTTGCTCTTTTGCACGTGGTGGTGGTGCTTGTTGTCTGAGGGGCTTTGCTGTCTTGCTGGTTTCACCTGCACATATTGTAAGAAGTAAGATTGTACCCATATTACTTTGGTACAATATAACGTGTAGCCTTTTGTTATAGGCAGCTTAGGATTCAGATGCCACGTGTGTTCCTCTGAGGGGGAATATGCGAGTCGTTTGAGGGGCGGCAGGTGCCCCGTGTTCCTCTGAGGGGACATGAGGGTCACTGAAGGGGTGGTAATCACCCTGTGTGTTGCTGAGATGGCATGCGGGTCACTGAATGCGTGGTGAGTGCCCCGCGTTTTGCTAAGGTTGCCCATAGGTTTTGTGAGGGGGAGGCAGGTGCGTCGAGTGTGGCTGTGGAACCCGTTAGAGAGGCGTGTGGGGTGCCCTGAATGTAACTGAGGCTGTGGCAGATGCCATGCGTGCCCCTGAGGGTATGTGAGGGTCACTGTGGGTGGGGCTGTGGGTTTGCCGGGTGTCGCTGCGGGCCCGGGAGGGTCCCTGGTGGGGTTCTGGCTGCGCCCCGAGCAATGTCCCTCTCTGACGGTTGGGAGTGGGCCGGCCTGCTGCCACTGTGCAGCTGCCACCTCCCATTCTGTGCTGCAGGGCAGGAACCTGCCCTTGCGCAGCTGCCGTGCCCTCTGGTTCTGTCAGCTGCAGAGGCAGGACCTCGAACCCCTGGAACACCACTCGAACACAGGATGTGTCCACCCTGAGCGGCAGCCTTGCACTCCGGGCCCCTCCGCCCCAAGGGCGGGAACTTGATGCCCCTCCGTCTGCCCCTTTTGGCGGGTCACCTGGCGGGGTTCCATGCGCGCTCCGGTCCGGGAGGTGCCTGGGAGTTGTCCTCAGGGTGAGACAGAGGAGGAATGGACAGCGGCTGTCGCCGTTCTGCACCGTGTTTCACTTTGTGAGGGTTAGAGATGAGGTAGCAAGAACTGGGGGCAGCAAGAACTGCAGAGGGGAGCAATGCTGGCATTTCCTGGCTTCACCTGTGCGGCAAGAAATGACCTTTTTTTGGTTAAATTGAGTAGTGTGATAGCAAAACCTGCCTGGTCTATGGAGGTAGTAGTGCAGACATTTTTGGCGGGAAAATCACAGGGAATCTTTAGGGGAGAAAATTTGTTTTAGGGACAAATGAGGTATTTTTTGGAGGTAAGGAAGAGAAAATTTTGTGATAAAGCCTGAGGTACTTTTTAAGGGCCAGATGGAACATTTTTGGTGTGAAATCTCAATTCATCTTCAATGGAATGATTGAAACTAAAGTATAAAGCAATCTCTATGGCATAGAACTTTTGAAGAGCAAAATCTGTGGTGATCTGTAGGAGATATTTTGGAAGAAAATCTGCAGAAGTGCATGGTGGCGAGAAAGAATTTTGGTGTAAAATCTTAGGTGATGTATAGGGCACAGCTAGGGCACTTTTTGGATGGAAAATCAGAAGCCCTCTTTTGTGGGGGTGGAAGTCACTTTCTTGTCAGAAAACATGCGATAACTTACATAAATTAGTGCTTTCTGGACAAATTTGGGGAACTTTGGGAGGAAAGATGAGCACATTTGATGGAGAGTCTGTTGTAACACAGCAGGAGGAGGCAGCATCTTTGACAGACAATGTGGGATAATTTAAAAGGGAAAGAGGTGACATTTTTAGCTGAAAGACTTGGATTCTTTAGAAGGGTATTGTCATGGGTGGAGTGGGAGCTGTGGACAAAATCTCTGTAAAAAGCTTTCCTAATGGGTCCTGACATGCAAAAATGACCCCCTTGCCTACTAAACTCCTCAGAGAGCAACCTGGGTGGGGATAGTACAGTCGTAGCCTCAAACATTCTCAGGTGTTTATGCCTAAAAGATTTTATAGATGTAAGTGAATATTAATAGAATTTTCTGCTTCAGAATAATGGATTACAAACCACATATAATGATGTAAACTTATATAATTCATTAAGATAACAACTTCAAGTATCAATCACAAATATTTGCTACACAATAGAGATGTAATAAAAACTACAGTTGTATAATGCATTCTTTTCAAAGAACACTGATTATATTAAAACTACCAAAAAACAGCTATTGAATGAAATTTAATCTAACACTACCATGCCAAAAAGAGACAAAAAAGCTCCTGAACTTATTTATGAGAAGGAACTGACGGGTGTCTGTAATTGCTGAGGGATCGTTAACACAGATCACTACAAAACTGAGTAATTAAACAAGCTACTAATGTTTCAGGTTGCCTGGCTTGATGCTCAGCCTGAGAGGTTGTTGGGTGGCGGTTCCCTTCAGGCACAGGGTCTGGAGCTTCTCAGGCCTGAGTGTGTCGTCGTCCATTGGCAGAAGCCGTGGGACCACGAGGCAAGAGCGGCAGTGTCTTCGAGCTCAAGTGTGGAACGGCGCGGCAAGAGCGAGCTTGGAGCTGAAGAGGAGCACAAAGGGCCCTCTGGGCAAAAAGGGCTTCTCCAGGCCAGGGCACCTTCAGGGTGCCGCGGCCGGCTTTGCGCTGGGCGACCTCCCTGCGTGCAGGGCTGGTCTTTGCTGTGGTTGGCCTTTTGCCGTTGTGCTCCTTTGGCTGCCCGGAGAGAGGGGCAACCCTGTAAGGAGGGTGAGAGCCCCTGTCTCCGCACCTGAGGGGGGGAAACGGAGCTCGCCCGGCCCCCAGCCCAGCTCCCCTGTAAGCAGGGTAGGGCAGGGCTTTTCCCCAGCCCCGGCAGCTTTCTGCCTGCCGCTGCCCCCGGCCCAGCGTGACCCCCTGTACTCGGGGCGTGTCACAGCCTGTTTTCCTTTTCCAGCCCTGAAGCGCCTCAGGCCCTGTGGCCTCCTCTGAGACCTGCACGGGGCAGGTCTGATGCTTTCTCGTCCCGCTCTGCATTAGGAATGGCTCCCTAGAGCAGGTTGGCTGCACAGAACTTGCTCCCTCTTCTGGGACTGTCTTCCCCTCCCCTGTGTTCCCCTTCCCTGTGTTCCCCTAAGTTGGTGTGAGTGAGGAAGCGTGCTTGTGCTTTAGCCCCACCTTTAGAAATAGAGCAGTGTAGCTTAGACTTCCCAGGAGGGAAAGAGGAGCTCTGTGCAGCCACAGGCGGGTGCCCAAAATGCACGGGTGGAGAAAGCATCCGGCCTTGCCCCTGCTTTCTGAGGACGGCGCCAAGCCCCTTAGCGGCAGCGTGGGCAGCGTGACCCACCTGTAGCCAGGGCCTGGGCGGGCGCCCACGCTGCCGGTGGTGCTGGTGAGCTGCCAGCGTGCGGGCCCTGTACTCGGGGCACGTGTCAGGACCTTTTGCAGCGCCCTTTGTCCCCAGGAGCAGCCCCTCCCAGGTCCCTGTAAGCAGGGCTGGGGAGGCTCCTTTAGCCAGGTGACAGGAACCAGCGCTCCCGGGCCCTTGCCAGGGGGCAGGCTGAAGAAGCGCTGTGCCGCAGAGCACGGTCCCGCCTTTGCCATTGCTATGGGCTGGCGGCGCGTTCCTGGCGGCCTTGTTGAGGAGGCTCCCGGGGCTCCTGCAGACGGCTGCGTTGCCGTGCCGCGCTGCGGCCGGGCTGCGGCCTGTCCCTAAGTGAGGCGCAGGCCGCAGCCCGTGCTCCGTAGCGCTTGTTGGGGGGTGCCGGGCAGCAGGGGGCGGCCCCATAAGTGGGGTTTTGTGCGTCCCCTGGCCTCGGCGGGCGGTTGGAGGGACCCCCTGTAATCAGGCGGGTATCCCTGGCCCCGGCCTTTCAGAGGCGTGGGGCCAGGAGTCATGGGGCCGGGCGTGTGCCCTCCCCGTCCTCGGGGCTGGGCTCGCGGGCCCTGGGGCCACGCGGCTTTAGGCCGTGGGCTCCACTGCCTGACCCTAGAGTCTGGTTACTGTTGCCTTGGGGGAAGGCCGAGCTCCGTGGCTCCCTGGGTGTGGACCGGCCTGTAAGCAGGCTGCGGGTCTGGGAGCCTTTGTGCTCCCTTCAGCTGGCAGCCTGCCTGGGGCGCCCGCCCCGTTAGCGGGGAGCGCCCCGGAACTGGAGAAAAGGAGCCTCCATAGGCCCAGCGGGCCAGAGCCGCCCTGTAAGTCGGGGCCAGTGCTCTGGAGTCCCGGGCACTTTGCAGTCCAGGCAGCGGCTTGAGCCCCCTGTAAGCAGGGCTGCAGCCTCTTGGCCGCTGCTTTGCATGCCCAGCTTCATTTGCCCAGAGGGCCCGGCTCCCAGCGCGGCGTGGGACTGCGCCGGACGTCGCCATGGTGAGTGCAGCTCAGGTTGGAGGCTTTTGGGCAGCTGCGGGGCTGTGTGGGTGGTGGCGTGAGGATCTCCCTGTGGGGCTGTTGGATCGAGGTTCCCTTTGGGAGATGGAGTCTCTCCAGCCTGATTGTTTTCTCGTCAACGTTTGCAGAAGCCCTGGGACGGCGAGGCAAGATCGAGCCGCCGGAGCAGCGTCTGCGGGCTCAAGAGCGGAACGGCGAGGCAAGATCGAGCCGCAGGAGCGGCGTCTGCGGGCTCAAGAGTGGAACGGCGAGGCAAGAGCAAGCTTCAGCATTGGCTTCTTTGAGCTCAGGAGCGGAACAGCGAGGTAAGAGCAGCAGCTTGGAGCTGAGGTTGGGGGCTTTTGGGTAGCCAGGGCATCTGTGGGTGGCTGCTTGAGGATGTCCCTGTGGGGCTGTTGGGTGGCGGTTCCCTTCAGGCACAGGGTCTGGAGCTTCTCAGGCCTGAGTGTGTCGTCGTCCATTGGCAGAAGCCGTGGGACCACGAGGCAAGAGCGGCAGTGTCTTCGAGCTCAAGTGTGGAACGGCGCGGCAAGAGCGAGCTTGGAGCTGAAGAGGAGCACAAAGGGCCCTCTGGGCAAAAAGGGCTTCTCCAGGCCAGGGCACCTTCAGGGTGCCGCGGCCGGCTTTGCGCTGGGCGACCTCCCTGCGTGCAGGGCTGGTCTTTGCTGTGGTTGGCCTTTTGCCGTTGTGCTCCTTTGGCTGCCCGGAGAGAGGGGCAACCCTGTAAGGAGGGTGAGAGCCCCTGTCTCCGCACCTGAGGGGGGGAAACGGAGCTCGCCCGGCCCCCAGCCCAGCTCCCCTGTAAGCAGGGTAGGGCAGGGCTTTTCCTCAGCCCCGGCAGCTTTCTGCCTGCCGCTGCCCCCGGCCCAGCGTGACCCCCTGTACTCGGGGCGTGTCACAGCCTGTTTTCCTTTTCCAGCCCTGAAGCGCCTCAGGCCCTGTGGCCTCCTCTGAGACCTGCACGGGGCAGGTCTGATGCTTTCTCGTCCCGCTCTGCATTAGGAATGGCTCCCTAGAGCAGGTTGGCTGCACAGAACTTGCTCCCTCTTCTGGGACTGTCTTCCCCTCCCCTGTGTTCCCCTTCCCTGTGTTCCCCTAAGTTGGTGTGAGTGAGGAAGCGTGCTTGTGCTTTAGCCCCGCCTTTAGAAATAGAGCAGTGTAGCTTAGACTTCCCAGGAGGGAAAGAGGAGCTCTGTGCAGCCACAGGCGGGTGCCCAAAATGCACGGGTGGAGAAAGCATCCGGCCTTGCCCCTGCTTTCTGAGGACGGCGCCAAGCCCCTTAGCGGCAGCGTGGGCAGCGTGACCCACCTGTAGCCAGGGCCTGGGCGGGCGCCCACGCTGCCGGTGGTGCTGGTGAGCTGCCAGCGTGCGGGCCCTGTACTCGGGGCACGTGTCAGGACCTTTTGCAGCGCCCTTTGTCCCCAGGAGCAGCCCCTCCCAGGTCCCTGTAAGCAGGGCTGGGGAGGCTCCTTTAGCCGGGTGACAGGAACCAGCGCTCCCGGGCCCTTGCCAGGGGGCAGGCTGAAGAAGCGCTGTGCCGCAGAGCACGGTCCCGCCTTTGCCATTGCTATGGGCTGGCGGCGCGTTCCTGGCGGCCTTGTTGAGGAGGCTCCCGGGGCTCCTGCAGACGGCTGCGTTGCCGTGCCGCGCTGCGGCCGGGCTGCGGCCTGTCCCTAAGTGGGGCGCAGGCCGCAGCCCGTGCTCCGTAGCGCTTGTTGGGGGGTGCCGGGCAGCAGGGGGCGGCCCCGTAAGTGGGGTTTTGTGCGTCCCCTGGCCTCGGCGGGCGGTTGGAGGGACCCCCTGTAATCAGGCGGGTATCCCTGGCCCCGGCCTTTCAGAGGCGTGGGGCCAGGAGTCATGGGGCCGGGCGTGTGCCCTCCCCGTCCTCGGGGCTGGGCTCGCGGGCCCTGGGGCCACGCGGCTTTAGGCCGTGGGCTCCACTGCCTGACCCTAGAGTCTGGTTCCTGTTGCCTTGGGGGAAGGCCGAGCTCCGTGGCTCCCTGGGTGTGGACCGGCCTGTAAGCAGGCTGCGGGTCTGGGAGCCTTTGTGCTCCCTTCAGCTGGCAGCCTGCCTGGGGCGCCCGCCCCGTTAGCCGGGAGCGCCCCGGAACTGGAGAAAAGGAGCCTCCATAGGCCCAGCGGGCCAGAGCCGCCCTGTAAGTCGGGGCCAGTGCTCTGGAGTCCCGGGCACTTTGCAGTCCAGGCAGCGGCTTGAGCCCCCTGTAAGCAGGGCTGCAGCCTCTTGGCCGCTGCTTTGCATGCCCAGCTTCATTTGCCCAGAGGGCCCGGCTCCCAGCGCGGCGTGGGACTGCACCGGACGTCGCCATGGTGAGTGCAGCTCAGGTTGGAGGCTTTTGGGCAGCTGCGGGGCTGTGTGGGTGGTGGCGTGAGGATCTCCCTGTGGGGCTGTTGGATCGAGGTTCCCTTTGGGAGATGGAGTCTCTCCAGCCTGATTGTTTTCTCGTCAACGTTTGCAGAAGCCCTGGGACGGCGAGGCAAGAGCGAGCCGCAGGAGCGGCGTCTGCGGGCTCAAGAGCGGAACGGCGAGGCAAGATCGAGCCGCCGGAGCGGCGTCTGCGGGCTCAAGAGTGGAACGGCGAGGCAAGAGCAAGCTTCAGCATTGGCTTCTTTGAGCTCAGGAGCGGAACAGCGAGGTAAGAGCAGCAGCTTGGAGCTGAGGTTGGGGGCTTTTGGGTAGCCAGGGCATCTGTGGGTGGCTGCTTGAGGATGTCCCTGTGGGGCTGTTGGGTGGCGGTTCCCTTCAGGCACAGGGTCTGGAGCTTCTCAGGCCTGAGTGTGTCGTCGTCCATTGGCAGAAGCCGTGGGACCACGAGGCAAGAGCGGCAGTGTCTTCGAGCTCAAGTGTGGAACGGCGCGGCAAGAGCGAGCTTGGAGCTGAAGAGGAGCACAAAGGGCCCTCTGGGCAAAAAGGGCTTCTCCAGGCCAGGGCACCTTCAGGGTGCCGCGGCCGGCTTTGCGCTGGGCGACCTCCCTGCGTGCAGGGCTGGTCTTTGCTGTGGTTGGCCTTTTGCCGTTGTGCTCCTTTGGCTGCCCGGAGAGAGGGGCAACCCTGTAAGGAGGGTGAGAGCCCCTGTCTCCGCACCTGAGGGGGGGAAACGGAGCTCGCCCGGCCCCCAGCCCAGCTCCCCTGTAAGCAGGGTAGGGCAGGGCTTTTCCTCAGCCCCGGCAGCTTTCTGCCTGCCGCTGCCCCCGGCCCAGCGTGACCCCCTGTACTCGGGGCGTGTCACAGCCTGTTTTCCTTTTCCAGCCCTGAAGCGCCTCAGGCCCTGTGGCCTCCTCTGAGACCTGCACGGGGCAGGTCTGATGCTTTCTCGTCCCGCTCTGCATTAGGAATGGCTCCCTAGAGCAGGTTGGCTGCACAGAACTTGCTCCCTCTTCTGGGACTGTCTTCCCCTCCCCTGTGTTCCCCTTCCCTGTGTTCCCCTAAGTTGGTGTGAGTGAGGAAGCGTGCTTGTGCTTTAGCCCCGCCTTTAGAAATAGAGCAGTGTAGCTTAGACTTCCCAGGAGGGAAAGAGGAGCTCTGTGCAGCCACAGGCGGGTGCCCAAAATGCACGGGTGGAGAAAGCATCCGGCCTTGCCCCTGCTTTCTGAGGACGGCGCCAAGCCCCTTAGCGGCAGCGTGGGCAGCGTGACCCACCTGTAGCCAGGGCCTGGGCGGGCGCCCACGCTGCCGGTGGTGCTGGTGAGCTGCCAGCGTGCGGGCCCTGTACTCGGGGCACGTGTCAGGACCTTTTGCAGCGCCCTTTGTCCCCAGGAGCAGCCCCTCCCAGGTCCCTGTAAGCAGGGCTGGGGAGGCTCCTTTAGCCAGGTGACAGGAACCAGCGCTCCCGGGCCCTTGCCAGGGGGCAGGCTGAAGAAGCGCTGTGCCGCAGGGCACGGTCCCGCCTTTGCCATTGCTATGGGCTGGCGGCGCGTTCCTGGCGGCCTTGTTGAGGAGGCTCCCGGGGCTCCTGCAGACGGCTGCGTTGCCGTGCCGCGCTGCGGCCGGGCTGCGGCCTGTCCCTAAGTGGGGCGCAGGCCGCAGCCCGTGCTCCGTAGCGCTTGTTGGGGGGTGCCGGGCAGCAGGGGGCGGCCCCGTAAGTGGGGTTTTGTGCGTCCCCTGGCCTCGGCGGGCGGTTGGAGGGACCCCCTGTAATCAGGCGGGTATCCCTGGCCCCGGCCTTTCAGAGGCGTGGGGCCAGGAGTCATGGGGCCGGGCGTGTGCCCTCCCCGTCCTCGGGGCTGGGCTCGCGGGCCCTGGGGCCACGCGGCTTTAGGCCGTGGGCTCCACTGCCTGACCCTAGAGTCTGGTTCCTGTTGCCTTGGGGGAAGGCCGAGCTCCGTGGCTCCCTGGGTGTGGACCGGCCTGTAAGCAGGCTGCGGGTCTGGGAGCCTTTGTGCTCCCTTCAGCTGGCAGCCTGCCTGGGGCGCCCGCCCCGTTAGCGGGGAGCGCCCCGGAACTGGAGAAAAGGAGCCTCCATAGGCCCTGCGGGCCAGAGCCGCCCTGTAAGTCGGGGCCAGTGCTCTGGAGTCCCGGGCACTTTGCAGTCCAGGCAGCGGCTTGAGCCCCCTGTAAGCAGGGCTGCAGCCTCTTGGCCGCTGCTTTGCATGCCCAGCTTCATTTGCCCAGAGGGCCCGGCTCCCAGCGCGGCGTGGGACTGCGCCGGACGTCGCCATGGTGAGTGCAGCTCAGGTTGGAGGCTTTTGGGCAGCTGCGGGGCTGTGTGGGTGGTGGCGTGAGGATCTCCCTGTGGGGCTGTTGGATCGAGGTTCCCTTTGGGAGATGGAGTCTCTCCAGCCTGATTGTTTTCTCGTCAACGTTTGCAGAAGCCCTGGGACGGCGAGGCAAGATCGAGCCGCAGGAGCGGCGTCTGCGGGCTCAAGAGCGGAACGGCGAGGCAAGATCGAGCCGCAGGAGCGGCGTCTGCGGGCTCAAGAGCGGAACGGCGAGGCAAGATCGAGCCGCCGGAGCGGCGTCTGCGGGCTCAAGAGCGGAACGGCGAGGCAAGATCGAGCCGCCGGAGCGGCGTCTGCGGGCTCAAGAGTGGAACGGCGAGGCAAGAGCAAGCTTCAGCATTGGCTTCTTTGAGCTCAGGAGCGGAACAGCGAGGTAAGAGCAGCAGCTTGGAGCTGAGGTTGGGGGCTTTTGGGTAGCCAGGGCATCTGTGGGTGGCTGCTTGAGGATGTCCCTGTGGGGCTGTTGGGTGGCGGTTCCCTTCAGGCACAGGGTCTGGAGCTTCTCAGGCCTGAGTGTGTCGTCGTCCATTGGCAGAAGCCGTGGGACCACGAGGCAAGAGCGGCAGTGTCTTCGAGCTCAAGTGTGGAACGGCGCGGCAAGAGCGAGCTTGGAGCTGAAGAGGAGCACAAAGGGCCCTCTGGGCAAAAAGGGCTTCTCCAGGCCAGGGCACCTTCAGGGTGCCGCGGCCGGCTTTGCGCTGGGCGACCTCCCTGCGTGCAGGGCTGGTCTTTGCTGTGGTTGGCCTTTTGCCGTTGTGCTCCTTTGGCTGCCCGGAGAGAGGGGCAACCCTGTAAGGAGGGTGAGAGCCCCTGTCTCCGCACCTGAGGGGGGGAAACGGAGCTCGCCCGGCCCCCAGCCCAGCTCCCCTGTAAGCAGGGTAGGGCAGGGCTTTTCCTCAGCCCCGGCAGCTTTCTGCCTGCCGCTGCCCCCGGCCCAGCGTGACCCCCTGTACTCGGGGCGTGTCACAGCCTGTTTTCCTTTTCCAGCCCTGAAGCGCCTCAGGCCCTGTGGCCTCCTCTGAGACCTGCACGGGGCAGGTCTGATGCTTTCTCGTCCCGCTCTGCATTAGGAATGGCTCCCTAGAGCAGGTTGGCTGCACAGAACTTGCTCCCTCTTCTGGGACTGTCTTCCCCTCCCCTGTGTTCCCCTTCCCTGTGTTCCCCTAAGTTGGTGTGAGTGAGGAAGCGTGCTTGTGCTTTAGCCCCGCCTTTAGAAATAGAGCAGTGTAGCTTAGACTTCCCAGGAGGGAAAGAGGAGCTCTGTGCAGCCACAGGCGGGTGCCCAAAATGCACGGGTGGAGAAAGCATCCGGCCTTGCCCCTGCTTTCTGAGGACGGCGCCAAGCCCCTTAGCGGCAGCGTGGGCAGCGTGACCCACCTGTAGCCAGGGCCTGGGCGGGCGCCCACGCTGCCGGTGGTGCTGGTGAGCTGCCAGCGTGCGGGCCCTGTACTCGGGGCACGTGTCAGGACCTTTTGCAGCGCCCTTTGTCCCCAGGAGCAGCCCCTCCCAGGTCCCTGTAAGCAGGGCTGGGGAGGCTCCTTTAGCCGGGTGACAGGAACCAGCGCTCCCGGGCCCTTGCCAGGGGGCAGGCTGAAGAAGCGCTGTGCCGCAGGGCACGGTCCCGCCTTTGCCATTGCTATGGGCTGGCGGCGCGTTCCTGGCGGCCTTGTTGAGGAGGCTCCCGGGGCTCCTGCAGACGGCTGCGTTGCCGTGCCGCGCTGCGGCCGGGCTGCGGCCTGTCCCTAAGTGGGGCGCAGGCCGCAGCCCGTGCTCCGTAGCGCTTGTTGGGGGGTGCCGGGCAGCAGGGGGCGGCCCCGTAAGTGGGGTTTTGTGCGTCCCCTGGCCTCGGCGGGCGGTTGGAGGGACCCCCTGTAATCAGGCGGGTATCCCTGGCCCCGGCCTTTCAGAGGCGTGGGGCCAGGAGTCATGGGGCCGGGCGTGTGCCCTCCCCGTCCTCGGGGCTGGGCTCGCGGGCCCTGGGGCCACGCGGCTTTAGGCCGTGGGCTCCACTGCCTGACCCTAGAGTCTGGTTCCTGTTGCCTTGGGGGAAGGCCGAGCTCCGTGGCTCCCTGGGTGTGGACCGGCCTGTAAGCAGGCTGCGGGTCTGGGAGCCTTTGTGCTCCCTTCAGCTGGCAGCCTGCCTGGGGCGCCCGCCCCGTTAGCCGGGAGCGCCCCGGAACTGGAGAAAAGGAGCCTCCATAGGCCCAGCGGGCCAGAGCCGCCCTGTAAGTCGGGGCCAGTGCTCTGGAGTCCCGGGCACTTTGCAGTCCAGGCAGCGGCTTGAGCCCCCTGTAAGCAGGGCTGCAGCCTCTTGGCCGCTGCTTTGCATGCCCAGCTTCATTTGCCCAGAGGGCCCGGCTCCCAGCGCGGCGTGGGACTGCACCGGACGTCGCCATGGTGAGTGCAGCTCAGGTTGGAGGCTTTTGGGCAGCTGCGGGGCTGTGTGGGTGGTGGCGTGAGGATCTCCCTGTGGGGCTGTTGGATCGAGGTTCCCTTTGGGAGATGGAGTCTCTCCAGCCTGATTGTTTTCTCGTCAACGTTTGCAGAAGCCCTGGGACGGCGAGGCAAGAGCGAGCCGCAGGAGCGGCGTCTGCGGGCTCAAGAGCGGAACGGCGAGGCAAGATCGAGCCGCCGGAGCGGCGTCTGCGGGCTCAAGAGTGGAACGGCGAGGCAAGAGCAAGCTTCAGCATTGGCTTCTTTGAGCTCAGGAGCGGAACAGCGAGGTAAGAGCAGCAGCTTGGAGCTGAGGTTGGGGGCTTTTGGGTAGCCAGGGCATCTGTGGGTGGCTGCTTGAGGATGTCCCTGTGGGGCTGTTGGGTGGCGGTTCCCTTCAGGCACAGGGTCTGGAGCTTCTCAGGCCTGAGTGTGTCGTCGTCCATTGGCAGAAGCCGTGGGACCACGAGGCAAGAGCGGCAGTGTCTTCGAGCTCAAGTGTGGAACGGCGCGGCAAGAGCGAGCTTGGAGCTGAAGAGGAGCACAAAGGGCCCTCTGGGCAAAAAGGGCTTCTCCAGGCCAGGGCACCTTCAGGGTGCCGCGGCCGGCTTTGCGCTGGGCGACCTCCCTGCGTGCAGGGCTGGTCTTTGCTGTGGTTGGCCTTTTGCCGTTGTGCTCCTTTGGCTGCCCGGAGAGAGGGGCAACCCTGTAAGGAGGGTGAGAGCCCCTGTCTCCGCACCTGAGGGGGGGAAACGGAGCTCGCCCGGCCCCCAGCCCAGCTCCCCTGTAAGCAGGGTAGGGCAGGGCTTTTCCTCAGCCCCGGCAGCTTTCTGCCTGCCGCTGCCCCCGGCCCAGCGTGACCCCCTGTACTCGGGGCGTGTCACAGCCTGTTTTCCTTTTCCAGCCCTGAAGCGCCTCAGGCCCTGTGGCCTCCTCTGAGACCTGCACGGGGCAGGTCTGATGCTTTCTCGTCCCGCTCTGCATTAGGAATGGCTCCCTAGAGCAGGTTGGCTGCACAGAACTTGCTCCCTCTTCTGGGACTGTCTTCCCCTCCCCTGTGTTCCCCTTCCCTGTGTTCCCCTAAGTTGGTGTGAGTGAGGAAGCGTGCTTGTGCTTTAGCCCCGCCTTTAGAAATAGAGCAGTGTAGCTTAGACTTCCCAGGAGGGAAAGAGGAGCTCTGTGCAGCCACAGGCGGGTGCCCAAAATGCACGGGTGGAGAAAGCATCCGGCCTTGCCCCTGCTTTCTGAGGACGGCGCCAAGCCCCTTAGCGGCAGCGTGGGCAGCGTGACCCACCTGTAGCCAGGGCCTGGGCGGGCGCCCACGCTGCCGGTGGTGCTGGTGAGCTGCCAGCGTGCGGGCCCTGTACTCGGGGCACGTGTCAGGACCTTTTGCAGCGCCCTTTGTCCCCAGGAGCAGCCCCTCCCAGGTCCCTGTAAGCAGGGCTGGGGAGGCTCCTTTAGCCAGGTGACAGGAACCAGCGCTCCCGGGCCCTTGCCAGGGGGCAGGCTGAAGAAGCGCTGTGCCGCAGGGCACGGTCCCGCCTTTGCCATTGCTATGGGCTGGCGGCGCGTTCCTGGCGGCCTTGTTGAGGAGGCTCCCGGGGCTCCTGCAGACGGCTGCGTTGCCGTGCCGCGCTGCGGCCGGGCTGCGGCCTGTCCCTAAGTGGGGCGCAGGCCGCAGCCCGTGCTCCGTAGCGCTTGTTGGGGGGTGCCGGGCAGCAGGGGGCGGCCCCGTAAGTGGGGTTTTGTGCGTCCCCTGGCCTCGGCGGGCGGTTGGAGGGACCCCCTGTAATCAGGCGGGTATCCCTGGCCCCGGCCTTTCAGAGGCGTGGGGCCAGGAGTCATGGGGCCGGGCGTGTGCCCTCCCCGTCCTCGGGGCTGGGCTCGCGGGCCCTGGGGCCACGCGGCTTTAGGCCGTGGGCTCCACTGCCTGACCCTAGAGTCTGGTTCCTGTTGCCTTGGGGGAAGGCCGAGCTCCGTGGCTCCCTGGGTGTGGACCGGCCTGTAAGCAGGCTGCGGGTCTGGGAGCCTTTGTGCTCCCTTCAGCTGGCAGCCTGCCTGGGGCGCCCGCCCCGTTAGCGGGGAGCGCCCCGGAACTGGAGAAAAGGAGCCTCCATAGGCCCTGCGGGCCAGAGCCGCCCTGTAAGTCGGGGCCAGTGCTCTGGAGTCCCGGGCACTTTGCAGTCCAGGCAGCGGCTTGAGCCCCCTGTAAGCAGGGCTGCAGCCTCTTGGCCGCTGCTTTGCATGCCCAGCTTCATTTGCCCAGAGGGCCCGGCTCCCAGCGCGGCGTGGGACTGCGCCGGACGTCGCCATGGTGAGTGCAGCTCAGGTTGGAGGCTTTTGGGCAGCTGCGGGGCTGTGTGGGTGGTGGCGTGAGGATCTCCCTGTGGGGCTGTTGGATCGAGGTTCCCTTTGGGAGATGGAGTCTCTCCAGCCTGATTGTTTTCTCGTCAACGTTTGCAGAAGCCCTGGGACGGCGAGGCAAGATCGAGCCGCAGGAGCGGCGTCTGCGGGCTCAAGAGCGGAACGGCGAGGCAAGATCGAGCCGCCGGAGCGGCGTCTGCGGGCTCAAGAGCGGAACGGCGAGGCAAGATCGAGCCGCCGGAGCGGCGTCTGCGGGCTCAAGAGCGGAACGGCGAGGCAAGATCGAGCCGCCGGAGCGGCGTCTGCGGGCTCAAGAGTGGAACGGCGAGGCAAGAGCAAGCTTCAGCATTGGCTTCTTTGAGCTCAGGAGCGGAACAGCGAGGTAAGAGCAGCAGCTTGGAGCTGAGGTTGGGGGCTTTTGGGTAGCCAGGGCATCTGTGGGTGGCTGCTTGAGGATGTCCCTGTGGGGCTGTTGGGTGGCGGTTCCCTTCAGGCACAGGGTCTGGAGCTTCTCAGGCCTGAGTGTGTCGTCGTCCATTGGCAGAAGCCGTGGGACCACGAGGCAAGAGCGGCAGTGTCTTCGAGCTCAAGTGTGGAACGGCGCGGCAAGAGCGAGCTTGGAGCTGAAGAGGAGCACAAAGGGCCCTCTGGGCAAAAAGGGCTTCTCCAGGCCAGGGCACCTTCAGGGTGCCGCGGCCGGCTTTGCGCTGGGCGACCTCCCTGCGTGCAGGGCTGGTCTTTGCTGTGGTTGGCCTTTTGCCGTTGTGCTCCTTTGGCTGCCCGGAGAGAGGGGCAACCCTGTAAGGAGGGTGAGAGCCCCTGTCTCCGCACCTGAGGGGGGGAAACGGAGCTCGCCCGGCCCCCAGCCCAGCTCCCCTGTAAGCAGGGTAGGGCAGGGCTTTTCCTCAGCCCCGGCAGCTTTCTGCCTGCCGCTGCCCCCGGCCCAGCGTGACCCCCTGTACTCGGGGCGTGTCACAGCCTGTTTTCCTTTTCCAGCCCTGAAGCGCCTCAGGCCCTGTGGCCTCCTCTGAGACCTGCACGGGGCAGGTCTGATGCTTTCTCGTCCCGCTCTGCATTAGGAATGGCTCCCTAGAGCAGGTTGGCTGCACAGAACTTGCTCCCTCTTCTGGGACTGTCTTCCCCTCCCCTGTGTTCCCCTTCCCTGTGTTCCCCTAAGTTGGTGTGAGTGAGGAAGCGTGCTTGTGCTTTAGCCCCACCTTTAGAAATAGAGCAGTGTAGCTTAGACTTCCCAGGAGGGAAAGAGGAGCTCTGTGCAGCCACAGGCGGGTGCCCAAAATGCACGGGTGGAGAAAGCATCCGGCCTTGCCCCTGCTTTCTGAGGACGGCGCCAAGCCCCTTAGCGGCAGCGTGGGCAGCGTGACCCACCTGTAGCCAGGGCCTGGGCGGGCGCCCACGCTGCCGGTGGTGCTGGTGAGCTGCCAGCGTGCGGGCCCTGTACTCAGGGCACGTGTCAGGACCTTTTGCAGCGCCCTTTGTCCCCAGGAGCAGCCCCTCCCAGGTCCCTGTAAGCAGGGCTGGGGAGGCTCCTTTAGCCAGGTGACAGGAACCAGCGCTCCCGGGCCCTTGCCAGGGGGCAGGCTGAAGAAGCGCTGTGCCGCAGGGCACGGTCCCGCCTTTGCCATTGCTATGGGCTGGCGGCGCGTTCCTGGCGGCCTTGTTGAGGAGGCTCCCGGGGCTCCTGCAGACGGCTGCGTTGCCGTGCCGCGCTGCGGCCGGGCTGCGGCCTGTCCCTAAGTGGGGCGCAGGCCGCAGCCCGTGCTCCGTAGCGCTTGTTGGGGGGTGCCGGGCAGCAGGGGGCGGCCCCGTAAGTGGGGTTTTGTGCGTCCCCTGGCCTCGGCGGGCGGTTGGAGGGACCCCCTGTAATCAGGCGGGTATCCCTGGCCCCGGCCTTTCAGAGGCGTGGGGCCAGGAGTCATGGGGCCGGGCGTGTGCCCTCCCCGTCCTCGGGGCTGGGCTCGCGGGCCCTGGGGCCACGCGGCTTTAGGCCGTGGGCTCCACTGCCTGATCCTAGAGTCTGGTTCCTGTTGCCTTGGGGGAAGGCCGAGCTCCGTGGCTCCCTGGGTGTGGACCGGCCTGTAAGCAGGCTGCGGGTCTGGGAGCCTTTGTGCTCCCTTCAGCTGGCAGCCTGCCTGGGGCGCCCGCCCCGTTAGCGGGGAGCGCCCCGGAACTGGAGAAAAGGAGCCTCCATAGGCCCAGCGGGCCAGAGCCGCCCTGTAAGTCGGGGCCAGTGCTCTGGAGTCCCGGGCACTTTGCAGTCCAGGCAGCGGCTTGAGCCCCCTGTAAGCAGGGCTGCAGCCTCTTGGCCGCTGCTTTGCATGCCCAGCTTCATTTGCCCAGAGGGCCCGGCTCCCAGCGCGGCGTGGGACTGCGCCGGACGTCGCCATGGTGAGTGCAGCTCAGGTTGGAGGCTTTTGGGCAGCTGCGGGGCTGTGTGGGTGGTGGCGTGAGGATCTCCCTGTGGGGCTGTTGGATCGAGGTTCCCTTTGGGAGATGGAGTCTCTCCAGCCTGATTGTTTTCTCGTCAACGTTTGCAGAAGCCCTGGGACGGCGAGGCAAGAGCGAGCCGCAGGAGCGGCGTCTGCGGGCTCAAGAGCGGAACGGCGAGGCAAGATCGAGCCGCCGGAGCGGCGTCTGCGGGCTCAAGAGCGGAACGGCGAGGCAAGATCGAGCCGCCGGAGCGGCGTCTGCGGGCTCAAGAGTGGAATGGCGAGGCAAGAGCAAGCTTCAGCATTGGCTTCTTTGAGCTCAGGAGCGGAACAGCGAGGTAAGAGCAGCAGCTTGGAGCTGAGGTTGGGGGCTTTTGGGTAGCCAGGGCATCTGTGGGTGGCTGCTTGAGGATGTCCCTGTGGGGCTGTTGGGTGGCGGTTCCCTTCAGGCACAGGGTCTGGAGCTTCTCAGGCCTGTGTCGTCGTCCATTGGCAGAAGCCGTGGGACCACGAGGCAAGAGCGGCAGTGTCTTCGAGCTCAAGTGTGGAACGGCGCGGCAAGAGCGAGCTTGGAGCTGAAGAGGAGCACAAAGGGCCCTCTGGGCAAAAAGGGCTTCTCCAGGCCAGGGCACCTTCAGGGTGCCGCGGCCGGCTTTGCACTGGGCGACCTCCCTGCGTGCAGGGCTGGTCTTTGCTGTGGTTGGCCTTTTGCCGTTGTGCTCCTTTGGCTGCCCGGAGAGAGGGGCAACCCTGTAAGGAGGGTGAGAGCCCCTGTCTCCGCACCTGAGGGGGGGAAACGGAGCTCGCCCGGCCCCCAGCCCAGCTCCCCTGTAAGCAGGGTAGGGCAGGGCTTTTCCTCAGCCCCGGCAGCTTTCTGCCTGCCGCTGCCCCCGGCCCAGCGTGACCCCCTGTACTCGGGGCGTGTCACAGCCTGTTTTCCTTTTCCAGCCCTGAAGCGCCTCAGGCCCTGTGGCCTCCTCTGAGACCTGCACGGGGCAGGTCTGATGCTTTCTCGTCCCGCTCTGCATTAGGAATGGCTCCCTAGAGCAGGTTGGCTGCACAGAACTTGCTCCCTCTTCTGGGACTGTCTTCCCCTCCCCTGTGTTCCCCTTCCCTGTGTTCCCCTAAGTTGGTGTGAGTGAGGAAGCGTGCTTGTGCTTTAGCCCCACCTTTAGAAATAGAGCAGTGTAGCTTAGACTTCCCAGGAGGGAAAGAGGAGCTCTGTGCAGCCACAGGCGGGTGCCCAAAATGCACGGGTGGAGAAAGCATCCGGCCTTGCCCCTGCTTTCTGAGGACGGCGCCAAGCCCCTTAGCGGCAGCGTGGGCAGCGTGACCCACCTGTAGCCAGGGCCTGGGCGGGCGCCCACGCTGCCGGTGGTGCTGGTGAGCTGCCAGCGTGCGGGCCCTGTACTCGGGGCACGTGTCAGGACCTTTTGCAGCGCCCTTTGTCCCCAGGAGCAGCCCCTCCCAGGTCCCTGTAAGCAGGGCTGGGGAGGCTCCTTTAGCCAGGTGACAGGAACCAGCGCTCCCGGGCCCTTGCCAGGGGGCAGGCTGAAGAAGCGCTGTGCCGCAGGGCACGGTCCCGCCTTTGCCATTGCTATGGGCTGGCGGCGCGTTCCTGGCGGCCTTGTTGAGGAGGCTCCCGGGGCTCCTGCAGACGGCTGCGTTGCCGTGCCGCGCTGCGGCCGGGCTGCGGCCTGTCCCTAAGGGGGGCGCAGGCCGCAGCCCGTGCTCCGTAGCGCTTGTTGGGGGGTGCCGGGCAGCAGGGGGCGGCCCCGTAAGTGGGGTTTTGTGCGTCCCCTGGCCTCGGCGGGCGGTTGGAGGGACCCCCTGTAATCAGGCGGGTATCCCTGGCCCCGGCCTTTCAGAGGCGTGGGGCCAGGAGTCATGGGGCCGGGCGTGTGCCCTCCCCGTCCTCGGGGCTGGGCTCGCAGGCCCTGGGGCCACGCGGCTTTAGGCCGTGGGCTCCACTGCCTGATCCTAGAGTCTGGTTCCTGTTGCCTTGGGGGAAGGCCGAGCTCCGTGGCTCCCTGGGTGTGGACCGGCCTGTAAGCAGGCTGCGGGTCTGGGAGCCTTTGTGCTCCCTTCAGCTGGCAGCCTGCCTGGGGCGCCCGCCCCGTTAGCGGGGAGCGCCCCGGAACTGGAGAAAAGGAGCCTCCATAGGCCCTGCGGGCCAGAGCCGCCCTGTAAGTCGGGGCCAGTGCTCTGGAGTCCCGGGCACTTTGCAGTCCAGGCAGCGGCTTGAGCCCCCTGTAAGCAGGGCTGCAGCCTCTTGGCCGCTGCTTTGCATGCCCAGCTTCATTTGCCCAGAGGGCCCGGCTCCCAGCGCGGCGTGGGACTGCGCCGGACGTCGCCATGGTGAGTGCAGCTCAGGTTGGAGGCTTTTGGGCAGCTGCGGGGCTGTGTGGGTGGTGGCGTGAGGATCTCCCTGTGGGGCTGTTGGATCGAGGTTCCCTTTGGGAGATGGAGTCTCTCCAGCCTGATTGTTTTCTCGTCAACGTTTGCAGAAGCCCTGGGACGGCGAGGCAAGATCGAGCCGCAGGAGCGGCGTCTGCGGGCTCAAGAGCGGAACGGCGAGGCAAGATCGAGCCGCAGGAGCGGCGTCTGCGGGCTCAAGAGCGGAACGGCGAGGCAAGATCGAGCCGCCGGAGCGGCGTCTGCGGGCTCAAGAGTGGAACGGCAAGGCAAGAGCAAGCTTCAGCATTGGCTTCTTTGAGCTCAGGAGCGGAACAGCGAGGTAAGAGCAGCAGCTTGGAGCTGAGGTTGGGGGCTTTTGGGTAGCCAGGGCATCTGTGGGTGGCTGCTTGAGGATGTCCCTGTGGGGCTGTTGGGTGGCGGTTCCCTTCAGGCACAGGGTCTGGAGCTTCTCAGGCCTGAGTGTGTCGTCGTCCATTGGCAGAAGCCGTGGGACCACGAGGCAAGAGCGGCAGTGTCTTCGAGCTCAAGTGTGGAACGGCGCGGCAAGAGCGAGCTTGGAGCTGAAGAGGAGCACAAAGGGCCCTCTGGGCAAAAAGGGCTTCTCCAGGCCAGGGCACCTTCAGGGTGCCGCGGCCGGCTTTGCGCTGGGCGACCTCCCTGCGTGCAGGGCTGGTCTTTGCTGTGGTTGGCCTTTTGCCGTTGTGCTCCTTTGGCTGCCCGGAGAGAGGGGCAACCCTGTAAGGAGGGTGAGAGCCCCTGTCTCCGCACCTGAGGGGGGGAAACGGAGCTCGCCCGGCCCCCAGCCCAGCTCCCCTGTAAGCAGGGTAGGGCAGGGCTTTTCCTCAGCCCCGGCAGCTTTCTGCCTGCCGCTGCCCCCGGCCCAGCGTGACCCCCTGTACTCGGGGCGTGTCACAGCCTGTTTTCCTTTTCCAGCCCTGAAGCGCCTCAGGCCCTGTGGCCTCCTCTGAGACCTGCACGGGGCAGGTCTGATGCTTTCTCGTCCCGCTCTGCATTAGGAATGGCTCCCTAGAGCAGGTTGGCTGCACAGAACTTGCTCCCTCTTCTGGGACTGTCTTCCCCTCCCCTGTGTTCCCCTTCCCTGTGTTCCCCTAAGTTGGTGTGAGTGAGGAAGCGTGCTTGTGCTTTAGCCCCGCCTTTAGAAATAGAGCAGTGTAGCTTAGACTTCCCAGGAGGGAAAGAGGAGCTCTGTGCAGCCACAGGCGGGTGCCCAAAATGCACGGGTGGAGAAAGCATCCGGCCTTGCCCCTGCTTTCTGAGGACGGCGCCAAGCCCCTTAGCGGCAGCGTGGGCAGCGTGACCCACCTGTAGCCAGGGCCTGGGCGGGCGCCCACGCTGCCGGTGGTGCTGGTGAGCTGCCAGCGTGCGGGCCCTGTACTCGGGGCACGTGTCAGGACCTTTTGCAGCGCCCTTTGTCCCCAGGAGCAGCCCCTCCCAGGTCCCTGTAAGCAGGGCTGGGGAGGCTCCTTTAGCCGGGTGACAGGAACCAGCGCTCCCGGGCCCTTGCCAGGGGGCAGGCTGAAGAAGCGCTGTGCCGCAGGGCACGGTCCCGCCTTTGCCATTGCTATGGGCTGGCGGCGCGTTCCTGGCGGCCTTGTTGAGGAGGCTCCCGGGGCTCCTGCAGACGGCTGCGTTGCCGTGCCGCGCTGCGGCCGGGCTGCGGCCTGTCCCTAAGTGGGGCGCAGGCCGCAGCCCGTGCTCCGTAGCGCTTGTTGGGGGGTGCCGGGCAGCAGGGGGCGGCCCCGTAAGTGGGGTTTTGTGCGTCCCCTGGCCTCGGCGGGCGGTTGGAGGGACCCCCTGTAATCAGGCGGGTATCCCTGGCCCCGGCCTTTCAGAGGCGTGGGGCCAGGAGTCATGGGGCCGGGCGTGTGCCCTCCCCGTCCTCGGGGCTGGGCTCGCGGGCCCTGGGGCCACGCGGCTTTAGGCCGTGGGCTCCACTGCCTGATCCTAGAGTCTGGTTCCTGTTGCCTTGGGGGAAGGCCGAGCTCCGTGGCTCCCTGGGTGTGGACCGGCCTGTAAGCAGGCTGCGGGTCTGGGAGCCTTTGTGCTCCCTTCAGCTGGCAGCCTGCCTGGGGCGCCCGCCCCGTTAGCGGGGAGCGCCCCGGAACTGGAGAAAAGGAGCCTCCATAGGCCCTGCGGGCCAGAGCCGCCCTGTAAGTCGGGGCCAGTGCTCTGGAGTCCCGGGCACTTTGCAGTCCAGGCAGCGGCTTGAGCCCCCTGTAAGCAGGGCTGCAGCCTCTTGGCCGCTGCTTTGCATGCCCAGCTTCATTTGCCCAGAGGGCCCGGCTCCCAGCGCGGCGTGGGACTGCGCCGGACGTTGCCATGGTGAGTGCAGCTCAGGTTGGAGGCTTTTGGGCAGCTGCGGGGCTGTGTGGGTGGTGGCGTGAGGATCTCCCTGTGGGGCTGTTGGATCGAGGTTCCCTTTGGGAGATGGAGTCTCTCCAGCCTGATTGTTTTCTCGTCAACGTTTGCAGAAGCCCTGGGACGGCGAGGCAAGAGCGAGCCGCAGGAGCGGCGTCTGCGGGCTCAAGAGCGGAACGGCGAGGCAAGATCGAGCCGCCGGAGCGGCGTCTGCGGGCTCAAGAGTGGAACGGCGAGGCAAGAGCAAGCTTCAGCATTGGCTTCTTTGAGCTCAGGAGCGGAACAGCGAGGTAAGAGCAGCAGCTTGGAGCTGAGGTTGGGGGCTTTTGGGTAGCTAGGGCATCTGTGGGTGGCTGCTTGAGGATGTCCCTGTGGGGCTGTTGGGTGGCGGTTCCCTTCAGGCACAGGGTCTGGAGCTTCTCAGGCCTGTGTCGTCGTCCATTGGCAGAAGCCGTGGGACCACGAGGCAAGAGCGGCAGTGTCTTCGAGCTCAAGTGTGGAACGGCGCAGCAAGAGCGAGCTTGGAGCTGAAGAGGAGCACAAAGGGCCCTCTGGGCAAAAAGGGCTTCTCCAGGCCAGGGCACCTTCAGGGTGCCACGGCCGGCTTTGCGCTGGGCGACCTCCCTGCGTGCAGGGCTGGTCTTTGCTGTGGTTGGCCTTTTGCCGTTGTGCTCCTTTGGCTGCCCGGAGAGAGGGGCAACCCTGTAAGGAGGGTGAGAGCCCCTGTCTCCGCACCTGAGGGGGGGAAACGGAGCTCGCCCGGCCCCCAGCCCAGCTCCCCTGTAAGCAGGGTAGGGCAGGGCTTTTCCTCAGCCCCGGCAGCTTTCTGCCTGCCGCTGCCCCCGGCCCAGCGTGACCCCCTGTACTCGGGGCGTGTCACAGCCTGTTTTCCTTTTCCAGCCCTGAAGCGCCTCAGGCCCTGTGGCCTCCTCTGAGACCTGCACGGGGCAGGTCTGATGCTTTCTCGTCCCGCTCTGCATTAGGAATGGCTCCCTAGAGCAGGTTGGCTGCACAGAACTTGCTCCCTCTTCTGGGACTGTCTTCCCCTCCCCTGTGTTCCCCTTCCCTGTGTTCCCGTAAGTTGGTGTGAGTGAGGAAGCGTGCTTGTGCTTTAGCCCCACCTTTAGAAATAGAGCAGTGTAGCTTAGACTTCCCAGGAGGGAAAGAGGAGCTCTGTGCAGCCACAGGCGGGTGCCCAAAATGCACGGGTGGAGAAAGCATCCGGCCTTGCCCCTGCTTTCTGAGGACGGCGCCAAGCCCCTTAGCGGCAGCGTGGGCAGCGTGACCCACCTGTAGCCAGGGCCTGGGCGGGCGCCCACGCTGCCGGTGGTGCTGGTGAGCTGCCAGCGTGCGGGCCCTGTACTCGGGGCACGTGTCAGGACCTTTTGCAGCGCCCTTTGTCCCCAGGAGCAGCCCCTCCCAGGTCCCTGTAAGCAGGGCTGGGGAGGCTCCTTTAGCCAGGTGACAGGAACCAGCGCTCCCGGGCCCTTGCCAGGGGGCAGGCTGAAGAAGCGCTGTGCCGCAGAGCACGGTCCCGCCTTTGCCATTGCTATGGGCTGGCGGCGCGTTCCTGGCGGCCTTGTTGAGGAGGCTCCCGGGGCTCCTGCAGACGGCTGCGTTGCCGTGCCGCGCTGCGGCCGGGCTGCGGCCTGTCCCTAAGTGGGGCGCAGGCCGCAGCCCGTGCTCCGTAGCGCTTGTTGGGGGGTGCCGGGCAGCAGGGGGCGGCCCCGTAAGTGGGGTTTTGTGCGTCCCCTGGCCTCGGCGGGCGGTTGGAGGGACCCCCTGTAATCAGGCGGGTATCCCTGGCCCCGGCCTTTCAGAGGCGTGGGGCCAGGAGTCATGGGGCCGGGCGTGTGCCCTCCCCGTCCTCGGGGCTGGGCTGGCGGGCCCTGGGGCCACGCGGCTTTAGGCCGTGGGCTCCACTGCCTGACCCTAGAGTCTGGTTCCTGTTGCCTTGGGGGAAGGCCGAGCTCCGTGGCTCCCTGGGTGTGGACCGGCCTGTAAGCAGGCTGCGGGTCTGGGAGCCTTTGTGCTCCCTTCAGCTGGCAGCCTGCCTGGGGCGCCCGCCCCGTTAGCGGGGAGCGCCCCGGAACTGGAGAAAAGGAGCCTCCATAGGCCCTGCGGGCCAGAGCCGCCCTGTAAGTCGGGGCCAGTGCTCTGGAGTCCCGGGCACTTTGCAGTCCAGGCAGCGGCTTGAGCCCCCTGTAAGCAGGGCTGCAGCCTCTTGGCCGCTGCTTTGCATGCCCAGCTTCATTTGCCCAGAGGGCCCGGCTCCCAGCGCGGCGTGGGACTGCGCCGGACGTCGCCATGGTGAGTGCAGCTCAGGTTGGAGGCTTTTGGGCAGCTGCGGGGCTGTGTGGGTGGTGGCGTGAGGATCTCCCTGTGGGGCTGTTGGATCGAGGTTCCCTTTGGGAGATGGAGTCTCTCCAGCCTGATTGTTTTCTCGTCAACGTTTGCAGAAGCCCTGGGACGGCGAGGCAAGAGCGAGCCGCAGGAGCGGCGTCTGCGGGCTCAAGAGCGGAACGGCGAGGCAAGATCGAGCCGCCGGAGCGGCGTCTGCGGGCTCAAGAGTGGAACGGCAAGGCAAGAGCAAGCTTCAGCATTGGCTTCTTTGAGCTCAGGAGCGGAACAGCGAGGTAAGAGCAGCAGCTTGGAGCTGAGGTTGGGGGCTTTTGGGTAGCCAGGGCATCTGTGGGTGGCTGCTTGAGGATGTCCCTGTGGGGCTGTTGGGTGGCGGTTCCCTTCAGGCACAGGGTCTGGAGCTTCTCAGGCCTGTGTCGTCGTCCATTGGCAGAAGCCGTGGGACCACGAGGCAAGAGCGGCAGTGTCTTCGAGCTCAAGTGTGGAACGGCGCAGCAAGAGCGAGCTTGGAGCTGAAGAGGAGCACAAAGGGCCCTCTGGGCAAAAAGGGCTTCTCCAGGCCAGGGCACCTTCAGGGTGCCGCGGCCGGCTTTGCGCTGGGCGACCTCCCTGCGTGCAGGGCTGGTCTTTGCTGTGGTTGGCCTTTTGCCGTTGTGCTCCTTTGGCTGCCCGGAGAGAGGGGCAACCCTGTAAGGAGGGTGAGAGCCCCTGTCTCCGCACCTGAGGGGGGGAAACGGAGCTCGCCCGGCCCCCAGCCCAGCTCCCCTGTAAGCAGGGTAGGGCAGGGCTTTTCCTCAGCCCCGGCAGCTTTCTGCCTGCCGCTGCCCCCGGCCCAGCGTGACCCCCTGTACTCGGGGCGTGTCACAGCCTGTTTTCCTTTTCCAGCCCTGAAGCGCCTCAGGCCCTGTGGCCTCCTCTGAGACCTGCACGGGGCAGGTCTGATGCTTTCTCGTCCCGCTCTGCATTAGGAATGGCTCCCTAGAGCAGGTTGGCTGCACAGAACTTGCTCCCTCTTCTGGGACTGTCTTCCCCTCCCCTGTGTTCCCCTTCCCTGTGTTCCCCTAAGTTGGTGTGAGTGAGGAAGCGTGCTTGTGCTTTAGCCCCACCTTTAGAAATAGAGCAGTGTAGCTTAGACTTCCCAGGAGGGAAAGAGGAGCTCTGTGCAGCCACAGGCGGGTGCCCAAAATGCACGGGTGGAGAAAGCATCCGGCCTTGCCCCTGCTTTCTGAGGACGGCGCCAAGCCCCTTAGCGGCAGCGTGGGCAGCGTGACCCACCTGTAGCCAGGGCCTGGGCGGGCGCCCACGCTGCCGGTGGTGCTGGTGAGCTGCCAGCGTGCGGGCCCTGTACTCGGGGCACGTGTCAGGACCTTTTGCAGCGCCCTTTGTCCCCAGGAGCAGCCCCTCCCAGGTCCCTGTAAGCAGGGCTGGGGAGGCTCCTTTAGCCAGGTGACAGGAACCAGCGCTCCCGGGCCCTTGCCAGGGGGCAGGCTGAAGAAGCGCTGTGCCGCAGGGCACGGTCCCGCCTTTGCCATTGCTATGGGCTGGCGGCGCGTTCCTGGCGGCCTTGTTGAGGAGGCTCCCGGGGCTCCTGCAGACGGCTGCGTTGCCGTGCCGCGCTGCGGCCGGGCTGCGGCCTGTCCCTAAGTGGGGCGCAGGCCGCAGCCCGTGCTCCGTAGCGCTTGTTGGGGGGTGCCGGGCAGCAGGGGGCGGCCCCGTAAGTGGGGTTTTGTGCGTCCCCTGGCCTCGGCGGGCGGTTGGAGGGACCCCCTGTAATCAGGCGGGTATCCCTGGCCCCGGCCTTTCAGAGGCGTGGGGCCAGGAGTCATGGGGCCGGGCGTGTGCCCTCCCCGTCCTCGGGGCTGGGCTCGCGGGCCCTGGGGCCACGTGGCTTTAGGCCGTGGGCTCCACTGCCTGATCCTAGAGTCTGGTTCCTGTTGCCTTGGGGGAAGGCCGAGCTCCGTGGCTCCCTGGGTGTGGACCGGCCTGTAAGCAGGCTGCGGGTCTGGGAGCCTTTGTGCTCCCTTCAGCTGGCAGCCTGCCTGGGGCGCCCGCCCCGTTAGCGGGGAGCGCCCCGGAACTGGAGAAAAGGAGCCTCCATAGGCCCTGCGGGCCAGAGCCGCCCTGTAAGTCGGGGCCAGTGCTCTGGAGTCCCGGGCACTTTGCAGTCCAGGCAGCGGCTTGAGCCCCCTGTAAGCAGGGCTGCAGCCTCTTGGCCGCTGCTTTGCATGCCCAGCTTCATTTGCCCAGAGGGCCCGGCTCCCAGCGCGGCGTGGGACTGCGCCGGACGTCGCCATGGTGAGTGCAGCTCAGGTTGGAGGCTTTTGGGCAGCTGCGGGGCTGTGTGGGTGGTGGCGTGAGGATCTCCCTGTGGGGCTGTTGGATCGAGGTTCCCTTTGGGAGATGGAGTCTCTCCAGCCTGATTGTTTTCTCGTCAACGTTTGCAGAAGCCCTGGGACGGCAAGGCAAGAGCGAGCCGCAGGAGCGGCGTCTGCGGGCTCAAGAGCGGAACGGCGAGGCAAGATCGAGCCGCCGGAGCGGCGTCTGCGGGCTCAAGAGCGGAACGGCGAGGCAAGATCGAGCCGCCGGAGCGGCGTCTGCGGGCTCAAGAGTGGAACGGCGAGGCAAGAGCAAGCTTCAGCATTGGCTTCTTTGAGCTCAGGAGCGGAACAGCGAGGTAAGAGCAGCAGCTTGGAGCTGAGGTTGGGGGCTTTTGGGTAGCCAGGGCATCTGTGGGTGGCTGCTTGAGGATGTCCCTGTGGGGCTGTTGGGTGGCGGTTCCCTTCAGGCACAGGGTCTGGAGCTTCTCAGGCCTGAGTGTGTCGTCGTCCATTGGCAGAAGCCGTGGGACCACGAGGCAAGAGCGGCAGTGTCTTCGAGCTCAAGTGTGGAACGGCGCGGCAAGAGCGAGCTTGGAGCTGAAGAGGAGCACAAAGGGCCCTCTGGGCAAAAAGGGCTTCTCCAGGCCAGGGCACCTTCAGGGTGCCGCGGCCGGCTTTGCGCTGGGCGACCTCCCTGCGTGCAGGGCTGGTCTTTGCTGTGGTTGGCCTTTTGCCGTTGTGCTCCTTTGGCTGCCCGGAGAGAGGGGCAACCCTGTAAGGAGGGTGAGAGCCCCTGTCTCCGCACCTGAGGGGGGGAAACGGAGCTCGCCCGGCCCCCAGCCCAGCTCCCCTGTAAGCAGGGTAGGGCAGGGCTTTTCCTCAGCCCCGGCAGCTTTCTGCCTGCCGCTGCCCCCGGCCCAGCGTGACCCCCTGTACTCGGGGCGTGTCACAGCCTGTTTTCCTTTTCCAGCCCTGAAGCGCCTCAGGCCCTGTGGCCTCCTCTGAGACCTGCACGGGGCAGGTCTGATGCTTTCTCGTCCCGCTCTGCATTAGGAATGGCTCCCTAGAGCAGGTTGGCTGCACAGAACTTGCTCCCTCTTCTGGGACTGTCTTCCCCTCCCCTGTGTTCCCCTTCCCTGTGTTCCCGTAAGTTGGTGTGAGTGAGGAAGCGTGCTTGTGCTTTAGCCCCGCCTTTAGAAATAGAGCAGTGTAGCTTAGACTTCCCAGGAGGGAAAGAGGAGCTCTGTGCAGCCACAGGCGGGTGCCCAAAATGCACGGGTGGAGAAAGCATCCGGCCTTGCCCCTGCTTTCTGAGGACGGCGCCAAGCCCCTTAGCGGCAGCGTGGGCAGCGTGACCCACCTGTAGCCAGGGCCTGGGCGGGCGCCCACGCTGCCGGTGGTGCTGGTGAGCTGCCAGCGTGCGGGCCCTGTACTCGGGGCACGTGTCAGGACCTTTTGCAGCGCCCTTTGTCCCCAGGAGCAGCCCCTCCCAGGTCCCTGTAAGCAGGGCTGGGGAGGCTCCTTTAGCCAGGTGACAGGAACCAGCGCTCCCGGGCCCTTGCCAGGGGGCAGGCTGAAGAAGCGCTGTGCCGCAGGGCACGGTCCCGCCTTTGCCATTGCTATGGGCTGGCGGCGCGTTCCTGGCGGCCTTGTTGAGGAGGCTCCCGGGGCTCCTGCAGACGGCTGCGTTGCCGTGCCGCGCTGCGGCCGGGCTGCGGCCTGTCCCTAAGTGGGGCGCAGGCCGCAGCCCGTGCTCCGTAGCGCTTGTTGGGGGGTGCCGGGCAGCAGGGGGCGGCCCCGTAAGTGGGGTTTTGTGCGTCCCCTGGCCTCGGCGGGCGGTTGGAGGGACCCCCTGTAATCAGGCGGGTATCCCTGGCCCCGGCCTTTCAGAGGCGTGGGGCCAGGAGTCATGGGGCCGGGCGTGTGCCCTCCCCGTCCTCGGGGCTGGGCTCGCGGGCCCTGGGGCCACGCGGCTTTAGGCCGTGGGCTCCACTGCCTGATCCTAGAGTCTGGTTCCTGTTGCCTTGGGGGAAGGCCGAGCTCCGTGGCTCCCTGGGTGTGGACCGGCCTGTAAGCAGGCTGCGGGTCTGGGAGCCTTTGTGCTCCCTTCAGCTGGCAGCCTGCCTGGGGCGCCCGCCCCGTTAGCGGGGAGCGCCCCGGAACTGGAGAAAAGGAGCCTCCATAGGCCCTGCGGGCCAGAGCCGCCCTGTAAGTCGGGGCCAGTGCTCTGGAGTCCCGGGCACTTTGCAGTCCAGGCAGCGGCTTGAGCCCCCTGTAAGCAGGGCTGCAGCCTCTTGGCCGCTGCTTTGCATGCCCAGCTTCATTTGCCCAGAGGGCCCGGCTCCCAGCGCGGCGTGGGACTGCACCGGACGTCGCCATGGTGAGTGCAGCTCAGGTTGGAGGCTTTTGGGCAGCTGCGGGGCTGTGTGGGTGGTGGCGTGAGGATCTCCCTGTGGGGCTGTTGGATCGAGGTTCCCTTTGGGAGATGGAGTCTCTCCAGCCTGATTGTTTTCTCGTCAACGTTTGCAGAAGCCCTGGGACGGCGAGGCAAGATCGAGCCGCCGGAGCGGCGTCTGCGGGCTCAAGAGTGGAACGGCGCGGCAAGGGAGTTTTTACCTCTCAAGTGCTTCAGCCGATGGGAAAGACAGAGAGAAATGCGTCTGATGAATTATCATAAAAATGAGGCTGCGTCCTCCAGCATCTTGGGTGACCCCATGGGAAATGCCCATGGCCTTTCCCTTTATGCCAATAAAGTTACAGGACTCCTGTGTCTCCTTTTGGACATAAACCTATGGTGTTTGTGGGTTACTTTTCCTGACAGGGCGATGGCCGGGCCGCCCGCGGGACACGGCCCCGGGCAGCTCCGAGCTTCGTGTGTTGAACGTGAGGCCGCGCCCTTTCCCGACGGCGCCTCGGCCCGGCCCGCGCCGCCCTCAGGGAGCCGGGCCGAGGGGAGCGGAGCGAGCGGCTCCGAGTGCAGCCGGAAAGAGCCGATCTGTGCCGAACACACAGAGCGGCTCCGAGGGCGGCCGAAGCGAGCCCAGAGTCGCCGAAGAGGCGAATGTTGCGCAATGCAGCCGACAGGAGCCGAGTTCAGCCGAACCGAGCCGGGTGCTGCCGAACCGAGCCGAGCTCCGCCGAGCGCAGCATCCCGGGCAGGGCGGGGCGGGCTCGGGGTGCAGCCGGGGCCCTGTGAGGCTTCTCCCTCCTGGCCCTCTCTGTAGCCCTGCTTCCTCCTCCCCGCAATTCCCTTAGTTATCTTCTTTCCCCCATTTCCCTCCCCCCAATGCTGACTCATTCCTGTCCTGTCCCTAGCCCGCTACTCCCTTCTATTCCCCCTCTCTCCCACCTCTGTCCACGGTCCCTCTTCTCCACCTGCCGGGCTTTCCCTTCCCCTCCGGCTTTCCTCCCCAGCCCGACGTCCCTCCGTACCCTTTCTCATCCCCTGCTATCGCTCCTCTATTCCCGTCCCCATTTTCATTCTTTCCCCGCGGCCGCGGGGCTCGGGGCGCCGGAGAATAAAGCCCAGAGGGCCGGAGCCCGGCGCCCCTCGGCCCCTGCAGGAGTCCCCGCACGGGGCCGGAGCTCTCGGCGGATCCCCCCGTGCCGCTCAGACACAGCGCCCGACACTGCCGGACCTGCGGCTCTCCCGACATGCCGCTGAGAGCGGCCCCGCTCTGTGCCGAGCCGTCCCTGCCGCTCCCTGTCTCTGCCCCTCGGGGTGACAGCGAGGCTGGGGAGGAACTTCAGCCCCTCTCGGGTTGGAAGGGACCTCAAAAAAGACCCAGTTCCATCCCCCTGTCCCGGGCAGGGACACCTTCCCCTGGGCCAGGTTGCTTTGCTGTGCCCCCAGATCTGTCACCTGAGCTGAGCCGTCCCCACACGTTCCACGCATGTTCCCGCAGAGACCACGCAAGCTTTGCCACAAGGAAAAGTCCTAAAGGCCCTGTTCATCCCAAAGACATCAAGCCTAGAATTTCTTTCTTTCTGCACTGTTTGCACTTCTTTCTTTCTTTCTCAAAGTGTCACGCACATCAAATATTGCTGCGGCCTACTCCTGTGGGATTTTCAGGAGTATTGGATATAGTTTCCTTTTTTTTTCCCTTTTCTTTGTAGCGGGAAATCCTTCAAAATCCTTTCCTCCTCCTCAAGACTCTGCGGCTCCTCATTCCGTAGAAGGTAAGAGCACATAAAGTGGTGGGACGGGGAAATGCCTTCTCGCTTGCCAACAGCCTTAAGCTGTACAGGGTGCTGTTTGCCACAGGCATTCTTAGCTCCGTGTCATCAGGCCCCAGTCTAATCTGCCAGGTGTGATTGCCATGGAATAAAATCCTTTGCTGGTGGCTGATCGCCCCCAGTCAATTGGATTACACAGGCAGGAGCTGGTGCTGCCAAAGGCAGCGAGGGTTTGGGAATCGTGGCTGCTGCTGCTGCTGCTGCTGCTGCCGGGGCTTTAAAGGCTCCTGCTGAAAGGAGGAGTCAATGGGGTGTGCATCCTCCCCCAGCAGAGCTGAGCATAGCAGGACCCGTGACTGTGCTGTCTCTGAGCTACGCTGCTACTGCCTAAAACCTGTCCTGCAGTGTGCCGTGGAATTGCAGAGCAAGGGATGCTTAGGGCATAAAGCCTCGCCAGGGGTGACAGGGACCGTTTCAGGCAGCACAGGGAAGTGGTGCCGCTTTGCCTGGTGGAGAAGGTGTGAAAATGAGTTAGCCCAGACCCAGGGCACCGTCGGCTGTGGCCATTGGCCTCCAGCTGGCTGCGCGTGGGGACAGAGGCAGCCTGCGCCTTTACAAACGTGTTTATTGTTCAAAGCGCCTCGCTTAGCCTTCGCTAGCAGAATTCCGCATCTTCAGTTTGAAAACTGCCAGACACAGAGCCCGAGCATCTATTGTAGCCTGGAGGACTTGTAGCATGGGAGAGGCAAGAACCTGCATCCTGCGCCATGCGTGCTCTTACTTGATGTGGGAATCCTAATGGTATTATTAAGGCGTGGCCTCAATATGTCTCTTACTGCCTTGCCATTCGTGAAGCCCGAGGCTGGCTTGTCCTGGTTAGCTGTCTGATGTGGAGGAGCTGACCTGCCAACTCCTGTGGAAGTGAGTGCTCTCCGTGGAGTGACATCCTGTAAAATTTCTGTCACAGAATCTCTGTCTTTATGGCTCTCCTCCACCGAGAAGGACATGGCCTCGTTGTCAGCAATTGCTATTTCTGCAATAGCCTAAAAATGCTATCTTAGTACTATTTATTATTTCAAAAGAAAATACTTTGAATCTGTGTAAGTGATAGCTAAAATGCCACCTGAAAGCTAGAAAGAGCACACACCTATAATCCTCTTCCCTCTTGTGTCACCGAGTGTGTGAGACAGAAAGGCCCTTCCCGTGGAGGGATAACAGCACTGAAAGATCTTTTCCGGGAAAAGCAGAACACTGGAACACGGAAGTAGCCTTCAGTTCCTGCAGCAGATTTGGGACCACATGGAAGGAGGAGCAGAGCTGGCCCGGTGCCACAGCTGCGCATGCAGTGGGGATGGAGAAGCTGCCATTGTCTGTCTTCTTGGCTGAGCCTTTAAAAACAAGGCACGTCTCTGTAGTGCCTTTTCGAGCCTGACATAAAAGTTCCCCCTAGACGTCCAAAGGCAGCTGTTTTCTTAGCAGGAGGCGGTCAGGAAGAGGCAAAGCAGGCAAAGGCATCAGCTAAGTCTGGCTAAAGAAGTTGGCTGAGGTGTTTCTCCCCCCTCCTAAGCAGCCAATTTGGAAGCACTCTGCAGAGATCTATCTGCCTGGGAGGAGAAGCAGAGGCGACCACTGAAAAGTGGCACGTGAGCTCTGGTGAGGACTGCTGCTCCGCCTGCCTTGGTGTGGGAACTGCTGAGCTGCCGTTCCTGTGGTGGGAGTGTTTCTCCTCTCATGCAGGCAAGGCAGAGACCTGCCAGGTAAGGAGCAGGTAAGGTTTAAGTGACGAGATGTCCCAAGGAAGAAGTGACATGACAAAAGGAAATGGCCTCGAGTTGCAGCAGGGAAGGCTTAGATTGGATTGTAGGAAACACTTCCTCACTGGAAGGGTGGTGAGGCATTGGAGCAGGCTGCCCAGGGAAGTCCCCGTCCCTGGAGACATGGAAAGGATGTGTAGACGTGGTGTTTAGGGACCTGATTTGGGGGTGGGGGGGGCTTGGCAGTGCTGGGGCAACGAGGGAGGCAGGGAGGGAGGGAGGGAGAAAAATCCTCTCTTAACATGTACCAATTAATCTGTGAAACTCATCACGGCAGGACAGCACGAAGACTGAAAGTGTGATAAGGTGTGGAGTGAAATGGAGAATCCGAGAAGTGACAAGAGCATCCGGTGCACAGGGGGACTGTGCATTTTGCTTTTTGCTTGGATTTCAACTCCAAAGTTGTGAGGAATTTGGAATGAGATGGGACATTTCAGAAGAAGACCAAGGAGAGGAAGAAGAAGTTGTTGCAGTCCTGGCGAAATCTTTTTTTCCTAGCTAATAAAAGAAGTTAGTGTGGGGAAAAAAAAAAAAAAAGTATTTTTTTTTCCTTCACTCGTATATTCTTTGGTGGTGGATGTATGGTGTGTTGTTTTCCTTTTCGGTATTATTAACTATGTGCAATTTGGTTTTGGAGTGAAGATAACCTTATGGATGGGGTTGGTTTGTATTTGAGGTAGAATTAATTTCAGTAGGTTTCCTTAACAGACTTCTGAGATGTATGATATTGGGATTTTGGTTGTGTTCCTTGTATGTGTAAAGATACAGATTTGGTAGGGCTAGCTGGGCTGCTGGAGTTTTGGGTGGTAATTTATTAGATGGCTTTTGCTGGATGCCATTTTTAATTTTTGAAAGTTTTTTTTTAATGTAGCAGTTTTAAAGTGGTTTTTAAGAATTCATAGTATTGTTTTATATTGTTTCTGCTTGGTGTATGATAAGGGATATGGTGTACCTCTTGAATGTTATGCTTTTGGTGTTCATAAGTTTCGATTTATTTCTGGATAAATGTTTTTTTTTTTTTTTTTTTTTTTAGTTTTAGTTTTTGGGCTCAGGCGCATTTATGTGGTGGGTTTCTATAGGCAATTTTTAAAAATCTGTGTCGTGTTCTTTTTAAGTATTTTAATATTCAATTTTTATTATGCTTTTAATTGGCTTTTTAAAAATTCTTTTCATGGATTATTGGTTATTATTTGTGAGTTAGCATAAAGGTAGAGCTTTGGGGGCTTTTTTAAGACGTGTTTAGGGTCAGTTGTACAGTTTGGAGTTTAGCGAGTTGGTCTGATGTATTTTTTATGCCATTTGTTTTTATTAGCAGTTATTTCGTTTTAAATGTGTATTTGAGTTTTTTGGGTTTTTGAGATGTTGGTTGAGGAGGAAGTTTACGCTTATAAATGATGGAGGTTTTGGGGCAATAATAATGGGATTTTAAAATTGATTTATAGTTGGGTTTATTTGAATTTTGAATGGGGTTAAGTGTGGTGGGATCCTTGTTCTCTTAGTAATAGAAACAGGTTTTGTTTTGAAACGGTGTGACGGGGCGAGCGTGTACTGCGGCCTGGTGCTGAGCAGGGCGTGGTGGTTTTGTGCTGCTGATGTGTTAGGTCAGTGAATGCATATGGTTTACTGTATAGTTTAAAATAGAAATAGCTTCAAATTTTAAAAGAAAAATGAAATTATAATGATAAAAATAAATACAGAAAACAGATCAATACATAAAACTATAATATATAGTGTACTATTGTAAACATGATAATATGATATATAAAATGCTGTCTCTTGTATATCTATACAAAATATATAGATTGTAAATATAAAAATATTTAAATATAGTTTAAAATAGGGTGTTTTTTTGTTTTTATTAGGTTGTAGGCAGGGGTTTTTACTAAATAGTATAAATATAATTAATCTGAAAATATAAAGCAAATCTAAACATATAGAAAATATATATCGAGAGGTATAAATATTAAATATAAATAATCTAATTTAATAGATGATATAAAATAATATTATATTTTCTAGAATATATATAAAGAAAATTATAAATGTCTATGTAAATATAATTATGAATGATATAATTTAAATATTTTAAAATATGGTTAAAATAAAGGGCTGTCTTTGGTTTTTATTTTGTTAGAGGCAGGGGTTTTATTTGAAATTATGTAAAGTAGCATAGAAATATAAATCTAAATATAGAAATTCATAATAAAGGTATAAAGACAGATAATTATAATTAAAGCATAAATACAAATTTAAATATATGTAAGTAATATGAAGGTAAGTAATATAGAATATAAATAATATCATAGAGCAATAGAAACTATAAATATAAATGTGAATATAAATATGAAAAAAGATAAATATTAAAATATGTAAATATAATTTAAATAAAGGGGTTTTTGGTTTTTATTTGGTTAGAGACGGGGTTTTCATTTTAAATAATATAAATATGGATATTGTTTCATAATCATCAATACGGAAATCTATAATCAGGATATAAAAATATATATAGAAATATAAAATATAAATAAAGTAATGAGAAGAGATCTAGTAGAATACAAGTAACACTGTAAATCTATATACATTTTAAGTGTAAATGAATATAAATTTTGAAAGTAATTAAAAAAAAAATTAAACACAGTTTAAGAGAAAGAGGTTCTTTTTGGCTTTTCTTTGGATAGCTGCAGGGGTTTTATTTTAAATAATGTGTGTTACAGAGCTAAAAATATGAATCCAGAAATATAGAATCAATATATAAAGAAATGCATAAATATATATAAGTAAAGTAATATGAGTAGATGTAATATAGAATATGAATTTATCTATAAATTTATAAAGAGAAATGTAGAACTAAACATGATATATCCATGTACATTATGGATATAAAAGTGAATATAAATATGAAAAAATAATGCAATATATTTAAATATTGTTTAAAAGAAAGGCTTTGTGGGGTTTTTTTGCTTGTTACTGGGTTAGAGGCAGGGATTTTTTTTTTCCCCCTTCCGGGTTGTTTTGGGGCATTTATTTCAGAAGAGGTTTTGGAGGGAATCCCCCCGGTTCGTTTTAGCCCCGCCCGCAGCCCCGCGGCGTGCGGCGCCCCCGGCTGAGGCGGGCGGCAGCGCCGCCGCCTTGTGGCCAGAGCGCGGTACTGCAGCTCCCCCCGGCTGAGGCGGGCGGCAGCGCCGCCGCCTTGTGGCCAGAGCGCGGTACTGCAGCCTCCCGACAGGCAGCCGAGAGGCGGCGGCGAAAACGCCTCTCTGTGCCGCGCTGCTGCAGCGGCCGACGGCGTGGGGGGGCTCGGCCGGGACGCGCTCGACCTTCTCAAGATGGCGGCAAAAAGAGCGGGAAAGTCGAGGACCTCCGTCCGTTTACGGGACTGCCTGCGTGGCACCCCGAGGCCCGAGCAGCAGCGGCGGGATTTTCTGTGGCGATTCAAGTGCTGTGGACACGGGCTGTGGGCTCAACGGCAGCGAGAGCTGAGGCATTTCGGCGGGTTTCTGACAGGCATAGGCGAAAACGCCTTTCTCTGCCGGGGGCCTGTCGCGGCCGCCATCTTGGGAGTGGCGTGTCGCGTCGTGTCGCGGACCGGCTTGACCTTCTCAAGAGGGCGGTCAAAAGGGCGGGAAAAATGAGGCCCACGGTGTGTCTATTGAGCTGCCCGCACGGCGCTTCAACGCCAGCGCGGCCCCGGAGGAATTTTCTGTGGCGACTCACGTGCTGTGGACACGGGCTGTGCGCTCAGCGGCGCCGCGGGCGGTGGCGTTTGTGGCGGGCGCTGACAGGCTTGAGTATAGACGCCTCCCTTTGCCGAGGGCTTCTCGCGGCCGCCATCTTGAGAGTGGCGTGTCGCGTCGTGTCGCGGACCGGCTTGACCTTCTCAAGAGGGCGGCCAAAAGGGCGGGAAAATCCAGGTTAGCCGAGTGTAGCCGAGTGTAGCCGAAGAGCCGACGATAGCCGAGTTTTGCCGACAATAGCCGGGTGTAGCCGAAGAGCCGACGATAGCCGAGTTTTGCCGACAATAGCCGGGTGTTGCCGAACAGCCGACGATAGCCGAGTTCAGCCGAAGTGCCGAAACAAACCCAGCTTAGACCAACAGCCGAACCAAACCGCCGCTGCACGTACGTGTTTTAATCGCGTAACCAGGCGGACTCGGGAAAGCCGACAGGCGGAGTAGATTTCTGTTTGGTCTGTGTCTGTCAGGAGCGGGCTGTGTGCTGGACAGGGAGCGACGCTGTCGGAGCGTGGCGACAGCGCCAGCTGTGAGCTCTGAGGATGATGAGGGCTCCGAGCAGCCCCAGCCCTGAGCTGCGAGGATGAGGAGGGGGCGGCTCCTGCCGGGAGGAGGCTGTTTTAGGGGGGAAGGGGTTGCCTGAGCTCCCTTTTGCCTGGAGCTGCTGAGCAGAGGGGTTTATGGGGGGCTCCCGGCGCTGTCTCGTGGAAGGACGCCGAGAGCTTCTCCGAGGGTCTGGCGGAACACCTGGATACGCCCTTGGATGCGTGGAGCATTGCTCAAAGGAGGTGCCGAGGAACAAAGCTCCGTGCCGGGAAGCAGCAGCCGAACAGGTGAGCTCGTGTGGATTTGTAGCGGGGACTTTTCTCCTTTCCTTTTCCAATTTCATCTTGCCAATCCCTCCCTGGTGCCCTCTGCGAAAAAAAAAAAAAAAAAAAAAAATTCTTGTCGTATTATGGGTGATTTGAGGGTAGGCCCCCCATTTTCATCATCCTAAGGTCTAAATTGAGGGGGCAGCGCTGTTGTCCCTCCTTTTCAAGGGTTTGAACTGAGGTCAAAATCCCCCTTTTACCACAGTTGGAGGAAAAGCCCTTTTTCTGCTACTGTGGGGATGAAATTGCAGGGGAGAACACATTAATTCGCCCTGGCTGAAGCGGGGTGAGCAGCCCGCGCTGCCTCAGTTTCGGGGCTCAGCTGAAGGAAGCTGCAGCTCTCGCAGCCTTTGCGGGGTTGAAGTGGGGCCGCGCCGCTGCCTTTGAGGGCGCTTCTTGTGCCCGCGGCCCGGCCCCGAAGGTTGCGGCGCGGGAGCGCTCCTGGCGCGGCCCGGGCAGTTGCTGCGCTGGGAGGGGAGCGCGGCCGGGCTGCCGCGGGAGTGCCGGAGCCGCGCCGGTGCGAGCCGTGCGGAGCCGAGGGGAGCCGTGCCGGGCCGGCGGGCGGCAGAGGCGGCACGGGCGCTGCGCTGGCCCCGGCCGCTGCCGGCCGCTCCGGGCGCGGGGCTCGGGCGCCGCCGGGGCCCCCTGGGCCCGGTGCCGGCCCCGCCGGGCAGGGGCAGCGGGCGGGGCTCTCCCGGCGCGGCGCGGCCCCTGCGTGCCGGAGGAGCCGCCGGAGGAGCCGCGTTCCCGCCGGGAGCCGCGGCTTTAATTATGGAAAGTTCTTTTACGTCGTGGCTTTGAGGTGGTTTGTAGGAATTTACTGTATCATTTTGTTTGCAGTTGGTGTATCGTGAACTTCTTCGATGTTTTGGTTGTTGGCTCAGGCGTTGGTGACAAGGCTGTTTTGGAATTGAGTTTTGTTGTCGCTTTTTTTTTTTTTTTTTGGTGGGGTATTATGCTTTTAAACGATATGTTTTTTATAGTTGACTATGGTTTTTATGGATCGTGAAGCTTGAAGTGGAAGGTAGGTTTTAAATTCCGTTGTGGTGGCTTTTATTAGCGTATGTAGTGTTTGTTTCTAGGTAGTGTCCTGTAGTAAATTTGTGCGGCTTTAAAAGTTCATATTATTGCATTTTTGTTTATCATATTATCGGGGTTTTATGTATTTGGTTTGTTTGATTGTAGTGTATGTTTTATGGTTACGAATAGTTAGGGAGGTATTGTTTCTGGTTACATTTATCCTTTGGCTTTGTGTTTATTTCTAGGTGGTATTTTTGTTTTATTGGACGGAGGAATTTTGGGTTTATTGAGTCAGGAATAATTTTTTTGTTAATTCTAGTTTGTTTGTTGGGGTTTTTTTTTTGTAGTTTGACTTGTTTTGTTTTTGCTTTTTATTGGTTTTATTTTTGGGGACGTGGGTATTTATATGGTGGGTTTTTTTGGTAGTTATTTGAGTAGGTTTTTTTATTGTTTTCAATTTTTATTGTATCGTTAATTTGTTTAGTTATTAAGTTAATTTTATAGAGTATTGCTGCCTCCTTGAGTTAGCGTAGAGGTAGAGATTTGCTTATTTTTTTTAATAACATGAGGGGTCTGTTGTACAATTTGGAGTTTAGTAAGTTGGTTGGGTTTCTCTTTTTTTAGTGGTTTCTGGCATTTGCTGTGTGGTTTCCTATAGGGTTGGTTTTTAATTTTGTTCCATTTTTTGTGATGTGATAAGAATTGTTAGTGAAAAGAGTGTAGTGTGTTTTTTTTTTTTTCACTAGTATTTGGTTGCATGGTGGAGTTTTTTCGGTTTGTGGGGGTTTTTTTGGGTTTTTTAAAATTTTTCCTTGTTGCCTAGAGATTAAAGTTTTGTTTTTTGGGGTTAATTTGTAACTATTTTCACGGTTTTAGTGTGGTTTAGATTTGTGATGTGGGTGCAATGTATGATGAGAGTAATATTATGTGGAATTGATGGCAGGGTCGAAGACAGTTTTGTATAGCATAGGCATTTTAATAATGGTAGTTGGGATGGTCAGAGGAATTGCATTTTAGTGTTTGTTTTTGAGGTGGTCTGGGGTTTTATTAGAGGCTAGGGGGTTTTTTTCGCTGGTGGAGCTATTCTGACTTTTTAATGATATTGGTGGGAATTTCATGCTGTTTCTTTTGTTATTTTACTTTTAGGAATTGGATCTTTGCAGTAGGCTTTTTGGTTTTGTATTTTTTCATGATCAAGTTGTTTTTGAGGAGAATTTGGATGAGTGTTTCAATTATTTTTGCTATACTTTTTATCTGATGTTGGTTTATTGTAAATGTTTTGGAGGTGATTTTTTAGTTTAATTTAGCTGCATTTACAGTAGATGGTAGGACTGTGTTTTTGTTTTTGGTTATAGGTGTATTGTATGTTCTTTAAGTGAAGGTAAATGGTAGTTTGTATTTGTTAGAGGAAATGTTAGGGGAAAATGTATTGGTAATGTTAATAATGGCGTGTTATTTTGTGGTTTTGGATTTTAGTTTGTATTGGAGTTTTAATAAGTTTGATACAGTAGTGTTTAGTGGTGGAGTTATTTAAGGTATGTCAGCTTATGGTTCTTTTTAATTTGTTTTAGATCTGTGCATGGGTTAAATGGGGTTCTTGAAAGCTGAGTAGGTTTTGTTGATTACTTTTTGGTGTTTTAGTTTATGGAATATTTTTGGATGGGAGTTCAAGTATTTTGAGTTGCTTGGTCTTGCTGGAGGTGTATTGTTGAGGAGATAATGGTTATTTGTAGGGTTGTTTTTAAAGTTTTGTTGTAGCTTGTCCTAGATAGTTGAGGTTAGGTGTTTATTTGTTTGGTGGTTCTTGGCATTATAGTAGCTATTCTAAGGGTTTGTGTTTTTTTGGTTTTTGAAATATTTCTTTTAGACAAAGTTCATGTTCAGAATGTATGAATTTTTGGGTCAAAATAGAACTTATGAATTTTATTTGTAGTGTGGGTTTTATAGGTTGTATTACAGTTAAACTTTATATTTGTATTAGGTTAGTAAAACAAATAGGTTTGTTTTCTATTTTATGATAAGGATAGCGTATACTGTGTACAGGTGTTCATTAAGGTATTATATTTTAGCAGGTCTGAAGTGTTAAGTTAATGAATTTATATAGTTCACCAGACAGGGATTATTTGTGTTTATTTAGTTAGAGTGTTGCCTTGCAGGCAAGGCGTAACGACCTGGTTCCAAGGAAACGCAGCACGACGGCCCAATGCTCTTGGCCGCTCGGGCTAAGGACACGCAGACATCAATGTGATAGACGGTCCAAAGGCCCTTTATTGGTTTTCTCCTCGGTATATATACCCTTGGTCCTTCCCCTACCTTTGGGGTCTGACTTTTACCTTATATGGTTAGTAAGGGGACTGGGTGGAGGCCGTGTTAGGTAGGGTTACAACATTCTTGGGGGGATTACAACATTCTTGGCCTCTTTTCCTGCGGCTATCCTTATCTCTGGGAGTCAGGTGAGGGAGGCCCTATCAGGTTTCCGTGACAGCCCGAAATCTTCCGACCGCCTGTCCCTATTCTCTCTGCCACATCTCCCCCCCCTTCTCCCACAAATGGATGAGGTAGTTGTCTACATGCTGATATGAGGTATCTAAGGTTGTCACTTGACAAGGAAAGGGGATTTGGGGTTCCTGAGTTAGTTTTTCTGCCTGGCAAGTTCTTTCTCGGGTTCTTGCGTCCGGCAGCGTTCCCTGTTGAACTCCCTGTTGAATTCACAGCATCGGATGTCTGCCCAAGAGCAGGATGTTGGTCCGTTCCAAGCGGGTCCGGACGAATGAGACTAGCTTGTTCAGTAGGCACGGTCCGAAGGTGACGGCTAGAAGCAGGATTGCTAACGGACCTATTAGGGAAGAAATTAGAGTGGTTAGCCATGGTGATTGATTGAACCAGGATTCGAACCAGCTTTGTTGGTCGTCTCTGTCTCTCTGTCTCTGAGCCAGTCTGTTTCGGAGTTCCGCCATGGAGTCTCTGACGACTCCTGTGTGGTCTGCGTAGAAACAGCATTCCTCCTTCAAGGCGGCGCACAGGCCTCCTTGTTGCATGAGTAGGAGGTCCAGTCCTCGCCTGTTCTGCAGGACCACCTCTGAAAGTGAGGAAACTGATTTCTCTAGAAAGGATATGGATTTCTTTATTCTCTGCAGATCCTCGTCGACGGTCCTCTGCAGCTGGGACAAACCTTGGTGATGGGTCGCTAAGGCCGCGACTCTCGTTGCTGTTCCTGCCGCTCCTAGGCCGAGCAACATTGCGATTGTTATGCCTGTTATTATTTCTCTCTTGTGGAGTCGGCTGGGTTCTCCGAGGAGTTGGTACACCTCCTCGTCTGAGTGATACAGGATCCTGGGAACGATTAAGACTTGGACACAGAAGTCTGTTGAGTCATTGAATTTGTCTAGGAACACACAGGGACTCACTCCGGATCTTTGGCAAACCCACATGCCCGATGCGGATGGGACTACCCACTTTTTTCTCCTGTCGGGTTTGACTACTTTGGTGCACACGTTGCCTTCCCGCCTAGCTAGGGCTGCATTTCCAAAGCATCTCCCCCTCCCCGTGACCTGACTCAGGGTGATTCCTTTGCGGGGAGTGTCCCATCTGCATTGGTGAGGGGCGTCTGCTGAGGAATATGTGAAAGGGGTATCTAAGGCGACTCCTTCGTAAAAGGGTGGTTTGACATCGTAACATAGCCAACAGGAATTGGTTAGGTTAGGGTTGGATTCGTTTAGGGATAGGAAGGTAGCTTCTAACATGCGAAGGATTGGGTCTGAATCCGACTTAGCTAAGCGATGTGTCTGAATGGTTCTCGCTAGGCTTGTCTGGGTATTCGCGACCCTTGTAGGTAAGGTTTTGGGGTAGGTCGTGTTTTTCCCTTTCTGCACGCTTTTGATTGCTTTGTTTGGTCCGACCGCTCGGGGTACTGACGGTATGAGCCTGATAATCTGCACGTTTACCCACTCGTTTGTCCCGTGAAGGACTACTGTCCACATTTTTCCGAAGGCCCAACTGGGGTCTCTGGGCTGCAAGACTGTCATGTTGTACCTAATACATTTCTGGAGTTTGTGGCTGTTTCGATAGGTGCTTTCGTGATGGAAGAGTGGTGTTTTGCAGCCTTTTGGCGCCCAAGTGAACTGTAAGAATCTGTCGGGTTCCTGTGGGTCCCACCCCGGCCCTGTTGGTCTGGTGTCTGTGACTATTGTTTCACAACCGTAGTGTCCGCAATATCCCCACCCCGGGCGATTACAGTAACTTTTTCCGGGGTTTGAGGCTGGGCACCAATAGGATAGGTATGTGTTTTTGGCGTATGGGGAATGAGGGTCTGGCTTTGGTCGTCCCGGGAACAGGTCTGTAATGCGAAGTATGAAGGATGGGGCGTCTGGTGTAATGACGTGTCTGAGCACCTTGTCATTGGTGAGGTGCCGTATGACCCACCTGAATGGCTGATGGGGACAGTACTGTGAGCTGGCTTGCCCCCTGGCAACTAGCCCCAGCAGCAACATTACCCAGAGATACCCTTGATGACTGGATCTCGCCCGTGCCGGTCCTTCGGGTGCTGTCTGGCGGTTCGGTGGTCTGTCTCTCTCCTCCAGAACGCGAGTGTGCACGTCTCGCGGACGTCCCTCGATCATGTCCTGCAAACAGAGACTCGCCATTCTCATTAGCGTCACCCTGCTCCTTTTGGAGATCTGGTTTGATCGATTTAAGTGGACACCACCTGATTTCTCCGTCTTTTTTGACTGCTGCGTACCCTCGTCCCGTGAGCATTAACCTCCAACCCCGTTCCCATTCGCCTAGCTCGTTCCTTATTATTACTCGTGGACCCTCCTCCTGCATTCGAGTGGTCCAATGTTTTTGGACAGGACTGTTTGTCTCGTCCCCCCTGGGAAATTGATTGAGCGCTAACAAAGCTGTTGCTAGTATGCGTGCCTGCTCTCCTGGGGGAATGGAGTTGGCAAAGCCGTCTGCTTTTGCCAACACCTCTATTCTGGTTTTTAGGGTCTGATTTGCCCGCTCTACTATTGCCTGCCCGGTACTGTTGTAAGGGATACCTTGTACCAGGGTGATACCCCATTTCTTGGCGAATTCTTGCGCCTGCTTGGAAGTGAAATTCGACCCGTTATCTGTTTTGATTTGTTTGGGGACACCGAGCCATGCCATGGCTGTCAGCCAGTGCTGAATCGTGGCTTTTGAGTCTGTTTTGAGGTGCTGCGTGGCTACTATCGTTCCGCTGAAGGTGTCTACTGTCACTGCTAGCCACGCTCTTGGCTTCATCAGTTGGCACACGGTGAAGTCTGATTGCCAGATTTCTGAGGGCTTGAGGCCTCTTGGATTGACTCCGCTGGTCCACAGTGGTGACTTCTGGCAATGAGGACAGGTCGCCACTACGTGTTTCGCGTCTGCTGTCGAGATTCCGCATCTCTTTGCCAGTGCTTTTGCCCCGATGTGAAGCGAGTCATGCAGCTGACGCGCTTCTTGCAACGTCCAAACTCCCTTCGCTGCGGCGTCCGCTTTGTCGTTGCCGATCTGGAAGTAACCTTTGACTGGGTTGTGGCTGTTGATGTGTATGACGGATATGGTGCCCCGTCGTGAGGAGAGCGTTTCTTCCAGCATTTGGGCTGCTGCTGATGTTGACACCCCCGGTTCTGCCATGGCTAGGCAGAGTTTTGCCACGAATATGGAGTCTGTCACGATGTTGAGGTGTTCCTCTCGGAAGAGTCCGCACGCCAAGGCTACTGCTGCTGCCTCCAGTTGCTGCACTGACAGTGTTGGGTCACACGCTTTGATGCAATGCCATTGCTCTCCTGCCTGCCACACTGCCGTTGCGGTCGAGGTCGTGGAGGAAGCGTCCGTGAAGACTGTCGGTCCTGGCTGCGGTCTGTCTCTGACCTTCGGTGGCATGTCTATGTCGACGATGGTCAGCAGCTGAGTCCAAGGCGGCTTGGCGGAGTAGGAGATTTCTCCTCCGAAGCCGGTGAGTGCAAGGGCTAGGTGCTCCGATATTGTTGTCGATTCTGTTGCCGGTTGCTTGCGAAGCAGAAGGTGGATCCTTGTTGGCTCCGTTCCTAGGTGTTTCAGGGCGAGTTTTCTGCCTTTTACGATGAGGTTCGCGATGCATTCCGTTCCTGGGGAGAACGCTCGAGCTGGTCTTCCGAGGACCACCCATTGGATCGGTCGGGACTTCTCGGTAGGTCCTTGGGCCAATGCTCCCACTCCTCCTTTCGGCGTGAAGTGGACGTCCAAGTCCAGGGGCATAGCTGGGTTCCACCTGGCAAGCGTGCCAGTGGACATCTGGTGTTCGATGAAGTCGAGGGAGCTCTTTGCTTGCGGTGTCAGCTCCTTTGGTTCCCAGGGCTGCTTCCCTTTCAGGAGGTCGTGCAAAGGGTCCATGACCTCCGGAGGAACCAGGATGATGTTGCGAAGCCACTGCAGTGATCCTACCAGGCGCTGGACGTCGTGTAGTGTCTTGACGTCTCGGTTCACTCTCACCCTTGGAGGGGTCACGTAGGAGCTTGTGATCCCTACTCCCAGGAATGTCACGCAGGGTCCTTTCTTGATCTTTGCGGTCGCGATCTCGAAACCGTTGGCTCGCAGGGTTTCTGTGACTGTGGACACCAGGTGATCCACCTGGCTCGTTGATGGAGCTGCGATCAGGATGTCGTCCATGTATTGGATGATGGTTGCGGTGGGATAGGAGTGTCGAACTGGCGTCAGCGCTTTGTCCACGGAGATCTGGCATATAGTCGGACTGTCCACCAAACCTTGTGGTAGCACTCTCCACTGGAAGCGCAGATTTGGCCGCTTACCGTTCGGAAACACAACGGAAAAGGCGAATCGTTCTCTGTCCTCAGGGTGCAAGGGTATGGAAAAGAAACAGTCTTTGATGTCCAGCACTGCGCATGGCTGTCCCTCGGGTATGGCTGAGTTTGCGGGTATCAGGGTCTGAACTGGACCCTTGGGTTGAATTGTCTTATTCACTTCTCTTAGGTCGTGGATGAGGCGATAGCCTTCCCCTGACCTTTTGGGGATCATGAATACAGGGGTATTCCATGGGCTAGTGGTCGGTTCTATGTGACCCTTTTGTAACTCGCGATCGACCAATTCTAATAAGGCTGCCACTCGAGGCTCAGATAGGGGCCACTGCTCGACCCATATGGGGTCTGATGATTTCCAAGTTATTTTGATTGGCAGCGCTGGGTGTATGGCAGTGGCCCTCATTATAAATTTGTGATCCTGACTCCTAACATAGCAAGGACGTCCCTTCCCAACAGGGGTGGAGAATTCTGCAGGATGTATGGATAGACTGCTACTGTTTTTTCTGGCCCCTCTTTTGTGTGAAGCGTTATAGCTACCAGCTGGGTGCTCTTCCACGCTCGGGATTGTCCCCCCACTCCGTTCACTGGTGGGACTTCTTTAATTTGCCAATGTCTGGGCCAACTTGCTAGGGGAAAAACCGTGCAGTCTCATACCTGCCGCATCAAAGATCCTACTAGCGATTTGTCTAATATCGAAGGGAAGTAAATCGTCATTGCTAAAAAGCCCGTCTATTAAAGTAGTAACCACTGCTGAGTTGATCCCTTTTTCTGAAATTGCTTTTGCTATTGTCTGAACCTCTTTTACATTTACTGGTGTATACGTTCGCTGCTGATTTCCCTGGGCCCCTGTAACTCTGACTGGGTAAGCATGAACGCTGGTCATATCCACCCAATCTGCACATGCTATCTTTATTTTGCCCCAGTCTGTAAGCTTATGTTGTGTTTGCTTCTCGGTTTTATTGAAAGCTTTATTCGGTTTCGCTTGAAACCGCGTTAATTCTGCCCTCTCGGCTTCCGAGTCACAGTCTGACTCGGTAAGCTCGGTTGAGCTGACTGAGGAGCTCTCACTTGTCTCCGAGCCGGAAGTTGAATGCCAGTACGCTTCCGGTCTGCTCCGCGTTTTCCTGCGGCTCCGCCCCCGCTCCTCCCCTCGGGGGTGGAGTCGCGCCTCCCCTCGCGAGCGGTGTCGCTCTCGTTCCTCCCCTCTGGAGCGGCCCCGCTCCTCCCCGCGTGGGCGGTGTCGCTCCGCCTCTCGGGGGGGGTGCCGCTCTCGCCCCCCGTGAGTTTCCTGCCCCCTGCGGGGCGGGGTCTCCCCTTTATACGGTGGCGCCGCTGGGCGCGGCTCCCGTTCGGGTGTCCGCCCCCCCGCACTGCCCCGCGCATGCGCGGTGGCGCTCCTTCTCGGCTCCGTGCCGTTCTCGCCGCGGGGCGGCTGGCCCCGCCCCTCTCCCGCGTGGCCCGCGCCATTTTCAAACCCGTATGGCGGCGGCGCGGCTCTGGCGCCGGGTCCGCCGTTCGCCGCCGGCACGGCGTTGCCGGATTCCGCGGCCGCGATACTCTCCGCGCGGCGCGCGTCCGCCATTAAACCTTCCCAGAACGAACGCGAGTCCTGTTCCGCCGTCAGCGTCCCCGAATCGGCGGTTCGCGGTGGGGGGAGGGGAGGGGGCAGCGGCTCCGCGACCCCGGCGGGCTCCTCGGGCGGGCCGGGGCCGGGCGCACTCCGCGGGGGGTTCAAGGGGTCCCGCAAGGTGGGCTGTGGGGTCGGGGAGTCCCGCGGGCACTGCGGAGGGGTCAGGGGGTCCCCCCGGGGCGCCGGGTGGTCGCGACCCGGGCTCGCGTCCGCGCGCGGGTTCGGGCGGGGAACGCCCGCCTCCCGCGTGTTGCCCCCCCCCTCCGGGCTGTTTCCCGGGGCCGTTTGGGTCGCAGCCACGCTCCCGATTTTTGGGGTTGCTAACAGCATGGTCTTCGCTGCTTCCCATGCCTCCTGCTGTTCTGAGGCCTTTTTTAAAGCTTCCTCTGCTTTAGCCCACGCCTTAAGACATTTCCCACTGCCTGTAACCTTTAAATCCTCGGCTAAAGCGAGTGTACATCTCTCCCACACCTCTGAATTTAATATGTCTATGGGACGAGTTATCGTCCTTAGCTCTTGGAGCTTATTAATAGCAAGCTGAAAATGCTTGAAGTCACATCTAATACCCCATTGTAAATTAAAATAACTCACGACTCGGGCTACAGCTTCCATGAGGCTGAGGCGGTCCCCACGCGACTCGGGCCACGACTTCCACGAGACTGGCGGTCCTACACGACTCTGGTCACAACTTCTACAAGGTTGCGGCGGTCCTCGTAAAACTCAGGCCACAGCTTGTATGAGGCTATGGCGGTTCCAATTCAAACTCAGGCCACAGCTTCTATGAGGCTGTGGCGGTTCCGGAGGCGTCCCTCCTCGCTGTGGTGGAGTCCAGGACCCCCCGCAGCCGCTGGCCTTGTCCAGGAGACTCCCGATCCCGGGTTCTGTTTCTTTTGTGTTCCCGGGCTTTCGGCACCACTTGTTGCCTTGCAGGCAAGGCGTAACGACCTGGTTCCAAGGAAACGCAGCACGACGGCCCAATGCTCTTGGCCGCTCGGGCTAAGGACACGCAGACATCAATGTGATAGATGGTCCAAAGGCCCTTTATTGGTTTTCTCCTCGGTATATATACCCTTGGTCCTTCCCCTACCTTTGGGGTCTGACTTTTACCTTATATGGTTAGTAAGGGGACTGGGTGGAGGCCGTGTTAGGTAGGGTTACAACATTCTTGGGGGGATTACAACATTCTTGGCCTCTTGTCCTGCGGCTATCCTTATCTCTGGGAGTCAGGTGAGGGAGGCCCTATCAGGTTTCCGTGACAGCCCGAAATCTTCCGACCGCCTGTCCCTATTCTCTCTGCCACATTAGAGGCAGGGCTTTTTTAGCTTTAAGGGTGATTTTAGCAAAGATATCAGAGGTTTTATTAACTGTATTGGGAATGGGGGTCTTTGTAAATAAGTGTGGTAGCTAGGTTGTGGGAAAATGGAATTGACATTTTTGGTGGCATTTTTGGGTGTTGTCCTTTCAGAAATTTATGATTGTGTTCCTGATTGTAGCCGTGACCAAGGGACCACAGCCCGGTGACTGCGGGACATTGCCAGCGAGAGAGGCGGCCTTCCTTTGCAGCGGACGTGGATTCTCATCCCAGGATGCTCGAGAGATAAGTCTAGGGCTGTGCCACGCTGAGGGGATGGAAGCGAGGTGCTGGGAGGGCCTTTTGAGTAGTTTCTTGGGAGGCAGGGATGTGCAGGAGATGGCCCCTTAGGCCACATGGAGGAGAAGTCTCAGCGTGCTGAGGTGCTCAGGGCAGAGCGGTCCCGGTGCCTGTCACTTGTGTCACTTGTCTGTCGTGCCTTCTGTGTCTTTTGGATGTCTCGTGTCTTGTGCCTTAGTCCTTTGAGGGGCTTATGGTTTGTCCTGTTCTGTGTCACGGGTGTCTGGGTGTTTGGGCCGATGCCGCTCTGCCCTGCTGCAAAGCCTGGTGTAGGTATCATAGGAGAAGTCCTGGGGGCCTGGAAAGATGCTGGTTTTTTCTGGAAGAATTACGTGAGAGCAGAAAAGTTACAATGGCATTGCAGTTGCCTGCACAGAAAAGACCCAGGGAAGTGGAACACAGCCAGGTGGTTTTGTGTGGCACCACAACTGAGAGCATCAGTTAGGTGAGGAGGCGCGAGCAGCTCCCCGCTTTCGCAGACACAGTAGAAATGTCAAGCAGTTTCGCCCTTTTCCAGACCACTGGCACGTGCTTGGGGACAATAAGCTGTATTTTTTACAGCCAGGTCTTCTGAGCCGCACTCCTCCTGCTCTGGGGTGGCCGCTGCTCACTGATCACGGTGAAAACAACCTTGTGTCCCGGCACCCTGCAAAATTCCCAGCTTAGATGGCACTGAAGCGCAGCTTTGGCTTTCAGGCATCTCCCTTGCAACCTGTGCCTTGTGTGGTCTCTGCAGGGAATTAGTTATTAATTAATTGCTTCCAATTTTTTTTTAATTTCCCAAGAATATCAGGTGACTTTTACATCCTCTGCAGAGATCTATCTGCCTGGGAGGAGAAGCAGAGGCGACCACTGAAAAGTGGCACGTGAGCTCTGGTGAGGACTGCTGCTCCGCCTGCCTTGGTGTGGGAACTGCTGAGCTGCCGTTCCTGTGGTGGGAGTGTTTCTCCTCTCATGCAGGCAAGGCAGAGACCTGCCAGGTAAGGAGCAGGTAAGGTTTAAGTGACGAGATGTCCCAAGGAAGAAGTGACATGACAAAAGGAAATGGCCTCGAGTTGCAGCAGGGAAGGCTTAGATTGGATTGTAGGAAACACTTCCTCACTGAAAGGGTGGTGAGGCATTGGAGCAGGCTGCCCAGGGAAGTCCCCGTCCCTGGAGACATGGAAAGGATGTGTAGACGTGGTGTTTAGGGACCTGATTTGGGGGTGGGGGGGGCTTGGCAGTGCTGGGGCAACGAGGGAGGCAGGGAGGGAGGGAGAAAAATCCTCTCTTAACATGTACCAATTAATCTGTGAAACTCATCACGGCAGGACAGCACGAAGACTGAAAGTGTGATAAGGTGTGGAGTGAAATGGAGAATCCGAGAAGTGACAAGAGCATCCGGTGCACAGGGGGGCTGTGCATTTTGCTTTTTGCTTGGATTTCAACTCCAAAGTTGTGAGGAATTTGGAATGAGATGGGACATTTCAGAAGAAGACCAAGGAGAGGAAGAAGAAGTTGTTGCAGTCCTGGCGAAATCTTTTTTTCCTAGCTAATAAAAGAAGTTAGTGTGGGGAAAAAAAAAAGTGTTTTTTTTTTTTCCTTCACTCGTATATTCTTTGGTGGTGGATGTATGGTGTGTTGTTTTCCTTTTCGGTATTATTAACTATGTGCAATTTGGTTTTGGAGTGAAGATAACCTTATGGATGGGGTTGGTTTGTATTTGAGGTAGAATTAATTTCAGTAGGTTTCCTTAACAGACTTCTGAGATGTATGATATTGGGATTTTGGTTGTGTTCCTTGTATGTGTAAAGATACAGATTTGGTAGGGCTAGCTGGGCTGCTGGAGTTTTGGGTGGTAATTTATTAGATGGCTTTTGCTGGATGCCATTTTTAATTTTTGAAAGTTTTTTTTTCATGTAGCAGTTTTAAAGTGGTTTTTAAGAATTCATAGTATTGTTTTATATTGTTTCTGCTTGGTGTATGATGAGGGATATGGTGTACCTCTTGAACGTTATGCTTTTGGTGTTCATAAGTTTCGATTTATTTCTGGATAAATGTTTTTTGTTTTTTTTTTAGTTTTAGTTTTTGGGCTCAGGCGCATTTATGTGGTGGGTTTCTATAGGCAATTTTTAAAAATCTGTGTAGTGATCTTTTAAAGTATTTTAATATTCAATTTTTATTATGCTTTTAATTGGCTTTTTAGAAATTCTTTTTATGGATTATTGGTTATTATTTGTGAGTTAGCATAAAGGTAGAGCTTTGGGGGCTTTTTTAAGACGTGTTTAGGGTCAGTTGTACAGTTTGGAGTTTAGTGAGTTGGTCTGATGTATTTTTTATGCCATTTGTTTTTATTAGCAGTTATTTCATTTTAAATGTGTATTTGAGTTTTTTGGGTTTTTGAGATGTTGGTTGAGGAGGAAGTTTACGCTTATAAATGATGGAGGTTTTGGGGTAATAATAATGGGATTTTAAAATTGATTTATAGTTGGGTTTATTTGAATTTTGAATGGGGTTAAGTGTGGTGGGATCCTTGTTCTCTTAGTAATAGAAACAGGTTTTGTTTTGAAACGGTGTGACGGGGCGAGCGTGTACTGCGGCCTGGTGCTGAGCAGGGCGTGGTGGTTTTGTGCTGCTGATGTGTTAGGTCAGTGAATGCATATGGTTTACTGTATAGTTTAAAATAGAAATAGCTTCAAATTTTAAAAGAAAAATGAAATTATAATGATAAAAATAAATACAGAAAACAGATCAATACATAAAACTATAATATATAGTGTACTATTGTAAAGATAATATGATATATAAAATGCTGTCTCTTGTATGTCTATACAAATATATAGATTGTAAATATAAAAATATTTAAATATAGTTTAAAATAGGGTGTTTTTTTGTTTTTATTAGGTTGTAGGCAGGGGTTTTTAATAAATAGTATAAATATAATTAATCTGAAAATATAAATCAAATCTAAGCATATAGAATATATATAACAATAGGTATAAATATTCAATATAAGTAATCTAATTTAATAGATGATATAAAATAATATTATATTTTCTAGAGTATATATAAAGAAAATTATAAATGTCTATGTAAATATAATTATGAATGATATAATTTAAATATTTTAAAATATGGTTAAAATAAAGGGCTGTCTTTGGTTTTTATTTTGTTAGAGGCAGGGGTTTTATTTGAAATTATGTAAAGTAGCATAGAAATATAAATCTAAATATAGAAATTCATAATAAAGGTATAAAGACAGATAATTATAATTAAAGCATAAATACAAATTTAAATATATGTAAGTAATATGAAGGTAAGTAATATAGAATATAAATAATATTATAGAGCGATAGAAACTATAAATATAAATGTGAATATAAATATGAAAAAAGATAAATATTAAAATATGTAAATATAATTTAAATAAAGGGGTTTTTGGTTTTTATTTGGTTAGAGACGGGGTTTTCATTTTAAATAATATAAATATGGATATTGTTTCATAATCATCAATACGGAAATCTATAATCAGGATATAAAAATATATATAGAAATATAAAATATAAATAAAGTAATGAGAAGAGATCTAGTAGAATACAAGTAACACTGTAAGTCAATATACATTTTAAGTGTAAATGAATATAAATTTTGAAAGTAATTAAAAAAAAAAAAAAAAAAAAAAAATTAAACACAGTTTAAGAGAAAGAAGTTCTTTTTGGCTTTTCTTTGGATAGCTGCAGGGCTTTTATTTTAAATAATGTGTGTTACAGAACTAAAAATATGAATCCAGAAATATAGAATCAATATATAAAGAAATGCATAAACATATATAAGTAAAGTAATATAGAATATGAATTTATCTATAAATTTATAAATAGAAATGTAGAACTAAACATGATATATCCATGTACATTATGAATATAAAAGTGAATATAAATATGAAAAAATATAACAGTGCAATATATTTAAATATTGTTTAAAAGAAAGGCTTTGTGGGGTTTTTTTGGTTGTTACTGGGTTAGAGGCAGGGATTTTTTTTTTTCCCCCTTCCGGGTTGTTTTGGGGCATTTATTTTAGAAGAGGTTTTGGAGGGAATCCCCCCGGTTCGTTTTAGCCCCGCCCGCAGCCCCGCGGCGTGCGGCGCCCCCGGCTGAGGCGGGCGGCAGCGCCGCCGCCTTGTGGCCAGAGCGCGGTACTGCAGCTCCCTCCGGCTGAGGCGGGCGGCAGCGCCGCCGCCTTGTGGCCAGAGCGCGGTACTGCAGCCTCCCGACAGGCAGCCGAGAGGCGGCGGCGAAAACGCCTCTCTGTGCCGCGCTGCTGCAGCGGCCGACGGCGTGGGGGGGGTTCGGCCGGGACGCGCTCGACCTTCTCAAGATGGCGGCAAAAAAAGAGCGGGAAAGTCGAGGACCTCCGTCCGTTTACTGGACTGCCTGCGTGGCACCCCGAGGCCAGAGCAGCAGCGGCGGGATTTTCTGTGGCGATTCAAGTGCTGTGGACACGGGCTGTGCGCTCAGCGGCACCGAGACCTGAGGTATTTCGGCGAGTTTCTGACAGGCACAGGCGAACTCGGCTTTCTCTGCCGGGGGCCTGTCGCGGCCGCCATCTTGGGAGTGGCGTGTCGCGTCGTGTCGCGGACCGGCTTGACCTTCTCAAGAGGGCGGCCAAAAGGGCGGGAAAAATGAGGCCCATGGTGTGTCTATTGAGCTGCCCGCACGACGCTCCATCGCCGGCGCGACCCCGGAGGAATTTTCTGTGGCGATTCACGTGCTGTGGACACGGGCTGTGCGCTCAGCGGCGCCGCGGGCGGTGGCGTTTGTGGCGGGCGCTGACAGGCTTGAGCATAGACGCCTCTCTTTGCCGAGGGCTTCTCGCGGCTGCCATCTTGAGAGTGGCGTGTCGCGTCGTGTCGCGGACCGGCTTGACCTTCTCAAGAGGGCGGCCAAAAGGGCGGGAAAATCCAGGTTAGCCGAGAATAGCCGAGTGTAGCCGAAGAGCCGACGATAGCCGAGTTTTGCCGACAATAGCCGGGTGTAGCCGAAGAGCCGACGATAGCCGAGTTTTGCCGACAATAGCCGGGTGTTGCCGAACAGCCGACGATAGCCGAGTTCAGCCGAAGTGCCGAAACAAGCCCAGCTTAGACCAACAGCCGAACCAAACCGCCGCTGCACGTACGTGTTTTAATCGCGTAACCGGGCGGACTCGGGAAAGCCGACAGGCGGAGTAGATTTCTGTTTGGTCTGTGTCTGTCAGGAGCGGGCTGTGTGCTGGACAGGGAGCGACGCTGTCGGAGCGTGGCGACAGCGCCAGCTGTGAGCTCTGAGGATGATGAGGGCTCCGAGCAGCCCCAGCCCTGAGCTGCGAGGATGAGGAGGGGGCGGCTCCTGCCGGGAGGAGGCTGTTTTAGGGGGGAAGGGGTTGCCTGAGCTCCCTTTTGCCTGGAGCTGCTGAGCAGAGGGGTTTATGGGGGGCTCCCGGCGCTGTCTCGTGGAAGGACGCCGAGAGCTTCTCCGAGGGTCTGGGGGAACACCTGGATACGCCCTTGGATGCGTGGAGCATTGCTCAAAGGAGGTGCCGAGGAACAAAGCTCCGTGCCGGGAAGCAGCAGCCGAACGGGTGAGCTCGTGTGGATTTGTAGCGGGGACTTTTCTCCTTTCCTTTTCCAATTTCATCTTGCCAATCCCTCCCTGGTGCCCTCTGGGAAAAAAAAAAAAAAAAAAAAAAATTCTTGTCGTATTATGGGTGATTTGAGGGTAGGCCCCCCATTTTCATCATCCTAAGGTCTAAATTGAGGGGGCAGCGCTGTTGTCCCTCCTTTTCAAGGGTTTGAACTGAGGTCAAAATCCCCCTTTTACCACAGCTGGAGGAAAAGCCCTTTTTCTGCTACCGTCGGGGATGAAATTGCAGGGGAGAACACATTAATTCGCCCTGGCTGAAGCGGGGTGAGCAGCCCGCGCTGCCTCAGTTTCGGGGTTCAGCTGAAGGAAGCTGCAGCTCTCGCAGCCTTTGCGGGGTTGAAGTGGGGCCGTGCCGCTGCCTTTGAGGGCGCTTCTTGTGCCCGCGGCCCGGCCCCGAAGGTTGCGGCGCGGGAGCGCTCCTGGCGCGGCCCGGGCAGTTGCTGCGCTGGGAGGGGAAGGCGGCCGGGCTGCCGCGGGAGTGCCGGAGCCGCGCCGGTGCGAGCCGTGCGGAGCCGAGGGGAGCCGTGCCGGGCCGGCGGGCGGCAGAGGCGGCACGGGCGCTGCGCTGGCCCCGGCCGCTGCCGGCCGCTCCGGGCGCGGGGCTCGGGCGCCGCCGGGGCCCCCTGGGCCCGGTGCCGGCCCCGCCGGGCAGGGGCAGCGGGCGGGGCTCTCCCGGCGCGGCGCGGCCCCTGCGTGCCGGAGGAGCCGCCGGAGGAGCCGCCGGAGGAGCCGCGTTCCCGCCGGGAGCCGCGGCTTTAATTATGGAAAGTTCTTTTACGTCGTGGCTTTGAGGTGGTTTGTAGGAATTTACTGTATCATTTTGTTTGCAGTTGGTGTATCGTGAACTTCTTCGATGTTTTGGTTGTTGGCTCAGGCGTTGGTGACAAGGCTGTTTTGGAATTGAGTTTTGTTGTCGCTTTTTTTTTTTTTTTTGGTGGGGTATTATGCTTTTAAACGATATGTTTTTTATAGTTGACTATGGTTTTTATGGATCGTGAAGCTTGAAGTGGAAGGTAGGTTTTAAATTCCGTTGTGGTGGCTTTTATTAGCGTATGTAGTGTTTGTTTCTAGGTAGTGTCCTGTAGTAAATTTGTGCGGCTTTAAAAGTTCATATTATTGCATTTTTGTTTATCATATTATCGGGGTTTTATGTATTTGGTTTGTTTGATTGTAGTGTATGTTTTATGGTTACGAATAGTTAGGGAGGTATTGTTTCTGGTTACATTTATCCTTTGGCTTTGTGTTTATTTCTAGGTGGTATTTTTGTTTTATTGGACGGAGGAATTTTGGGTTTATTGAGTCAGGAATAATTTTTTTGTTAATTCTAGTTTGTTTGTTGGGGGTTTTTTTTTGTAGTTTGACTTGTTTTGTTTTTGCTTTTTATTGGTTTTATTTTTGGGGACGTGGGTATTTATATGGTGGGTTTTTTTGGTAGTTATTTGAGTAGGTTTTTTTATTGTTTTCAATTTTTATTGTATCGTTAATTTGTTTAGTTATTAAGTTAATTTTATAGAGTATTGCTGCCTCCTTGAGTTAGCGTAGAGGTAGAGATTTGCTTATTTTTTTTAATAACATGAGGGGTCTGTTGTACAATTTGGAGTTTAGTAAGTTGGTTGGGTTTCTCTTTTTTTAGTGGTTTCTGGCATTTGCTGTGTGGTTTCCTATAGGGTTGGTTTTTAATTTTGTTCCATTTTTTGTGATGTGATAAGAATTGTTAGTGAAAAGAGTGTAGTGTGTTTTTTTTTTTCACTAGTATTTGGTTGCATGGTGGAGTTTTTTCGGTTTGTGGGGGTTTTTTTGGGTTTTTTAAAATTTTTCCTTGTTGCCTAGAGATTAAAGTTTTGTTTTTTGGGGTTAATTTGTAACTATTTTCACGGTTTTAGTGTGGTTTAGATTTGTGATGTGGGTGCAATGTATGATGAGAGTAATATTATGTGGAATTGATGGCAGGGTCGAAGACAGTTTTGTATAGCATATGCATTTTAATAATGGTAGTTGGGATGGTCAGAGGAATTGCATTTTAGTGTTTGTTTTTGAGGTGGTCTGGGGTTTTATTAGAGGCTAGGGGTTTTTTTTCGCTGGTGGAGCTATTCTGACTTTTTAATGATACTGGTGGGAATTTCATGCTGTTTCTTTTGTTATTTTACTTTTAGGAATTGGATCTTTGCAGTAGGCTTTTTGGTTTTGTATTTTTTCATGATCAAGTTGTTTTTGAGGAGAATTTGGATGAGTGTTTCAATTATTTTTGCTATACTTTTTATCTGATGTTGGTTTATTGTGAATGTTTTGGAGGTGATTTTTTAGTTTAATTTAGCTGCATTTACAGTAGATGGTAGGACTGTGTTTTTGTTTTTGGTTATAGGTGTATTGTATGTTCTTTAAGTGAAGGTAAATGGTAGTTTGTATTTGTTAGAGGAAATGTTAGGGGAAAATGTATTGGTAATGTTAATAATGGCGTGTTATTTTGTGGTTTTGGATTTTAGTTTGTATTGGAGTTTTAATAAGTTTGATACAGTAGTGTTTAGTGGTGGAGTTATTTAAGGTATGTCAGCTTATGGTTCTTTTTAATTTGTTTTAGATCTGTGCATGGGTTTAATGGGGTTCTTGAAAGCTGAGTAGGTTTTGTTGATTACTTTTTGGTGTTTTAGTTTATGGAATATTTTTTGGATGGGAGTTCAAGTGTTTTGAGTTGCTTGGTCTTGCTGGAGGTGTATTGTTGAGGAGATAATGGTTATTTGTAGGGTTGTTTTTAAAGAAGTTTTGTTGTAGCTTGTCCTAGATAGTTGAGGTTAGGTGTTTATTTGTTTGGTGGTTCTTGGCATTATAGTAGCTATTCTAAGGGTTTGTGTTTTTTTGGTTTTTGAAATATTTCTTTTAGACAAAGTTCATGTTCAGAATGTATGAATTTTTGGGTCAAAATAGAACTTATGAATTTTATTTGTAGTGTGGGTTTTATAGGTTGTATTACAGTTAAACTTTATATTTGTATTAGGTTAGTAAAACAAATAGGTTTGTTTTCTATTTTATGATAAGGATAGCGTATACTGTGTACAGGTGTTCATTAAGGTATTATATTTTAGCAGGTCTGAAGTGTTAAGTTAATGAATTTATATAGTTCACCAGACAGGGATTATTTGTGTTTATTTAGTTAGAGGCAGGGCTTTTTTAGCTTTAAGGGTGATTTTAGCAAAGATATCAGAGGTTTTATTAACTGTATTGGGAATGGGGGTCTTTGTAAATAAGCGTGGTAGCTAGGTTGTGGGAAAATGGAATTGACATTTTTGGTGGCATTTTTGGGTGTTGTCCTTTCAGAAATTTATGATTGTGTTCCTGATTGTAGCCGTGTCCAAGGGACCACAGCCCGGTGACTGCGGGACATTGCCAGCGAGAGAGGCGGCCTTCCTTTGCAGCGGACGTGGCTTCTCATCCCAGGATGCTCGAGAGGTAAGTCGAGGGCTGTGCCACGCTGAGGGGATGGAAGCGAGGTGCTGGGAGGGCCTTTTGAGTAGTTTCTTGGGAGGCAGGGATGTGCAGGAGATGGCCCCTTAGGCCACATGGAGGAGAAGTCTCAGCGTGCTGAGGTGCTCAGGGCAGAGCGGTCCCGGTGCCTGTCACTTGTGTCACTTGTCTGTCGTGCCTTCTGTGTCTTTTGGATGTCTCGTGTCACGTGTCTTGTGCCTTAGTCCTTTGAGGGGCTTATGGTTTGTCCTGTTCTGTGTCACGGGTGTCTGGGTGTTTGGGCCGATGCCGCTCTGCCCTGCTGCAAAGCCTGGTGTAGGTATCATAGGAGAAGTCCTGGGGGCCTGGAAAGATGCTGGTTTTTTCTGGAAGAATTACGTGAGAGCAGAAAAGTTACAATGGCATTGCAGTTGCCTGCACAGAAAAGACCCAGGGAAGTGGAACACAGCCAGGTGGTTTTGTGTGGCACCACAACTGAGAGCATCAGTTAGGTGAGGAGGCGCGAGCAGCTCCCCGCTTTCGCAGACACAGAAATGTCAAGCAGTTTCGCCCTTTTCCAGACCACTGGCACGTGCTTGGGGACAATAAGCTGTATTTTTTACAGCCAGGTCTTCTGAGCCGCACTCCTCCTGCTCTGGGGTGGCCGCTGCTCACTGATCACGGTGAAAACAACCTTGTGTCCCGGCACCCTGCAAAATTCCCAGCTTAGATGGCACTGAAGCGCAGCTTTGGCTTTCAGGCATCTCCCTTGCAACCTGTGCCTTGTGTGGTCTCTGCAGGGAATTAGTTATTAATTAATTGCTTCCAATTTTTTTTTAATTTCCAAAGAATATCAGGTGACTTTTACATCCTCTGCAGAGATCTATCTGCCTGGGAGGAGAAGCAGAGGCGACCACTGAAAAGTGGCACGTGAGCTCTGGTGAGGACTGCTGCTCCGCCTGCCTTGGTGTGGGAACTGCTGAGCTGCCGTTCCTGTGGTGGGAGTGTTTCTCCTCTCATGCAGGCAAGGCAGAGACCTGCCAGGTAAGGAGCAGGTAAGGTTTAAGTGACGAGATGTCCCAAGGAAGAAGTGACATGACAAAAGGAAATGGCCTCGAGTTGCAGCAGGGAAGGCTTAGATTGGATTGTAGGAAACACTTCCTCACTGGAAGGGTGGTGAGGCATTGGAGCAGGCTGCCCAGGGAAGTCCCCGTCCCTGGAGACATGGAAAGGATGTGTAGACGTGGTGTTTAGGGACCTGATTTGGGGGTGGGGGGGGCTTGGCAGTGCTGGGGCAACGAGGGAGGCAGGGAGGGAGGGAGAAAAATCCTCTCTTAACATGTACCAATTAATCTGTGAAACTCATCACGGCAGGACAGCACGAAGACTGAAAGTGTGATAAGGTGTGGAGTGAAATGGAGAATCCGAGAAGTGACAAGAGCATCCGGTGCACAGGGGGGCTGTGCATTTTGCTTTTTGCTTGGATTTCAACTCCAAAGTTGTGAGGAATTTGGAATGAGATGGGACATTTCAGAAGAAGACCAAGGAGAGGAAGAAGAAGTTGTTGCAGTCCTGGCGAAATCTTTTTTTCCTAGCTAATAAAAGAAGTTAGTGTGGGGAAAAAAAAAAAAAAAGTATTTTTTTTTCCTTCACTCGTATATTCTTTGGTGGTGGATGTATGGTGTGTTGTTTTCCTTTTCGGTATTATTAACTATGTGCAATTGGGTTTTGGAGTGAAGATAACCTTATGGATGGGGTTGGTTTGTATTTGAGGTAGAATTAATTTCAGTAGGTTTCCTTAACAGACTTCTGAGATGTATGATATTGGGATTTTGGTTGTGTTCCTTGTATGTGTAAAGATACAGATTTGGTAGGGCTAGCTGGGCTGCTGGAGTTTTGGGTGGTAATTTATTAGATGGCTTTTGCTGGATGCCATTTTTAATTTTTGAAAGTTTTTTTTTCATGTAGCAGTTTTAAAGTGGTTTTTAAGAATTCATAGTATTGTTTTATATTGTTTCTGCTTGGTGTATGATGAGGGATATGGTGTACCTCTTGAACGTTATGCTTTTGGTGTTCATAAGTTTCGATTTATTTCTGGATAAATGTTTTTTGTTTTTTTTTTAGTTTTAGTTTTTGGGCTCAGGCGCATTTATGTGGTGGGTTTCTATAGGCAATTTTTAAAAATCTGTGTAGTGATCTTTTAAAGTATTTTAATATTCAATTTTTATTATGCTTTTAATTGGCTTTTTAGAAATTCTTTTTATGGATTATTGGTTATTATTTGTGAGTTAGCATAAAGGTAGAGCTTTGGGGGCTTTTTTAAGACGTGTTTAGGGTCAGTTGTACAGTTTGGAGTTTAGTGAGTTGGTCTGATGTATTTTTTATGCCATTTGTTTTTATTAGCAGTTATTTCATTTTAAATGTGTATTTGAGTTTTTTGGGTTTTTGAGATGTTGGTTGAGGAGGAAGTTTACGCTTATAAATGATGGAGGTTTTGGGGTAATAATAATGGGATTTTAAAATTGATTTATAGTTGGGTTTATTTGAATTTTGAATGGGGTTAAGTGTGGTGGGATCCTTGTTCTCTTAGTAATAGAAACAGGTTTTGTTTTGAAACGGTGTGACGGGGCGAGCGTGTACTGCGGCCTGGTGCTGAGCAGGGCGTGGTGGTTTTGTGCTGCTGATGTGTTAGGTCAGTGAATGCATATGGTTTACTGTATAGTTTAAAATAGAAATAGCTTCAAATTTTAAAAGAAAAATGAAATTATAATGATAAAAATAAATACAGAAAACAGATCAATACATAAAACTATAATATATAGTGTACTATTGTAAAGATAATATGATATATAAAATGCTGTCTCTTGTATGTCTATACAAATATATAGATTGTAAATATAAAAATATTTAAATATAGTTTAAAATAGGGTGTTTTTTTGTTTTTATTAGGTTGTAGGCAGGGGTTTTTAATAAATAGTATAAATATAATTAATCTGAAAATATAAATCAAATCTAAGCATATAGAATATATATAACAATAGGTATAAATATTCAATATAAGTAATCTAATTTAATAGATGATATAAAATAATATTATATTTTCTAGAGTATATATAAAGAAAATTATAAATGTCTATGTAAATATAATTATGAATGATATAATTTAAATATTTTAAAATATGGTTAAAATAAAGGGCTGTCTTTGGTTTTTATTTTGTTAGAGGCAGGGGTTTTATTTGAAATTATGTAAAGTAGCATAGAAATATAAATCTAAATATAGAAATTCATAATAAAGGTATAAAGACAGATAATTATAATTAAAGCATAAATACAAATTTAAATATATGTAAGTAATATGAAGGTAAGTAATATAGAATATAAATAATATTATAGAGCGATAGAAACTATAAATATAAATGTGAATATAAATATGAAAAAAGATAAATATTAAAATATGTAAATATAATTTAAATAAAGGGGTTTTTGGTTTTTATTTGGTTAGAGACGGGGTTTTCATTTTAAATAATATAAATATGGATATTGTTTCATAATCATCAATACGGAAATCTATAATCAGGATATAAAAATATATATAGAAATATAAAATATAAATAAAGTAATGAGAAGAGATCTAGTAGAATACAAGTAACACTGTAAGTCAATATACATTTTAAGTGTAAATGAATATAAATTTTGAAAGTAATTAAAAAAAAAAAAATTAAACACAGTTTAAGAGAAAGAAGTTCTTTTTGGCTTTTCTTTGGATAGCTGCAGGGCTTTTATTTTAAATAATGTGTGTTACAGAACTAAAAATATGAATCCAGAAATATAGAATCAATATATAAAGAAATGCATAAACATATATAAGTAAAGTAATATAGAATATGAATTTATCTATAAATTTATAAATAGAAATGTAGAACTAAACATGATATATCCATGTACATTATGAATATAAAAGTGAATATAAATATGAAAAAATATAACAGTGCAATATATTTAAATATTGTTTAAAAGAAAGGCTTTGTGGGGTTTTTTTGGTTGTTACTGGGTTAGAGGCAGGGATTTTTTTTTTTCCCCCTTCCGGGTTGTTTTGGGGCATTTATTTTAGAAGAGGTTTTGGAGGGAATCCCCCCGGTTCGTTTTAGCCCCGCCCGCAGCCCCGCGGCGTGCGGCGCCCCCGGCTGAGGCGGGCGGCAGCGCCGCCGCCTTGTGGCCAGAGCGCGGTACTGCAGCCTCCCGACAGGCAGCCGAGAGGCGGCGGCGAAAACGCCTCTCTGTGCCGCGCTGCTGCAGCGGCCGACGGCGTGGGGGGGGTTCGGCCGGGACGCGCTCGACCTTCTCAAGATGGCGGCAAAAAAAGAGCGGGAAAGTCGAGGACCTCCGTCCGTTTACTGGACTGCCTGCGTGGCACCCCGAGGCCAGAGCAGCAGCGGCGGGATTTTCTGTGGCGATTCAAGTGCTGTGGACACGGGCTGTGCGCTCAGCGGCACCGAGACCTGAGGTATTTCGGCGAGTTTCTGACAGGCACAGGCGAACTCGGCTTTCTCTGCCGGGGGCCTGTCGCGGCCGCCATCTTGGGAGTGGCGTGTCGCGTCGTGTCGCGAACCGGCTTGACCTTCTCAAGAGGGCGGCCAAAAGGGCGGGAAAAATGAGGCCCATGGTGTGTCTATTGAGCTGCCCGCACGACGCTCCATCGCCGGCGCGACCCCGGAGGAATTTTCTGTGGCGATTCACGTGCTGTGGACACGGGCTGTGCGCTCAGCGGCGCCGCGGGCGGTGGCGTTTGTGGCGGGCGCTGACAGGCTTGAGCATAGACGCCTCTCTTTGCCGAGGGCTTCTCGCGGCTGCCATCTTGAGAGTGGCGTGTCGCGTCGTGTCGCGGACCGGCTTGACCTTCTCAAGAGGGCGGCCAAAAGGGCGGGAAAATCCAGGTTAGCCGAGAATAGCCGAGTGTAGCCGAAGAGCCGACGATAGCCGAGTTTTGCCGACAATAGCCGGGTGTAGCCGAAGAGCCGACGATAGCCGAGTTTTGCCGACAATAGCCGGGTGTTGCCGAACAGCCGACGATAGCCGAGTTCAGCCGAAGTGCCGAAACAAGCCCAGCTTAGACCAACAGCCGAACCAAACCGCCGCTGCACGTACGTGTTTTAATCGCGTAACCGGGCGGACTCGGGAAAGCCGACAGGCGGAGTAGATTTCTGTTTGGTCTGTGTCTGTCAGGAGCGGGCTGTGTGCTGGACAGGGAGCGACGCTGTCGGAGCGTGGCGACAGCGCCAGCTGTGAGCTCTGAGGATGATGAGGGCTCCGAGCAGCCCCAGCCCTGAGCTGCGAGGATGAGGAGGGGGCGGCTCCTGCCGGGAGGAGGCTGTTTTAGGGGGGAAGGGGTTGCCTGAGCTCCCTTTTGCCTGGAGCTGCTGAGCAGAGGGGTTTATGGGGGGCTCCCGGCGCTGTCTCGTGGAAGGACGCCGAGAGCTTCTCCGAGGGTCTGGGGGAACACCTGGATACGCCCTTGGATGCGTGGAGCATTGCTCAAAGGAGGTGCCGAGGAACAAAGCTCCGTGCCGGGAAGCAGCAGCCGAACGGGTGAGCTCGTGTGGATTTGTAGCGGGGACTTTTCTCCTTTCCTTTTCCAATTTCATCTTGCCAATCCCTCCCTGGTGCCCTCTGGGACAAAAAAAAAAAAAAAAAAATAATTCTTGTCGTATTATGGGTGATTTGAGGGTAGGCCCCCCATTTTCATCATCCTAAGGTCTAAATTGAGGGGGCAGCGCTGTTGTCCCTCCTTTTCAAGGGTTTGAACTGAGGTCAAAATCCCCCTTTTACCACAGCTGGAGGAAAAGCCCTTTTTCTGCTACCGTCGGGGATGAAATTGCAGGGGAGAACACATTAATTCGCCCTGGCTGAAGCGGGGTGAGCAGCCCGCGCTGCCTCAGTTTCGGGGTTCAGCTGAAGGAAGCTGCAGCTCTCGCAGCCTTTGCGGGGTTGAAGTGGGGCCGTGCCGCTGCCTTTGAGGGCGCTTCTTGTGCCCGCGGCCCGGCCCCGAAGGTTGCGGCGCGGGAGCGCTCCTGGCGCGGCCCGGGCAGTTGCTGCGCTGGGAGGGGAAGGCGGCCGGGCTGCCGCGGGAGTGCCGGAGCCGCGCCGGTGCGAGCCGTGCGGAGCCGAGGGGAGCCGTGCCGGGCCGGCGGGCGGCAGAGGCGGCACGGGCGCTGCGCTGGCCCCGGCCGCTGCCGGCCGCTCCGGGCGCGGGGCTCGGGCGCCGCCGGGGCCCCCTGGGCCCGGTGCCGGCCCCGCCGGGCAGGGGCAGCGGGCGGGGCTCTCCCGGCGCGGCGCGGCCCCTGCGTGCCGGAGGAGCCGCCGGAGGAGCCGCCGGAGGAGCCGCGTTCCCGCCGGGAGCCGCGGCTTTAATTATGGAAAGTTCTTTTACGTCGTGGCTTTGAGGTGGTTTGTAGGAATTTACTGTATCATTTTGTTTGCAGTTGGTGTATCGTGAACTTCTTCGATGTTTTGGTTGTTGGCTCAGGCGTTGGTGACAAGGCTGTTTTGGAATTGAGTTTTGTTGTCGCTTTTTTTTTTTTTTTTGGTGGGGTATTATGCTTTTAAACGATATGTTTTTTATAGTTGACTATGGTTTTTATGGATCGTGAAGCTTGAAGTGGAAGGTAGGTTTTAAATTCCGTTGTGGTGGCTTTTATTAGCGTATGTAGTGTTTGTTTCTAGGTAGTGTCCTGTAGTAAATTTGTGCGGCTTTAAAAGTTCATATTATTGCATTTTTGTTTATCATATTATCGGGGTTTTATGTATTTGGTTTGTTTGATTGTAGTGTATGTTTTATGGTTACGAATAGTTAGGGAGGTATTGTTTCTGGTTACATTTATCCTTTGGCTTTGTGTTTATTTCTAGGTGGTATTTTTGTTTTATTGGACGGAGGAATTTTGGGTTTATTGAGTCAGGAATAATTTTTTTGTTAATTCTAGTTTGTTTGTTGGGGGTTTTTTTTTGTAGTTTGACTTGTTTTGTTTTTGCTTTTTATTGGTTTTATTTTTGGGGACGTGGGTATTTATATGGTGGGTTTTTTTGGTAGTTATTTGAGTAGGTTTTTTTATTGTTTTCAATTTTTATTGTATCGTTAATTTGTTTAGTTATTAAGTTAATTTTATAGAGTATTGCTGCCTCCTTGAGTTAGCGTAGAGGTAGAGATTTGCTTATTTTTTTTAATAACATGAGGGGTCTGTTGTACAATTTGGAGTTTAGTAAGTTGGTTGGGTTTCTCTTTTTTTAGTGGTTTCTGGCATTTGCTGTGTGGTTTCCTATAGGGTTGGTTTTTAATTTTGTTCCATTTTTTGTGATGTGATAAGAATTGTTAGTGAAAAGAGTGTAGTGTGTTTTTTTTTTTCACTAGTATTTGGTTGCATGGTGGAGTTTTTTCGGTTTGTGGGGGTTTTTTTGGGTTTTTTAAAATTTTTCCTTGTTGCCTAGAGATTAAAGTTTTGTTTTTTGGGGTTAATTTGTAACTATTTTCACGGTTTTAGTGTGGTTTAGATTTGTGATGTGGGTGCAATGTATGATGAGAGTAATATTATGTGGAATTGATGGCAGGGTCGAAGACAGTTTTGTATAGCATATGCATTTTAATAATGGTAGTTGGGATGGTCAGAGGAATTGCATTTTAGTGTTTGTTTTTGAGGTGGTCTGGGGTTTTATTAGAGGCTAGGGGTTTTTTTTCGCTGGTGGAGCTATTCTGACTTTTTAATGATACTGGTGGGAATTTCATGCTGTTTCTTTTGTTATTTTACTTTTAGGAATTGGATCTTTGCAGTAGGCTTTTTGGTTTTGTATTTTTTCATGATCAAGTTGTTTTTGAGGAGAATTTGGATGAGTGTTTCAATTATTTTTGCTATACTTTTTATCTGATGTTGGTTTATTGTGAATGTTTTGGAGGTGATTTTTTAGTTTAATTTAGCTGCATTTACAGTAGATGGTAGGACTGTGTTTTTGTTTTTGGTTATAGGTGTATTGTATGTTCTTTAAGTGAAGGTAAATGGTAGTTTGTATTTGTTAGAGGAAATGTTAGGGGAAAATGTATTGGTAATGTTAATAATGGCGTGTTATTTTGTGGTTTTGGATTTTAGTTTGTATTGGAGTTTTAATAAGTTTGATACAGTAGTGTTTAGTGGTGGAGTTATTTAAGGTATGTCAGCTTATGGTTCTTTTTAATTTGTTTTAGATCTGTGCATGGGTTTAATGGGGTTCTTGAAAGCTGAGTAGGTTTTGTTGATTACTTTTTGGTGTTTTAGTTTATGGAATATTTTTTGGATGGGAGTTCAAGTGTTTTGAGTTGCTTGGTCTTGCTGGAGGTGTATTGTTGAGGAGATAATGGTTATTTGTAGGGTTGTTTTTAAAGAAGTTTTGTTGTAGCTTGTCCTAGATAGTTGAGGTTAGGTGTTTATTTGTTTGATGGTTCTTGGCATTATAGTAGCTATTCTAAGGGTTTGTGTTTTTTTGGTTTTTGAAATATTTCTTTTAGACAAAGTTCATGTTCAGAATGTATGAATTTTTGGGTCAAAATAGAACTTATGAATTTTATTTGTAGTGTGGGTTTTATAGGTTGTATTACAGTTAAACTTTATATTTGTATTAGGTTAGTAAAACAAATAGGTTTGTTTTCTATTTTATGATAAGGATAGCGTATACTGTGTACAGGTGTTCATTAAGGTATTATATTTTAGCAGGTCTGAAGTGTTAAGTTAATGAATTTATATAGTTCACCAGACAGGGATTATTTGTGTTTATTTAGTTAGAGGCAGGGCTTTTTTAGCTTTAAGGGTGATTTTAGCAAAGATATCAGAGGTTTTATTAACTGTATTGGGAATGGGGGTCTTTGTAAATAAGCGTGGTAGCTAGGTTGTGGGAAAATGGAATTGACATTTTTGGTGGCATTTTTGGGTGTTGTCCTTTCAGAAATTTATGATTGTGTTCCTGATTGTAGCCGTGTCCAAGGGACCACAGCCCGGTGACTGCGGGACATTGCCAGCGAGAGAGGCGGCCTTCCTTTGCAGCGGACGTGGCTTCTCATCCCAGGATGCTCGAGAGGTAAGTCGAGGGCTGTGCCACGCTGAGGGGATGGAAGCGAGGTGCTGGGAGGGCCTTTTGAGTAGTTTCTTGGGAGGCAGGGATGTGCAGGAGATGGCCCCTTAGGCCACATGGAGGAGAAGTCTCAGCGTGCTGAGGTGCTCAGGGCAGAGCGGTCCCGGTGCCTGTCACTTGTGTCACTTGTCTGTCGTGCCTTCTGTGTCTTTTGGATGTCTCGTGTCACGTGTCTTGTGCCTTAGTCCTTTGAGGGGCTTATGGTTTGTCCTGTTCTGTGTCACGGGTGTCTGGGTGTTTGGGCCGATGCCGCTCTGCCCTGCTGCAAAGCCTGGTGTAGGTATCATAGGAGAAGTCCTGGGGGCCTGGAAAGATGCTGGTTTTTTCTGGAAGAATTACGTGAGAGCAGAAAAGTTACAATGGCATTGCAGTTGCCTGCACAGAAAAGACCCAGGGAAGTGGAACACAGCCAGGTGGTTTTGTGTGGCACCACAACTGAGAGCATCAGTTAGGTGAGGAGGCGCGAGCAGCTCCCCGCTTTCGCAGACACAGTAGAAATGTCAAGCAGTTTCGCCCTTTTCCAGACCACTGGCACGTGCTTGGGGACAATAAGCTGTATTTTTTACAGCCAGGTCTTCTGAGCCGCACTCCTCCTGCTCTGGGGTGGCCGCTGCTCACTGATCACGGTGAAAACAACCTTGTGTCCCGGCACCCTGCAAAATTCCCAGCTTAGATGGCACTGAAGCGCAGCTTTGGCTTTCAGGCATCTCCCTTGCAACCTGTGCCTTGTGTGGTCTCTGCAGGGAATTAGTTATTAATTAATTGCTTCCAATTTTTTTTTAATTTCCAAAGAATAGCAGGTGACTTTTACATCCTCTGCAGAGATCTATCTGCCTGGGAGGAGAAGCAGAGGCGACCACTGAAAAGTGGCACGTGAGCTCTGGTGAGGACTGCTGCTCCGCCTGCCTTGGTGTGGGAACTGCTGAGCTGCCGTTCCTGTGGTGGGAGTGTTTCGCCTCTCATGCAGGCAAGGCAGAGACCTGCCAGGTAAGGAGCAGGTAAGGCTTAAGTGACGAGATGTCCCAAGGAAGAAGTGACATGACAAAAGGAAATGGCCTCGAGTTGCAGCAGGGAAGGCTTAGATTGGATTGTAGGAAACACTTCCTCACTGGAAGGGTGGTGAGGCATTGGAGCAGGCTGCCCAGGGAAGTCCCCGTCCCTGGAGACATGGAAAGGATGTGTAGACGTGGTGTTTAGGGACCTGATTTGGGGGTGGGGGGGGCTTGGCAGTGCTGGGGCAACGAGGGAGGGAGGCAGGGAGGGAGAAAAATCCTCTCTTAACATGTACCAATTAATCTGTGAAACTCATCACGGCAGGACAGCACGAAGACTGAAAGTGTGATAAGGTGTGGAGTGAAATGGAGAATCCGAGAAGTGACAAGAGCATCCGGTGCACAGGGGGACTGTGCATTTTGCTTTTTGCTTGGATTTCAACTCCAAAGTTGTGAGGAATTTGGAATGAGATGGGACATTTCAGAAGAAGACCAAGGAGAGGAAGAAGAAGTTGTTGCAGTCCTGGCAAAATCTTTTTTTCCTAGCTAATAAAAGAAGTTAGTGTGGGAAAAAAAAAAAGTGGTTTTTTTTTCCTTCACTCGTATATTCTTTGGTGGTGGATGTATGGTGTGTTGTTTTCCTTTTCGGTATTATTAACTATGTGCAATTGGGTTTTGGAGTGAAGATAACCTTATGGATGGGGTTGGTTTGTATTTGAGGTAGAATTAATTTCAGTAGGTTTCCTTAACAGACTTCTGAGATGTAGAATATTGGGATTTTGGTTGTGTTCCTTGTATGTGTAAAGATACAGATTTGGTAGGGCTAGCTGGGCTGCTGGAGTTTTGGGTGGTAATTTATTAGATGGCTTTTGCTGGATGCCATTTTTAATTTTTGAAAGTTTTTTTTTCATGTAGCAGTTTTAAAGTGGTTTTTAAGAATTCATAGTATTGTTTTATATTGTTTCTGCTTGGTGTATGATAAGGGATATGGTGTACCTCTTGAACGTTATGCTTTTGGTGTTCATAAGTTTCGATTTATTTCTGGATAAATGTTTTTTGTTTTTTTTTTAGTTTTAGTTTTTGGGCTCAGGCGCATTTATGTGGTGGGTTTCTATAGGCAATTTTTAAAAATCTGTGTAGTGATCTTTTAAAGTATTTTAATATTCAATTTTTATTATGCTTTTAATTGGCTTTTTAGAAATTCTTTTTATGGATTATTGGTTATTATTTGTGAGTTAGCATAAAGGTAGAGCTTTGGGGGCTTTTTTAAGACGTGTTTAGGGTCAGTTGTACAGTTTGGAGTTTAGTGAGTTGGTCTGATGTATTTTTTATGCCATTTGTTTTTATTAGCAGTTATTTCATTTTAAATGTGTATTTGAGTTTTTTGGGTTTTTGAGATGTTGGTTGAGGAGGAAGTTTACGCTTATAAATGATGGAGGTTTTGGGGTAATAATAATGGGATTTTAAAATTGATTTATAGTTGGGTTTATTTGAATTTTGAATGGGGTTAAGTGTGGTGGGATCCTTGTTCTCTTAGTAATAGAAACAGGTTTTGTTTTGAAACTGTGTGACGGGGCGAGTGTGTACTGCGGCCTGGTGCTGAGCAGGGCGTGGTGGTTTTGTGCTGCTGATGTGTTAGGTCAGTGAATGCATATGGTTTACTGTATAGTTTAAAATAGAAATAGCTTCAAATTTTAAAAGAAAAATGAAATTATAATGATAAAAATAAATACAGAAAACAGATCAATACATAAAACTATAATATATAGTGTACTATTGTAAAGATAATATGATATATAAAATGCTGTCTCTTGTATGTCTATACAAATATATAGATTGTAAATATAAAAATATTTAAATATAGTTTAAAATAGGGTGTTTTTTTGTTTTTATTAGGTTGTAGGCAGGGGTTTTTAATAAATAGTATAAATATAATTAATCTGAAAATATAAATCAAATCTAAGCATATAGAATATATATAACAATAGGTATAAATATTCAATATAAGTAATCTAATTTAATAGATGATATAAAATAATATTATATTTTCTAGAGTATATATAAAGAAAATTATAAATGTCTATGTAAATATAATTATGAATGATATAATTTAAATATTTTAAAATATGGTTAAAATAAAGGGCTGTCTTTGGTTTTTATTTTGTTAGAGGCAGGGGTTTTATTTGAAATTATGTAAAGTAGCATAGAAATATAAATCTAAATATAGAAATTCATAATAAAGGTATAAAGACAGATAATTATAATTAAAGCATAAATACAAATTTAAATATATGTAAGTAATATGAAGGTAAGTAATATAGAATATAAATAATATTATAGAGCGATAGAAACTATAAATATAAATGTGAATATAAATATGAAAAAAGATAAATATTAAAATATGTAAATATAATTTAAATAAAGGGGTTTTTGGTTTTTATTTGGTTAGAGACGGGGTTTTCATTTTAAATAATATAAATATGGATATTGTTTCATAATCATCAATACGGAAATCTATAATCAGGATATAAAAATATATATAGAAATATAAAATATAAATAAAGTAATGAGAAGAGATCTAGTAGAATACAAGTAACACTGTAAGTCAATATACATTTTAAGTGTAAATGAATATAAATTTTGAAAGTAATTAAAAAAAAAAATTAAACACAGTTTAAGAGAAAGAAGTTCTTTTTGGCTTTTCTTTGGATAGCTGCAGGGCTTTTATTTTAAATAATGTGTGTTACAGAACTAAAAATATGAATCCAGAAATATAGAATCAATATATAAAGAAATGCATAAACATATATAAGTAAAGTAATATAGAATATGAATTTATCTATAAATTTATAAATAGAAATGTAGAACTAAACATGATATATCCATGTACATTATGAATATAAAAGTGAATATAAATATGAAAAAATATAACAGTGCAATATATTTAAATATTGTTTAAAAGAAAGGCTTTGTGGGGTTTTTTTGGTTGTTACTGGGTTAGAGGCAGGGATTTTTTTTTTTCCCCCTTCCGGGTTGTTTTGGGGCATTTATTTTAGAAGAGGTTTTGGAGGGAATCCCCCCGGTTCGTTTTAGCCCCGCCCGCAGCCCCGCCCGCAGCCCCGCGGCGTGCGGCGCCCCCGGCTGAGGCGGGCGGCAGCGCCGCCGCCTTGTGGCCAGAGCGCGGTACTGCAGCTCCCTCCGGCTGAGGCGGGCGGCAGCGCCGCCGCCTTGTGGCCAGAGCGCGGTACTGCAGCCTCCCGACAGGCAGCCGAGGGGCGGCGGCGAAAACGCCTCTCTGTGCCGCGCTGCTGCAGCGGCCGACGGCGTGGGGGGGGTTCGGCCGGGACGCGCTCGACCTTCTCAAGATGGCGGCAAAAAAAGAGCGGGAAAGTCGAGGACCTCCGTCCGTTTACTGGACTGCCTGCGTGGCACCCCGAGGCCAGAGCAGCAGCGGCGGGATTTTCTGTGGCGATTCAAGTGCTGTGGACACGGGCTGTGCGCTCAGCGGCACCGAGACCTGAGGTATTTCGGCGAGTTTCTGACAGGCACAGGCGAACTCGGCTTTCTCTGCCGGGGGCCTGTCGCGGCCGCCATCTTGGGAGTGGCGTGTCGCGTCGTGTCGCGGACCGGCTTGACCTTCTCAAGAGGGCGGCCAAAAGGGCGGGAAAAATGAGGCCCATGGTGTGTCTATTGAGCTGCCCGCACGGTGCTCCATCGCCGGCGCGACCCCGGAGGAATTTTCTGTGGCGATTCACGTGCTGTGGACACGGGCTGTGCGCTCAGCGGCGCCGCGGGCGGTGGCGTTTGTGGCGGGCGCTGACAGGCTTGAGCATAGACGCCTCTCTTTGCCGAGGGCTTCTCGCGGCCGCCATCTTGAGAGTGGCGTGTCGCGTCGTGTCGCGGACCGGCTTGACCTTCTCAAGAGGGCGGCCAAAAGGGCGGGAAAATCCAGGTTAGCCGAGAATAGCCGAGTGTAGCCGAAGAGCCGACGATAGCCGAGTTTTGCCGACAATAGCCGGGTGTAGCCGAAGAGCCGACGATAGCCGAGTTTTGCCGACAATAGCCGGGTGTTGCCGAACAGCCGACGATAGCCGAGTTCAGCCGAAGTGCCGAAACAAGCCCAGCTTAGACCAACAGCCGAACCAAACCGCCGCTGCACGTACGTGTTTTAATCGCGTAACCGGGCGGACTCGGGAAAGCCGACAGGCGGAGTAGATTTCTGTTTGGTCTGTGTCTGTCAGGAGCGGGCTGTGTGCTGGACAGGGAGCGACGCTGTCGGAGCGTGGCGACAGCGCCAGCTGTGAGCTCTGAGGATGATGAGGGCTCCGAGCAGCCCCAGCCCTGAGCTGCGAGGATGAGGAGGGGGCGGCTCCTGCCGGGAGGAGGCTGTTTTAGGGGGGAAGGGGTTGCCTGAGCTCCCTTTTGCCTGGAGCTGCTGAGCAGAGGGGTTTATGGGGGGCTCCCGGCGCTGTCTCGTGGAAGGACGCCGAGAGCTTCTCCGAGGGTCTGGGGGAACACCTGGATACGCCCTTGGAGCATTGCTCAAAGGAGGTGCCGAGGAACAAAGCTCCGTGCCGGGAAGCAGCAGCCGAACGGGTGAGCTCGTGTGGATTTGTAGCGGGGACTTTTCTCCTTTCCTTTTCCAATTTCATCTTGCCAATCCCTCCCTGGTGCCCTCTGGGAAAAAAAAAAAAAAAAAAAAAAATTCTTGTCGTATTATGGGTGATTTGAGGGTAGGCCCCCCATTTTCATCATCCTAAGGTCTAAATTGAGGGGGCAGCGCTGTTGTCCCTCCTTTTCAAGGGTTTGAACTGAGGTCAAAATCCCCCTTTTACCACAGCTGGAGGAAAAGCCCTTTTTCTGCTACCGTCGGGGATGAAATTGCAGGGGAGAACACATTAATTCGCCCTGGCTGAAGCGGGGTGAGCAGCCCGCGCTGCCTCAGTTTCGGGGTTCAGCTGAAGGAAGCTGCAGCTCTCGCAGCCTTTGCGGGGTTGAAGTGGGGCCGTGCCGCTGCCTTTGAGGGCGCTTCTTGTGCCCGCGGCCCGGCCCCGAAGGTTGCGGCGCGGGAGCGCTCCTGGCGCGGCCCGGGCAGTTGCTGCGCTGGGAGGGGAAGGCGGCCGGGCTGCCGCGGGAGTGCCGGAGCCGCGCCGGTGCGAGCCGTGCGGAGCCGAGGGGAGCCGTGCCGGGCCGGCGGGCGGCAGAGGCGGCACGGGCGCTGCGCTGGCCCCGGCCGCTGCCGGCCGCTCCGGGCGCGGGGCTCGGGCGCCGCCGGGGCCCCCTGGGCCCGGTGCCGGCCCCGCCGGGCAGGGGCAGCGGGCGGGGCTCTCCCGGCGCGGCGCGGCCCCTGCGTGCCGGAGGAGCCGCCGGAGGAGCCGCCGGAGGAGCCGCGTTCCCGCCGGGAGCCGCGGCTTTAATTATGGAAAGTTCTTTTACGTCGTGGCTTTGAGGTGGTTTGTAGGAATTTACTGTATCATTTTGTTTGCAGTTGGTGTATCGTGAACTTCTTCGATGTTTTGGTTGTTGGCTCAGGCGTTGGTGACAAGGCTGTTTTGGAATTGAGTTTTGTTGTCGCTTTTTTTTTTTTTTTTGGTGGGGTATTATGCTTTTAAACGATATGTTTTTTATAGTTGACTATGGTTTTTATGGATCGTGAAGCTTGAAGTGGAAGGTAGGTTTTAAATTCCGTTGTGGTGGCTTTTATTAGCGTATGTAGTGTTTGTTTCTAGGTAGTGTCCTGTAGTAAATTTGTGCGGCTTTAAAAGTTCATATTATTGCATTTTTGTTTATCATATTATCGGGGTTTTATGTATTTGGTTTGTTTGATTGTAGTGTATGTTTTATGGTTACGAATAGTTAGGGAGGTATTGTTTCTGGTTACATTTATCCTTTGGCTTTGTGTTTATTTCTAGGTGGTATTTTTGTTTTATTGGACGGAGGAATTTTGGGTTTATTGAGTCAGGAATAATTTTTTTGTTAATTCTAGTTTGTTTGTTGGGGGTTTTTTTTTGTAGTTTGACTTGTTTTGTTTTTGCTTTTTATTGGTTTTATTTTTGGGGACGTGGGTATTTATATGGTGGGTTTTTTTGGTAGTTATTTGAGTAGGTTTTTTTATTGTTTTCAATTTTTATTGTATCGTTAATTTGTTTAGTTATTAAGTTAATTTTATAGAGTATTGCTGCCTCCTTGAGTTAGCGTAGAGGTAGAGATTTGCTTATTTTTTTTAATAACATGAGGGGTCTGTTGTACAATTTGGAGTTTAGTAAGTTGGTTGGGTTTCTCTTTTTTTAGTGGTTTCTGGCATTTGCTGTGTGGTTTCCTATAGGGTTGGTTTTTAATTTTGTTCCATTTTTTGTGATGTGATAAGAATTGTTAGTGAAAAGAGTGTAGTGTGTTTTTTTTTTTCACTAGTATTTGGTTGCATGGTGGAGTTTTTTCGGTTTGTGGGGGTTTTTTTGGGTTTTTTAAAATTTTTCCTTGTTGCCTAGAGATTAAAGTTTTGTTTTTTGGGGTTAATTTGTAACTATTTTCACGGTTTTAGTGTGGTTTAGATTTGTGATGTGGGTGCAATGTATGATGAGAGTAATATTATGTGGAATTGATGGCAGGGTCGAAGACAGTTTTGTATAGCATATGCATTTTAATAATGGTAGTTGGGATGGTCAGAGGAATTGCATTTTAGTGTTTGTTTTTGAGGTGGTCTGGGGTTTTATTAGAGGCTAGGGGTTTTTTTTCGCTGGTGGAGCTATTCTGACTTTTTAATGATACTGGTGGGAATTTCATGCTGTTTCTTTTGTTATTTTACTTTTAGGAATTGGATCTTTGCAGTAGGCTTTTTGGTTTTGTATTTTTTCATGATCAAGTTGTTTTTGAGGAGAATTTGGATGAGTGTTTCAATTATTTTTGCTATACTTTTTATCTGATGTTGGTTTATTGTGAATGTTTTGGAGGTGATTTTTTAGTTTAATTTAGCTGCATTTACAGTAGATGGTAGGACTGTGTTTTTGTTTTTGGTTATAGGTGTATTGTATGTTCTTTAAGTGAAGGTAAATGGTAGTTTGTATTTGTTAGAGGAAATGTTAGGGGAAAATGTATTGGTAATGTTAATAATGGCGTGTTATTTTGTGGTTTTGGATTTTAGTTTGTATTGGAGTTTTAATAAGTTTGATACAGTAGTGTTTAGTGGTGGAGTTATTTAAGGTATGTCAGCTTATGGTTCTTTTTAATTTGTTTTAGATCTGTGCATGGGTTTAATGGGGTTCTTGAAAGCTGAGTAGGTTTTGTTGATTACTTTTTGGTGTTTTAGTTTATGGAATATTTTTTGGATGGGAGTTCAAGTGTTTTGAGTTGCTTGGTCTTGCTGGAGGTGTATTGTTGAGGAGATAATGGTTATTTGTAGGGTTGTTTTTAAAGAAGTTTTGTTGTAGCTTGTCCTAGATAGTTGAGGTTAGGTGTTTATTTGTTTGATGGTTCTTGGCATTATAGTAGCTATTCTAAGGGTTTGTGTTTTTTTGGTTTTTGAAATATTTCTTTTAGACAAAGTTCATGTTCAGAATGTATGAATTTTTGGGTCAAAATAGAACTTATGAATTTTATTTGTAGTGTGGGTTTTATAGGTTGTATTACAGTTAAACTTTATATTTGTATTAGGTTAGTAAAACAAATAGGTTTGTTTTCTATTTTATGATAAGGATAGCGTATACTGTGTACAGGTGTTCATTAAGGTATTATATTTTAGCAGGTCTGAAGTGTTAAGTTAATGAATTTATATAGTTCACCAGACAGGGATTATTTGTGTTTATTTAGTTAGAGGCAGGGCTTTTTTAGCTTTAAGGGTGATTTTAGCAAAGATATCAGAGGTTTTATTAACTGTATTGGGAATGGGGGTCTTTGTAAATAAGCGTGGTAGCTAGGTTGTGGGAAAATGGAATTGACATTTTTGGTGGCATTTTTGGGTGTTGTCCTTTCAGAAATTTATGATTGTGTTCCTGATTGTAGCCGTGTCCAAGGGACCACAGCCCGGTGACTGCGGGACATTGCCAGCGAGAGAGGCGGCCTTCCTTTGCAGCGGACGTGGCTTCTCATCCCAGGATGCTCGAGAGGTAAGTCGAGGGCTGTGCCACGCTGAGGGGATGGAAGCGAGGTGCTGGGAGGGCCTTTTGAGTAGTTTCTTGGGAGGCAGGGATGTGCAGGAGATGGCCCCTTAGGCCACATGGAGGAGAAGTCTCAGCGTGCTGAGGTGCTCAGGGCAGAGCGGTCCCGGTGCCTGTCACTTGTGTCACTTGTCTGTCGTGCCTTCTGTGTCTTTTGGATGTCTCGTGTCACGTGTCTTGTGCCTTAGTCCTTTGAGGGGCTTATGGTTTGTCCTGTTCTGTGTCACGGGTGTCTGGGTGTTTGGGCCGATGCCGCTCTGCCCTGCTGCAAAGCCTGGTGTAGGTATCATAGGAGAAGTCCTGGGGGCCTGGAAAGATGCTGGTTTTTTCTGGAAGAATTACGTGAGAGCAGAAAAGTTACAATGGCATTGCAGTTGCCTGCACAGAAAAGACCCAGGGAAGTGGAACACAGCCAGGTGGTTTTGTGTGGCACCACAACTGAGAGCATCAGTTAGGTGAGGAGGCGCGAGCAGCTCCCCGCTTTCGCAGACACAGAAATGTCAAGCAGTTTCGCCCTTTTCCAGACCACTGGCACGTGCTTGGGGACAATAAGCTGTATTTTTTACAGCCAGGTCTTCTGAGCCGCACTCCTCCTGCTCTGGGGTGGCCGCTGCTCACTGATCACGGTGAAAACAACCTTGTGTCCCGGCACCCTGCAAAATTCCCAGCTTAGATGGCACTGAAGCGCAGCTTTGGCTTTCAGGCATCTCCCTTGCAACCTGTGCCTTGTGTGGTCTCTGCAGGGAATTAGTTATTAATTAATTGCTTCCAATTTTTTTTTAATTTCCAAAGAATATCAGGTGACTTTTACATCCTCTGCAGAGATCTATCTGCCTGGGAGGAGAAGCAGAGGCGACCACTGAAAAGTGGCACGTGAGCTCTGGTGAGGACTGCTGCTCCGCCTGCCTTGGTGTGGGAACTGCTGAGCTGCCGTTCCTGTGGTGGGAGTGTTTCTCCTCTCATGCAGGCAAGGCAGAGACCTGCCAGGTAAGGAGCAGGTAAGGTTTAAGTGACGAGATGTCCCAAGGAAGAAGTGACATGACAAAAGGAAATGGCCTCGAGTTGCAGCAGGGAAGGCTTAGATTGGATTGTAGGAAACACTTCCTCACTGGAAGGGTGGTGAGGCATTGGAGCAGGCTGCCCAGGGAAGTCCCCGTCCCTGGAGACATGGAAAGGATGTGTAGACGTGGTGTTTAGGGACCTGATTTGGGGGTGGGGGGGGCTTGGCAGTGCTGGGGCAACGAGGGAGGCAGGGAGGGAGGGAGAAAAATCCTCTCTTAACATGTACCAATTAATCTGTGAAACTCATCACGGCAGGACAGCACGAAGACTGAAAGTGTGATAAGGTGTGGAGTGAAATGGAGAATCCGAGAAGTGACAAGAGCATCCGGTGCACAGGGGGGCTGTGCATTTTGCTTTTTGCTTGGATTTCAACTCCAAAGTTGTGAGGAATTTGGAATGAGATGGGACATTTCAGAAGAAGACCAAGGAGAGGAAGAAGAAGTTGTTGCAGTCCTGGCGAAATCTTTTTTTCCTAGCTAATAAAAGAAGTTAGTGTGGGGAAAAAAAAAAAAAAAAGTATTTTTTTTTCCTTCACTCGTATATTCTTTGGTGGTGGATGTATGGTGTGTTGTTTTCCTTTTCGGTATTATTAACTATGTGCAATTGGGTTTTGGAGTGAAGATAACCTTATGGATGGGGTTGGTTTGTATTTGAGGTAGAATTAATTTCAGTAGGTTTCCTTAACAGACTTCTGAGATGTATGATATTGGGATTTTGGTTGTGTTCCTTGTATGTGTAAAGATACAGATTTGGTAGGGCTAGCTGGGCTGCTGGAGTTTTGGGTGGTAATTTATTAGATGGCTTTTGCTGGATGCCATTTTTAATTTTTGAAAGTTTTTTTTTCATGTAGCAGTTTTAAAGTGGTTTTTAAGAATTCATAGTATTGTTTTATATTGTTTCTGCTTGGTGTATGATGAGGGATATGGTGTACCTCTTGAACGTTATGCTTTTGGTGTTCATAAGTTTCGATTTATTTCTGGATAAATGTTTTTTGTTTTTTTTTTAGTTTTAGTTTTTGGGCTCAGGCGCATTTATGTGGTGGGTTTCTATAGGCAATTTTTAAAAATCTGTGTAGTGATCTTTTAAAGTATTTTAATATTCAATTTTTATTATGCTTTTAATTGGCTTTTTAGAAATTCTTTTTATGGATTATTGGTTATTATTTGTGAGTTAGCATAAAGGTAGAGCTTTGGGGGCTTTTTTAAGACGTGTTTAGGGTCAGTTGTACAGTTTGGAGTTTAGTGAGTTGGTCTGATGTATTTTTTATGCCATTTGTTTTTATTAGCAGTTATTTCATTTTAAATGTGTATTTGAGTTTTTTGGGTTTTTGAGATGTTGGTTGAGGAGGAAGTTTACGCTTATAAATGATGGAGGTTTTGGGGTAATAATAATGGGATTTTAAAATTGATTTATAGTTGGGTTTATTTGAATTTTGAATGGGGTTAAGTGTGGTGGGATCCTTGTTCTCTTAGTAATAGAAACAGGTTTTGTTTTGAAACGGTGTGACGGGGCGAGCGTGTACTGCGGCCTGGTGCTGAGCAGGGCGTGGTGGTTTTGTGCTGCTGATGTGTTAGGTCAGTGAATGCATATGGTTTACTGTATAGTTTAAAATAGAAATAGCTTCAAATTTTAAAAGAAAAATGAAATTATAATGATAAAAATAAATACAGAAAACAGATCAATACATAAAACTATAATATATAGTGTACTATTGTAAAGATAATATGATATATAAAATGCTGTCTCTTGTATGTCTATACAAATATATAGATTGTAAATATAAAAATATTTAAATATAGTTTAAAATAGGGTGTTTTTTTGTTTTTATTAGGTTGTAGGCAGGGGTTTTTAATAAATAGTATAAATATAATTAATCTGAAAATATAAATCAAATCTAAGCATATAGAATATATATAACAATAGGTATAAATATTCAATATAAGTAATCTAATTTAATAGATGATATAAAATAATATTATATTTTCTAGAGTATATATAAAGAAAATTATAAATGTCTATGTAAATATAATTATGAATGATATAATTTAAATATTTTAAAATATGGTTAAAATAAAGGGCTGTCTTTGGTTTTTATTTTGTTAGAGGCAGGGGTTTTATTTGAAATTATGTAAAGTAGCATAGAAATATAAATCTAAATATAGAAATTCATAATAAAGGTATAAAGACAGATAATTATAATTAAAGCATAAATACAAATTTAAATATATGTAAGTAATATGAAGGTAAGTAATATAGAATATAAATAATATTATAGAGCGATAGAAACTATAAATATAAATGTGAATATAAATATGAAAAAAGATAAATATTAAAATATGTAAATATAATTTAAATAAAGGGGTTTTTGGTTTTTATTTGGTTAGAGACGGGGTTTTCATTTTAAATAATATAAATATGGATATTGTTTCATAATCATCAATACGGAAATCTATAATCAGGATATAAAAATATATATAGAAATATAAAATATAAATAAAGTAATGAGAAGAGATCTAGTAGAATACAAGTAACACTGTAAGTCAATATACATTTTAAGTGTAAATGAATATAAATTTTGAAAGTAATTAAAAAAAAAAATTAAACACAGTTTAAGAGAAAGAAGTTCTTTTTGGCTTTTCTTTGGATAGCTGCAGGGCTTTTATTTTAAATAATGTGTGTTACAGAACTAAAAATATGAATCCAGAAATATAGAATCAATATATAAAGAAATGCATAAACATATATAAGTAAAGTAATATAGAATATGAATTTATCTATAAATTTATAAATAGAAATGTAGAACTAAACATGATATATCCATGTACATTATGAATATAAAAGTGAATATAAATATGAAAAAATATAACAGTGCAATATATTTAAATATTGTTTAAAAGAAAGGCTTTGTGGGGTTTTTTTGGTTGTTACTGGGTTAGAGGCAGGGATTTTTTTTTTTCCCCCTTCCGGGTTGTTTTGGGGCATTTATTTTAGAAGAGGTTTTGGAGGGAATCCCCCCGGTTCGTTTTAGCCCCGCCCGCAGCCCCGCCCGCAGCCCCGCGGCGTGCGGCGCCCCCGGCTGAGGCGGGCGGCAGCGCCGCCGCCTTGTGGCCAGAGCGCGGTACTGCAGCTCCCTCCGGCTGAGGCGGGCGGCAGCGCCGCCGCCTTGTGGCCAGAGCGCGGTACTGCAGCCTCCCGACAGGCAGCCGAGGGGCGGCGGCGAAAACGCCTCTCTGTGCCGCGCTGCTGCAGCGGCCGACGGCGTGGGGGGGGTTCGGCCGGGACGCGCTCGACCTTCTCAAGATGGCGGCAAAAAAAGAGCGGGAAAGTCGAGGACCTCCGTCCGTTTACTGGACTGCCTGCGTGGCACCCCGAGGCCAGAGCAGCAGCGGCGGGATTTTCTGTGGCGATTCAAGTGCTGTGGACACGGGCTGTGCGCTCAGCGGCACCGAGACCTGAGGTATTTCGGCGAGTTTCTGACAGGCACAGGCGAACTCGGCTTTCTCTGCCGGGGGCCTGTCGCGGCCGCCATCTTGGGAGTGGCGTGTCGCGTCGTGTCGCGGACCGGCTTGACCTTCTCAAGAGGGCGGCCAAAAGGGCGGGAAAAATGAGGCCCATGGTGTGTCTATTGAGCTGCCCGCACGGTGCTCCATCGCCGGCGCGACCCCGGAGGAATTTTCTGTGGCGATTCACGTGCTGTGGACACGGGCTGTGCGCTCAGCGGCGCCGCGGGCGGTGGCGTTTGTGGCGGGCGCTGACAGGCTTGAGCATAGACGCCTCTCTTTGCCGAGGGCTTCTCGCGGCCGCCATCTTGAGAGTGGCGTGTCGCGTCGTGTCGCGGACCGGCTTGACCTTCTCAAGAGGGCGGCCAAAAGGGCGGGAAAATCCAGGTTAGCCGAGAATAGCCGAGTGTAGCCGAAGAGCCGACGATAGCCGAGTTTTGCCGACAATAGCCGGGTGTAGCCGAAGAGCCGACGATAGCCGAGTTTTGCCGACAATAGCCGGGTGTTGCCGAACAGCCGACGATAGCCGAGTTCAGCCGAAGTGCCGAAACAAGCCCAGCTTAGACCAACAGCCGAACCAAACCGCCGCTGCACGTACGTGTTTTAATCGCGTAACCGGGCGGACTCGGGAAAGCCGACAGGCGGAGTAGATTTCTGTTTGGTCTGTGTCTGTCAGGAGCGGGCTGTGTGCTGGACAGGGAGCGACGCTGTCGGAGCGTGGCGACAGCGCCAGCTGTGAGCTCTGAGGATGATGAGGGCTCCGAGCAGCCCCAGCCCTGAGCTGCGAGGATGAGGAGGGGGCGGCTCCTGCCGGGAGGAGGCTGTTTTAGGGGGGAAGGGGTTGCCTGAGCTCCCTTTTGCCTGGAGCTGCTGAGCAGAGGGGTTTATGGGGGGCTCCCGGCGCTGTCTCGTGGAAGGACGCCGAGAGCTTCTCCCAGGGTCTGGGGGAACACCTGGATACGCCCTTGGAGCATTGCTCAAAGGAGGTGCCGAGGAACAAAGCTCCGTGCCGGGAAGCAGCAGCCGAACGGGTGAGCTCGTGTGGATTTGTAGCGGGGACTTTTCTCCTTTCCTTTTCCAATTTCATCTTGCCAATCCCTCCCTGGTGCCCTCTGGGAAAAAAAAAAAAAAAAAAAAAAATTCTTGTCGTATTATGGGTGATTTGAGGGTAGGCCCCCCATTTTCATCATCCTAAGGTCTAAATTGAGGGGGCAGCGCTGTTGTCCCTCCTTTTCAAGGGTTTGAACTGAGGTCAAAATCCCCCTTTTACCACAGCTGGAGGAAAAGCCCTTTTTCTGCTACCGTCGGGGATGAAATTGCAGGGGAGAACACATTAATTCGCCCTGGCTGAAGCGGGGTGAGCAGCCCGCGCTGCCTCAGTTTCGGGGTTCAGCTGAAGGAAGCTGCAGCTCTCGCAGCCTTTGCGGGGTTGAAGTGGGGCCGTGCCGCTGCCTTTGAGGGCGCTTCTTGTGCCCGCGGCCCGGCCCCGAAGGTTGCGGCGCGGGAGCGCTCCTGGCGCGGCCCGGGCAGTTGCTGCGCTGGGAGGGGAAGGCGGCCGGGCTGCCGCGGGAGTGCCGGAGCCGCGCCGGTGCGAGCCGTGCGGAGCCGAGGGGAGCCGTGCCGGGCCGGCGGGCGGCAGAGGCGGCACGGGCGCTGCGCTGGCCCCGGCCGCTGCCGGCCGCTCCGGGCGCGGGGCTCGGGCGCCGCCGGGGCCCCCTGGGCCCGGTGCCGGCCCCGCCGGGCAGGGGCAGCGGGCGGGGCTCTCCCGGCGCGGCGCGGCCCCTGCGTGCCGGAGGAGCCGCCGGAGGAGCCGCCGGAGGAGCCGCGTTCCCGCCGGGAGCCGCGGCTTTAATTATGGAAAGTTCTTTTACGTCGTGGCTTTGAGGTGGTTTGTAGGAATTTACTGTATCATTTTGTTTGCAGTTGGTGTATCGTGAACTTCTTCGATGTTTTGGTTGTTGGCTCAGGCGTTGGTGACAAGGCTGTTTTGGAATTGAGTTTTGTTGTCGCTTTTTTTTTTTTTTTTGGTGGGGTATTATGCTTTTAAACGATATGTTTTTTATAGTTGACTATGGTTTTTATGGATCGTGAAGCTTGAAGTGGAAGGTAGGTTTTAAATTCCGTTGTGGTGGCTTTTATTAGCGTATGTAGTGTTTGTTTCTAGGTAGTGTCCTGTAGTAAATTTGTGCGGCTTTAAAAGTTCATATTATTGCATTTTTGTTTATCATATTATCGGGGTTTTATGTATTTGGTTTGTTTGATTGTAGTGTATGTTTTATGGTTACGAATAGTTAGGGAGGTATTGTTTCTGGTTACATTTATCCTTTGGCTTTGTGTTTATTTCTAGGTGGTATTTTTGTTTTATTGGACGGAGGAATTTTGGGTTTATTGAGTCAGGAATAATTTTTTTGTTAATTCTAGTTTGTTTGTTGGGGGTTTTTTTTTGTAGTTTGACTTGTTTTGTTTTTGCTTTTTATTGGTTTTATTTTTGGGGACGTGGGTATTTATATGGTGGGTTTTTTTGGTAGTTATTTGAGTAGGTTTTTTTATTGTTTTCAATTTTTATTGTATCGTTAATTTGTTTAGTTATTAAGTTAATTTTATAGAGTATTGCTGCCTCCTTGAGTTAGCGTAGAGGTAGAGATTTGCTTATTTTTTTTAATAACATGAGGGGTCTGTTGTACAATTTGGAGTTTAGTAAGTTGGTTGGGTTTCTCTTTTTTTAGTGGTTTCTGGCATTTGCTGTGTGGTTTCCTATAGGGTTGGTTTTTAATTTTGTTCCATTTTTTGTGATGTGATAAGAATTGTTAGTGAAAAGAGTGTAGTGTGTTTTTTTTTTTCACTAGTATTTGGTTGCATGGTGGAGTTTTTTCGGTTTGTGGGGGTTTTTTTGGGTTTTTTAAAATTTTTCCTTGTTGCCTAGAGATTAAAGTTTTGTTTTTTGGGGTTAATTTGTAACTATTTTCACGGTTTTAGTGTGGTTTAGATTTGTGATGTGGGTGCAATGTATGATGAGAGTAATATTATGTGGAATTGATGGCAGGGTCGAAGACAGTTTTGTATAGCATATGCATTTTAATAATGGTAGTTGGGATGGTCAGAGGAATTGCATTTTAGTGTTTGTTTTTGAGGTGGTCTGGGGTTTTATTAGAGGCTAGGGGTTTTTTTTCGCTGGTGGAGCTATTCTGACTTTTTAATGATACTGGTGGGAATTTCATGCTGTTTCTTTTGTTATTTTACTTTTAGGAATTGGATCTTTGCAGTAGGCTTTTTGGTTTTGTATTTTTTCATGATCAAGTTGTTTTTGAGGAGAATTTGGATGAGTGTTTCAATTATTTTTGCTATACTTTTTATCTGATGTTGGTTTATTGTGAATGTTTTGGAGGTGATTTTTTAGTTTAATTTAGCTGCATTTACAGTAGATGGTAGGACTGTGTTTTTGTTTTTGGTTATAGGTGTATTGTATGTTCTTTAAGTGAAGGTAAATGGTAGTTTGTATTTGTTAGAGGAAATGTTAGGGGAAAATGTATTGGTAATGTTAATAATGGCGTGTTATTTTGTGGTTTTGGATTTTAGTTTGTATTGGAGTTTTAATAAGTTTGATACAGTAGTGTTTAGTGGTGGAGTTATTTAAGGTATGTCAGCTTATGGTTCTTTTTAATTTGTTTTAGATCTGTGCATGGGTTTAATGGGGTTCTTGAAAGCTGAGTAGGTTTTGTTGATTACTTTTTGGTGTTTTAGTTTATGGAATATTTTTTGGATGGGAGTTCAAGTGTTTTGAGTTGCTTGGTCTTGCTGGAGGTGTATTGTTGAGGAGATAATGGTTATTTGTAGGGTTGTTTTTAAAGAAGTTTTGTTGTAGCTTGTCCTAGATAGTTGAGGTTAGGTGTTTATTTGTTTGATGGTTCTTGGCATTATAGTAGCTATTCTAAGGGTTTGTGTTTTTTTGGTTTTTGAAATATTTCTTTTAGACAAAGTTCATGTTCAGAATGTATGAATTTTTGGGTCAAAATAGAACTTATGAATTTTATTTGTAGTGTGGGTTTTATAGGTTGTATTACAGTTAAACTTTATATTTGTATTAGGTTAGTAAAACAAATAGGTTTGTTTTCTATTTTATGATAAGGATAGCGTATACTGTGTACAGGTGTTCATTAAGGTATTATATTTTAGCAGGTCTGAAGTGTTAAGTTAATGAATTTATATAGTTCACCAGACAGGGATTATTTGTGTTTATTTAGTTAGAGGCAGGGCTTTTTTAGCTTTAAGGGTGATTTTAGCAAAGATATCAGAGGTTTTATTAACTGTATTGGGAATGGGGGTCTTTGTAAATAAGCGTGGTAGCTAGGTTGTGGGAAAATGGAATTGACATTTTTGGTGGCATTTTTGGGTGTTGTCCTTTCAGAAATTTATGATTGTGTTCCTGATTGTAGCCGTGTCCAAGGGACCACAGCCCGGTGACTGCGGGACATTGCCAGCGAGAGAGGCGGCCTTCCTTTGCAGCGGACGTGGCTTCTCATCCCAGGATGCTCGAGAGGTAAGTCGAGGGCTGTGCCACGCTGAGGGGATGGAAGCGAGGTGCTGGGAGGGCCTTTTGAGTAGTTTCTTGGGAGGCAGGGATGTGCAGGAGATGGCCCCTTAGGCCACATGGAGGAGAAGTCTCAGCGTGCTGAGGTGCTCAGGGCAGAGCGGTCCCGGTGCCTGTCACTTGTGTCACTTGTCTGTCGTGCCTTCTGTGTCTTTTGGATGTCTCGTGTCACGTGTCTTGTGCCTTAGTCCTTTGAGGGGCTTATGGTTTGTCCTGTTCTGTGTCACGGGTGTCTGGGTGTTTGGGCCGATGCCGCTCTGCCCTGCTGCAAAGCCTGGTGTAGGTATCATAGGAGAAGTCCTGGGGGCCTGGAAAGATGCTGGTTTTTTCTGGAAGAATTACGTGAGAGCAGAAAAGTTACAATGGCATTGCAGTTGCCTGCACAGAAAAGACCCAGGGAAGTGGAACACAGCCAGGTGGTTTTGTGTGGCACCACAACTGAGAGCATCAGTTAGGTGAGGAGGCGCGAGCAGCTCCCCGCTTTCGCAGACACAGAAATGTCAAGCAGTTTCGCCCTTTTCCAGACCACTGGCACGTGCTTGGGGACAATAAGCTGTATTTTTTACAGCCAGGTCTTCTGAGCCGCACTCCTCCTGCTCTGGGGTGGCCGCTGCTCACTGATCACGGTGAAAACAACCTTGTGTCCCGGCACCCTGCAAAATTCCCAGCTTAGATGGCACTGAAGCGCAGCTTTGGCTTTCAGGCATCTCCCTTGCAACCTGTGCCTTGTGTGGTCTCTGCAGGGAATTAGTTATTAATTAATTGCTTCCAATTTTTTTTTAATTTCCAAAGAATATCAGGTGACTTTTACATCCTCTGCAGAGATCTATCTGCCTGGGAGGAGAAGCAGAGGCGACCACTGAAAAGTGGCACGTGAGCTCTGGTGAGGACTGCTGCTCCGCCTGCCTTGGTGTGGGAACTGCTGAGCTGCCGTTCCTGTGGTGGGAGTGTTTCTCCTCTCATGCAGGCAAGGCAGAGACCTGCCAGGTAAGGAGCAGGTAAGGTTTAAGTGACGAGATGTCCCAAGGAAGAAGTGACATGACAAAAGGAAATGGCCTCGAGTTGCAGCAGGGAAGGCTTAGATTGGATTGTAGGAAACACTTCCTCACTGGAAGGGTGGTGAGGCATTGGAGCAGGCTGCCCAGGGAAGTCCCCGTCCCTGGAGACATGGAAAGGATGTGTAGACGTGGTGTTTAGGGACCTGATTTGGGGGTGGGGGGGGCTTGGCAGTGCTGGGGCAACGAGGGAGGCAGGGAGGGAGGGAGAAAAATCCTCTCTTAACATGTACCAATTAATCTGTGAAACTCATCACGGCAGGACAGCACGAAGACTGAAAGTGTGATAAGGTGTGGAGTGAAATGGAGAATCCGAGAAGTGACAAGAGCATCCGGTGCACAGGGGGGCTGTGCATTTTGCTTTTTGCTTGGATTTCAACTCCAAAGTTGTGAGGAATTTGGAATGAGATGGGACATTTCAGAAGAAGACCAAGGAGAGGAAGAAGAAGTTGTTGCAGTCCTGGCGAAATCTTTTTTTCCTAGCTAATAAAAGAAGTTAGTGTGGGGAAAAAAAAAAAAAAAAGTATTTTTTTTTCCTTCACTCGTATATTCTTTGGTGGTGGATGTATGGTGTGTTGTTTTCCTTTTCGGTATTATTAACTATGTGCAATTGGGTTTTGGAGTGAAGATAACCTTATGGATGGGGTTGGTTTGTATTTGAGGTAGAATTAATTTCAGTAGGTTTCCTTAACAGACTTCTGAGATGTATGATATTGGGATTTTGGTTGTGTTCCTTGTATGTGTAAAGATACAGATTTGGTAGGGCTAGCTGGGCTGCTGGAGTTTTGGGTGGTAATTTATTAGATGGCTTTTGCTGGATGCCATTTTTAATTTTTGAAAGTTTTTTTTTCATGTAGCAGTTTTAAAGTGGTTTTTAAGAATTCATAGTATTGTTTTATATTGTTTCTGCTTGGTGTATGATGAGGGATATGGTGTACCTCTTGAACGTTATGCTTTTGGTGTTCATAAGTTTCGATTTATTTCTGGATAAATGTTTTTTGTTTTTTTTTTAGTTTTAGTTTTTGGGCTCAGGCGCATTTATGTGGTGGGTTTCTATAGGCAATTTTTAAAAATCTGTGTAGTGATCTTTTAAAGTATTTTAATATTCAATTTTTATTATGCTTTTAATTGGCTTTTTAGAAATTCTTTTTATGGATTATTGGTTATTATTTGTGAGTTAGCATAAAGGTAGAGCTTTGGGGGCTTTTTTAAGACGTGTTTAGGGTCAGTTGTACAGTTTGGAGTTTAGTGAGTTGGTCTGATGTATTTTTTATGCCATTTGTTTTTATTAGCAGTTATTTCATTTTAAATGTGTATTTGAGTTTTTTGGGTTTTTGAGATGTTGGTTGAGGAGGAAGTTTACGCTTATAAATGATGGAGGTTTTGGGGTAATAATAATGGGATTTTAAAATTGATTTATAGTTGGGTTTATTTGAATTTTGAATGGGGTTAAGTGTGGTGGGATCCTTGTTCTCTTAGTAATAGAAACAGGTTTTGTTTTGAAACGGTGTGACGGGGCGAGCGTGTACTGCGGCCTGGTGCTGAGCAGGGCGTGGTGGTTTTGTGCTGCTGATGTGTTAGGTCAGTGAATGCATATGGTTTACTGTATAGTTTAAAATAGAAATAGCTTCAAATTTTAAAAGAAAAATGAAATTATAATGATAAAAATAAATACAGAAAACAGATCAATACATAAAACTATAATATATAGTGTACTATTGTAAAGATAATATGATATATAAAATGCTGTCTCTTGTATGTCTATACAAATATATAGATTGTAAATATAAAAATATTTAAATATAGTTTAAAATAGGGTGTTTTTTTGTTTTTATTAGGTTGTAGGCAGGGGTTTTTAATAAATAGTATAAATATAATTAATCTGAAAATATAAATCAAATCTAAGCATATAGAATATATATAACAATAGGTATAAATATTCAATATAAGTAATCTAATTTAATAGATGATATAAAATAATATTATATTTTCTAGAGTATATATAAAGAAAATTATAAATGTCTATGTAAATATAATTATGAATGATATAATTTAAATATTTTAAAATATGGTTAAAATAAAGGGCTGTCTTTGGTTTTTATTTTGTTAGAGGCAGGGGTTTTATTTGAAATTATGTAAAGTAGCATAGAAATATAAATCTAAATATAGAAATTCATAATAAAGGTATAAAGACAGATAATTATAATTAAAGCATAAATACAAATTTAAATATATGTAAGTAATATGAAGGTAAGTAATATAGAATATAAATAATATTATAGAGCGATAGAAACTATAAATATAAATGTGAATATAAATATGAAAAAAGATAAATATTAAAATATGTAAATATAATTTAAATAAAGGGGTTTTTGGTTTTTATTTGGTTAGAGACGGGGTTTTCATTTTAAATAATATAAATATGGATATTGTTTCATAATCATCAATACGGAAATCTATAATCAGGATATAAAAATATATATAGAAATATAAAATATAAATAAAGTAATGAGAAGAGATCTAGTAGAATACAAGTAACACTGTAAGTCAATATACATTTTAAGTGTAAATGAATATAAATTTTGAAAGTAATTAAAAAAAAAAATTAAACACAGTTTAAGAGAAAGAAGTTCTTTTTGGCTTTTCTTTGGATAGCTGCAGGGCTTTTATTTTAAATAATGTGTGTTACAGAACTAAAAATATGAATCCAGAAATATAGAATCAATATATAAAGAAATGCATAAACATATATAAGTAAAGTAATATAGAATATGAATTTATCTATAAATTTATAAATAGAAATGTAGAACTAAACATGATATATCCATGTACATTATGAATATAAAAGTGAATATAAATATGAAAAAATATAACAGTGCAATATATTTAAATATTGTTTAAAAGAAAGGCTTTGTGGGGTTTTTTTGGTTGTTACTGGGTTAGAGGCAGGGATTTTTTTTTTTCCCCCTTCCGGGTTGTTTTGGGGCATTTATTTTAGAAGAGGTTTTGGAGGGAATCCCCCCGGTTCGTTTTAGCCCCGCCCGCAGCCCCGCCCGCAGCCCCGCGGCGTGCGGCGCCCCCGGCTGAGGCGGGCGGCAGCGCCGCCGCCTTGTGGCCAGAGCGCGGTACTGCAGCTCCCTCCGGCTGAGGCGGGCGGCAGCGCCGCCGCCTTGTGGCCAGAGCGCGGTACTGCAGCCTCCCGACAGGCAGCCGAGGGGCGGCGGCGAAAACGCCTCTCTGTGCCGCGCTGCTGCAGCGGCCGACGGCGTGGGGGGGGTTCGGCCGGGACGCGCTCGACCTTCTCAAGATGGCGGCAAAAAAAGAGCGGGAAAGTCGAGGACCTCCGTCCGTTTACTGGACTGCCTGCGTGGCACCCCGAGGCCAGAGCAGCAGCGGCGGGATTTTCTGTGGCGATTCAAGTGCTGTGGACACGGGCTGTGCGCTCAGCGGCACCGAGACCTGAGGTATTTCGGCGAGTTTCTGACAGGCACAGGCGAACTCGGCTTTCTCTGCCGGGGGCCTGTCGCGGCCGCCATCTTGGGAGTGGCGTGTCGCGTCGTGTCGCGGACCGGCTTGACCTTCTCAAGAGGGCGGCCAAAAGGGCGGGAAAAATGAGGCCCATGGTGTGTCTATTGAGCTGCCCGCACGGTGCTCCATCGCCGGCGCGACCCCGGAGGAATTTTCTGTGGCGATTCACGTGCTGTGGACACGGGCTGTGCGCTCAGCGGCGCCGCGGGCGGTGGCGTTTGTGGCGGGCGCTGACAGGCTTGAGCATAGACGCCTCTCTTTGCCGAGGGCTTCTCGCGGCCGCCATCTTGAGAGTGGCGTGTCGCGTCGTGTCGCGGACCGGCTTGACCTTCTCAAGAGGGCGGCCAAAAGGGCGGGAAAATCCAGGTTAGCCGAGAATAGCCGAGTGTAGCCGAAGAGCCGACGATAGCCGAGTTTTGCCGACAATAGCCGGGTGTAGCCGAAGAGCCGACGATAGCCGAGTTTTGCCGACAATAGCCGGGTGTTGCCGAACAGCCGACGATAGCCGAGTTCAGCCGAAGTGCCGAAACAAGCCCAGCTTAGACCAACAGCCGAACCAAACCGCCGCTGCACGTACGTGTTTTAATCGCGTAACCGGGCGGACTCGGGAAAGCCGACAGGCGGAGTAGATTTCTGTTTGGTCTGTGTCTGTCAGGAGCGGGCTGTGTGCTGGACAGGGAGCGACGCTGTCGGAGCGTGGCGACAGCGCCAGCTGTGAGCTCTGAGGATGATGAGGGCTCCGAGCAGCCCCAGCCCTGAGCTGCGAGGATGAGGAGGGGGCGGCTCCTGCCGGGAGGAGGCTGTTTTAGGGGGGAAGGGGTTGCCTGAGCTCCCTTTTGCCTGGAGCTGCTGAGCAGAGGGGTTTATGGGGGGCTCCCGGCGCTGTCTCGTGGAAGGACGCCGAGAGCTTCTCCGAGGGTCTGGGGGAACACCTGGATACGCACTTGGAGCATTGCTCAAAGGAGGTGCCGAGGAACAAAGCTCCGTGCCGGGAAGCAGCAGCCGAACAGGTGAGCTCGTGTGGATTTGTAGCGGGGACTTTTCTCCTTTCCCTTTGCAATTTCATCTTGCCAATCCCACCCCGGTGCCCCCAGGAAAAAAACAAAAGAAAACCCCTAAAAAAACAACAACAACAAAAAAGGCAGGTGCCGTTATGAGAGCAAAAGTAATTAAAAAGCAGGAGGGGTGTTATGAGGGAAAAAAGTATTAAAAAGAAGGAAGCAACTCCTCTTCCATTACTGTCTGTGTTTGAACTGGGGAAGTTCCCTCCTCCATTTGTCGTTTTAAGGGTATTGGTTTGAAGGAAAACCTGCCTTCTCCAGTTTGTTAGGGGTATCGCAGGGGTGATAGGGAGTCCCTGGGTTCTATTTTAAATGGAAGGGGAAAAATGTTGTATCATGGGTTTGATTTGGAGTTTGCCCCCCCCCCCCCCCCCCCCCCCAAATTTTCATCATCCTAAGGTCTAAATTGAGGGGGCAGCGCTGTTGTCCCTCCTTTTCAAGGGTTTGAACTGAGGTCAAAATCCCCCTTTTACCACAGCTGGAGGAAAAGCCCTTTTTCTGCTACCATCGGGGATGAAATTGCAGGGGAGAACACATTAATTCGCCCTGGCTGAAGCGGGGTGAGCAGCTCGCGCTGCCTCAGTTTCGGGGTTCAGCTGAAGGATGCTGCAGCTCTCGCAGCCTTTGCGGGGTTAAAGTGGGGCCGTGCCGCTGCCTTTGAGGGCGCTTCTTGTGCCCGCGGCCCGGCCCCGAAGGTTGCGGCGCGGGAGCGCTCCTGGCGCGGCCCGGGCAGTTGCTGCGCTGGGAGGGGAGCGCGGCCGGGCTGCCGCGGGAGTGCCGGAGCCGCGCCGGTGCGAGCCGTGCGGAGCCGAGGGGAGCCGTGCCGGGCCGGCGGGCGGCAGAGGCGGCACGGGCGCTGCGCTGGCCCCGGCCGCTGCCGGCCGCTCCGGGCGCGGGGCTCGGGCGCCGCCGGGGCCCCCTGGGCCCGGTGCCGGCCCCGCCGGGCAGGGGCAGCGGGCGGGGCTCTCCCGGCGCGGCGCGGCCCCTGCGTGCCGGAGGAGCCGCCGGAGGAGCCGCGTTCCCGCCGGGAGCCGCGGCTTTAATTATGGAAAGTTCTTTTACGTCGTGGCTTTGAGGTGGTTTGTAGGAATTTACTGTATCATTTTGTTTGCAGTTGGTGTATCGTGAACTTCTTCGATGTTTTGGTTGTTGGCTCAGGCGTTGGTGACAAGGCTGTTTTGGAATTGAGTTTTGTTGTCGCTTTTTTTTTTTTTTTTTTTTTTTTTTGGTGGGGTATTATGCTTTTAAACGATATGTTTTTTATAGTTGACTATGGTTTTTATGGATCGTGAAGCTTGAAGTGGAAGGTAGGTTTTAAATTCCGTTGTGGTGGCTTTTATTAGCGTATGTAGTGTTTGTTTCTAGGTAGTGTCCTGTAGTAAATTTGTGCGGCTTTAAAAGTTCATATTATTGCATTTTTGTTTATCATATTATCGGGGTTTTATGTATTTGGTTTGTTTGATTGTAGTGTATGTTTTATGGTTACGAATAGTTAGGGAGGTATTGTTTCTGGTTACATTTATCCTTTGGCTTTGTGTTTATTTCTAGGTGGTATTTTTGTTTTATTGGACGGAGGAATTTTGGGTTTATTGAGTCAGGAATAATTTTTTTGTTAATTCTAGTTTGTTTGTTGGGGGTTTTTTTTTGTAGTTTGACTTGTTTTGTTTTTGCTTTTTATTGGTTTTATTTTTGGGGACGTGGGTATTTATATGGTGGGTTTTTTTGGTAGTTATTTGAGTAGGTTTTTTTATTGTTTTCAATTTTTATTGTATCGTTAATTTGTTTAGTTATTAAGTTAATTTTATAGAGTATTGCTGCCTCCTTGAGTTAGCGTAGAGGTAGAGATTTGCTTATTTTTTTTAATAACATGAGGGGTCTGTTGTACAATTTGGAGTTTAGTAAGTTGGTTGGGTTTCTCTTTTTTTAGTGGTTTCTGGCATTTGCTGTGTGGTTTCCTATAGGGTTGGTTTTTAATTTTGTTCCATTTTTTGTGATGTGATAAGAATTGTTAGTGAAAAGAGTGTAGTGTGTTTTTTTTTTTCACTAGTATTTGGTTGCATGGTGGAGTTTTTTCGGTTTGTGGGGGTTTTTTTGGGTTTTTTAAAATTTTTCCTTGTTGCCTAGAGATTAAAGTTTTGTTTTTTGGGGTTAATTTGTAACTATTTTCACGGTTTTAGTGTGGTTTAGATTTGTGATGTGGGTGCAATGTATGATGAGAGTAATATTATGTGGAATTGATGGCAGGGTCGAAGACAGTTTTGTATAGCATATGCATTTTAATAATGGTAGTTGGGATGGTCAGAGGAATTGCATTTTAGTGTTTGTTTTTGAGGTGGTCTGGGGTTTTATTAGAGGCTAGGGGTTTTTTTTCGCTGGTGGAGCTATTCTGACTTTTTAATGATACTGGTGGGAATTTCATGCTGTTTCTTTTGTTATTTTACTTTTAGGAATTGGATCTTTGCAGTAGGCTTTTTGGTTTTGTATTTTTTCATGATCAAGTTGTTTTTGAGGAGAATTTGGATGAGTGTTTCAATTATTTTTGCTATACTTTTTATCTGATGTTGGTTTATTGTGAATGTTTTGGAGGTGATTTTTTAGTTTAATTTAGCTGCATTTACAGTAGATGGTAGGACTGTGTTTTTGTTTTTGGTTATAGGTGTATTGTATGTTCTTTAAGTGAAGGTAAATTGTAGTTTGTATTTGTTAGAGGAAATGTTAGGGGAAAATGTATTGGTAATGTTAATAATGGCGTGTTATTTTGTGGTTTTGGATTTTAGTTTGTATTGGAGTTTTAATAAGTTTGATACAGTAGTGTTTAGTGGTGGAGTTATTTAAGGTATGTCAGCTTATGGTTCTTTTTAATTTGTTTTAGATCTGTGCATGGGTTAAATGGGGTTCTTGAAAGCTGAGTAGGTTTTGTTGATTACTTTTTGGTGTTTTAGTTTATGGAATATTTTTTGGATGGGAGTTCAAGTGTTTTGAGTTGCTTGGTCTTGCTGGAGGTGTATTGTTGAGGAGATAATGGTTATTTGTAGGGTTGTTTTTAAAGAAGTTTTGTTGTAGCTTGTCCTAGATAGTTGAGGTTAGGTGTTTATTTGTTTGATGGTTCTTGGCATTATAGTAGCTATTCTAAGGGTTTGTGTTTTTTTGGTTTTTGAAATATTTCTTTTAGACAAAGTTCATGTTCAGAATGTATGAATTTTTGGGTCAAAATAGAACTTATGAATTTTATTTGTAGTGTGGGTTTTATAGGTTGTATTACAGTTAAACTTTATATTTGTATTAGGTTAGTAAAACAAATAGGTTTGTTTTCTATTTTATGATAAGGATAGCGTATACTGTGTACAGGTGTTCATTAAGGTATTATATTTTAGCAGGTCTGAAGTGTTAAGTTAATGAATTTATATAGTTCACCAGACAGGGATTATTTGTGTTTATTTAGTTAGAGGCAGGGCTTTTTTAGCTTTAAGGGTGATTTTAGCAAAGATATCAGAGGTTTTATTAACTGTATTGGGAATGGGGGTCTTTGTAAATAAGTGTGGTAGCTAGGTTGTGGGAAAATGGAATTGACATTTTTGGTGGCATTTTTGGGTGTTGTCCTTTCAGAAATTTATGATTGTGTTCCTGATTGCAGCCGTGACCAAGGGACCAGAGCCCGGTGACTGCGGGACATTGCCAGCGAGAGAGGCGGCCTTCCTTTGCAGCGGACGTGGATTCTCATCCCAGGATGCTCGAGAGATAAGTCGAGGGCTGTGCCACGCTGAGGGGATGGAAGCGAGGTGCTGGGAGGGCCTTTTGAGTAGTTTCTTTGGAGGCAGGGATGTGCAGGAGATGGCCCCTTAGGCCACATGGAGGAGAAGTCTCACAGTGCTGAGGTGCTCAGGGCAGAGCGGTCCCGGTGCCTGTCACTTGTGTCACTTGTCTGTCGTGCCTTCTGTGTCTTTTGGATGTCTCGTGTCTTGTGCCTTAGTCCTTTGAGGGGCTTATGGTTTGTCCTGTTCTGTGTCACGGGTGTCTGGGTGTTTGGGCCGATGCCGCTCTGCCCTGCTGCAAAGCCTGGTGTAGGTATCATAGGAGAAGTCCTGGGGGCCTGGAAATTTGTAATGCAGGGTGTAGGTGGGCTCGGGATGGGATTTGTAGATTGACGCTAGATGTCTGGAGCTCCTGTGTTACCCTGCAGCACTCTGACTTTTGTGCTAACGTTCTTTCAGGTGCAGCCAGCTGAATTCCGTGGCAGAGGGGCCCGTGCCGGGTGAGTGGGTTGCCCCAAGCAGGTCAGTCTCCGTTCTGCTTTGCAGGGGAAGCATACATGGCGACTCTGTGTTCACCGCGTTGTTCTTTGTCTTGATTTTTAGGAAGTCAAGCCGGGTATCAGCAGGCAAGGTGAGCAGAGACTGGTGGATGGAAGCAGGTGGTATTGCTCAGGTCTCGATTTCTGGTGCAATACTTAGGCTCCGTTCTCATTTGTGTGCTTTAGGCGTTCCAGTGGTATTACGCCGAGACCCCCTCAGCAACTGGCCAACGGACCCGGTTCGTCGCTCTCGTGGGAACTCGGGAAGTAGCACAGGGCTCTGTGCTGAAGCCTTGACCTTTTCCATTTGAAAGTGTCGCCTGGGGAGCCTGCCGGAAGGACTAAGGAGTTGCTGTGAGTCTGGGAAGTAGTGAGGTGGAGCCAGGGTCCACTCAAGTTTCAGCAATGGCAAATGACCTTGTCTCCTCTTAACCCAGGCAGGCCCTGCGACAACGGCGTCGGCCTCCGAGGGCGGCCGCAGCGTGCGGGCCGAGGAGCCGGGCGTCCTTAGGAGAATGGTGAGTAGCAGGCTTGCTGGGTTTTGGCAGCTGTGCGGCTAAGATGGTGCAGTGACGTTTGGCGTTCCTGATTGTAGCTGTGACCAAGGGACCACAGCCCGGTGACAGCAGGAAATTGCCAGCGAGAGAGGCGGCCTTCCTTTGCAGCGGACGTGGATTCTTATCCAGGATGCTCGAGAGATAAGTCGAGGGCTGTACCACGCTGAGGGGATGGAAGCGAGGTGCTGGGAGGGCCTTTTGAGTAGCTTCTTGGGAGGCAGGGATGTGCAGGAGATGGCCCCTTAGGCCACATGGAGGAGAAGTCTCAGCGTGCTGAGGTGCTCAGGGCAGAGCAGTCCCGGTGCCTGTCACTTGTGTCACTTGTCTGTCGTGCCTTCTGTGTCTTTTGGATGTCTCATGTCACGTGTCTTGTGCCTTAGTCCTTTGAGGGGCTTATGGTTTGTCCTGTTCTGTGTCACGGGTGTCTGGGTGTTTGGTCCGATGCCGCTCTGCCCGCCTGCAAAGCCTGGTGTAGGTATCATAGGAGAAGTCCTGGGGGCCTGGAAATTTGTAATACAGGGTGTAGGTGAGCTCTGGATGGGATTTGTAGATTGACGCTAGATGTCTGGAGCTCCTGTGGTATCCTGCAGCACTCTGACTTTTGTGCTAACATTCTTTCAGATGCAGCCAGCTGAAATCTGTGGCAGAGGGACCCGTGCCGAGTGAGTGGGCTCTGCAGAGCAGGTCAGTCTCCGTTCTGCTTTGCAGGGGAAGCATACGTGGAGACTCTGTGTTCACCGCATTGTTCTTTGTCTTGATTTTTAGGAAGTCAAGCCGGGTATCAGCAGGCAAGGTGAGCAGAGACTGGTGGACGGAAGCAGGTGGTATTGCTCAGGTCTCGATTTCTGGTGCAACACTTAGGCTCCGTTCTCATTTGTGTGCTTTAGGCGTTCCAGTGGTATTACGCCGAGACCCCCTCAGCAACTGGCCAACGGACCCGGTTCATGGCTCTTGTGGGAATTGATCTTGAGGAGTAAATTTCTGTTCAAGTGATTTTTTTTTTTAAATCTATTATTATGTTGTGTCTTAGTCCTGTTAATTGTTTTGAATTTTATTTTTGATACTTTGAGGCAACTTCTTTGTGGTTTTCTGTTTTTTTGTTTGGTTTTTTTTGTAGCTAATATTATACAAGTTTTTTTTTTCTAATGATTTTAGTAATTTTAATTATTGTGGCTTAACTGTAATTTGGGTAAGGGTGTATAAATTGTAGTTTAAGAGTTTGTGATATATAGGATTTATTGATTTACAATTTAAAGTTTGCGAGGGATAACGTTAGGTGTTAAGAGGTATACTAGCAATGTATGTAGAAAATGGATTTTTAGGATTGGTGACTGATGAACACTGTATTTGGATGCATGGTTTTAGTTAGGGTTGCTTATGTGTTTTGTTTTGGTTGTGGAACTATTTATGTAGAGTTTTTTTGGTGTATTTTAAATAACGTTTGACACAGTGAGTAGCAATCTCGTCTATTTATTTTTTGTGGAAACAGGTATAACTTTTTCTTCAGGTTATGAAATTTACAGGATTACTTTATTGATTACTTACTAAATATTGTTCTCGAGTAGGTTTTCGTAACTCTGATTTTGAAATCAAAGAAAAATGAGTGGAAAAAGATGAGGTAGAGCAGTTTTCTCCTTATGGGATATAAAGGGTTTAACACAGAAGCTGCTTTGTCTAATCTTGCTTGGGGGGGTTTCCGTGCGACGGCCGGGCCGCCCTTGGGACCCGGCTGCAGGAGCGCAGCGGTCTGCGCGCGCTGAACGTGAGGCGGCTCCGAGCCGAGCCGAACGGAGCCGAGCCGAGCCGAACGGAGCGAGCGGCTCCGAGTTCTGCCGAAGCGAGCCCAGCGTAGCCCATAATAGCCGAGTTTAGCCGATAATAGCCGAATTTAGCCGAAGAGCCGGGTGCAGCCGAACCGAACCGAGCTCCGCCGAGCGCAGCATCCCCGGCACGGCCGGGTGGGCTCGGGGTTCTGTGAGGCTTCCCCTCCTGTCCCTCTCTCTACCCGTCCTTCCTCCTGCCCGCATTCCCCTCTGCCCCCCCAAACTCAGCTCCTTCCTGTCCTGTCCCTAGCCCGCTAGTTCCTTCTATTCCCCTTCTCTCTCCCTCCTCTGTCCACGGTCCCTCTTCTCCTTGCCTCGGGATTTCCCTTCCCCTCCCGCTTTCCTCCCCAGTCCGACCTCCCTCCCTACCCTGCTATCGCTCCTCTCTTCCTGTTCCCCCTTTCGTTCTTTCCCCGCGGCCGCGGGGCTCGGGGCGCCGGAGAATAAAGCCCAGAGGGCCGGAGCCCGGCGCCCCTCGGCCCCTGCAGGAGTCCCCGCACGGGGCCGGAGCTCTCGGCGGATCCCCCCGTGCCGCTCAGACACAGCGCCCGACACTGCCGGACCTGCGGCTCTCCCGACATGCCGCTGAGAGCGGCCCCGCTCTGTGCCGAGCCGTCCCTGCCGCTCCCTGTCTCTGCCCCTCGGGGGTGACAGCGAGGCTGGGGAGGAACTTCAGCCCTTCTGGGGGCTGCCCCCCCTTTCTTGGTGCGGCGGAGTCCCTTTCTGGGGGGATGTGCGTGTGGAAAGGGCTTGAAGGAAGCGCTGCGCTGCTCTCCAGGGCAGTTTGACTCGTTCGGTGCCTTCTTTGGGGGTGGGGAAAGGGGGGTCAAGACTCGGGGCTCTGATGTCATTTGGGGCACCCCAAGGTCCCGAGGAGAGGGAGCCACACGGCGGTGGGGGAGCAGGTGGGTGGCGAATGAGCGGGGTCATGCTGGGTGCCGTCCTCCAGAGGGACCCCAAGCTGCCACAAAATTCACGGGGAGGGGTGGGTGTAGAATACTAAAACATGACAAGTTTTTCGTGTTTATAGGTATTGCTAAAGAATAGTAATTTGTCTCTAAATTCATTTGGGAAGAATCACAGAGCAGCCCCGAGTGTGAGCTGTGAGGATGATGACTGGGGCTGTTTTAGGGGGAGGGTTTGTGTCAGCTCCCTTTTGCCTGGAGCTGCTGAGTAGAGGGGTTTATGGGGGGCTCCCGGGGGTGTCTCGGGGAAGGACAGTCAGAGCTTCTCCGAGGGTCTCGGGGAGCACCTGGATACGCAATTGGATGCGTGGGGCATTGCTTAAGGGAGGTGGCGAGGAACAAAGCTCCGTGCTGGGAAGCAGCAGCTGAACAGGTGAGTTCGTGTGGATTTGTAGTGGGGACTTCTTTCCGTTTTCCATTTCATCTTGCCAATCCCTCCCCGGTGCCCCCAGAAAAAAAAAAAAAAAAGGGGGGATTGCGAGGACAATAGAAACATGAAGTGTGGGAAGCAAGTTCTCTTCCATTATTGCCTGTGTTTGAATAGGACGGGATCCCCCTTCACTTGTGGTTTTAGGGTATTGATTTAAGGAATACCTGCTTTTCCCAGGTGTTAGGGGTATCAGAGGTGTGAAAGGGAATCCCTGTGTTCTATTTTAAAGGTTTAAAGGAAAGGGAAGAAATACTGTTGTCATATTATGGGTTTGATTTGGAGTTTGCCCCCCCCCCCCCCCATTTTAGTCATCCTAAGGTTTAAATTGAGGGGGCAGACCTGTTGTCCCTCCTTTTAAAGGGTTTGAACTGAGGTAAAATCCCCCTCTTGCCATCATTTGAAGGATTTCAATTGTGGAAAACCCCTTTTTTCTGCTATTATAGGCTGTTATAGATAAAAATTATAATATTGGCTTTTCAGAAATATTAAAATGGATTTTATATGCATGATGTTAAAGTAATTTTGCTATAAAGATATAGTTTGTATTTCTGCTGTTAATTAAGCTTAGATATAATAGTGAAATAGCTATGCTTGTGTTAAAATGCCTGCTTGGGTGGGATAACACCCAATGAACACAGGATGAGGACACCTGCTACAGCTATGCCAACTAACAGCACGCGCCGTCTGAACAAAGCATGAAGCAAAGCAAGACTCAAACTGGAAGTGATAAGGAGAAGGAGCCGAAACCACAGCCAAGAAACACACATGCTCTAATAAAGGCAGACCTCAGGAGGGGCCATGTAAAATAGTTCCTGGAAAATATAAACTACTTTAGGGATATGCATAAGGACTATTAATATGCAACAGGCTCATGTAAGGGGAACGGTAGTTGAGGGTATCCCCAAAGGTAAGTGTGGTCTTGGCTGAGAGCCAAGATGCATCCTTTGCTCTATGGTCCTTTTCTCCTATTTTCCTTCATTCAACTTAATAAATTTTTACAGGAGAGTGTATGTGTTTTTGACTTAGGGGATGAAATTGAAGGGGAGAACACATTAATTCGCCCTGGCTGAAGCGGGGTGAGCAGCCCGCGCTGCCTCAGTTTCGGGGTTCAGCTGAAGGAAGCTGCAGCTCTCGCAGCCTTTGCGGGGTTGAAGTGGGGCCGTGCCGCTGCCTTTGAGGGCGCTTCTTGTGCCCGCGGCCCGGCCCCGAAGGTTGCGGCGCGGGAGCGCTCCTGGCGCGGCCCGGGCAGTTGCTGCGCTGGGAGGGGAGCGCGGCCGGGCTGCCGCGGGAGTGCCGGAGCCGCGCCGGTGCGAGCCGTGCGGAGCCGAGCCGGGCCGGCGGGCGGCAGAGGCGGCACGGGCGCTGCGCTGGCCCCGGCCGCTGCCGGCCGCTCCGGGCGCGGGGCTCGGGCGCCGCCGGGGCCCCCTGGGCCCGGTGCCGGCCCCGCCGGGCAGGGGCAGAGGGCGGGGCTCTCCCGGCGCGGCGCGGCCCCTGCGTGCCGGAGGAGCCGCCGGAGGAGCCGCGTTCCGTCCGGTACCGGGAGCGCGGGGCCGCCCCCGGGTGCCGAGCGCCGCCGCTCCCGTGTTCTCCGCGGTGCCCCCAGCACCGCCGAGAGGCGCCAGCCCGGGAGCGAGTCCCGCCAAGGGGCGCTGGGGGACGCTTGTGGCTTGTCAGTTTCTGAGCGTGCTTGCCAAAATCACTGAAAGGAGGAGAGGGGAAACAAACGAAGCCCCGACCGCGCAGGCATTTTTGTCTGTGGGCTAGGTTGGTGTTCCTCTGTAAGAGAGGCACAGCTTTAAATAATACCATGGGCGCCTTCTAGAAACAGTGTTCGATGGATTTCGCACTCCGTCGTGAGACCTCCGGGTGTGCGTTTTTCCATTGCAGCGTCCATCCAGCGGCAGGGGCAGAGGGAATTGCGGAGGGGGTGTGGCGAGGGTGTGTTATGGGGTTTTTGGTGGTGGTTTGGTTTTCTGTATCGGAGGAAAGTTGAATAGTTTTAGAAGAAATTACAGTTTTGGCCAAATTTTTCGTTTTGGATAATACATGAGACGTTAGGTAAAATAAGTAAAAAAATAGGTCTTTTTCTGTTGTTGTTTGTGTTCAGCAATATAGCTGAGAGAGGATTTGGGTGAAGATGATAAAGGATTTCCTATTATATCACTTTAGGACGTTTTGTTTTCTTATATCGTCGGTTTAATGCTCAAATTAATATATTTTAATTGTATGTACACATTCATATATTTCTGTAGGTAAATATATTTAGTGGCAGTGCTGGTTAATAAATAGTGGCATTTATATATGGTTTTTAGTCCAATTTTTTTTGGTGGTATATAGTGTCCTGTTTTATTTTTTGGTATTATTTACTACTTGTAGTTTGCTTTTGTGATTTTTTAAATAAGTTTGGTACAGCAGCGTTTAATGGTGGAGTTATTTAAGGTATGATACTTTATAGTAAATTTTTATTTCATTCAGTTACATGTGTAGGTTAAATGGGGTTATTGAAGGGTGAGTGGGTTTTGTTGATTTCTTTCGGTGTTTTAGTTTACAGAGTGTTTTTTGGATGGGAATTAGAGTATTTTGAGTTGTTTGGTGTTGCTGGTGGTGTATTGTTGAGGTGGTAATTGGTGTTTGTTGGGGTGTTTTTTAAGAAGAGTTGTAGAGATGGTGTTCAATAGTTGAAGTCAGGTGTTTAATTGTTTTATGTTTTTTGGCTGTATAGTAGTTATTTTTAATGTGTATTTGAGATTTTTGGGTTTTAGAAATATTTGTTTTGCAGAAAGTTCATGTTTAGAATGTATGAGTTTTCAGGTTATAATAGAATTCTAAAATTTTATTTTTAGTAAGATTTTAAGGTTTTATTGCAGTTAAATTTTGTGAAGTTTTTATTACATTAGTAGTAGAAATAGGTTTTGTTTTACATGTTGTGATGAAATTAGTGTGTACTGTGTACCGGTGATCAGGTTTTATACTTGGGTGGATTTGATATGCTTAGGTTAATAATTTGGTATAGTTTATAAGACTTTTTTTTGGTTCTTATTTGGTTCAAGGCAAGTTTTTTTTTTAGTTTTATGGGGTTTTTGGCATAGATTTTAGAGGTTTCATTAAAGGTATTGGACGTAGGGTCTTTGTTATTACATTAGGTAGTGTGGTTGTGGGTAATTGGAGGTGGCTTTTTTTTGGTGGAATTTTTTGAGTTTTGTTTTTTAAAATTTATATATTTGTGTGCTTAGGGTAGTGGTGCTTCTGCCGGAATTCTAACCATCCATTCTTGATTGTGCGTTTTAGACGGTCCATTCATGTTATGCCCAGACTCCCTTACAAGTGGGCCAACAGACCCGGTTCATCTCCTTGGTGGGAAGTTAGGAATTAGTACAGGGCTCTGTGATAAAGCCTCGGTCTTGTCCATTCGAAGGTGTCACTCCGGTAGCCTTCAGGAACGGGTGAGGAGTTGCCATAAGTCAGGGAGGTAGTGAGGAGGAGCCAGGGTCCACTCAGGTTTCAGCAATGCCACACCAGATCATCGCCTCTTAATCCAGGGGTACCCTGCAAAAACAGCATCCATCTCTGAGCCTTAGTGCTTTGAGGGAACTATCAGAAACCGAGGCATGCATCTTAGCATCTCTGATCTTAGTGTTTCTCTGCCCGGTGCCGATTCTGTCAAAGCATTGACTTGCGATCTCTGACAGTCATGAGAATCACACCTATTTTTGCAGCATTCAGTTAAATGTCTTTCAAGGTCTTGTTCTGAGCTGTTCTTGACAGCTGTGCACTGCAGCAATCCCTTATAGAGGATTAGGACGTGTACGGAGACTAAGATAGGTAGAGGATTCTGAGCCCCGAGTGAGCGGCTCCTGCCCAAAATTCCAAATGGCGCAAGATTCCACCCAGACTTAAGATGCCTCCACCGCAAACTCAGGCCGCTTTGAAACTCTCAAGTGCCTCCTGCAAACTGACACCAGCTACCTGGGCTGGTGAGTTCTGCTGTACATGGAGAAGTCCAGCCCTGTTGTTCAGCTGCCTGTGGCCCCGAGAGTCCAACTGCCTGGTGAAGTTTCACACGCCGCAGGATTCCCCGCCGATGCCAGATGCCTCCAGCGCAAACTAAGGCTGCTTTGAGAGTCACAAGTGCCTCCTTCAATGTGACACCAAAAACCTGGGCTGGTGAGTTTTGTCTCTCAGGGAAAAGTCCAGCATTGGTCTTCAGCTGCTTGTGGCCCCGAGTGGATGACTGCCTGATGATTTTTGCACAGCGCAAGATTCCACCCAGACTTCAGATGCCTCCACAGCAAACTCATGCTGTTTTTAGAGTCCCAAGTGCCTCCTGCAAATGGACACCAGGTATCTGGGCTGATGACTTTTGTCTCTCAGGGAAAAGACCGGCATTGGTCTTCAGCTGCTTGTGGCCCCGAGTGGATGACTGCCTGATGATTTTTCCACAGGGTAAGATTCCACCCTGACTTAAGATGTCTCCACCGCAAACTCAGGCTGCTTTGAGAGTCACATGTGCCTCCTGGAAACTGACACCAGAAACCTGGGCTGCTGAGTTTTGTCTCTCAGGGAAAAGTCCTGCTTTGTTGTTCAGCTGCCTGTGGCCCTGAGTGGTCGACTGCCAGCTGATTTTCCACACTTTGCGGGATTCAATCCAGACCCAAGCTGCCACCACCACAAACTCATGCTGCTTTGAGAGTCCCAAGTGCCTCCTGCAAACTGACACCAGAAATTTGGGCTGCTGACTTTTGTCTCTCAGGGAAAAGCCCGGCATTGGTCTTCAGCTGATGGTGGCCCAGAGTGGATGACTGCCAGCTGATTTTTCTACAGCGCATGAATCCACCCAGACTTAAGATTCTCCCACCGCAAACTCAGGCTGCTATGAGACTCAAAAGTGCCTCCTGCAACATGACACCACGTACCTGGGCGAGTTTTGCTTCTCTTGGAAATGTCCAGCCCTGTTGTTCAGCTACCTGTGGCCCTGAGAGTCCAACTGCCTGGTGAATTTTTGCACGCTGCAGGATTCCCCCCAGATGCCAGATGCCTCCACTGCAAACTCAGGCTGCTTTGAGAGTCCCAAGTGCCGCCTTCAAACTGACACCATAAACCTGGGCTGCTGACTTTTGTCTCTCAGGGAAAAGTCCAGCATTGTTCTTCAGCTGCTTGTGGTCCCGAGTGGATGACTGCCAGCTGATTTTTCCACAGCACAAGATTCCACCCAGACTTAAGATGCCTCCACCGCAAACTGAGGCTGCTTTGAGAGTCCCAAGTGCCTCCTGGAAACTGACACCAGGTACCTGCGCTGGTGAGTTTTGCTTCTCTTGGAAATGTCCAGCCCTGTTGTTCAGCTGCCTGTGGCCCTGAGAGTCCAACTGCCTAGTGAATTTTTGCACGCTGCAGGATTCCCCCAGATGCCAGATGCCTCCACCGCAAACTCAGGCTGCTTTGAGAGTCCCAAGTGCCTCTTTCAATGTTATACAAAAAACCTGGGCTGGTGAGTTTTGTCTCTCAGGGAAAAGTCCAGCTTTGATGTTCAACTGCTTGTGCTCCCCAGTGGATGACTGCCAGCTGATTTTTGCACACCGCAAGATTCCACCCTGACTTAAGATACCTCCACACCAAACTCATGCTGCTATGAGAGTCCCAAGTGCCTCCTGCATATGGTCACCAGGTACCTGGGCTGGTGAGTTTTGTCTCTCAGGGAAAAGTCCTGCTTTGTTTTTCAGCTGCCTGTGGCCCTGAGTGGCCAACTGCCAGCTGATTTTCTGCACTTTGCAGGATTCTATCCGGACCCAAGCTGCCACCACCGCAAAGTAAGGCTGCTTTGAGAGTCCCAAGTGCCTCCTTCAATGTGACACCAGAAACCTGGGTGGGTGACTTTTGTTTATCAGGTGCAACTTTAGCATTTTTGTTTAGCTGCCTGTGACTCTGAGTGGCCAACTGCCTGATGATTTTCTGCAATTTGCAGGATTCTGTCCAGACCCAAGATACCATCACCGTGAACTCTGGCTGCTTTCAGAGTCTTAAGTGCCTGTTGCAGACTAACTGCAGAATCCTGGGATGCTGGGTTTTGTTTCTCAGGGAGAAGTCCGACATTGGTCTTCAGCTTCTTGTGGCCCCGAGTGGATGAGTGCCAGCTGATTTTTCCAGAGTGCAAGATTCCGCCAGATTTAAGATGCCACCGCCACAAACTCAGGCTGCTTTGAGAGTCCCAAGTGCCTCCTCCACGCTGGCACCAGGAGTCTGCTCATTTATTTGCTGTTATTTCAGTTTCAGTGGAGGCCACTACCTATTTTCTGATTTTAAAGGATATTTTTTTGAAGCAAGTTCTGTGATTTTCAGCCTTTTAAGCGTTATCTGCATTTCAGGGCACCTCTTTCTGTTCCTTAGGGTCGAGTATCTCAGAGAAGGGCCTGTCCTGCTTATGGTTATCATTATGCTACCCAGGCGACTATCATTTTTATAATTTTTGTTTATAATGTAGATGGCCTTCATTAGAGGTCCCAAGGAGAGTTAGGTCATTCATATCATTAGTAGTGTCCTCCATCTTATTTAGTTACATGTAAGGCACCGGTTAGTACTCAGCAAAAACTAATTACATAAGTTAATAGCAAATTACCTAATTTATCTGATCCTGCTACCTGAACACAGAGTTCCGTTTCTTACCCGTGTCTGCCGCTTCAGTCCAAGGTGCTGTAGCAAAAAGGAAAACGTTTGCTTTTCTCTGAAGAGTTTTCTCCTGCAGCAAGCCCTTTACCCCCTCAAACTGAAGTCAGAAGGGCCAAACAGCTGCAGCTGCTCTGAAGCCTTTTATACCCGGTAGGATTTGCCTCCTCCCTTTTCTCGGGCACCGTGGCAACGAGAGGCGGGCCCCATCAGGGGTATATTAACCCCAGGCTTTGCTAAGGGGCTTCATTCCCTCCTTGGGATTTGCTCAGGTAACATCTCTCCTTTCATTTCAGCAAAGAGGCTCTTTCGGCTTATATTAGGTTGTTTTCAGCAGGTGCTTTTGGGCACACAAAGCAACACAAGCTTTGAAGATTCTATGCAGAAAACAGCACGGAGTAGAGGGAATATTTAAGTTCAAGATTTTGGGTTGTGAGTTCAGAGGCAGTAAGTTGCTTTTGTAATTTCTGATTTTGTTTTTTTTTTGTTTTTTTTTTTTTGTTTGTTTTTTTTTTTTTGTTTGTTTTGGGTTTTTTTTGTTTTGGTTTTTTTTTTGTTTTGTTTTTTTTTTGTTTTTGTTTTGTTTTTTTTTGTTTTGGTTTTGTTTTTTTTTGTTTTGGTTTTTTTTTTTTGTTTTGGTTTTTTTTTTTTGTTTTGGTTTTTTTTTTTGTTTTGGTTTTTTTTTTGTTTTGGTTTTTTTTTTTGTTTTGGTTTTTTTTTGTTTTGGTTTTTTTTGTTTTGGTTTTTTTTTTTGTTTTTTTTGTTTTGGTTTTTTTGTTTTGTTTTTTTTTTTTTTTTTGTTTTGGTTTTTTTGGTTTTGTTTTTTTTTTGGTTTTTTTTTGTTTTGTGGTTTTTTTGTTTTGGTTTTTGTTTTGTGGTTTTTTTTTTGTTTTTGTTTTGGTTTTTTTTTGTTTTTTTTTGTTTGTTTTAGCAGAAATGCAGATTCCTGAAGTTTTAGATTGTGTCCAGTAGGGCCTTTTTTTCAGCAGATACATAACCTTCCAAAAGGGATTTGATCTGTGTCCAAGATACTATTTGAGATTGAGGCTTCAAATGAGTTAAGTATTGTGATTAGGAGAAGGAGCATGAAGAGTGGGTGATTTTGAAGGCACCAGCGTGAGAAACTGTATCTATTTGAGCACCCCCAAGGTTTTTCTCTAGCACAGCAGAGGCATTCCCATGCCTTAGAGCAAATGAGCTCATTCACCGCAGTCAGCAAAACGCTACGTAACTGTGTTTGTCTCTAACTCAGGTGCTACTCAGAATAACAGCCACACCCTCGGACACAGGATGAAGACGACACCTCGAGGACCCAGGCACCTTCAGGAGAGGGCGAGCAGCCGACTTGCTGGGCTTTGGCTCGCATAACACAAAACTCATACGTTGTTTTCGGTTTACTTTATCCTAGCCAACTCCAAGGTTAACAGGCGAGCATGGCAGACGTGCTCCGAGGTGTACTCATTTCAGGCCCAGGTAGACTCATCTCACCGGTCATCTGCAGCCTACAGCATTCATAAGAGACCCAGGCATCACCAGGAGAACGGAGAGCAGCACAACCATCGGGTTTCGGCCGACGGGCCGCCGAGACGATGCACCGACGTCCGGTTTTCTTTCTCCCAACAGACTAGGAGACAGCAGCCCAGTGATAGCAGGATCCTCTCAGACAGCCCGGCGGCCTTCCTTCGCACCTGACGTGGATTCTCATTCCCGGACATCCAGAAGATAAGTCGAGGGCCGTGACTCACAGAGAGGCTGGAAGGGGGCCGCCGCGTCAGGTCCCACCGGGAGGGATTTTTGAGTCAGCATTGGAGCTGAGGATATCCAGGATATGTCATCTTAAGACCACATGAAAGCAAAGCATCACTTTTGAACCCAGCGCCGAGACGCACAGGGCAGAGCAGTTCCAGCACGTGTCGTGTCACATGGGTATTGTGCTTTGTGTGTTGTTTGGCTGTCTCTTGTCTTTTCCCTTAGCACTTTGAGATGCCTATCAGAAACCCCGGCATCCTTTTCAGCATCTCCGATCTCTGCATTTCTCGGTCTGGCACCAATGCTGTAGGACTTTTGACTCAGGAGCTCAGACTGGCATCAGAACCGCACCTCTCTTTAGAAGCATCCAGTCAGATGTCTTTGATGACGGACAGCTGCGCCCCGCAAGGATCCATTATTGCGGATTAGGACTCGTAAGAACGTGAGGATAGCTAGAGGATTCTGACCGTAGGATTCTCAGACATCCATCTTTGCAGTTCTTAGAAATCATTCAGTTAGCATCTTCTTCCTCGAGGGTTCTCTGAGCCTCATGGGCTCACCATCGGTCTCACCTCAGTAATTTCATTTTGCGTTCTCTCAGTCCTTGCCGTCATTCCTCTTGCCAAGTGACTTCCGTCCCTGTCGCGTCCCCTTTGTTTGTCATGTCCTGTCCTGTGTCACGGGTGTCTGCACATATTTGTGTCGGAGCTGCTCTGCCCCGCTGCATAGTCCAGCGCCAGAGGACAAATCCCGGGGCCTTGAAATTTGTAGTGCGGGGTGTAGTTGGATTCTAGATGGTATTCCTAGATGTGCAAACAAGATGTTTGGAGGTGTGAAGTTATCCTGCAGCCCTTTCACTTTTGTCCTGAATTTCTTTCAGATGCAGACCGATAAAATCCATAGCAGAGCACCACATCCCAGGTGAGCGGGTTCCCCCGAGCAGGTCAGTCCCTGTTTGTCTCTGCAGGGGGAGCGTAAGTGGTGACTTTGTGTTACAGCTTTGTTCTTTTTTCTTTCTTTTTAGGAAATAAAGCCTTCTAGCAGCAGTCAAGGCAAGGTGGTCAAGGTGAGCAGTGACTAGTGGACAGAAGTTGTTGTTATTGCTGAAATCTCAATTTCTGGTGTAACTCTAAGCATGCATGTTTGTTTGTGTGCTTTAGGCAATCCATTTGGAGTACACATAACTCCCCATCAGACACTGGCTGACGGACCGTGATTGTTGTTTTTTGGAGCCCTGTGGAAGTATTACAGGACTCGGCGATGAAGCCTCTGCCTTTTCGATTTAAAGGGGTCACCCGGAGAGACTTTGGCAATGCCGAGGAGTCGCGGCGAGTCGGGAATAGGGAGGAGGAGCGGGGGTCCACTCTGGTTTCAGCAAGGCCGCATCACCTTCTCTCCTCTCAAGCGAGGCGAACCCCGCGACGACAGCGTCAGCCTCTGAGCGCAGCCAAATCGTCCAGCCCAAGGAGGCGGGCATCGTTAGGAGAACGGTGAGTAGCAGAATTGTTGGATTTTGGCCGATGTGCTGCCATGATAGAGCATTGATGTCTGGTTTTCTTTAATGTAGTTGACTAAGAGACAACAGCCAGGTGACAGCAGGAACTTCCCAGACGGCGAGGCGGCCTTCTTTCGCACCCGACTCGGACCGGCATCCGCAGATAAGTCGAGGGCTACGACACAGAGAGGGGATGATAGCGGGGTGCTGGGTCGGGACTCACAGGGAGGGATTTTTGAGTCTGCTTTGGAGATGGGGGCGTCCAGGAAGCGGCCCCTTAGGCCACCCAAAAGCCAAGTGTCATTTTTGATCCCAGCGCTGAGGTGCTCAGGGCAGAGCAGTCCCGGAGCGTATCGTGTCACTTGTCTATCGTGCGTTCTGTGTTTGGCTTTCTCAGGTCTTTTACCTTAACCCTTTGAGGGGCCTATCAGAAACCCTGGCATCATTCTTAGCATCTGCGATCTCTGCATTTCTTGGTCTGGCACCAATGCTGTAGGACTTTTGACTCAGGAGCTCAGACAGGCATCAGAGTTGCACCTCTCTTTAGAAGCATCCAGTTCAGATGTCTTTGCAGGTCTCATTCCGAGCCATACGGACAGCTGCGCCTCGCAAGGATCCATTATTGCAGATTAGGTCTCATAAGAACGTGAGGATAGGTGGAGGATTCTGACCGTAGGATTCGCAGACATCCATCTTTGTAATTCTTAGCAGAAATCATTCTCTTAGAAAAATCTTCCTCCAGGGTTCTCTGAGCCTCATGGGCTCACCATCGGTCTTATCTCAGTAATTTCATTTTGCATTCTCTCAGTCCTTGCAGTCATTCCTCATGTCAAGAGATTTCTGTCCCTGTTTTGTCCCCATTTTTTGTCCTGTCCTGTGTCACAGGTGTCTGCACATATTTGTGCCGGAGCTGCTCCGCCCTGCCGCATAGCCTGGTGTAATAGACAAATTCTGGGGGCTTGAAATTTGTAGTGTGGGGTGTAGTTGGAGTCCGGATGGTATTCCTAGGTTGACCCAAGATGTCTGGAGCTGTGAAGTTGTCCTGCAGCCCATTGACTTTTGTCCTAACTTTCTCTCAGATGCAGATGGATAAAATCCATGGCGGAGCGCCCCATCCCAGGTGAGCGGGTTCACCCGAGCAGGTCAGTCCCTGCAGTTTGTCTCTGCAGGGGGAGTGTAAATGGTGACTCTGTTACAGCATTTTTGTTTTTCTTTATTTTAGGAAGTAAAGGCATATAGCAACAGTCAAGTTCAAGTGGGCAGAAGCAGTTGTTATTGCAGGGGTCTCAATTTCTGGTGCAACTCTAAGCCTCTGTTCTCGTTTGTGTGCCTTAGGTAATCCACTCAAGTTCTGCTAAGCCCCTGTCACCAAGCCACTGATGGACCAAGTTTGCTGCTCTTGTGAGCCCTGTGGAGGTATTGCAGGACTCTGTCATGAAGCCTTGAAATTGTCTATTTAAAGGTCCCTTCTGGATAGCCCTCAGGCATGGCTGAGGAGTCACGGTGAGTCCGGGAGGTATGGAGGGGGAGGGAGGGTCCACTCAGTTCTCAGCAGTGCCACATCACCTCATCTCGCCTTTACCCAGGCGTAGCCTGAGACATCGGCGTTGGCCTGAGAGCACTTCTGAAGCGTGCGGCCCGAGGAGCCGGTCATTCATAGGAGGCGGTGAGTAGCCGAATTGTCGGATTTTAGTCGACGTGCTGCTAAGATGCCGCACTGATGTCTGGTTTTCTTCCTCTTGACAGACTAGGAGGCAGCCGCCCCGTGACAGCAGGAACCTCCCAGACAGCCCGGCGGCCTTCCTTTGCACCCGATGCGGATTCTCATTCTCAGATATGCAAGAGATAAGTTGAGGGCTGTGAGTCACAGAGGGGATGCAGACGGAAGGGGGCTGCTGTGTCAGGACTCACCGGGAGGGATTTTTGAGTCAGCTTTGGAGCTGAGGATATCTAGAAAATGTTGTTTTAAGACCACACAAAAGCCAAGTGTCATTTTTGATCCCGGCGCTGAGGTGCGCAGGGCAGAGCAGTGCCGGTGTGTGTTGTGTCAGTTGTGTGTCGTGCCTTATGTGTCGTTTGGCTGTCTCATGTCTTTGACCTTAACCCTTTGAGAGGCCTCTCGGAAACCCTGGTATCATTCTTAGCATCTGCAATCTTTGCATTTCTTGGCTTGGCACCAATGCCATAGGACTTTGGACTCAGGAGCTGAGACAGGCATCAGAGTTGCACCTCTCTTTAGAAGCATCCAGTTCAGATGTCTTTGCAGGTCTCATTCCGAGCCATACGGACAGCTGCGCCTCGCAAGGATCCATTATTGCAGATTAGGTCTCATAAGAACGTGAGGATAGGTGGAGGATTCTGACCGTAGGATTCTCAGACGTCCATCCTTACAGTTCTTAGGAATCATTCAGTTAGTATCTTCTTCCTCCAGGGTTTTCTGAGCCTCATCAGCTCACCTCAGTCATCTAATCTTCCATACTCTCGGTCCTTGCAGTCATTCTTCTTGCCGATAGATTTCTGTCCCTGTTGTGTCCCTGTTGTTTGTCCTGTCCTGTGTCACAGGTGTCCGCACATATTTGTGCCGGAGCTGCTCCGCCCTGCCGCATAGCCTGCTGCAATAGGACAAGTCCCAAGAATTTGTAATTTGTAATGTGGGATGTAGTTGGAATCTAGATGGTATTTCTAGATTGACCCAAGATGTCTGGAGCTGTGAAGGCATCCTACAGCCCATTGACTTTTGTCCTAACTTTCTTTCAGATGCAGATGGATAAAATGCATAGCAGAGCAGGCCATCCCAGGTGAGCGGGTTCACCCGAGCAGGTCAGTCCCTGCAGTTTGTCTCTGCAGGGGGAGTGTAAATGGTGACTCTGTTACAGCATTTTTGTTTTTCTTTATTTTAGGAAGTAAAGGCATATAGCAACAGTCAAGTTCAAGTGGGCAAGGTGAGCAGTGGGCAGAAGCAGTTGTTATTGCAGGGGTCTCAATTTCTGGTGCAACTCTAAGCCTCTGTTCTCGTTTGTGTGCCTTAGGTAATCCAGTCAGGTTATGTCAAGCCCCCATCACCAACCGGCCGACGGACCAAGTTTGCTGCTCTTGTGGGCCCTGTGGAGGTATTGCAGGACCCTGTGATGAAGCTTGGAAATTTTCTGCTTAAAGGTCCCTTCTGGATAGCCCTCAGGAATGCCTGAGGAGTCACGGTGAGTCGGGGAGGTATTGAGGAGGAGGGAGGGTTCGCTCAATTCTCAGCAGTGCCACATCACCTCGTCTCCCCTTTACCCAGGCGTAGCCCGAGACGTCGGCCTCAGAGCACGGCCGAAGCGTGCGGCCCGAGGAGCCGGTCATTCTTAGGAGGCGGTGAGTAGCAGAACTGTCGGATTTTAGTCGACGTGCTGCTAAGATGCCGCACTGATGTCCGGTTTTCTTTCTCTTGACAGACTAAGAGACAGCAGCCGGGTGACAGCAGGAACCTCCCAGACAGCCTGGTGACCTTCCTTTGCACCCGATGTGGATTCTCATTCACGGACATGCAAGAGATAAGTCGAGGGCTGTGTGTTACAGAGGGGATGCAGACGGAAGGGGGCTGCCGTGTCAGGACTCACCGGGAGGGATTTTTGAGTCGGCTTTGGAGCTGAGGATATCCAGGAAATGTTGTTTTAAGGCCACACAAAAGCCAAGTGTCATTTTTGATCCCAGCGCGGAGGTGCGCAGGGCAGAGCAGTGCCAGTGTGTGTCGTGTCACTTGTCTGTCGTACCTTGTGTCATTTGGCTGTCTCATGTCTTTTACCTTAGCCCTGTGAGTGGCCTATCAGAAATACTGGCATCATTCTTAGCATCTGTAATCTCTGCATTTCTTGGCCTGCCACCAATGCCATAGGACTTTTGACTCAGGAGCTCAGACAGGTATCAGAATTGCACCTCTCTTTAGAAGCATCCAGTTCAGATGTCTTTGAAGGTCTCGTTCTGAGCCGTACAGACAGTCGCGCCTCACAAGGATCCATTATTGCGGATTAGGACTTGTAAGAATGTGAGGATAGGTAGAGGATTCTGACAGCAGGATTCACAGGCATCCTTTTTTGCAGTTCTTTGAAGAAATCATTCCCTTAGCATCTTCTTCCTCCAGGGTTCTCTGAGCCTCATGGGCTCACCATCGGTCTCACCTCATTCACTTCATTTTGCCTTCATTTTGCAGTCATTCTTCTTGCCTTCATTTTGCAGTCATTCTTCTTGCCAAGTGATTTCTGTTCCTGTTGTGTCCCCTTTGTTTGTCTTGTCCTGTCCTGTGTCACGGGTGGGTGCACATATTTGTCCCGGAGCTGCTCTGCCCTGCCGCATAGCCCGGCGCGATAGGACAAATCCCGGGGACTTGAAATTTGTAGTGCGGGGTGTAGTTGGATTCTAGATGGGATTTGTAGATGGACACAAGATGTTTGGAGGTGTGAAGTTATTCTGCAGCCCATTGACTTGTGTCCTGAATTTCTTTCAGATGCAGATGGATAAAATCCATGGCAGAGCACCCCATCCCAGGTGAGCGGGTTCCCCTGAGAAAGTCAGTTCTTGTTTGTCTCTGCAGGGGGAGTGTAAGTGGTGACTTTGTGTTACAGCATTGTTGTTTTTTTTATTTTTAGGAAGTAAAGCCATCTAGCAGCAGACAAGGCGAAGTGGGCAAGGTGAGCAGTGACTAGTGGACAGAAGCTGTTGTTATTGCTGAGATCTCAATTTCTGGTGCAACTCTAAGCACGCATTCTCGTTTGTGTGCTTTAGGCAATCCATTTGGAGTATACGTGACTCTGTCACGCACTGGCTGATGGACTGTGACCGTTGCTCTTTGGAGTCCTGTGGAAGTATTACAGGACTCGGTGATGAAGCCTCTGCCTTTTCGATTTAAAGGAGTCATCCGGGTGGCCTTTGGCAATGCCCGAGGAGTTGCGGTGAGTCAGGAATAGGGAGGAGGAACACGGGTCCACACTGGTTTCAGCAACGCCACATCACCTTTTTTCCTCTCAACGTAGGCAAACCCCGCGACGACGGCGTCAGTCTCAGAGCGCAGCCGAAGCATGCAGCATTCATAAGAGAACAAGGCATTGCAGGAGAACGGTGAGTAGCAGAATTGTCGGGTTTTGGCCGATGCGCTGCCAAGATCAGGCACTGATGCTCGGTTTTCTTGAACGCAGCTGACTGAGAGACAACAGCCCGGTGACAGCAGGAACTTCCCAGACGGCGAGGCGGCCTTCTTTGGCACCTGACCCGGACCAGCATCTGCAGATAAGTCGAGGGCTATGACCCAGAGAGGGGATGATAGCAGGGTGCTGGGTCGGGACTCACAGGGAAGGATTTTTGAGTCAGCTTTGGGGATGAGGATATACAAGAAGTGTCCCCTTAGGCCACATAAAGGGAAAGCATCACTTTTGATCCCAGCACTGAGGTGTGCAGGGCAGAGCAGTCCTGGTCTGTATCGTGTCACTTGTCTGTCGTGCCTTATGTGTTGTTTGTATGTCTCATGTTGCACATCTTTTACCTTAGCCCTTTGAGTGGCCTATCAGAAACCCTGGCATCGTTCTTAGCATCTGCGATCTCTGCATTTCTTGGCTTGGCACCAATGCCATAGGACTTTTGACTCTGGAGCTCAGGCAGGCATTGAAATTGCATTTCTCTTTAGAAGCATCCAGTCCGATGTATTTGCAGGTCTTGTTCTGAGCTGTATATGCTGCTGTGCATTGCAAGGATCCATTATTGCGGATTAGGACTCGTAAGAATGTGAGGATAGGTAGAGGATTCTGACAGCAGGATTCACAGGCATCCTTTTTTGCAGTTCTTTGAAGAAATCATTCCCTTAGCATCTTCTTCCTCCAGGGTTCTCTGAGCCTCATGGGCTCACCATCGGTCTCACCTCAGTCATTTCATTTTGCATTCTGTCAGTCCTTGCAGTCATTCTTCTTGCCAAGTGATTTCTGTTCCTGTTGCGTCCCCTTTGTTTGTCTCGTCCTGTCCTGCGTCACGGGTGTCTGCACATATTTGTCCCGGAGCCGCTCTGCCCTGCCGCATAGCCTGGCGCGATAGGACAAATCCCGGGGACTTGAAATTTGTAGTGCGGGGTGTAGTTGAACCCTAGATGGTATTCCTAGATTGACCTAAGATGTCTGGAGCTGTGAAGTTGTCCTGCAGCCCTTTGACTTTTGTCCTGAACTTCTTTCAGATGAGGATGGATAAAATCAGAGCAGAGTGCCCTATCCCAGGTGAGTGGGTTCCCCTGAGAAAGTCAGTCCCTGTTTGTCTCTGCGGGGGGAGTGTAAATGATGACTCTGTTACAGCATTGTTGTTTTTCTTTATTTTTAGGAAGTAAAGCCATGTGGCAGCAGACAAGGCAAAGTGGGCAAGGTGAGCAGTGACTAGTGGACAAAAGTTGTTGTTATTGCTGAGATCTCAATTTCTGGTGCAACTCTAAGCATTCAGTGTTATTTTTTTATTTTAGGCGGTCCACTTGCAACCCATGCCGGCCAAGGATGCCCGATGCCAGGTAGGTGCAAGGTTATGGTGCACGTGTGGCTTATTTGTCAGATTATGAAGGGTTTTTTTTTCACAGTATCTCAGCATGCTTTTTCGCTTTGTTTCTTTGCAGGTGCCGTCGCCGTCCTCAGCGTGCCAAGGAACGGAGGCGAGCGGGTGAGTCGGCGTTTAGGCAGGGTGACACGTAGGCGGGCGTTATGCAGCGGCACGCTAAGCGTATACCTTTTGTTTTTGCAGGTGTCTTCCGGGCAGACTCTGGAGTCAAATCAAGATTTGAGGTGAGTTGGGGCAGCGGTGCGGAGGAGTCTCGGGGATTACTCTTTGTGAGGGCAATAGTCACATTTTCTGTTTTGTCTCAGGTACCATGAGGAGGTTTGTAGCCAAAGTTCGGAAAGAGCGGCACCGAAGCGCACGACAACGTCTCGGCGTCCGCGTCCAACCGGCGATGGATTTTGTCAGCTCGTCTTCCCAAAGCTAAGTGTCGGGGCCCATACTTGCGGGGAGGGAAAAAGCCTTTACTCTCACATGGGGCAATTTGATGGTAGCTTAGCGGAGCAGTCTGTAGCGGAACAGGTCCCTCGGAAGTAAAGGGAGAGGGTTTCTCCTGGCCTCACCGGAGCCTTTGCCGGGCAGGGCAGTTCCGACCCGTCTCCACGTTCTCGCGAACTTTGCGTCGTCAGCCTCCTTCGACCCTCGACGACGTCGTGGATCTTTCTCCCGAGGAGCTCGCCTTCAGGTCCGGAGCTATAGCCACCATCACCCGGCCGTCTTCGCTTCCTTCTCTAGGCCCACCCAGCCTCCCGAGCATCCTCTTAACTGCTTTGGCAGCACCTCCTTTTAAGGAGCTGTTTCATCATCACACACTCTTGCCATAGGACTCGCTTTCCTTCGGCATCTTTGGCCTCTGGCTCATCTCGCACTAGAAATCTTGAATCCATAAGGTGTAACTGCCAGGCAGTTTCCACTCGTGTCCGTGTCCTCTGTGTCCGTGTCCTCCGTGTCCGTGTTACGTAGTCTGCATCCATTGTCTTCTGTGTCATAGGCCTTTGTTACATCTCGATGCTGTATCGGCATCATTCTGTGCCATATCGGCCATATTTTACTCACGTTCCTTCCTGGACATTGCTTATTCTGCCATCTTTACATTTTTACTCTTTGAGACATGAAGAAGTACACAAGATGTTGTCATCGATCTTCCATCTCAGCTTTGGCATCGCCTTTTTTCCCCCCGTGCCATTCTCTTGGGCTTCTACAGGGAGCGTCTTACACCCTCCTCACATGACCATCATAACTCCGTAGGTTCCGTCTTCTCAAAGGGTATAGCGCTCAAGAATTCATCTTCCAGAGAGTTCTCAAGTCCTGGTTTATATTGTATGTTCTTATGTTGTCTGTACCTATCTCGGTGTATATTGTATGTAATTATATTGTATGTACCTATGTTGGCTTATATTGTATGTAATTATATTGTATGTACCTATGTTGGCTTATATTGTACGTTATTATTCTGTATGTACCTATGTTGGCTTATATTGTATGCACTTGAATTGTATGTAATTATCTCGGCACGTATTGTATGTACTCGCGTGGTATGTAATTACCTTGGCTTATATTGAATGTACTCGTACGGCGTGTAATTATATTGGCTTATACGGTACGTACTTACGCCGTACGTACTTGCGTCGGCTTATATCGCGTGTACTTATATTGCGCCACTTAGGGTCCGAGCTGCCCTGCCCTGGCACGTAGTCACAGTTAGGTAGCACAGTTATAAAAACTTTACCATTCATCTGTCTTCTATGGCATTTTGGGTAGAAAACTTATGGGCCCAGAGCGGGGACAAGTCCTAGCTGTAAGCTAGCCACTCGTCGATCGCCTCCCGTTGTCTCACAGGTCCCCGAGGCGACCGATTTTCCCGGAATCTACCGTTTGACGTCGAGCGGCAGCCGGATGACGTGTCGAAGCACATTCTTCAGCGTTTCAAGTAAGGGCCGCAGCGAGCGTGTAAGTCGAAGAGCGTGCGTGGGAGCGAGCGACCGTCCGCATCCGCTCGTTGCCGCACGTACGAGCGTACGCTCAGCAGTTCTAAGCTTGGGTGTATGACTTTTGCCTTTCAGGTTTTTCAACACATTTTAAAATGTAGAATAAAAAATCCCCAGCCGGGGGGTTTTTTTTTTTCCCCCCGGCTGGGTTTTTTTTTCCTCGGTCCCGGCCGGTCCGCGAGGCGACGTTCATCGCCAAAGTTTGGGCGCGGACCGTCCCAGGACCGGGGTTTTTCATCAGGCAGGAGGAGTTTTTCAGAGGCTCCCGGGAACCACGTTCCCGAGGAGCGGCACGAACGCGTGCCGGGGGTCAGGGGAGCGGTTGAGGTGTGAGCGAGGGTGGGTTTGTGTGTAAGCTGAAGGAGAGGTGTGTGTGTGTTGTTGTTGACCGGTTCTAACCTTGGGTGTATGACTTTTGCCTTTCAGGTTTTTCAACACATTTTAAAATTTAGAATAAAAAATCCCCAGCCGGGGGGTTTTTTTTTTTTCCCCCCCCGGCTGGGTTTTTTTTTTCCTCGGTCCCGGCCGGTCCGCGAGGCGACGTTCATCGCCAGAGTTTGGGCGCGGACCGTCCCAGGACCGGGGTTTTTCGTCAGGCAGGAGGAGTTTTTCAGAGGCTCCCGGGAACCACGTTCCCGAGGAGCGGCACGAACGCGTGCCGGGGGTCAGGGGAGCGGTTGAGGTGCGAGCGAGGGTGGGTTTGTGTGTAAGCTGAAAGAGAGGTGTGTGTGTGTTGTTGTTGACCGGTTCTAACCTTGGGTGTATGACTTTTGCCTTTCAGGTTTTTCAACACATTTTAAACTTTAGAATAAAAAATCCCCAGCCGGGGGGTTTTTTTTTTTCCCCCCGGCTGGGTTTTTTTTTCCTCGGTCCCGGCCGGTCCGCGAGGCGACGTTCATCGCCAGAGTTTGGGCGCGGACCGTCCCGGGACCGGGGTTTTTGTCAGGCAGGAGGAGTTTTTCAGAGGCTCCCGGGAACCACGTTCCCGAGGAGCGGCACGAACGCGTGCCGGGGGTCAGGGGAGCGGTTGAGGTGCGAGTGAGGGTGGGTTTGTGTGTAAGCTGAAGGAGAGGTGTGTGTGTGTGTTGTTGTTGACCGGTTCTAACCTTGGGTGTATGACTTTTGCCTTTCAGGTTTTTCAACACATTTTAAAATTTAGAATAAAAAATCCCCAGCTGGGGGTTTTTTTTTTTTTCCCCCGGCTGGGTTTTTTTTTCCTCGGTCCCGGCCGGTCCGCGAGGCGACGTTCATCGCCAAAGTTTGGGCGCGGACCGTCCCGGGACCGGGGTTTTTGTCAGGCAGGAGGAGTTTTTCAGAGGCTCCCGGGAACCTCGTTCCCGAGGACAGACGATGTCTCGGGTGTTATTGAGCAGGTGAAACGAGAGCGACGGAAAGTTCGCGCGTAAGGGGAAGGACGTGTTCATGGCAGATGAGTGTCGCGTTCCGTGCGCCGCTTTTGTTTTGGGGTTCCTGTAACAATAAATCCAAATGTAATGAAAATAGGAAAAAGGTTATCTTGTGTTAGTATGTCTTTGGCTTTTATTGTTGGTGTTGTTCTGTATTTGCATTAGCTGGTGCATTATTGTACATTGGTCTGTATGTAAAATGGCCTTTTACCACCATGTGTATGGATTGTATGTGTACTTGCCTTTGTATACGCTGTTTCCATGTGTTTTGTTGAAGTGTAAATAAGAAAATTCATGCAATAAAGTTGAATCAACCCTAATAAAGATGCCCCCTCCCCCCCCCCCCCCCCCCCCAGCTTTGGCTCCTGTCTTTATTTGGTGCGGTCTAGTCATTTTTTTCCACTGCCTTTGTTCCTAGTACCTCTCACTTTTCTTTTCCTACCTTCATTTCTGTCTGTCTCTATCCCTGTGTCTGTTTCTTGGTGTTTCTAGCTCTGTCTGTGCTTCTGTAACTCTGTTTCTCTGATTTGTTTTCCCTCTGTTTCTGTATGTTACTATTTGTCTTTAACTCTATTTTTCTTCAAGTGTAACCCTTTGTTCTTCTTTTCTACAGTCATTCTTCCTTTTCCCTCTCTTCCCCTTTCCACTCTCTTTTTTGGTCTTACTCCTTTCCTTTTTCACTTAACTGTAACCTGTCTTCTTTTTCAATCTGACTCTTCTCTTTCTTGACCCTATCGCTCTCCTGTGTTTTCACTCTCTCGTTGTTCTCTTTTCTCTCTTCCGTCTCTTCACTCTTTTCTTTTGGCACTCTGTTGTATTCTGTCTCTTTTCACTCTCTTCTATTCTGTCTTGAGTCTCTCGTATTCTCTCTCCTATTCTCTTTCCACTCTGTTATTCTGTATCTTCTCTTTTCCAGTCTCTTCTATTCTCTCTTCTCTTTTCACTCTCTCTTCTAGTGTGTCTCTTTTCACTCTTTCATGCTCTCTTTTCTGTCTTCTCTTTTCACTGTCTCTCCTCTCTCTGCACTCTGTCGTATTCTGTCTGGTTTTGCTCTCTTCTATTCCCTGTTGGCTTTGTCACATTCACTCTTCTTTTCTCTTTTCACTCTCCCTTATTCTGTATCTTCTCTTTTCACTTTCTCTTCTAGTCTGTCTTCGCTCTCTTTTATTCTCTGTTCTCTTTTCTCTCTTCTCTGTCTTCTGTCTCTGTTCCCTTCCGTTATTTTCTCTGCTCTCTTGTTTCACTTCTGTCTTCTCTCTGGTTTTGCTTCTGTTTTCTCCTCCTTTGTCTCTTCTTTTCACTCTCTCTTTCTTTCCCCTTATTTTCTCTTTCTACTCCTGTTGTTTTCTCTCATCTCTTCTTTCCACTTCTCTCCTCTGTGTCTTTTCTCTATCCTCTTTCCTCTCTTCTCTTCTGTTATCTTTTCTCTCTTTCTAGACTTAGAAAGAAAAAAGCAGCGCTAGAAACTTTCAGGCTCCCTGGGAGTAAAAAAAATTGGAAAAAAAAAATTTAAAAAACAACTATTTACTCCCCGGGAGCCTGAAATTTTCTACTGCTGCACCAGACATATAGTTTTTCTTCTTTTTATATACCCTACAGGACCCCTAATTAGCCCCACCCTCCCACCTGTAAGTAACCCTGGCAACACCTGCCCACTCACACAATAACCACACCCCCTAATTGCCTAGACACACCACAAATCACTCACACACACCGGCAGCCATATTCACCACATACTACACCGCCCCCTGCCTACCAAAGTAATCACTGCAGTCACAGCGCCACCTGGTGTATGCCGGCGGCAACTGCAGGTAGTGCAGTCACATTACGTCACCCCCGGCCACGCC